>NW_024581117.1:9819586-10480612 GCF_017639235.1 Corvus kubaryi
TCGTACCCCAGCACCCCGCCGCTGCCCGCCTGGCCCACTGCGGCACACGCTACCTCCTCCTACAAGATCTACGTCCACGACTCGGCGCCGTCCTGGACCTTGTCTCCCTTCCAGGAGTCGACCACCACCACGCCGGAGGCGAGCACGACCCCCAAAACCCGTAAGTGTCGCCGGCCGCCCCGCGCCCTCGGACTGCCCGGTGCGCGCCTCGCCCCGTCCAGAGCCGGCGCTGGCCGAGCGCCGGCGGGGTCGGGCCGGGGCGATGCGTCGGTCGGAGGTGGCGGCCCTGTCTTTCCCGTGCTGTTGCTGCCATGCGGGAGGCCGGCGAGCTCCGAAGTTTGCGCTTCTTACTCCCTTCCCTGCTTGCGCCCCCTTTTTACCCCCGGCAAGTTCCCTGCTTGTGTGATGGATGGTGAGGCAGGAGCAGCCATTTGAGGAGACTGCTTTTCGTTGTGGATTTAGGAAGGATGCAGACCCCCTCCCCCCTTTCCTCCTCCAGGCTGGTCTGCGAAAGGTACTTAGGAGATACTGGGAGGTATCTGAGCGAGAGGGACTAGTGATGACCCCCCAGAAGGGGCAGTGTGGAGAGTGGTCTTCAGCAGGTGCGGGGTGGATTGTGCATGTGCTTCTCTGCTGGTGACGGAGTTTGGTTTCCCGCACACTCGTCTCCCTTGAAACGAGGGCGGGCTCCGCAGGGATGCTCTCTCCGTCCCAGTGCCCGGCTCCTGAAGGAGCTGCTGCCAGCTCCGCCAGGAAGGAGCCCGGGGCACCCCGCGGATGTGCAGAGCCATCCCAGCGCTTTGCCGGCTCCCGTGTGTAGACACAGCACCGCGTTGCCGTAACTGACTGGGTTTTTTTTAAGCAGAGGAGGGGGCTAGTTCTCCGATTGATGCTTGGTGGCTGGTTCTTCCCACCCTCCCAAGCACAAACCTAAGGATTCGGGCTAAAGCTGAAGATTCGCTTGGGTGCATCAACTTTCAGCTTCTCATAGAGGTTACTTAGGACAAATGCAGTCCTTGCCAAAAGAACTTCTGTGCGATGCTATTTAGTGAAATGCTCAATTATACTGTATTGTAGTATTCTTCTGTGCTTTCTTGGATGCAGTAGAGGAAGTGAAAAGCCGGGTGTCCTCCATTAACTCTTAGTTGCTGCTGCTGGAAACGTCAGTTCAATTGAATCGCTTTTACAGCCCAGGGCTCCCCTTTTGTATGCTAATGTAGGGGTATTCTGCTGGAGGATTTTGTTAGAAAGCAATATGAACTTTATTTTGTCTATTAAATCTGTTTGCTGATAAGCACTGGGGCAGAGAGTATAGGCAGCGCAAGCTGATCTTGTGAACTGACAAAATTGGGAGAAGAACAGCAAATTTGATGTGTGTGGGTGGGTGGGTGTGCAGGTGGCGGATGTCTGGGAATGATTACGAATAAAACTATCACTAAATCAGAAGAGCTAACAAGGCAGTAACTCGTTTCTCCTGTCTCTGTCACAGTAATTGAGGGAGAAGCAGCCCTTACAGGTGCGTCCAAGCCTGCATATTCTGTAGGTACAACCTACGGTAGTCGGAAGTTACCAGAAGGAAAATCTTTTGTGAAGCTGAACCCAACCTGTTTCACTCAGGTGTAGGAAGCTGTATAGGGCACTTCTCAAAAACAAAACAGCAAATGAAGCCAGATTTTCAACCCATGTCTCTATTTTCAATCCTTGTGTGAACCAGATATGCTACATGGTTCTTCCAACTGCTGTGATCTGTGTGTATCTGCCTGGGCTTGCCAGGTGGGATCTGTCGGGGTATAAATGCACCCTTGCAATCCCTTCCTTTCTCCCCTTTCTGTCTCGTTGGGTATGTAAGAGAAATGCACAGCAATTTCCGCCCCTCTAGGCTGTCTTCTTACAAGATATATCAGGAATATCCTGATTAATAAATAATGTTCAGCTGACAGGACTCTCCTCCATGCAAGACACACAAAGGAAGAAGAAAAACCACAATCATGAAATGTTCCTGGTAGGTGCAGAGCTTCCTAACTATTTTTTGTTTTAGGGAGGCTGCTAATACCTTTTACAGCAGGGTGTTTCCCTTCATTAAATGCAGCTCGGTTATAGGATGGAAATGCAAGAAGTGCAAATCCAGCAGAAATTGACCCTGTTTGGGCACATTGATAGCAGAGATTATCATTAATGGAAGATTAAATAGATTACATAAAAAAGGATTTGAATTTGTAGGGCATATGAACATTTTTTTAAAGCCTACAGCTGTACTCTCCTGATACATTTAAGCATCTCTAAGGATACATGTAAAATTCTTCAAGGCTGCAGTATCCATTGAGGGGAGAGACAGGAGAAATGCAGTGTTTGTGCTGTGAACTGCTGACATGGTGTGACCCCAAAGCAAGCATCTGCGTCTGCCACTAATAGCTCTCAGCAAGAAAGGGAATTTTTTAAAAAACAAATTCATTCTAATTTCCCAGGTTGAGCTGCATGTTCCTTCTGTGCCCGTTGTTCCAGCTGCTATTGAAATGAAAGTCATGGATCCTGCTGTACCTTGTGAATACAAATCTGACATGATGAATCTCATGCCCCAGCTTTCAAAATAGTGCACGCCCTTGTGTCATCCTCTGGCTTGGCAAGGCACATATGTGGGAAGGAGTCATAGGTTATTTAGCATTTCACAGCTTTTAAGAAAAGAAGCAGCTGTCTTTATTTATACTGGTTTATGTTGTAGTTTATTTAATTGTTTTAACACGTTAAAACAGGACTTAGGAAAATGGAAGGCGAATCAGGAGTTATTTCTCTAGAAAGCCAGATGATTGCCCACCTGAATAAATGTTGGTAAAGCCTTTTCTCTGTGTGTGTATTCATCTGAGGAGATGTTGTGAAATCTCTCTTTTTTGTGGGTGTGCATAATGACAATAATTCTTGGTTGTGTTTCACTCAAAGTCAAGCTATCTGTTAGCTGTTTTGAAAGTTCTTGATGAAGATCCTTCAGGTTCTGACTAAGCAAAAGCCACTTATTCATCAAATCTCGCTCTGTATCTTGTTCCTGCATGTGTTTTCCATGATCACGTATGGACTATGTCTTTTCAGCCTAAGCCTCTTCATCCAGTGCTCAGTGTAAAAGTCAATCATTGATTTAGAAGGATAGTCTAGCCTGTAGATCAGAAAAATCAACCAACAGACTGGAACATGCCAGTGAGGTTTTATTTTTATCAAGCCATCGGTTTCATTTCTAAGGAGTCATGCCCTGATTTTTCCAATATGCATTTTTCATGGTATTCTGGGTTCTTCAGTAATGTTATTATCCTTAAATTGAGATACTGGACTTATAAGAATTCCTGTGTGAATTCAGCTATGAAATAGCACTGTGGTTTCTCTTGTGTTCATACGACCAAAGGCTAATGCAGAGAACTGAGGTCAGGCAGGTGGGGCTCAACTAATGCATAGTAACCAAGAAAAGAGATGTTACAGAACACTTAATCGATATATCTTGTGAAGTCCAATTGCAACCTTTTTTTGCGAGTCTGAGTATTCTTTGATTTCCTGCTAAAGATTTTCTGGTCCAGTCGTTTATCCTCGTCATATCTCTGACTGTTTGTTATGCACGGCATGGGTTCAAGTAACAAGCATCTGGCAGATGCACTGCTACCAGCACTGACATTTTGGTAAAAGCTGTTTGTTTTATTTTGCACTGACTCAAATATCTTTTTCACATTAAGGATGACACTTAGATGGAACTGCGGGGTTTTCACCAACTGGAGGGTGTTGTGGGAGGTGCCAAACTGTAGTAAAACCAGACCTACTCTTCCCAGAGCTCTGAAGCGTTCTGCCAGCAGATGACACGGATCGCAAACACTTCGCATGATGAGCGTGAGCTGTCATTGAATCGAGGGAAGCACACGTGACTGTGAAGCATGTGCCTTCAGCATTAACTGAGATTAATATGCCAGTTATCTATCCATTTTAGATGCTTCAAAAGCTATTGAATTGAAAAAAAAAATAGTGAGGCAAACAACTGAGAGTTTTAAGAGCATTTGCTTCTTCTTCATTCCCACTTACTTTCTATTCACATACCTTCAGTCAGTACCACAGGCATGATTACATTTGTGTTTCCCATCTTAAATACTTGTTGACAGGAAGGCTACCATCAAGGTAAAAATAACAAATACAGATTTGCAGCTACATCAGTGAAGTGAAAGTTACTGTATTTTTTTATTTTTTCATATTTTACAGTTATAACTTGCTTTATCTGTTTCAATTAAGTTGCATGACACTGGGCTTAATTCTGTTTTCCATTTTTAATCCTCTTTATAGCTAGGGACTAGAGCAGTTAACACTGAATTCATAAATAAGTGGAATATTCAAATAAGCCCCACTCAGATATGTACATTGATTCTATTCATATATATTTCTTCTTTCTCCCCTTTATTAAAGTGATTTTTGTAATCCTATGACCTAGAAGAGCTTGCACAGCACTGGTGTGATGGGTGCAAGGGATATGGCTGAAATTATCCCATGCTGATTTTTAACCCTGATGGAAATTCTTTTGGGGACTGTAAAGTTCGTCATTACAGTGGTTTAACCGGTGATCACTGCTGAAAGCAAAGCCTTGCACTTTATTTGGTGTATTTTTTTTACATCTATACAAGGACATTATGTGATCTATTATATGTTGACAACAGAATACCATTATTAAATTAAAGTATTGATTCATTGCAAAGGATTATGCTAAAGTAATGCCGATGGTTTCTCTAAACCCACAGAAAATGGAAATTAAAAATTAAAGCAGAAGACCTGTCTCTACAGTATTGTGTCTAGTGTTGCAGTACATTTATCATATGACTCATTGCTTTGAAACCCCCTGCAAAGCCCAGTGAACACATGGATTGCTGTGGATTTGGCCTTGACTTTCAATTTCATAGCCCATATGGTTTTCAGGAAGTACCTGAAACTACCAGTGTTTGGTTTTGCTGTTTTCTTCTGTGATTTGTTTGGAAACAAGCTGCATGAGGAAAAGTGCCTAGTAAAATCATGTGGGATGACTTGGTCACAAGCATATATAAATAAATTGGTTAAAAACAGAGGCTTATTTGTCTCTGAGCCTGGTGGTTTCTTTTTGAGCTTCTTTGTGTTTGAACGACTTTGCAATAGTGCGCATATGCGTGCACACATGAAAAATGAGCACGGATTTGTGCATTTGCACAGTGCCAGTTTTTGAGGAGGATCAGGATCTCAAAGCCTGTGGTAACTCTAGGACCAGTCTTTGGCTGCTTTGGTTCTGGTGCTTGTCCATTCAGTGTGGTTCAGAAAAGAAACTCAGAGGTTTCACTGGAGCTGGTTGGACTGAATGCGAAGCTGAAGTGCATCCTTTATGTTCTGCTGTGTGGAAGGGGGTTGTAGTTACTATTAAGTACAAGTATTTTTCATTATTGTTTTGCATTACAAGAGTAGACAAAACACAGGAAAAAAAAAAGAAATACTTTGTGTTATGGAGATGTTTTCTTCCTCCAAGGGACTTACTTCTTGGATCAATACGGTGAAGGTTGGAAGTGTCATTTAATGAGGTGGCTGTGTATTCTCATTGCTCAGAACTCAGTTTCCAAGGTGGACAGCTCATAAACCCACTTTCTTACTTTTACCTTCCCCTTCACACCTAAACTCAATCCATTCCACTGAGTAAAGTGCATCTTCATTGGAGGAAAGTAGCTCCCTGTGAGGGTGGAGCGAGGGCACTTCTAACCTGGACAAGACAGAGGATAAACGTTCAGGCAGCTTCTAAGTAGCACAGAGAAAGTAAACGCACACAGGTGGGCAACTGCTTTTTGAGCGGGTTTCTATTTTGTATCACACAGGTTTCTGGGGGCCCTTAGTAGAATGCCTTCAAGAGGAAAAATTGAATAAAGCAGCCACGAGGAAAATTAAAGTAGCAACTGCACTTGTAAATTTCCATGTCCTTTTCACGGAAGAAATGCCTAATTGGATCAACTCTTCCTGGTGAAATTGGGAGATAGCAGAGAAAAGTATATTAACTAAATTCTTGTTGCTAACTGTTTAAATGATTGCTTCTGAACTTTTTCAATATGCTCAATATTACTACAGTAATGTTTAAAAAATCAAGAAAGAATAATTCTTCCAGTATTCCATCCTTTCTGTCCTCTAAGACCAATATTTTGGATTTCCAAAGCTGTGTTTCTCACGTAGCATTTAAATAGGAGGACTCCATGCCTTTTCAGGTCTTTTTTACAACACATTACTCCTGATTCCTTTTTTTCCTTGATGTAGATATGTTCACTGCTGACTGTAGGAGATAAACTATTCAGCTTCAAAGATAATTCACTTCATATCATGTTAAGCAACCTATTTTTAAGTCCAAATTGATTTATATTTTGTCCTCAGAGTGATTTTATTTTTTTTTATTTCTGCAAGAGTTAAACATCTGGGGAAAGTTCAGGTAGAATGGAAGAGGCTCGCTGTCCAATAAAAACATAACTGGGTAAAGAGATTTTGGTTTGGAATACCTGAATTCTGCTTTGGCACCTGTAAAATCAACCCAGAAACCTGCAAAGTCTCCTCTTTTTACTTTAATATCTTTTTGTTTGTTAGTTTTTGGGTTTATGTCTTTTCTTTTTCTTTTAAAATTTGAATTAATCTCTTGGCAATTCTAAGGAGCCTACAGTTGTGTCCCATCCCCGTTTGCCACTTGTATTTTCCTCTCATAAGAAAGATGCACATTAGCAGTGCATCTATATTGGCAACATAGTAGGTGCTCTTTATAGAAAAATTAATTAGTATTTTAGTCTGTATGAAAATTCAGACCTTTCACAGAGACATTTTGTAACTCTTGTAGTAAAGCATTGAGGAAAAAATATCCTGATAGTGTTCTGTGTAGAAGCTGTGCTGAATGAAGTAGTTTATAGTCTTCCATTTTTTATAATGAGATTGCTATATGGCCAAGTTTTGCAAACATTATAGGCCTGCTTTAGGGTGTGCTAGTGATGCATTTTCTCTTTTGTAGAGTTATGTATCTGCATAATCAGGGCCAATTTTCGTGAACACCTGTGTGATTAAATGTGTTAGTCTGTCTTAGATGTCAGTGTGAGTGCTTATGAAACATGCCTGTGTAAGTAAATGTGGATCAGCTTTTTAAAGGCTACCAGCATTTAAATGTGCTTATTAGAAGGGAGCTTCTATCAGAGCATTTTCTTTTTGTGTGTGTTCTTAGCACTGCCTTGAAAAATATACCATTATCCTGTTTACCCTTTGCCTGAAATGAGTTCTGTAGTAAAAATCTTTGTGTTCTGGAGGACTGTAGTTGCTTAGCTGTAGACTGTCACAAGACACATGGGTCAGGAATCCTTTTATGCATCATTTTTAAATTATTTCTTTTCCTGATTTTTATTTTTCATTATTCTTGAAAATATTTCTTCTTTTGTAGTTTTTCTCTGTAGTATGTTCTCAGCTTGCGGTATGCCAAAATTGACTTTTTCATGAAACTCATAGATAGAAAATGCTTTCTAAAGCTTTAGGGATGGCAAGATGTGTTTTAAGATCTATTTATTTTCTGAAACCACAATTATGAAATAAATGCTACATTGTTCTTTTCTCAGCATCATTCCTGTAAAAGTTTAAGATTCTAGTTCAGCAAGAACTGAGCTTTGATTGCTGGCTGTTACCAGACAGAGGGGCTATAGCACTGTGCAATAGCAAACCATTAAATTAGTATTAATAGCAAATAGCCTCTTTTCCAGATCTGAGTATTCTCACTGATGTCAGAACTTGTAAGGCAAGGATTGAAATAAGGGGTGTTATTCTCCTGGAAGGCTGTTGGTGGTCTACTTTAACTGCAGTGACAAGGGGTTGACAAGGAGGGTCGAAGACATTCAACCCAGCCTGTGATTGCTGTGCTGCTTCTGAATGTGATCAAGATTTTAACAAAGCCAAGAAAGCTGTACTGAAAAGCGTTGCTAACCTGCAAAACTAACTGCAAGGCTAATGTTTACTTACATCTCCCAGTTCAGTGCATAGGAAAACAGCATTTCCTGTAGTGTGTTCAGAGTGCCTCAGAGTTGTAGCTAACTGCCCTTCTCAGTGGCTGAGTAATACCACTGAATATTAAAAAAAAAGTGGGGAATCTTTGTTTCCTCTCCCCTGGTGAATTACAGTACAAGTGGTGAGTGGGTTATCATTAGAGTAGTACTAAGCTATCCCAGAAGCTTTGACTAGGAATTGATTGTATAATATTTGCTAGAAACAATCCAGTAATTTTCTTCCAAAGGGGTTGCTTTCTTAGTTTTTTTTTAAGAGTAGTGTTGTGTGGAGAGAAAATTAATTTTCTTGTTCAATCTGTGAATGAATTCACAAAAGAGAAGCAGGGGTTTTGTTGGAAACCCAGAGATAAGCTGCGCTGAAGTGGTTTGGTGATTTTCCTGCCAGACTTTGCTCTGCCAGGGTTCAGTGGGCAGTGGGTTCAGGAACTTAACTGAGGGGATTATTCTGATGAGTGTCAGTGCTCCCGATTTAGAAGGGTAGAGGTACTTTTATAATTATTTCATAAGTAGCTAAACCACATTAGCCTGAAATCTGGCCCAGATACATAATGGTCATACTGGTAAAAGTTCAATCCTCTTGATTTTTTTTTTTTTTTTTTTGTAATAACTAGAAAGCTTAAATGCAATGCACAACTGCATGCAGCAATAACATTTTCCTTAAGCACATTGTGTTTCTTTTGCTTTTAGATTTCAATCTTTGTTGTATTACTTATTGTAATAGAGCATACAACACATTTCACAGGGTCAGCTGCTTATTTATAAGCTGTATCTCGGTGTAATGAAGTTGGTTGTAATTAGTTTTCATCAAAAAATGTTAGAAAAATGCCGGTTGCAAACTAGAACAATTTATAAGTTATACTGTCTTAACAGGTGAAAGTAATCATTGATGCTGTTTCTGAGCTTATAATAGATACACTTTTAAATTCACTGATTATCTCAAAGTAATGATAGTAAAATGATGCAGTCTGCTGCTGAGGCTGCTTCTGCAGCAGATTTTCCTAGTGCACATGGGCTCTCTTTCTACTCACTCTGTTAGGAGGTTGTACCTTTGCCTCAACTAATTACCTTCTGAGCTGTGAGGACCTTGATGCTCATCATCATAAAACCAACAGAGAAAATGCAGCATTCACAGGATACTCTGAGTCTCTTTGGTGCTGGGGAGGTTGAACATTTGCTGTCACCTTGCCTTAGAGAGGAAGGGGGGTTGTGGGCAGCGGAGGTGACGAGGTGAGCTGTGCCTGGGTTGGCCTGGCCTGGGGACAGCATGAGCTACCCTGCTGTTCTCTACAAAAGCACATAGGGAAAGAAGTGTTTCTAATACCTTTTCATATCTGGAACACGTTCTTTACAGAGCCCTACTTAGTCATACATTAAAAGCCTGAATAGTAACTTAATATTTTGAATTGGTTTTAGAAGTGTCTGCCTGCAATAGGGAATTCTTTCAGGTTTTAGTTCTTGGATGGCTGGATTTAATCTGAATATATGAAGCTGAAATGCTAGTGTGTGATATGTTTAATAGGAGAAGAGTTTGGTGCTGTTATTGTTATTTTATAGGAGGCTGAAAAGATCACTTGCACCTACTGGATTTCAGTATTTGGGTGCACTACCAGGCTTGAATGTACCTTGTGTTTGCATACATTTGGAAATCTGTCCTCTGTCACCTTGATAGGTGTAGGGGATTTGTGGCCAGCCACAGCTTTGCTTCTGTAAGGTTGATCTATAAATATGAACTAAACACACACAGGTTGAGGAGCTACTGAGCTCCTCATTCCTGGTGTGTTTACAGGGCATAATTTGGAACCATGAACACATATTTATTTCAATTTTACAATAATTAAAATACACTTATTCCCGATTTTAACTGGGTACCTGACTGGTCAGTGATGTACCTATAGAAAAGAAAGTGTATTGGACAGGCATAGAGATAAAATTCCTTGCTAAAGAGATGATGGTGGGTAGATACCTACAGTGAAGATGAGGTATGTTAGGTGATCAAAAGATTAATGACTCTTGTGAGATGTTTTATTTGCACACTGAGAATTTTGGCTGCTTAAAAGCAGTGTGGGTTTATTAGGGAGCTTATTTTGTTTTAAACGCTTTTAAGAAGATACTGTAAGATTATATCTAATTAATTAGACACATTACATTTGAATTATTTAATTAGAGATTATTTTTCAAACACTCCTTAAAATTATAATATTTTTTTCACATTTGTAATCCTGTTTGTGAATGCAATCTATATGACAGCATAGACTCTTGGACATTTTTCCTAACAAATACTACTTAACAATAAATTTCCTATATTTTTGTGTTGTGGAACAGAATTAGAATCTGAGGAACTCATGTGGAACTGAGTACTCAGGGGGAGCTGTAGGGTGGTCAGCTGTCCTGTAAGAATCACAGCAAGAAGCAGGATAGACTACAGACAGGCACTTGACTGAATGTTTTACATGAGAACTCTTCATTAAGAGAAATTTAGAGTCCAAACATAATGAATTTATTCTAATTATCACCGGATCTTGGTCAAACCCTTCGATGGCAAAGTGGTAATTAAAAGCTTCTAAGTTCAGTTCAACTCTGTACAAATAGAGGTTGGGATAATCAAAACTTAAATAAAGGAAATCAGGAGGATATTAAATTAAACATATGTGGCACGCAATTGCAGTAGCTGTTACAGAAAATCCGCTGATGTAAAAAAACCCCAGCAAAGCCCAGATCCCAAACGTAATAGCCGAGATTTACCAGCATTTCACCTTTTTGTTCGTTACTTTGTACAATGATTTCATACATTACATAACACAGTAACTTTTCCCTCGAGGCACAGAAAAAGCAAGCTTGTAGTGCGTAGGTGGAGCTCCTTCTCTGGAGACAGCGCTCAGGCGTGAATAAACGGCGCTGCACCGCCTGCTCTGGAGCTCTGCCCTTTGCTGCTACCGCTCAACAAAATCACCCTCACTTTCCCTTTCCACCAGAAAAAGGGTGGCTTTAGCAGTGTAGAGCTATTCTAACAGTCAACTTCCATAGAATGACTTCTTTCTCACTAGTTTAGCTTGCTTGTTGGTGTGCTCTTCATCCCAAAAAGTTGTTAAAACCTCAATGAAAGTAAAAGATCCGAGACTGTTGGTTACTGGAAGTTAGGAGACCAGGAGTGGTTCCTTTTCCTCAAGCTCAGGTTTTCTTATTTGTGAAATAAAGACGTGGTGAAGAGGTACAGATGAGAAGTGAGGTGTGTATTAATGAATATTCAAAACATAAGAAGGAAATATACTTCACAAGTCTTGTTTCAAATTTCAGAAAGTACCTGATATCCTTGATGGTTCTGTTGCTTGAGTGTCTGATAATTTCCAATAATTCTCTGACAGTGAAATCTATTGGACTTAAATACTAAAGAGGAAGGGATAGAAGCTTCTATTTTTTTTTGGGGGGGTGTTTTAAAAATATATCTCCAAATATAGCCAAGATCTGTCCCCAGCTGACAGGGCTGTATCTGACAGGAGGGCAGGGCTGTCTGTGAGACACCCCAGCCAGCCAGTTACTCTAGTTAGCGATTCTTTATTTTTGTCCTGCAGCGAGTGGAATCAGGTTTGAATTTGGGACACTCATTAGGCCAAAGCCTGCCATTATGACAACCCCATCTAAATCTTTTCAGCTTAACTTTATAATCACTTGTCACTGGGAATTTTAGTAACTACTATGTTTTATATTGCTGTCTTGTTATATTTTCGAACCAAAGTGTTATTGTTGCCATATCTCACATCAAAAGGAAGAAACACTTTCAGTATGGTGTAGTCTTCTATAGATAGACTCAAAATGCTCCCTGAGTAGGTGGGATTCTAATCCAAATCCAAACCCAATGAGATAAGTGAGAATAAGTGGGCTCTAGCTAACATTTAAAATAAACAGTTACAAAGGAGTGACTTGCTTAGCCTAGTCTGTTGTTCCGCATTTGCTGATATTTGACTTTTATGAAGTGTAACTATGCTGATCTCTTAAGGAAAAAAAACTAACACTAAAAATGCATTTATTAGAGGGAATCTCAGATGGAGAATGAAACAAGTTTTATGGGAGAGGTATTGTAGTAGATCAACCAATACAACTGGAGAAAAATTGGCAAATGGTTTTTCTGTGTCTCTGGTGAGGGGAGATAACTTTTCACTTCTCAAATTCCAATAACACGATTCCAATATCAACAAACTTTGAGTTGCTTGTTGGCTTTTTTTGAATTAGCTGAAAAGTTTTTCGTAACTTGAACTAATATGCTTGGGTTTCGAGTGTAAATAGGTAAGTGTAAAGCTTGCTAAATGTTTTATTTGCTTATTTTTCCTGCTGTTAGGTTCAGGGTTTAAAAAAAAATGTCTGTAGCACAGAAACTTACAAGTGGTGGGCAAGAAACTGTTAAGCATCTTAAAATGTTCATATACTCAGTATTTTGGAGAAATGTTTAGTATCGTGAGTTATTACTTAGGATAAATATTGTATTAACATCTAGATGTATGACCCCAGCACACACGTTTGCATGGAGGACTCACTCGTTATGAATTTCAAAGCCTGTACGAAATGATTTACACCCGTGTTTGAAAAACATGTTTTGGTAATAGCCTTTTTAATGCCTTGAGGGCATTTAATTGCCATTAAGTGGCACAATCTGCTGTTTGGAATGGAGAGCTGGGAATATTTCAATTGCAAATAGGATAATGAAATGGATTGAGAACAAGGAGGAGTAATAACTGAATAGATCGGTGATATTAACAATGAGATTGGCATCCTTTTTATGCCCAGAGTATATGGCATGTACCCCACAAGGTGGGATATCTGTTTCCCAGGCAGTCATTGATAACATGATTATCTGTTTCCTACAGGTAGTTGACTACTGAAGTCTGCAAGTGGCCTGATATGGGACACATTGAAACTCTACTAGTCTGGAACAGTCGTGCCTGGCCCCTTTTACTGAGTGGTGGGCTAATATCTGTGTGGAAGGGTTTTGACAATGTTTTTATATTTTACATTTTGCATGGCTCTCAGTGGTTCTGTCAGGCTTGATTTGTAAAAAAAATTTACAGTTCTCTAAAGTCCCAGGTAGTCTTTCTGTAAACCATGGGAAACCCTACGAAATGCCTGACTTCTCATAGAGCTAAGCAGCTGATTGTGTAACTATTGTGCAGAACCACTGGGAAGGGTACCACAAAAAGGGTGATTTGTAGATCTTTAGATAGTTTTGTAAAAAAACCTTAAAAAACCCAACACGTGGTATATGTGGAGTTTTTACATGAAATCAAGATGTGATCAGAGGAGGATTTGGTACTACATGTCTTAAAAATTAACTGTAGGATTGGACTTCAACTTGCAATAGGTATAAAATCTAAAATATTCTGCTAGATTTGGTTCTCAAAGTATAGACCATCATAACTGTGTAGAAATTTCGTTAATGGGTTCTGTAGAACCTTTTCAATAGGGACATGTATCAGTTATTCCCAAGTGATGCATTATTTGGAGGGAATGTACATAATAAACCTAACAGGAGCTGTCTTTCCCCATTTCATTGTTTTGATGTATGCTATGCTGCTGTGCTTTGCTGCTGCAGTGAAATTGTGAATGCTGTTTTCAGTGTTCTGGGCTGATTCTTCCATTGCTGCTGTTCAGTTAAGCTCTTCCAGAAATACCCAGAGAGAACAGGAGAACAGAGGTGGGAGCAGAGGTCTTATGCTGAGAGGAAATGAGAGAGACAGATTTAGAAGCTCAGGAGATTGGAAAAGCCAGTGGAACTGTTTGTATTGGGAATATTTAGCATGCTTTCTCTTAGGCCTAATTTATTATGATAAGGCTTCTGCCAGCAGGTGAATTATTGAAGAGCTAAGAAGGAAATTGCCCCAGGATGATGAGCCGTGCCCACAATCAGGTGATATAGTCTGGGAACAATCCCTGTTGTGCTCTCCAGCACAGGATCCTGTGGTGTTTCTCCCAGGGATTCTCCTGGAATGGGTGGTACTACCAAAGAGAAAGTTAATACGGGCTAGAGAAAGAATTGTGCATATGACGGGATATTTCACTGGATCTTATCAATTTCCCAAAAAAAAATATTTCCTAGCCAGTTAAGCCTGTTGTTTTGTCTGTGCTGCCTCTGCACTGTGTTGAATAAACATTTCATTGTCATCATCCTCATCACCTGAGTCTTCTCCAACCTGGAACCTTATTGAAAAGCTGTCCTGTGTCTCAATGAACAGGGAATTGTCCCTGAAAGGATGTGTGCGCCTTAATGTGCTTTCGTCATTCTTATTTTCCTTTTAGTATTATTTCATCCAAAATGCTGGTTTTCAAAAAAAATTATCATGAAGGGCAGCTCTATCTTTTAAAATTCTACCTAATGAGAAAAGAACTCTGAATTCAGAATGTCTTTTGAAGTTTTGAAGAAGAAGTCCGATGTGTCTTGTTTGTTTCTTGCCAGGTTCTGTGTATCTCTCTTCAGTTTTCACTTCTCTGCCACTTGCTGATTAGGATGAAAAAAATGATGTAGGCAACTGCAAAACATAAATTTGATACTTGTTTCCTACTAAGCAGATAATAACTTAATTGTATTCAAAACTTGCTTAATTCTTATAGGTCTTTTCTACTAAGACAATCTTATGAAACTCTTTGGAGAGAGAAATTTTTGGGATATCTTGGCCCCAGTGTGAGAGTCAGAAGCATAGTTTCACACCTGTTTCTGATTATTCATTTGTTATGGCTTTGGGTTTTTTATCAGATTATATTTTATTTTTTGCCAAGTGCCCTGGAATTTGCAATGAACTTTAGAAAGTAATCTTCTAGAAACTTTCCATGATGCTTCTTCTATATAAGTGCTTCATTTTCTCTATAAGTGGTTTCTACTGGAAATACAAAGTTTGTAGGAGAAGTTTCTCCATCATATTCTGCAGTAAAGATCAATGCACAGAAGTAATTTATCTGCAGTATCCATAATTGATGCCTGATCTTTTAGTAGAACATCTGATTCTTTCATAGCCTTCCTGTTACTGATACACTTAAATACTTTATTTATTGCCTTTACCTAATAGCTTTTAAAATTCTCTTGGTTTTCGGAATCATTTGCGCAGGATAGATTTTATTTTAGAAAGGATGTATTGTCATTTCACTTGCTGTCTTCCCCTGTTGTGTTCTCTTCCTTTCAGGGGGAGGAAGAACTCCACGCCTTCCTGGGTTTTATTACAATGTTATTTGAAATGCTTACATTTTATATTCTTAGGCTTCTCCTCTTCCATTTTCTTTTCATCCAACTTCCCAATTCTTTTGAAAAGCTTTTGAAAAGGCTGTTGTTTTTCTTGTCATCCCCCTTTTCTGTCATAACTGAGCTGCATCATACTCTCATGTTTTGAATTAGCTTCTGTTTTTCTGTGAGAACTGAGTCAAAACTGATTGCCCGATATCCTGTTCTTGCTGTTCCAAGAAGCAGCTGTTGCTGCTAGAAACAACAAAATAATAGATTACAAAACTACAATCATATTTTTCCATTTACTGTGTTCTGTGATCTTTTAAGTGGCCACAGTGGAGTAGAATTTTCTACATTTGCTTGCATCAATCAGGTAGAAAGTTGTCAAGTTACCCACTCTCTTCTGAGTCATTTCTGTTTACGTGAGGAAGCATTTGAAGACCTACTTCACCTTTAGCAATGTTGAAGTTCCTGTCTGATAGAGTTTTCCCATGATCACTGCGTTTAAGTGACTAATTTTTAAATAACCTCACGCAGTAAGAGTATATTTTCTGTTACACATGGGAATAAAATATTTGAAAATCATCCATAGAAATTTGTATTTTCTTACAGTGATATAGACTATCTTCCAAATTCTGTCTTGTGGTTCCTTAAATTACATTCTGGGTATGGACATTTTGCCTAAACATGGCATTTTCCTGAGCACTGCATGGTGCTTAAGGACATGAATTCGTGTCATCAGCCCTTCCAATAAGCGAGTTCTTCTCCTTCATGGTTCCTGCCAGTTCCTCGTGCCTGACCATGACCACAGGAGAGCTGTAGCTCCAATTAAATGAAATGTTGGCTGAGGAGCAGTCAGAACAGTCTGACTCTGATAACGGATCAGTTTCCTGATGGTTTTTTCCTTCAAAAGACAAGATCTTCATTTGGTGAGAATGCCAACGATGCTTTGATATGGTTTCCCACGTTTTGCCACTTTTGCTCTTCCTTTCCTTTCCAATACATTGGGTTTACAGCTGCTGGATTTGTCTGATGTGGGCCCCAGACATCGCTGAGACAGGAGGCTAACTCATAGTGTCCTTTCCTTAACATAAGGGTCCTTAATTCACTTTCATTTCCCTGCTCCTGGGTAATAAGTAACTTCTTTGGGATATACATACCACTACTCTTTCTCTTTGGAAATTAGTTTTTGTGGGTGTAGGTCTCTATTTTCAATCAAGAAAAAGTTTATATTTTTTAATAGTTATCCAGCTATTTTTTTTAATTACGTCTCTTCACTTTAGATCATTATCTGGTACTTTGACATTCTAATAGAATAATAAATTTGGGTGGAGGGGATGTGTATTCTGAACGACAGATGTCTTCACTCTTCCATGACTTTTCCATTTTTCATTTAAAAATACGCTGTCTGGGTTTTATGAGTCTCTTCTGCTTCCTCAAGAATAATTTAAACTTCCCAGAGTATTTATTTTTATAATTTAGCACCTTTTTGACACTTTCTACCTCTGAATTTGAAGTTCTTGCTAACCACCAGAAATTATTATTTAAATAAATATTGCAATGCACTGTGAAAGGACTTTCAGAAATACAGTAGGTTGCCTTTGTTCCTTAGATATGGTACTAACTAAACTTTATTTTGATCAGTTAATTTGTAGTGGCTTTATTCCCCTGAGCGGGTAATTAAATGAAGAATAAAACCATTTGAAAGAAAAAGCCTTTTGCATTTTCTTCATCTTTCTCAACATTTAGGAGAAGATAGAACGATATTGTATTTAAAAGGACAAAACAGCATTTAAAAAAATAGAATGTGTTACTTGTATTAGGTAGCACCATATTCTGTTTATGATGATATGGGATCCTTTTCAATTTGCAGTTGAATAGCATGTTCCTATATGGATGAATGCATTTGTTTTTCCAGAGGTCACATGCAGTAAAACTCCTGCTGTGCATCGATGAGGGAGTTCCGTGCATCTGTCCCTATTGCATCTATCCCACAGCCCCGTTCAGTGCCAGTCATCACTGCCAAACATGTCATCTGGATTTAGTCTCCATTCCTTTTCTCTATTAGAAACATTTGCCTATCTTTAGTTCTTGATGTACTTCACCAAATAGTAGACACAACGTAAGTAAAATTCTTTTCAGATTTGTGAAGAATTCTGTGACATTGTAACCTTTAGTATACTCCTTTCAATACTTCCTTAACAAAGGAATCACATTTCAAAATGTCCTTAATTTGCCCAAAATGGTGTCTGAAAATGAAGAATGCTGGTAAAATGTTAATTTAATTTGATAAGCTTGGGTCTATAATGTTGCATGTTAAAAAATGTTTTTTGCCAACCAATCTGTATGCCCACATATATTTTTTACTGTGTAACCTTCATTCTCAATTGCCTTTTATAGACAAAAAATGTTTTCAGAGCTGGTCTGACTTAAGATTGCACTTCACACAGAAGTGTGTGGCTTCCAAGTTTCCTTTGTTTCCTCAAAGACCATTCTATTCCAGTGCTTTGCCATCTTTACCTACTGAAAGTTTGAAAGGTTTCTTAAGGTCTAATATGACTCTCCTTTTGTTGTTCTTTGTAAGGTGCACAGATAGACCAGATGATCCCTTTGCATCGGTTTGCTTTTTTTTAAAAAATAATTTTATTTTGGGTTGTCTTGCTGTTTTTGTGTCTGCCACCCGTTTGTTTACTGTGCTGTGTGGCTGATGGTTTCTGCTTACACACCATACCTTGTGCCTGTCCCAACTGAAGAACTTTGGGTTTTTTAGATTATTATCTGCAATCAGTAATTTTTCTCTCTCTGCTTTCTCCAGAACTCTAATCCAAAATCTTCAAGTGAACCACTTCTGTGGCACTGGGAAGCAAAAATATTTGCTTCCTTTAACCTACATATGAGAGAGATTTTAACAATTTTGCAGTTATTTAATGAAATCAATATCCTTATTCTCTATTTTTTCCAAGCTCCATCACTGTTTTCTCCTTTCCTAATGCTGTTAGTCTTAGAACCTGTTAATTTATTTCGCCTTCATATTGGTGTAGCCGTATCCACTTTAGTGGTTGCATCATGTAATTCTAGATGAGACAATCAAGATTTTATTTAAGGTGAGAAAAATAATGTGTTTTTATTTAGTGTTTATTTGGAAAGATATGAGCACTGAAATTTTAATGAATCTATCTCTACCACTTAATAAGTGTTTTATACCCTTTTATAATAGGAGATTGTACCGTGAAGCAAATTTGAAACAAAAGGTAGTATCTTAATTTTTATGAATGGTAGGACTTTTTTATTTATTTGTTATAATGGTCCATTTTCCTATGTTGTTTTTATTTCATAGCACACAAAACTGCAGGAGGGTGAAGACCTGCAGTTGACAATACCCATCTGATTTATTTCTTCTATCTCCTTTTGAATATTTTAGTACTTTGTATTATCTCTAAAGGGTTACAGGTTGAGTAAGCCTTAAGAAGCATTAAAAATCTGGTTTGATGACCAGTTTAATGCTTCTTCCAAGAACAATTTGTAGAGATTAGGATTTAGTGAGATATCATTGGAGGATTAGCAATTGCTTCTTAAGGCATTCTGAGTTGACAGCTAATGGATGGCTTTTCCCGATAGCTCTTTTATAGTCCACTGCAGCTGGATAAAAATCAATGAGCAAGTGAACTTAAGTTTGTGTATCCATTAATTTTGGTTTTAACAGATGAGTATGACTGCCACAGTGACTTGCTTAGTATGTTCTTCCCATCTATCATTATCTAGATAACCTCAATTAACACACTGATTAATTCTCAAATTTTTCTTCAGTAGTTCCTTTCTGGACTGCACAATGTGAAGGCAAATGTTCCCAGCATGTCTGAGCAGACAGAAGGCATGCTAATCAATATCCAGATAAACAGAGCCTGAAGAAAAGGAACCTGCTTTTCCTCATGTTTCCTGCCCTCCTTAGGTGCTAGATAAAACTGTGCTTATATTAATTTTTTATTTTTTTTTCCTTAATCTGTTCTACATTTTTGCTATTATTTGGACTTAAAGCTAATAGTTGCCTTGAATTTTACTTTTAGCTGAGAATTACAAGGCACATTTCCAATGTCATCAGAAACAGCAATCATGGTGCAAAGTGGCTTTATTTTTACAGATTGATAAATAATAGAGTTAAAAGAACTATGTAGCTGTCAATTATGCAGGACTGCTTGTGAGGAAGCCTCAGCCCTCATTTTGAGGTGTTCCCATAGTTATAATCTACTTTAAGCACTTTGCCTCTTAACTGTAGCTGTCATATCTGTTGAATATTGATTGGGGGACAGTTCTTCACTTCAAAAGTCAATGACACAAAATAAGTATAATCCAATATTTCAGTTCCAATATTTTCTCCACCTATGTAGAAACAAACATTTGTTTATTTATTTACTTATTTATTTTCAGCCATGCTTTTTAGAGGTGAAAAAAATCCAAAACATGTGAAGAGTACAACAAAAATGTCTTTTGTTTTCCATACCCCCTTAGCAAGAGCTAGCTGTGGAAGCTGTTTCTCTGCACTAGGCAGGATTAAGTAAAACAGGTTTCAGTAAGAAAGTTATGAAGAAAATAAATGTGTGTGTTGAGTGAATAATATTTAAGAGAAAGCTACAGGAAAAATTACCTAGACACAATTTTTATAGATTCAATAAATTAATGCATGGGCGAGCTATTACCAGAAACTACCAAGTAAGCCATTTTATACTACAAAAATAATCCATTATACATTTTTAAAGTTTTTATCTAAGTAATAATGATCGAGAGCTTTACTTTATAACCAAGCAAAAGCCCTAGTCTGCTGTTGTTATAAGAAACATTTGCTGTGCTGCCATGCCTTTAGGAGGATGCAGCAGTAACACAGTGTTAGCAATGCTGAACCTGACAAATTGTTGTAAAAATAGAGCTGGAATTTGCCATGATTTTTGTAGGGTTTATAATGTCATTTCATTTGCACTTTCATTTGTTTCCTGATACTGATGGTGGATCCTAGCATGAACTAGATAACAAACATAAATTCCTAAGATCTGGGTGAATGTTTCAATGTGTATCTTGTTTGGAAACAATTTTCCAGTTCTCCCCGGTGAACCCAGTTTAGTTTATAGGTTTATGTTCTTATACATGCTTGAAATTTTAAAACAAAATGCAATGTATAATCTTAAGCAAACTGGTTATACCCAAGTGGTAGCTTTAAGTGTCTTTAACCTTTGTTTTCCACAAAAGCAAGTATTAATCCTTACTACTAAGCCAGAAAACAAATCTGAGCATTGGTTGTGCCTATCTTTGGTGGTATTTGTGTCAGTAGTTTCTTCCCTGTGTTTCTGTGACTTCTTACAGTCCCAGATTTCAAAAGCTCTTCCTCAGTTTCTAATGCAGAAGGGCTGTCAGCCATCCCTGTCTTTTGAACCCCACAGCCTGGGGGATGCTCCAGGTGCTTCCAACACCTGTAGACATGCCCTGGGCTTCCTGCAGCACAAGCCCACTTGGAGCATCAAGTGCAGGCTGAAATCTTTCATGTCATCTGTACATCCCTCTGCTATTGCCACTTCACCTGTGGCTCTGCTGATGGTGGACACCTTTAACAGCATTTTAATGCTAGAGATAGTTCATTATTTTTAAAGCAATTCTATGATTAATTTACTGTTAGTACTAGTACCAGTATATTTGGCCTTAAGCACAAACTAGGCATCGTTGCTGTCTCAGTTAAAATGAAATAAGAGTTTGGGAAGTGTTACTTTATCCCTAGGAACAGAGAAACATGTCTGGAGCTTCTTTACAGAAGTGGTCTTTAAATTTAGTGCACTCTGAGCATCTCAGAGCCCTGCTTCTGAGGAGCATGTGATTTAAATAGGACATGGAAGTCCAAGTTCCTAACTGGGAGAGGGTGGTGCGTCAGTGATACCACAGCTCAAATGCTTTGACATATTTTTGCCTTCTGGATTACTGACTCTGAATTCGGTCTGTGTATAACTTCCCCTGCAGAATTTCTACAACACATCAGTTGAGAATATTTCTTAGTCTCAATCTTCTGCACTAGAAATATTTTTTAATAAGCACACCCCTGTTTCCATAGAGCTGAAGTTATTCAGTTAGCAGGGAATGAGAACAAACAGTTCATTTTAGGAACAAGTTTCAGTTTAGCCAGGTGAAGTCCCCCCAGTGCAGGTTGGCCTGGAGGGCTGTGGGAGCTGGCCTGCCAGCCCGCAGACTGGATGAGCTCCTTCCTTGCTGTAGTGCCTTGATTTGGTCATTACCCAGAGATTAGTTTCAGGTCATTAGCCCAGAGACAGCCAACCATCCCATGCCTTCAGGTTTTCTATCACTTTGGTAATTTGGTAGGTTCACTGTGTCTCCTAAGAAATACTGGGGCTTGAGTTTTGCTAGTTTTCCAGTTTTGCTACTAAATGTTAGCAATATCATCACAATTTAATCTCTTTTCTTTTAGCACTTGTCAGCCCTACACTGATCATTTTTAAGATTATCTAATTGTAGATGCAAAACATCCCACTTATTACAGGGCTTAATTTCATTATATCCACATGTAAGTCCATCATGACTACTACCATTATAACACTTTAATTTGAATTTTTAATAAGGGCTTTGATCCTGAAAATAATTACAAGCATTCAATTATAATTGTGTATTATCAACGTATATTATGTATGTATATTATTATGCAGAGAGCTTACTCACATGCAAGTTACTGATGTACGAGAACCTGCATAATTAAATCCATATTTTATCAACTTTTGGGAACACTATTATTACCATATACACAATAACATTTTTCAAGGATACCCAATTTTCTTTTCAGCAGTGATTTGGACACTTAGAAGGCTTATTCATAGAAGGGGGAGTAAGTGTGTGTAAATTATTTTGGTGATGTGGCATAAACCATCCCTTTCAACATAATGTTTGTGAAATTGACTCACTGATTGCTGGTGTGCATGCCTGCACACACGTTTTACTTTCCTCACAACTGAGGTGCAGCCTCTGCTCACAGAACATACACTTTGATTTTAAGTATGTGCAAAACAAGATCTAACAGCTGAGGAATACAGAACCTAAGATAAACCTTCAGGAAACTTAGTTCAGTAACAATGTGCTTTTCCTCACTGCAAATTAAAAGAGGTCCCTTGCAGTGACCCCAAGATTAGCCCAGCTGGTCAGAGCATGGTGCAATAACACCAAGGTTGTGGGTTGACTTGATGATCTGTCTGGGTGCCTTCCACCTCAGAAAATCCTGTGAAATATATGAGCACACCCGTGCCTCTATGAAAACATGAAGAACACCTACTTTAGTAAAACTTCCCTGTCTAGTTGATTTTGTTTAATTTTTCCCCCTCCTTTTCAATATTTTTTCAATATTGAAAACAAAATAAGGCTGAGAGAATTCTTTGCTAAGAGTCCAAACTTTATACCGAAAGCATGCATTGGGGGAATTTCAAAGAAGCATAATTTATATGGTTATATCTCAGCTCTCAAAACATGAAAAGCTGTTTCTAGTTCAGCTCAGCAGTTTGTCCCTGGGGAGCCTTTTTCCTCAGCCCGCCTTTCGAGCTGGGCATTATTTCTTGTGGACCACACGATTTTCTTCTCCCCCATATCCTGCCTTGGAAGAGGAGTAGAACAAATGTAGCACACTTCTTCACATATTGATTCCTGTCTTTTTATTCCTCTTGGGAATGAGGAAAGAACTGATGATGTCACAGGTATTAACAATGTATGAAGTCTTTAGTTAGTGTTTTATGAAAAAAACCACAGCTTCCTTAACATAGACCCTCATTTGCTGTGCCACTGTTATTTTAAGTCACTGATCACTGAACTAAAAGTGATGATGATAGTTCTGTTTGATATATAAAAACACAGTATAGTCAGTGTCACAGAGTAAACATGGCTTATTTCTCAGTTTAATATATAAATATATGTATGGAGATTTGAAAGCGATTAGGAGAGAATGGAGTGGGAGGAAATGCTGAAACAAGAAGACCAATGATAATTGGAACTGTGCAAGTCTGATTCATTAGATGCCAAAGAATACAACTCATTAATCGTGAAAGAGAACTCCTTTGGATTAAAAAAATATGATTAAAAAGGGAAGTTAATCAACAAGGGAATAATGAGGATGAACATAAATAGATAAAAATGCAAAAGCTGAGAGCACTGCATATTAGGCAATGGACAAGTACTAAATGATATCAGAGTGTAACTAAAAAGGAACAAATATGAATTGCTGTAGTTTTTGTTACAAACTGTTTGGCAGCAGTGAAACTCTAAAAATGGCATAGGTTTAATCATAGCTAAGTTTGGCAGAGAATGCTGGAAGGAGGGCTAAAAATCTTTTTTTACATAATTGAGAAGAAAACAGAAACTGTATATCATGCAGAAATAATGAAAATTCCTTGATTTTGACAAATAAGTAACTAATGTGTTGAATATTTAGTGTAAAGTTAGAAAATTTTGAATTGCAGGTCTAGGTAGCTTACACCAAAAAAGAATAATCTATCTCTAAAAATTAAGCTTTCTGAATGAGTAATGTGGATTTTTAATCAAATGAGGTATTGTGCATGGGTTCAGAAGTCTTTCGAATGACTCCTAATATAAAAACCCCCTAGAAGTGGTGATTAGGGTAAGTACAGGTGAGGTAAAGTGACAGCTGTTCTGGACAAAATCATGGTAAAGCTGATGTGGGAAACAGCTGTTAGTTAACCCCTGGTAATCTGATTGTAGTAGTGCACAGGAAGTCTTGTCTGATTTGGAATGTTCTGAGAGAATCTCCAGCCCAGCTCATTTATGGCTTTGCCTTTGCATTATTCACTTAATTTCATCACACGGCATTGCAGAAAAAGGGAGAGAGTGCTTTTGTGTGAACAGATGCTGTACAAAGTCACTGTACGTATGTGTCCTGTAAAATCATGTTTAATAGAACAAAAAAATACAAACCAGAACAATTGATTTCTAGAAGTCTTGGGGGAACAGTCTCAGCAGGGTGCTTCCTCTGGTGTGTGAAAGAAGTGCAGGTTCTTGTATCTAATGAGAGGATTGGAGATGTGCAGATGAATGTTCTCTTTGCCTGCTTGCATTCTTCTCACGCCCAAATATCCTCCAGGTTTGAATCTTGACTCTTTGCACATTTTCAGTCCTGATGCCACTCAGACCTACTCAGCTAATGAGGTTTAAGATCATTGCCTGAGGTGGAAGGACTATAGCACATTAGAATTCACAGTAATGTTGTTTTACACTTGAGTGGAAGTAGCAGTGAAGGAGTTGCCAAATATGCTGTGCTTTGCAATTAATATTTTAAATTTGTACTGAAGGTGCATGTGTCTCTTACTGTTCTTCACTGTGTGAAGTATCAAATAAAGGGGAATAAAAATAGTTTTTTTCAGATGTAATTAAAAATCTGTTATTCTGTGTGTTGCAATTCACTATTTTGCATGTAAATGTAACTGCTAAAGATTGTTAGCTGTGCATGAAGTTGAATTTTTTAGTGAAAACCCTACTCAGTATTTTTATGCCATTTTCTCCTTGTCTTGAGGCAGTGTGTGTGACAAATTATATCGACTGAATCTACAGGATAACTTCTAGAGTAAAAGCTGTGCTGATATCTGGTACAGTTAGTTTGAATTGTGTTGATACTTTTAAAATGCATTTTCTGTGTATAAAATAACATCCACTAAGAAGGAATTAACTCTTCACTTAAAATCTATTGTATGTACTTCTGCTGGTTTTTATCATCATAACATGCATCTTACTACTGATGTTGCTGATTATTCTAAATTTTGATTTTTGTCAGTAAATGACAGCGAGAGGAAATACATATGTGCAATATCCATCCATCCCTTAGTTCTTTATTATCTCTCAAAGTGGTCTGGCACTGGTACAGAAGAAACATGTCATCCCCTGCTCTAAGCAGAGCTTTGTTTCCCTGTGTAGATAATTTGAAGAGTGATGAATCGGTAGCAGAAGCAGGAGCTGGAAGTGTCATCTGTGTGCAGGTGATGTGTCAGTGCCTTCGGCTCTGCAGCAGGAATACACAGCAGGAGCAGGCTGCTCCTTTATTGAGCAGAGCTCCCTGCAAACCTCTGCTGCAGCCCAGAGCTCTGTTCTCCTCGTGGCTGTATGGGGCACTCTGCTGTGCTGTCTCCCTGCTGGATGCGTGTGCTGCTGGAGCAGAAAACTTAAGGTGACTGTGTGGAATCTTAGACAAGGTAGTTGAAATGTAAGGGCCTGTAGTTCTAAATTGCATTATATGTGCCCAACACAGGATTACATAAATCAGTCATAATTTAAACAGCGCTGCAGTCGGTGTAGAATATTCTGGAGGAAATACAGATAGCTGGAACTTCCTCATTGTATAACTTAATTACAATGTTGAGTGTGCATCTGGAGTTGCTATTTGCCATGGTGGTTGAATTTTACCAGGGCTCGTGTGTTGGTGATAATGCTGAGCTTGCCAAGCTGGAATGAACAATTGAGATGTTTCAGCTAACCAGAATGATTCATTTATTAAATAGCACCTGAAAATTACCAGTCTCAGGGGAAGTGTTAAAGAATAATTAATAATTTTTGTGTAATGAACTGAAAATGCTACAAACCTTGTCACTTTCTGGTTGCCAAGGCAAGTCAAGTGGGGTGTGTTGCTATCGAACACTGCAGCTGTGAGTAACTGGGGTTAATTGTAGATTACGGATTTAAACTTGATTTTTAAGCGTCCTTTTGGACTGATTCACTCACTAGAACTTGTGCTTCAAAAAGCAGTGCTGGTGCTCAGGGTGCAGCCCCCTGTCCCATTGTGTCAAGAGCACCTCTTCAGTGGGAGATGCCTCTCCCCTGTTTCAGCCCTACCTCTCTCTAACTGGAGTGAGTGTTGCTGGACAAGAGCAGCGAACTGGGGCCATCTGGCCTGACACATTGATGGCTTTGTCCCTATGGTTTTAGTTTGCTGTTCCCCCACTTATTCTAAACTCTTGGAGCTGGGTTCCCAACATGGTACGGTGCTTTTGCCTGGGAATTGTTTAAAATATTTCTCTATTAGATCATTAATTTCTCTGAAATCTCAACCTAAGGACGATGTTCAAATAAAATTCAAGATGAAGTCACTGCCAAGCGCTGTGTTTGCTGCCTGGGTCTGGAAGTCAGGAAGTGCTGGGAACTCTGAAAAAGTAACAGGTTTTGTGCTACTGGGAAGTCCTTTAAACTGAGCAAGAGAGGTCAGGAAGCTCTAACTGGAGTCTCATCTGTCTGGGGAATGCCGTGTAAAAAACTTCAGTTATTCAAACAGTGATTTCAGGCTAGGAAGAGAAATACTTGACTTCTACAGAAACAGGCAAAATTCTTGTCAAAATGTGTGGGTTACTCTATACCAGTATTGCAGACTTTTGTATCTAATAATTTAAGGTCCAGCTTCTGAAATTGGGTGATAATTTAGTGAAACCAAAACCACTATATTTCAGTGGGAATTTCTAAATGAGTAATAACTTTGAAGCCCAGAACAAACTAAAATCATAGTAATAAAAAGTTCTGATGTTTGAATATTTGCCGTTGTAAGAACTCCCTTTAGTTTGCTTTTCTTTGTCCTTATGCTCTCTTACTGTTGGTAGACAGCATTAATACAAAAAGGAAGAAAAACTAAAGGACAGCAGGACTTCAAATGTCGTTTATAACATTTTATATTACCGACATCTAGGAAGATCACAGCACCATTTATCAAAGTTTGTTGGCACTGAAAGAACACTGTGAGCACAATTTATACAGGTGTAAATGAACCTGTAAAGGTCTCTTGCCCAAAGAGTAACTTGGGCATTGCTTTCAGTCTGCTCTGCAGCCGTGGTCTCTCGGTGTGAGTTGTTGCTGTATCTGTCATAGAGGTGTAAATAGGAATAGGAAGTGCTGCTATGGAGCTCTGAGGAGAGGTGACGGTTACCGATGCAATGCCCAGGATATGCACCCCATTTTTCACTCAGTGACAGGATGTGTAATAATAATTGTTCAAGACAATTATTGTACAATCTGTGGTCTGAAACAACCAAGTTTTGGGCTTTTTTTGTCAAAGAGCTAATACAAAGCTCATTTTTCATAGCCGTTTAGTGTATAAAGAAGGACTTCTCTGTGCACAATTTATATAAATATTAATATATTTTTCCTCATAGCATTTAATTCTCTGAACCTTAGAATTATCAGTGAAAAGTTAGAATATACAATTGATATTTCCTTTGTTATCAAAGTTATTCTAATTTTATCTGTTGAAGAAAAATGTTATAGTGGAGATAATTAACAAAGTTGGGTCAGTGGCCAGTGTAATAAAGTTGGCATCAACCATATCCAAGGTCATGACTGTACACACTTAGTGAGTATTATGGTTATCTTCTGAAACAGTAAAACAGGTGTCACATTCTTTTTGACCTTCCCAATAGGATGCTACTTTGTTTAGTTGTGGAAAGCAAACGAACAATGGAAGTATTTTTAAATTTCAAGGTGAAAGCTGTTAAGTTTTCCTAGCTTGCTAAAGACCCAGAGATGCATGGAAATATCAGGTGTAGTGAATATTACCACTTACACCATTCTGATGTGTCACACATTTGAAAGCAGTAAAGACCTTACATATTTTGAAAACATCTTTACTTGAGTACTCATTCAAACACTCCCTGAATTACAGAGGTAGAAAAGATGCAGAATAATCAATCTAAAATGCAGGCAACAGCAGCATCTACTCTGTACTTTTTTATGGAGACCTTGTAGAATCATTCTGTGACTGGCATAAGAAATCAGAGAAGTAGTTGTAGGAAGGAATATTCTCCTTATCTCCATGCCCTGCACTAGAGAGACATTAAAATTTCATCTTGTAATTCTTTCTTACTGGATCAAAAGATATAATTTTATAAGCCATGCTCTAAAAGTTTTCCAGAGACAGCCAAATCACTCAGCCCATAAATCATAGTGACTTTTGGGAAACTTGTATTTTTAATTTCAAGAACACTTTTGGTGTCATCAGGCCATGATTGCAAAGGTTGTGAAATTGCTATTGGCCATATTACCTGTGATCTTGATTTAAAGATTTCCTGTGCTGGAGTTCATGTAAACAAAAATGTGCCCCCTGAAGCTCATAAGCTTTTGTGTCCTCTTAAATAGATCTGAAGATGCTATTCTATTCTTATTTAAAGGAAGACACTCTTACAAAGTTCAGTGAGAATCCATCCTTGACATGTTTATTTTTGTTTTATGCAATGGTAAAGAAAGGGTGGCTATCTTTAAGAAATCACAGGGAAATTTTATTTAATAGTGACCCATTTTAGTCATGCGATAATCACATTGTCCTGCCATTATCTAAGTAACATTGCCAATCATTTCATTCTTGCAGTTTTCTTTAATTTTTCCTGTATTTTTTTAAAAAAACCTTTCTCCAGTATTCAATTTTAGATTTAAATATGTTGCTCTGTGTGGTAAATTACTCTTATTCCTTACTAATCCCAGAAGTTTAGGAGGACTGGTTTTTTTTCCTTCACAAATCAGTATCTTCAAGATGTTTGAGGAAAACTTTCTTTTTTTTTTTTTTTTTTGGCATCTATTGGCATGTATATTTATTTTGAGTCTGCTTTAGCAGTAATCTCATCTCTATGAGTGATTGGAAGTGTAAAAATACACAGCTTGCCTAAGTAATTAGCAGTGTGAAGTGGTTTGTAATTTCAAATAAGTATAATATTTATTTTCAATTACTTCTTTAACACATCATACATTTCTGGTGAGTTTTAATGAATCTAGGATATCAGTTCTTAAGCCCCTGAGGGAAAGCACGGTTTTCCCTCCCACTCAGTGTGCAGTGTGTTTCATTTTGACCTGGAACTGAAATAAAGAAAGGATGGATGGTTACACAGATAGATATGAGACAAGAAAAATAAGTGTTTTCCAGTAACATTTTAACTAGTGAAAGAAGTACATTAATATCATCCTTTCTATAGGTATTTGTTTGCCTGTACTTACCCCTCTGATCCTCAAAACAAAACCTTTGGTAATGCACTTCTGTTTCTTGATAGTTCCCTGTGCTGTCCTGCAGGTTTGTTCTAAATTCTGGACTGTTTTCTGAACTTGAGAGTGTAAAACTGAAAGGGGAAGGTTCTTTCCATCTAAGCTGACCTCCTTTGCAGTGGCTCAGAACTCCCTGCGTAGTAGAGTTCGGCCAAGTACATTCATATACATCCAATGAAATTAATGTTTTATCCTGCAGTGTCTTCTTCAGCATAAATTTGGGTGCTTCTCTGTCAGAGGAGGACTGGATTCAACCAGTTCTCAAAACAGGGATCAAAGTCAACTGTCCCTATTTTTTCATGACCCTTTTACAAAGAGAAAATTATCTTCAGTCCCATGTCCTTTATCTAGGTTGGCGCCATCTCTCCCTGGCCAGATATATTTCTGTTTAAACCACTGAACCAGATTCCAGTATTTTACAATAAAATACATATGAATTCACCATTCTCACATTCACCATAGGTGAGTTATTTTTGTTTTGTCTGAAGCCTACTTTCTTTTATTCGCTAATATATTCATATTTCATAAACTTACAAGGTTGTTACTTAATTTTGTTAATAGACCTCTGTCATCAGCCAGAAATATGACATGGAAGTCTTTGTGCAAAAAGCCACTTATTCAGTGTTTACCATTCATCTTGCATTAATTTTTCATGTATATGAAATGTATCGATGTGATTTCATCCTTAATGTGCGTGCTTGCATCTTGTTCCTTGCTGAGGCATTTTCTGTTGTTTCAAACAGCACTTAAAAAAAATTAAAAAGATAATTTTAAAGTGTTGTGGCATTTCAGGTGATTGTGTAATTCAGAGGGAATAAAACAGTTTGAAACTGCTGTATAGATTATAAAAGAGTCTTCAGAAAAGAGGATTCTAATTGTTTCCTAAACATTTAAAATACATATAAAAAATCACTTTAGTTTTTAAAATTATGTTTTGTCTAAGATATCAAGCCATAAAAAAAAATCTTTTCATATGAAAGTTAGCTGTGCAAATCTGAAATATCAAAAATTACTGGGATTAGACATCTGGATACAGCTGAAGGAAAGCAAGTTTTGCAGTAAAGATTTGTTTCCATCCTCCAGTATGTGAAATGCAAATAGGTGGATGGATATCAGTATAAACCAGTAGAAAGGAGTAATTATCGAAAAGGCAGCTTTTGCAACAGAGAGCACTGGAAGACAGAGACTAAACCACCCTGCCCAGCAATTCTATTTTTTTTTTTCTTCCAGTTCAGAAAAAAAAGAGAGGTTGAGGAGACCTCATGTTGCTACTTTGTGCTCTGTGGAGGGACTGGAGAGCTCTGTGTTACTGCTGGCCACGCAGCACGTTTCATGAGCAGTCATACTAAGATAATGATTGTGTGACTAGAAGTTTCCTAAAGTGGAGGTGTGATATGTGTCTGTTTATTTGCTGAAAGCTTAGACAATAAACATATGGACTTGTACTCTGTGTATTTGTTACAAAATTAGAGGCTTTTCTGTTTAATCCATATAAAAAGGGAAGTAAGAGCCCTAAAATATTAATTTTGCCAGACTCTATCGACGATTTCAATTCAGGGAACCTTTATTAAAGGCCTCCCTCGTTTTGTGGCAGACCAAGGGCAGAGCTGAGATAACTGATGGAAGAGAGAAGGTCCAGCCATTGCAACCCAGCAGAGTCAGGTGTGAATCATGTGGGGAGCCCCTCTTACCATGAAAGGAGTGCATGTCAGTCCTTATCTGGAGGACAGCAGGGTCATCCTGACAATGGAACCATGCTGGCTGATGGCATGTGAAGGGACAGACTGGTCCCTCTGCCATACAACACTGCTGGGCACTGCTGGGCACTGCTGCTTCCCATTGCAGCTGGTTCATCCACAGCCCATCCCCTGGCCTTCTCCTCGTGTCCTTGAGACAACCAATAGAAACTGCAAATGTAAAAGTTCATTTTAGCCCAGTACCAAGGAAGGGACATTGGCAATTTTGTGTCTGCTTTACAAAGTGGAAGAGTTTAAACTTTTGGGAGACTTGCTAAACATATGGCAAAGTTCTCCCTGAAGCTATTTCACCTCATAATAGGGCTGCTCTTGGAAAGATTGCTGTTGTTTGGGCATGTGCATAATGGTTTCTCAAAATGCGTAATAAGGTAAAGCTCTGCACTATACTGGAGAGGTAAAATGAATCCATAAAGTTGAGCCTTATAAATATTCACTATTTTGACTGGCTAGATATTTTACCTGTTTCCTGCAGGTTGTAAACAGAAGAGAATAGGAATTGCCAACAAATCAAATTACAGAACATTGAAAGTGTCAGAGTGGTAGTGTTCATTATGCTCATTCACAGAATATATGAGTCATTAAAATTCTGATATTGCCTCAGAAAGATAGAGTTTGTAATGAGAATAAAAAAAAGCCATTACTTGCATTTCTCTTTCTGGCAATAATTGTTGGGAAAATTAAGGATAATACCAAAATGATTACCTGTGTCTCCTGCAGCCTTAGGTTTTCAACCCTAAAGGCCTTGCCTAACTGAAGTGTAGGAACAGAACACTAAAGAAGCGCAGTAAGAAAGCTCCAATTTATTTTGAATTACAAGAAAAAGGCTTTCACATTTTCTTATTAACTGTCTCATGGGTTCAAGTTTCTTTTTTCTTAATTGTTTCTTCTTTTTAAAAAAATATACTTTGAAAGCTCTGAAATGTTTTCCATGTAGAATAGCTTTTGGGTTTTGTTTTTTTTTTTTAATTTAAGATTATACAAGCATAGCTAAAGTTTTGCTGAGTGCTCTTGTTTGTTACAAACACACTGAAACTCCTTTATCCAAAGTCATAAAGTCAGGTGGATTTAATCTGTTCCTTATTTATTTACAAGTCAGAATGGGCCAACAGCACAAGTAATTAACTCAGTGTAATGCCTTACCCAGCCATGAGTTAGTGCTGCTGGTGCTGTCCTGTCAGTTCTGAATGCAGACTCTCTCCTGGTTCCCTCTGCACATCAGTGATCCCCTGGCACGGCTCTTTCAAGTGCTGCCTTGAGCAATGGAGCTGCCTCTTCACTGCTTCTCTTGAGAGCACAAGTTTGTGCCAGAACAGATGAAATGGCTGTTCCTGCCCTTGTCTGGGGCTGTCACTGAGCTCCTCCATGCTTCACACGCATTATGCAACTTCTCAGCATCAGCTGGTCTTGGAGAGGTGAATCAGAACCAGCAAATTTGTGCAACTTCTGAGTCTACGATACTTAACATTTAAGCACTTCTCAGCGGTCTGTTCATGGGCACTTGCCGGGTCCATCCCAGGTTTCTGATGTATCGGTGCAGCTCTCCACCCCCAGCTTTGTATTTTAGTGGCAACAAAATACTTCACATCCATTTTATGAACTTGCCTGTCTTAAACAGTCTAAAACCCTAGAGCTGGAGCTCTGGGAATATTTCCTAAGTATCAGTGGGGAAGAAATACAACAACAATAGCTATTTTTATGGGTTTTTTGAGTGCTTTAGTAATTTTCAAAGACTGTCAGCATATTATACAAACAATTGAACTGTTGCATTTCTGTTGTGCAGAAAACGTGCCGAGATTGCTCTATTTGGAGCCATCAACTTTGTCACCTTACTGCACATGTCCCCCAGGTTGTCCTGCGTGCAGTACACCTAATTTAGTGTTTGAAAACATGTAGTTCTTGTATTCTGGTGTTATGTTCAGAAATTCAGTTTCAGATTGTGACAACAGTGCTGAAGCTAATACAGTAAAATCATGTAGTACCTATTTAGAGCGCCAGGAGAGCCACTTACAAATACTAAAGGAATTGTAGCCACTCTGCATAAGTCCTGCCTCTGCAGTGAACAACTACTAGGTAGTGAAAAAACACCTCTCCACATAAAGTCAGTGATACAGGTAGTGAAATGCAAACTAATTGCCACCACAATTTTGTTTGTGATTAATTTTAACTAAGTGCGGAGAACAGAAAATAATTCCATTTAAAGAAAAATGCGGCGCAAGAGCTTCTTCCTTATTTAGTAGGTTTCCAGTCAAGATAATTTTGTGCATCAAATATCCAACTCTAATATGGTTTTTATTGAAAATTGCAGGAAATGTTTGTATCCAACTTTTTCAAAGAGCCTTTTATTCGAGCAAATCAAAGCATAAACATTAGAGATAATCTCTGGGCATTTTTAAAGTGAGAAAATAAAATGTGACTGCTTACACTAAATTGTATTTGTAGATGGGATGATCACAGCTCTTAAAATGGAATATATTCACTGGAGGCAAAGGCATGTTTGTGTTTACTGATCTGAAGTTTACTGACCTATCATAAAGGTTACATTTCAGTGATCTTCAGCAACTTCGTAAAAGGAAGACTTTTTTGGATGCTAAGGTGTTTAGGGACTCAGATTATTACTATATACTGTGACCAAAAAAGTGCAGATTTGTTTTTGAAATGCGCTTGTGTACATGAATAGGAAGAAAAAAAATGCAGTTTTGTACAGTGCATTCCCGAATATTATAGCATACAGTCAGTCTAAATCTGGTGTAACTTCAAAGCAGCTACTTCAATCACTGTCAAGCTTGCTGTTCACTCTCTCTTCATGTCATATTTCTACAATTTTGTCAGAATAAATATGTTGTGTAATGTGACCTTCATGATCCAAGAATCCAGAAGAAATAGGACTATTTAGGCACTATTTAGGGATAGCAGCAGAGACACACTGGAACCAGAGTTGGGCTTTGTGGTCAGTGACTGTGGCCACTGCCGGGCACTGAAGTGTGTGAGCCACTTCGACTCTGGGAGGGAGCATTTAGAAGCCACCATACATAAATGTAGCTTTATATTTTAATGAAATGTAGAATTATGAATTATTTTCAGGATTCCTAAAGGAGGGAATTTGGATATTAGTCTGGAGAACCCTGCATTTCAAGAAAACTACCATTTTTCTTTGGCCCTTAATGATTTAGAGTAGAGAAAATCAGATTTAGATATGGAAAAACATCTTCTACTGTCTATCTGGGATGTATGGTGACAAAGTTCCTGTAAACATGTGACTGTGAGAAGTTCAGGGTGAGACTGCCTCCAGCTCTGGGGAAGGGGGACAAAGAAGGAAAATGGACTAAGAGAGGTGACTGAAGTGTGATGACTGTAGTTTCCATGTGGTTCATTTCCTGTCACCTCTGAGATTTTTTTTTTAATCTCAGCTCTGTCTAAAAGTTTAGGTGAATTATTGTATCTCTCTCCTAGGTCTTTTCACTGACAAAAAAGAAAGTTTAGTAGACTAGTTTAGATGTTGATGAGTACAGTGTTGGTTAGAGGAATCTCATGCCTCTTTTCTCTTAAAAATGTAAATTCCGACACAGAAGCAAGTCCTCAGTGTGTGAGGCAAACACACAAAGTGGCAGGTAACTAGAAGCTGAGGGATGAGACAGAGGGGTGTTTTAAATCATTTGGGATGTTCTCCAACTGTCCTGGCAGTTTAAATAATTTTAAATGATTTTTTTTTTAATTTTCAAAGGTATCTTCAGGCCTTCTGGAGTATTGTACATCATATTCTTGACTGGGGTCTTTCCATGTACAAATAGCCCATTTCAGAGTTAGTTTTAGAGGTGAGAGACAATAATCCTTTTGCTTATTCTCCCTTTGTCATCATAGAATCCTTGAGTTTATATGACCACTCCCCTTCTCTGACCCTGGCTGTTACCACTTATGGCTTTGATTCCAGATTCTGAAATGGGGTGTTTGACCTTTTTTGTTTTGACTTGTTACCTTCAAACAGAAGGGGAAATGTTTTAAATTATAAAAGCTGTTTCTGTTTGTTTGTTTCTTTACCTTCGAAGGGAACTTACGTTTATGCTTTTGGAATGCACACACATTAAGTTAGTGGTTGCTTCTTCTTTACAAAAGACAAGTGGTCAGCTGAAATCAGAGAAGGAAATAGGTGCAACTCGGCCTTGTTTCCTCTCACGTTATTTTTTTTATATTTCTATGAATTCATTTATAATATGTGCAAAAGGAAACTAGAATAGATTAATAGATTTGAGGAAGTGGATATTCATAGAATTTAAGTGTTGAATTTTTATTCTTTCACTTCTAATTTTTGTGCAGATCATGCAAAATCTGTGCTCCAGATAGTTTAGCTTTTGATTGTCACTAAGGTGTTTCTTTTCTGAAAAGCCAAGTGTGGGCATAATGGCTGACATATGGTAAACACATAAGTCATCCTTTCCTAGAGACAGCCCTTGCAATGCTGCTGCAGTCAGTGTGAGCTGACATTCCCAGCCACAGAGGTGTGAATGGTGCCAGCTCAGGCTGCTCATGGCAGCGCATGGGGAGCTTTGATGCAAATTTGGGATAGCACGCCTTAGATCAGATTTCTCTCTTGTTTTGGAAATTATTTTTGAGTCCATGATTTCTTTTAAATATGCTCCAATAGGAAGTTGTCTGGTTGCCTTTTTTTCTCTTAAGGTAAAGATGTGAATAAATCTCACGGACACTCAAGGATTTTTTGCATCAATAAGTTTGTTCATGGGTGAGTTACATTTGCCATGAGGATTTGTAATGGATAGCACTAGGTTTTTCCTTGTTATTTCCAAAAGAAAACAAATAATTCAGCCTGCCCTTTTAGGCTTAGCCAACCAAAAATGACCACTGTACTGGTGAACTTGATTGCTCTAAGGAGTGTTTGTGTGTGTGTGTGTGTGTGTTTGTTTCTGTTTGTACGAGGGATTAAGGAAAAAGGAAAATCCTTGAGTTAAAAGTGGAAAATATTTTATTTAACAAATCATCAAACTCTTTCCAGAGAAAACATGTTCTTTGGACTGAAGGTGGTTTTCAGAGATGAGTACTAGGGGCATAAAGCAGCATTTACCTTTTGGAGAACAGTGTTTAGTAACCTATCCACCTGTCAGTACATATTCCAAGATATCTCCTCTGCTTATGCACAGAGAGAAGAAGACCAGAATTAATTTTAACTTCAACTAATTAAGTCCTTAGAGTCCCATAACTAATAAAAGTACAAGAAAGATCTAATCCACAACCAAACAAAAAAATTTCCCTGGTCTTTGCTGTCAAACTGGTTTGTTTCATTTTTTTTCCTGGAAGTAGAACATATGTGTACTTTCAAAAATATTTAATGTCTTTTGTCATTCTTGATCTATTAGATCTATTACTAATATCATCTGTAAAATGCCAATTTTTCTGATATATGCTTTCATTTGCATTAGTCAGAATGATTGTAGTTTGTCACCGTGTGCTTCCTTTTAGATTGATGTTTGAATACATGCAGAATACAGATGCAGAGCATGAGCTCTGGAGACTAAATTTTTGTTCACACCCTAACATAGTCCTCTGGAGAGCGTTCTTCCTTTCCTGCTTTCCTGTTTCTGTCCCATTTTATGGTGGCAAAATAAAACCCTTGAAAACTAACTAAGAGCGCTGTGCTGTTTTATTGCTTGAAGCTTCTTGTGCTTTTACAATATGAGTATCTGAATGCTTTATTTTGGGTTCTTGTTACATAACAAAAAAAAATAAATCTCTTTACTGTATTTTACAATAGAATTTGGAAGGAGCAGTTCCATGGAAATACATTTAGGTGTCATTGTAAGGCAACCCTTAATGCAATGCAAGCAGTTTTCCTGGCCTTAGTCTCCCTCATTTAACATCTATTTTATTTTCTGCTCAGGAAAAGACTTGTGTTCCAAACTGCCATGTTAGTGGAAAGCTGGAGATGGAAGAAAACAGATTACTCATAGCTGGTGCAAGGCCACATGATGGGTGACTTTATTTTTAGAGTAGGCTAGCGCAGTCTAATCCTGGGATGTTGCTTGGAAGAAGGATGCTTTGCATGAAGCAGTTACTATGTAGGTTACATTCCTACATTATTAATAGTGTAACTGGAATGAAAACCTTACAAGCTTAGTATTTATAAAACCCTCTATCTGGAGGTACCTTGCCACCCACAGGAGGAATACCTGCTCTGTTGTTGATTTCCACGCGCAGTTGTAGTTTCATGCTGTGTTCCCAACCAAGCAGAAGAGAGTCCGTGCTGTCTGATATTAAATGTCCTGAGGGAGGGTCATGATGTGAACCACTCAAAAGGACTGAGCTCTTAGGAAAATACTTCAGTAACAAACTTTCCATTGAAAATCTTTGCTATGGATAGGAGATTAGTCACCATTATTTGTCCACTACATCAGCTACTTCTAGAAGCTACTTCACTTCATTACAGTTTACCTCAGTATTTCTCAAATAAGCAAACTGATGGTCCGCATCTTCTCAGTTATTCATTATGTATCACAATTTTCAGCCATTTATTTTCCCTTGTATTTCTTCATAATACAGGGATCATGAAGAATAATTTCAAAGAGCATCTAAGGTGATAGTGTGTTACTGACCTTGACAAACTCTTAAGCACATTAAGTAAATGTATTGAAAATTACACGTTTAGACAAAATGTTTTAGATCATGTGAAAGAAAGTAAGCTCTGGTGTATGATAATGCTATAGAAATACGTTCTTAAGAACTGATTGGAAAGTGGAAATTTCTGTTGAAATAAGAATACATTACTTTGAAATTTAGTATTTTTTCAGATTTTGGTAATTGAAAGGAAATGAGCCTCCTTTATTTTGTTTAATGGACCATTTGGCTATATTATGTCTATACTTAAGCAGTATAACTTTATAGATTAAATCTTATAGATCACACTATTTTTTAAAAAGCACAAGAATGAACTAAAAAACTTTTATCTTTTATTGAAACTGAATTTTAATTTTCACTTAAACATGATGCTGGAGAGCCTGTAAAGGATGTGTCTATTTCTCCAAAGCTCATGGGTTTTCGTAAGTTTTCTCATAATACTTTCTGTGCTATCAAAATGAAATCCACAAAACCTTAGTACAGTTCCCTAAATTATTCTATTATTAGGCTGATTCAAAGCTGAAATAATATCTAAACGTATGTGTTTTTGATGGAATCTCTTTCTACCTATATTAGCCAATCCCACCTACTGTAGGAAGAGGAAGGTGAATTTCCTGTGTTTCACTAAAAGTTTTAAAGCTACACATTATGCCACAATTAAGAAAGTTGGAAATAGACTGAACATGATTGTTAAAATGTGTCTTTTTTTTGTTAAAATAAAGCAGTTTTAATTTTTTTCCCCTATCAGCTGGAAGACCATCTCCCTGTGCTTTTCTGCTCTATGAGGTGAATGCATACAGTTCCCTAGCTGAAAATACTGTCAGCCTGTGTGAGAACAAACAAGGCAAAATCACCTGGAGTCTCCATAAGGAGTAACCAGAGTGCATTTCCTGGAGTGGAGTGAGGTGCAGGGAGGAGGGAAGTGCTGCTGAGGCTCATCTGTTGTTGAGCTGGAGATCATTCACTGAAAAAGTCACGTCCCACTGAGTTGGAAGTCACTGTATTTTTCTCCCAGATCTCTGGCTGTTCACAGACATGATATACATGATGTTCTCCACTATATAAGGAAATGTGTTGATTTTTTCCCCCCATATTTTATGCTTTTGGAATACTAAATAACTGTTGAAATGTTACATGGATTTTTTCAATGGCTTATAAGTTTACTTACTTACAGGCTTAGAAGTAATTGTTGCTTGATTCTCTGTTAGACACATTGCCAGCAAAATACGTCCAGTTATTAAGTGACTGTGTATAAATTTAAAGCCTTACAGGTTTTCCTTCTTTCTCTTGTTCCCTTTTCTGTAAATCTTCAGTATTAAGAATCTTACATGGCATCTTCTTTCTTTTTTTTTGTTTTCTGTTTTTACTCTTGCATCCTCAATTGATACTATCTTGCTATGTGGTTTTTCAAAAGAAATTTCTCCTTGATGCATTGGTTCTATGTGCCAAGAAAAATCTGTCTGAATGAAAAATAATTAAAATAGCATAGTGAGTTAGCCTGTTAGGCTGCAAAAATTGGCTTTCATTTCCTAAAGCATTTTGAGTGACAGTAAGTGTTTCACTTGAATTTCAGGGCTCTGATGAGTCACCTTTTATGTAGGCATTATGATGGCACTGTTGATGCCTCACTATGACAGTCTTAATATAGCTGTAATTATGCTAAAACTACTCAATAAGTGAAATAATTGTATTAATCTGTATGTTTTCTTTGCATGCTCCCACAGAAATATTCAACCCTGTTCTTTCTCATGTTCACTTTATTCTTACACCACACTTCTTTAGGGAGAGGGGAATGGAAGCGTCAGATGGAGTCAATTCAGAAATCCTGATTCATACTCGGTAGCTGCTCCTCTCCTTCATGCTGTTCATTTTCCTTACAAGAATTTCAGTAATTCAGGTACAGCAGCCACTGTAGGGCCACTGAACTCATACTCGTACCTGTCTGTCAGAGATAACAGGTCAGCTGCAGCAGCACTGCTAACTTCAGTAACAAACTCTCCTGTTAGTCCTGTCTGATGGAACAATTATATGGCCCTTCTCGCACTCCAATCTAATTCACAGTGCTGCTGCACACAGGATACAGCTGAAGCACATGGCTTTGAAACTTAAGGACAAATATCTTATATTTTGAAAACATTTAATAATCTGGATTTCATAATAACTAATCATTTGAAATGGTAAAAGTATGTAATAAAATGTGGAAGAGTTGACTGCCCTTTCCTTAATTCTTGAAAGCATAAACTATCTTAACAGAAATGCCTTTAATTATCATGTAGGTACCTTGCTTCAGTAACAGACTTCAAAGTTGTCAGAGTTGTCAGGGTCTCTCTGGTCTCTGATACCTATGTAAACTTACAAAATGGACTCTAAATCACATTGGCACCATGGCTAAAAATGACTAAGCAGAGGTCTTCCCAGATACATTATATCAATGCATTTAAAAATAAATAAATATTAATTCTTTCATTTTAGATGGCTATATAAATGGCTGTGATAAGAACTTATACTTCAGCCAAAGTATTCCGTTGAAAACTTTTCCTATACATTGTGATAATTTTAATCCATTTCAACTTTTATATTTATGTTTCAGCCTAAGAAGTTAAGTGTGATGGCAGCTCTTTGATTGCTCAGTGATTAATATATTTCTTTCATTTCTTGTCACTGTTCTTGGATGGGAGATTGACTTGCATTTTCTCAGAGCTTTAAATGCCTGTTTTAAATGAAGTCTCCAGTTAGGAAGAAGTCCTGTCACTGCTGTTTGTGCTGAACTTAACATTTTCACTGTTATTGAAGTGGTAATTCTGGGTCTTGCTGTTTTCCTACGCTCACATTTAGAATCAGGGTTCTCTAGGGTTTTAGCATCATCATTATTGTACCAAATACCTCCATCCCAAGTCTCAGGGTCTGTGTAATGTACTGACATGCAGAGCCACACGGTGTCTGAAACAGGAGGCAGTTTCTCCACCAGTTTCTCTCTGTGCTCCACAGCAGCGAGCAGAGCTTCAAATTGCTCAACCACAGTTTTAAGATGATCATTTTCAATCCATCAACTTGCATTCCAAATTTTTCTCCTGCTTCTCCATCAAAGGCTAACGATGACTTGAACACCTCAATTTCTGATTTCACAGCAGTATGCTCTCGCTCAGAAATCCTTTTGGAAGCAAACAGATCCTTGGTTTCCCCCTGTGCACAGGAGAAACAGGCTCCTAAAACTGCACAAATGATACCTTTACCTTTTCCCTCTTTAGATGAACCAAGTTCATCTGAGGAGAGTGATTTTGCCCCAGTTGCTGGCTCAGCAGCCAGGCTGTTGGCTCAGGACATCAGTTCCTCTCTCCCTTGGTGGACAGGTGCTTTGGGGTTTCTCAGCTGCAGAGTACCCTCGAGTTCCCTCCCTGCGAGGATTTCCAGAGCCTGGTTGCAGTGTTCCCACTCCACTCCAGCCTCCATTCCACCCCTCTTAGCAGGTGCTGTGGATGCAGATTGTGTCCATGGGGAATCATTGTGGAATAGGTTTGGAGCTGCCAGCTCCATTCCGTCCAGGAGCAGCAGCTGTGTTTTACCCTGTAATTTCCGTATCATTATAGCCTCTGTTCATGTGAATATAACTTCTCAGTTTCCCCTAATTTTACCCCCAGCCATCTTTCCACATACAAATTTGATGTAATTTACAAATTATTCTGAGTTACATATTTATTGGTAAGTATTAAATAGTTTAGAAAAATCAGGATACAAAATACCTCTTTAGAATAATTATTAAAATGAATAATTTACAAAATAAATAAAAATGAATAAATGATAAGAATCAAAGTATGTTGAATTCATGGCTGGTCATGTGCTATGAATGAACTGAAGCACCCATGTTTTTACTGCATAAAGTATGGTTTGATTTTCATAAAAATGAACTTGGTAATAATAGTTTATTGACTTGATTCAAACTATAGAACTTAAAATCACTTCAAAAATAATGAGGGTTCTGTCAAATGTATTGGTTCAAAAAAACAAATGCCAGCAGAATTTATATCGTATCTTTCTGAATCCCTCTCCTTGCAGTCAATTAATGTGTTTATACAGTTTTGTTCAGAGTAAATACATTGGGCTAAGTCCTGGAGGCCCTGAAATCAATATTAGTTCCATTCATTTCATTAGTGTTTATTGACTTAAGTAGATTTATTCATCTTTGCAAGGTAGACATAACATCTATTTCTCTTCCTGAGCAAACACTAATTTTGAAGGTTTTTCCTGTATGAGCCTTGGTTCATACACAGCCTCTTCATTTATTTGCATGAAAAAGTTCAAATATGGAGATCTTAATCTGTATATGTTAAGTCACAAAGATTATTTCAATTTTTCTGCACTTCAGGCATCACTGAAGCCTATGGAAGCTGGAGGAGTTTAGTGCTTTTCAGAAGTTTTTGGTATGAAATCTAATTCTAAAAGCACTGAATAAATCAGCTATTTTTCTTCTGTACAATATGGCTTCTAAACACTGAATGAGATATACAATGTGCAGATGTGCTCTGAACGTGGGTTAGTCCTAAAATAGAAATTATACTAAGCTGCTACCTTAGTTGTTTCCAATTTGTGAACATAATTACTTAACTAATTACAGAAGAAGTCTTGAGCGTGGTCTCAGGGAGCCCACTGGTGCTGCTGCAAAGCAATTATACTTTCAAAGGGTTAAATTGATGCTACAAAACCAGAAATTACTTCTTGCTTGTGCTTTTCCCCATCTTCAACATTAGATTAGTCCTGGGCGTTTATACTTCCAGCGCTTGCATGTAGTGTTTGTCCTGCTGGCAGTCCTTGCCACAATACAGTGTAGCCGTACGTTCTCAACAAGCTTTTAAAGGAAATTATGTTGCAATGCAATTCAGACCCCCACTTTTGTTTACCCGCTTAAGGATGAATCATTCAAGCCGTCCTTCATCCGTGCAGAAAAATAAGCAAACATCATTTCTCTTGTGCGTGGCGAAGTGATGTTTTTAGATCTGTGACAATTACGTTATTCCTCACCAGCCCGCACCTCCCTCCAGCCGGCACTTAAAGGGCTGGCATTTGATAATCAGCGTTAGCTCTATCAAATGAATTGCAGACATTAGGACTGTCTTGGCTTGCAATGCCCAAGTGCCACCCTTGGCTCCGCAGGCAGCTGCTCCCTGTGCGGGTTGTGCCCAGCAGGGCAGGAGCCCCAGCAGCAGTGCAGGTACTCACCCGCTTACGGAGATGCAATTCCCGGCACATGGCTGAGCTGGCAGAGTGCTCCTGTCTCGTGTGGTGCTCAAAGCAGCAGGGCAGAGGTGCTGGCTTTAGTTCTTTCATTTAGTTACAGTAAATTTTTTTTGTTTCTCATTCGCTGACTTGGTGTGAAATTGCAAATTAGCATTTCTAGGCCTAGGGTTACACCGAACCTGTTATTCTCACACCCGTTTTTAAGGAATTATTAGTTAAATAAATTGTATGACAGAAAGTCTAGGTGTCAATTTTTATTGAAAATATCTCAATAGGACACAACTCAGTGGTTTGGTTTTGTTTTTTTTTTTTTTTTTCATTTGGTTTTAATACATTTAAATTAGAACATAGGCTGGAAGTTGTGGCATCGTAATAATTTGACAGAACTGGAGTGGATGTAGAATGTGTTTCATATGTTCTTCCTATGTGGCTAAAGGGAATATGTTTATTTTACAGCTTCTTGTTTGTCTGGAATATTCCTTTGAGACTATGTTTTCTCAGAGTTAACTGTCTGGGATCCTGCTATAATTCTAGTTAACTAATGTCGTTTTAATCCCCTCATTGGGCTAAACAAAAGGAAATAAAAATACTTCCTTTATCTTTTTTTTTCATAGTGCAGATTTTTTCATACAAATCCATTTGTTCAGACTTTCAGAACACTAAAAGGCCAAGGGATTTTGGTGAATCCAATTAATGCACACATAGTGTGATTAGAGATATCACAACAAATGATGACAATTGAGACGTTTCACCTTTAACTCTTTAGCTTCTAGTGTTTGAAACCTTTTCGTTTCATTTTCAGTTCCATTTTGCAACTTAAGGAAGACAAAATACATTTCTTTCGAAAAAGAAGCAAACACCCTAGAGATCCTTGCATTCTGAACATCTGGTCTTGATAACATAGCAGGACTTAATGACACTACCAGCACTTGAAGCTATCTTGTCTCTATTTCCTTGAGTATTCATATATATGAGGAAGACAAGTTTATATTGCTTCTATTTGAAAGGTAAAATGAATCTGTATCACACATGCAGATAAGATATAAAAAACAGTACGCAACTTGAAAATAGGTAGTAGTGGTCATGTTACACTAGAAATATGAATATTGAAACCTGTACAACAGATAAGGTTAGCTTGGCAATTATATATTTCCTGTATAGGAAATACAGAGTAAATTTAGTTACTCGTAGAAATTACAAGCAGTACGAATAAATGGAAATGGCAGTGTCAAAATAATCATTTTGACCATTGTTCATGAGTTACAAGTAGGCTTTTATATTTTCATAAATTCACAAATGTCTAACGAGGAGTCCACAAATACAACACAAACAAATTGCCATGTTGGTGGGGCAATGGATGAAGTGTTGTAGGATAACTCAGAGTACTTATATTGGTTTTACCTAAAACCACTTTTATTCTTTTTGCTGCTATATATTTTATAGTTATATTAATGCTTAAGCTGTAATTGAAATTAGCCTAATTGTTGGCATAAAATAATAGAACTGCTTATTATGACTAGCTTTTCATTGTGTATAGATAAGCATATATATTCATATATGTAATACCGAGTAAATGTCTAATGCTTTTGACAGTTTTGCAGTCTGCATATATATAGATATGTATAAATACAAGTATATATATTTATACTTCTATACTTATGTACTCTCGCTAGGTAGCTAGCTATCATTTCAGCAAAACTAACAGAATTCTTTTCCTTCTAGAAATATTTTAATTCTCTTCTAATCAGGTCTTTAAATTCTGTGTCCAGAAGTCGGCTTTATATTCACTTCTTCTTTACCCAGTAGTAGTGTGATCCCAATAAAATCAAGAAATAAGTAGTGCTCTAAGCTGTATTGCATGCCAGGTTAACTTTCACCATAACAAATAAACTTCATTTCTGCTGTATTCCTTTGAGGCTCCTGCTTTCTCAAAAGCTTTCCTTGTGTGTGATCCATGCTTCAGTATTTCCTGTATGGGTTCACTAGGCAATACAGCAATAATTCTTTGTGTGTGCATTTATTCTCTGATAGAGATCCTGTGTAAATATTCCTTGAGCTTGAATAGTGACAGCATAAGCATCCTGCCTAACTTGGTTTCAGTCACTAATTCCTCTGCTCTGTCAGCACTGTGGCTTTCTCTGCAAATTTTGTCATGCAGTTCTCATTGACTGGCAGTAAAGTTAGTGGAAGTCAACTAGAACAAGGGCTGCAGCTTCTAGTAGTGACCAAAGCAGAAACTTACTTTTCTGCAAGGTATTTTTTCTTAAATGTGGTTTCAAGTGTCTTGATCATACGACAAAAAATTCTCAGAAATGCTTTAAAATACTTCATATCTGTTTAGTTCATGAAATATTGTTCCTTGATGAAAGCACCTGAAATCTGAGAATCTCCCTTCTAATTTTATAGGCACTTTCTTGCTTCAAGGTAATATATTTTTGTTTTGTTCTATAAGTTATGGTATTTCTTGCAAGCAATATGCAAGGGTTGTTATGCAAGGATTTTCACATTTTCTTGTGACAGTGTTGTTTTTCTAATGTATACAGATATGAATTTCCACTTCAGCAGGGTAATAATGCGTCAAGGGAACGACATGATGCCATGAAGATTTTTTGCCTTTTCTTTTATACCCCTGTTATCCCTTTTTACGACTTCTGTATTCTTAGTGCTTTTTCCCTACATTCTTGGACTTGTTTGTCAAGCTGAGAGACTCAACATTTTAGAAGCTTCGTAGCTAGGGATCAGTGTGCCCCAGACCCCAAGGTCCTCTCCAGAACACATTCTGTAAACTAAGATAGAACCATCCAGGGGAAGGCTCCTTGGGGAGGGGGGCTCACTTAGTCTCTCACTGGGGAATTTTTGATAGATATGCTAATTAGTAAGACCTATAATGTTATACCAGATCTTCTGGGGTGTGCATTGTGGTGTGCATTTGACCTGGACATGTGCACCTAAGGATCCTTAAAATAAATACCAAGGTAAAATCCCTTTTCCCGTTCTAACCCTGTTTGACTCTTGATTTTAAGACCAAGAAAAGGCATCAGTTGCTATTGGGGTCTGGGGCACACTGATCTCTAACTACAAAGCTTCTAAAATGTTTAGTCTCTCAGCTTGACAAACAAGTCTAAGAATGTAGGCAAAAAGCACTAAGAATACAGAAGTTGTAAAAAAGGTATAACAGGGGTATAAAAGAAAAAGAAAAAAAATCTTCATGGCATCATTTTATAGACTGAAATTACAGGCAAGCATATGTATAAATTGAAAGTACAGGCAAAAAGGGGACACTGAGCTGTTCTAAACATTTCTGGTAAATGTGAGGTTGGATATGGCCTGATTGCTGCCCATATGTTTGAACAGCTCTGGAAGCAATACCACAAGGAGATCAGGGAGGATTTAGAGGGATGATTTCCACAGCTTTGTTTGAGGAGGCAGAGATGAGTGAGAGATCTGACCATGCCTTTTCCAAACAGAGGCGCTGGCTCTGGGTGCTGTAGGATGACAGGACACTGCAGTGGAGGAGGAAGGGGGTTACAGGCTGGCTGCAATTAAAACATGCAGATGGTGAAGGGAGTAGGGTGATAAGATCCCTGTAGTGATTCGAGATTGTATACATTGTATTGCATCCAAGATTAGTTCTCTGCCATCAAATAAAAGATCTTGTCTAAGCTTCTTTAGTTAGCTTCGTGTTCACTGAGGATAGACTACAAATCCTCACACATGTCCAGTCTCTGTGGCAGTCACGGTAATCAAGATTTGCAAGCTTTTGGAACAAGTAAATCCCTCGTATTTATACAGCCAGATAGAAATCTCTATGTATATAGCTTGCAGAAATCTGTATGTATATAGCCAGCAATTTGTTTGCCCCCTGACTAAGCTAAATAACTACCTTTGCATGGTGTAAATAACCAAAATGTCAGAAAGGTTCAGAAAGGCTTTGGTGCAGCTTTTCTCAGAGATGGGATGGGAATGAGCAGCGAAGGATGCCTTCAGTGCAGGTGAGCTGTAAACAGTTAACAGGACAAATAGTTTAATAAGGAAAAGGTTTTGGATGAAAATATTGAAAAAGCCTCATACAGAAATCAGTTTGGCATACAGTTTTCTTTTGAAAAGAATGCTTGGAATAACATAAGAATTGTTGTACTAGATTATTAATAGTCCGTTTTGCCATATAGAGAGTTTAAGACTAATTTCAAAGAAAGGACAGACCTTCTATATTAGCAGCTATACAGACTGGGAAGTTTTCCTTGAGGCAGAGGTCAGGTCAGAGAGAGAGTGGAGCTGACTCCTCCATCTGCTCTGGAGCAGCCAGAACTCCAGTCGTCATGAAGGATTGCTGTCCCTGAGAGCAGCACGTGCTGGGATACTGAGGGAGGTCTGCTCTGCAGACCTGAGAAAGAAGGAATGCTGTCATAGTAATGGTGACACGAGTAAAATTATTAGATGCAGGATTTTTTAAAAAAAGCTATGTGAACTTGTGGTATTCAAACTGTAAGTAATTATATGCACAAGGTACTATTTCCAAAGGCAGCGTTTGAAAAATTTCCTGTGATCTTAAGACTTTTGTTAAATCCTGTAATTCCCTTCAAACTGTTACTGTTAGCTTTAGGGAAAAAGTTTTGTACCATGTAAAAATGTGCAAAGCCTTTATAAATGAATTTTCTTTTTCAGGTCATACATGTTAGACAATTTCTTCTTTGCAATTGCTGTGAGAGCTGATAAACCCACTTATTTCTATGCAGCTTGATGCAATTTTTCTTTTTCTGCAAAATGTTCTGTCTTTATCTGTGGCCTGCTTGCATTTAGTAAATACCCATTTTTGATTTGACATTGATCTAAAAAACTTCTGGCTAAAAAAAAAGTGAATTTAGAAGGTATTTTTTCAAATGAAATATAAATGAAGATAATAGTTCAACAGACATTGCTAGGGCATATATTCTTTATTGTGTACAGTATAAGATTTCAATATCAGCAATTTTGACAATTATGAATATTTTGGTCCTGTGTAAAAATAGTCTGAAAAGTCTCATTAATCAAAAACTTTGCAGTTTAAAAAGTCTTTGGAAGATGTATGGTTAGAGTCTAAATGTAATAGCAAGGACTGACAATTTATTTCTTCTTGTAAGAAAAGGCAGAAGTGAGGTTGACCTGTGGATCACAGGAGAGTTGAATTTAATGCAGATGCAGTTGTTAAGGATCAGTCATACTTTAGCAATTAAGCACTGTAGGTAAGATAAGGATTAACCCTAAAAAACTGTTACTGATATTGGAATCCTAAGTTATTGCTTACTGATGTAAGTATGACTTAGAGATTCCTGTCATCTAGTAAAACCAAAGAAATAATTTAAAACTTATTTTGCCTGTGTTATGGAAGGCACACAAAAAACAACTGTTCTGATGGTGAACTGTGCTTTACAAAATGCCTCAGAGATTCCAGTCCAACTTTTAAACAGGCAAACAAAATTAACCTAAAAGCCCACATACTATTTTCTTTTGTCCAATGTTTTCTCCACTGTTTAATAAAAATGTTCAGAAAAGAAAAAAAAATCAGTCAATCAGAAATGTTCTCCTCAGTTTATGAAGAAGATAATTGTTATTTGTCATACTGGGGTTTTTCTGAAGGATAATTTTATCAGGAGACAAGGAAGGGAGCCGTGTGCAGATATCATTAAAGCTTTAGCCACATACAGAGGTATAGTCAAACACATATCTTAAATAGGACTGAGCTAATGCTCTCAAGTGTTCAAATAGTTGCTTTATTTTGCAGTAACATTGCAACTGCAGAAAATGAGTAATTTCACTGAAGTGAGAAAAAAATCAATGGTGTTATTGATGTGCCCCAGCTGAGGTGTAGGTGGCATTTAAAAGATGAAGCATGGAGCCAAAGCTGTCAATCTCACCATAAAAATGGCCTGATTTTGCCTGGTTAAAGCCCATTAGTTGGCTGAACTCTTGCTCAGTGGTTATGTTTCAGGAGGTTATTTTTGAATGTCAAGCACTTGCTTGGGCAGGCAAATTTCTCTTCTTAATTCCCCAAGGTTCGTGAGGTCATCCTGTGTTTCTTGTGAGTGCTTTGCCAATTCTCATGCAGTGTGGAGACAGAGAGAAGTATCTGACAGAGAGTCAGGTGCTATTTTAAAATCTTTTTTTTTCATAATAGTATTCTTGGATATTTTACGGTGGCTGTTTTTGTTTAGACTGGTTATTGATTTACTCATTTAGTAAACTGGTCTAAAATGGTTTTTTTATAACATGATTGTTAGTTAAAGGAAGTATTACTGAACACATGACTGGATCATTTCCACAAGACCCACTGGTCTAGGAGAGAGTAACTGTTGCATGCCAGGGTTTTAAAGTGCATGGCGTGATGGTAGAGCAGGAATTGCTTCATCTAATTCATCTTCAGAAGATGAACCATCCCATTTCATTTACAGGAGAAATTGAGGAGAATATTAATCAAGAGAAAGATAATTTTCAGGGCTTATTTTATTATTTAGATATGAAACAGAGTAATTCAATACGCAGATCTGAAGAGAGCATTCCTTGTGCCTTCCTTCCCTGCACTCTGAGGTTTATGCTGGGATCTGAACTTCCTGCTGGCGTTTGCAGCAGACTCATTGGTCTCCTCTGGGAGCATCTGGTCAGCTGTCCTAAAAGAGCTGCCACCTAGGCCCTTCCTAAACTCGAGGTGACACATGGCAGGACAGCTGCACAACAGCTCAGTGCCTTTCCAGGCAAGATGTTCAGGAAGAAAGGAGATCGCATCCCTCCCATCCCAAATTTCCTTTCTTCGTGGCAGATAAGGAAATAAGTGCCTAGATGTACGTGAACTCCTTGTATTCCTAAATTGGTTTTTGAAGGATTGCCGTTGTGATAGCCAAGAATGAGGATAAACATCCACCTTTGGGTCATACATTTGCAGTTAATATGCATTATGGAATTTTGCAAACTTGTTCTGCAGAAGGCAGGATAACACCAATACAGTCATGCTCCTGTTAATGTGTTTCAGGCTTATTTTATTGAACAGCAGGTGACACATTTATGCAAGGTAAATCTTAAAAGTCAAAGCTGATTCAATGTAGACAATACAGAAATAATTGGTTAGATTTTTAAATCAAAATCTCTGACAACTTTGAAGGCATTTAAAGCAATTTTTCTCCATTTTTTGATGACCTTTGATTCCTGAAAGAACTCACTGTGGTGTTTTCACAGGAAAACAGTCACGTTGCATTATTGGGTTGAATATTGGAAGTGGTGTGCTTTTGTTTATTGGTGAGTTTGGTTTTTGTGATTTGTTTGTTTTTCATAGCAACGGGAGTAAGGTAATGCCTGCAGAAAGCATTCGTCTTTCCTTGAACTGTTACACAGAGGAGTGCAGGCAGAAATACAAGCTAACAGTCAATGTTAAATATAGGAGGGCATAATTTCAAATTAATAGAGTTGTGAACAAGTACTGCTTTTCAGAGGCACTGAAGAAGATAAGTATTTAAATGTTTATAGCTATCACCAGCCACATAAAAGTTAACATTCACGTGTTAATGACAATCGTGATTGTATTTTGATATTAACTTCTATGAATGTGAGTTGAGTAAGGAATGGCATTCTCACTTCAAGTGAATTCTCAGTATTTCAGGAAACTGTATTCTCATGAAGTCCTGAAAAATTTATATTCCTGCACATTATAAAGAAAAAAATAATGGTATTGAAAATGCAGTTAGTGTGTTTGCTTGTGTGAGTATATATTTCATATTTCATATGTAAATTTAAACTATTCTTTTTTTTCCCTTAAAATGTGAAAGGCTTTGAAGTTTGAATTAAGTTCAGAATTCATGTGGTCTAGCTTTACTTTGAAAATGTGGAAGCAGGCTATTTACCAAATCAACTTTATACCATAAAGCAGTTAATTAAATCAAATTAATTCTTCCTAGTGAAAAATTTTTGTTATGAAATACGTGAAAAAAAATACACCTCTAGCAAACCCAGGCTCTGTAGGCTGAGAAGGAAAGCTGACATCTGAAACAGTTGGAAGTATTTGGATTTTGCAGTCAACGTTGCTTAATTGTGATGTTTGGAATTACCCTATCCTCATTTGCAAGTAAGAAAATACAGCTGAAGAGAGGATAGGATAATCTGCATGTCAAGAAGGACAGGAGTGATGAGAATCATCTCTCCCATAATAGAGCAGTCATGTCCACTTCAAGGTTATCAGGTGTCCAGCAGAGCTACAGATGCTCCATTTTCAAGTTCAAATTCAGACACTTCTTGTGGGTTCTCTCTAAAATCTGGGTGATGGCCTGCAGGAAGAACTTAAGGATGCTTCACAGTAATCTCTGTGGGTATGGAGGCACTCTGCAGTGTCTCAGCTCAGGAGTCACTGCTGTGAGTTTCATTAAAGGACTGTCACCTGCTTCTAGGTGAGTTTTCATTACTGGATTCCAAATCCGCCTGGAACAGCTTTGCCCAGTCCTTGTTCTTGTTGCAGCTAATCGTAGATTCTTGGGCCTCACTGGGAGGATAGCTCCCTCCACACTGGGATTATTGATCCCTGCCACAGAATTACAGGAATGACATTTGAGGAGGATGTGTCAGAGAGAATCTTTTGCAATAAACCATATGGTCCTCAGGTCTGCTCTGCACCAAGTGTTTTTAACAAAATATCTGCTGGTTTTTTACAGACTGCAAGAAGCAATCTTCTGACAAACCAGAAGGAAATCCCTTTCTTCTTGTCATTCTTGAGAAAGAAATAACGATGGGATGAAATGTGGCAAAAATTGTAGTTTCATTTGTTGCTATTCCTGAGGAGCACCAGATTTCTTGCAACTTCTGTGTTACTGATAGCAAAAAAAAGATGTGTTTTGAAGCCTGGAATATTACTTGTTCCAAGCCTTTACTTTGGTTTTTGAAATAAGTAAATTTTGAGGCGAGAAAAGAGGCAAAAATAGACTAGGTATCTCTGTAATTGCTTTCACACCTATCTGCAGAACCCTGAGTGCAAGTAATTTGGCAGAGCTGCCAGGCTAGGTGAAGAAACAATAAACAGTTTTTCTTGCACTGGGCCAGACTCTTCCAGACAGTAAGAATATTTGCACATAGAGCTAACAGCCTGTATCTGTACAGACAGAATTATATCAACCTAGTATTAGTAAGGGAGACCCAGGTACACATCCCATTCAGGAAAATGAGAACATGCTATTCCTTGTGTTTTGTGTCTAGAGGTCTACTTACCCCATTGCCAGTGAAGTTTAGTGGAGGAAGATGTGGTGGATAGGAAGAGTCTGTTCCAGGCCTTGCAGAATTTATTTTCTGTGTCCATGTGCCCATTAGACACCTGACTGGAAAATGCACTGCAACTGCTTTATTGAAAGCACAAGAATATTTTTGTAAGCAGGAGAACAGATACTGAAGGATATACAGAAAAGTAATTTGTTGGCATGTGGAAAGAAGACTTGAGCTTTTGAGTGGGGAATTTGCTAATAATTACGATTTTTTTGCTTGTGTTCTTTTATGTATGGATTGAATTAATGATGGCAGCTCAGTAATGCATATACAGCAAGTGGGCAGAAAAGGGGTACAGGAAAGTCATCTCATCTGTTATATGACTCAGACATACCAAACCATTTTCATTACCTAAAGCCCCCTTCTTGTATGCTTTTATGAAATTTTAGTCACATCCGTTGTCACTAATTGATAGTGTGTGGTTTTACACCCCACAGTTTACTAAAGAAGTGGAAGTTGATGTTAAATCCAATGACTGTGTGCTCACTTCAGTAGGCAGTTCAGGACAATGATTTGTAATGTTCCAGAAGTCACACAGAGTGCAGAGCAGTGGGCAGATGTCACGTGGGCTTTGTACAGTCTCCACTGAAAAACACAAATTGGCTTCTCTTAAATGACCATATTACTTCTCATAGTGAGGGATATAATCATATTAATGAAAACTGCCTTTGCATTTGCAGTCTAACACAGACTTTTGCTTCACTAATCAATTCTCATGTGAGTGGAACAAAAACTTCTTTCCCCCCCTTTTTTTTTTCTCTCTGATAAGCAAAGTCTACTTTCATTGAAACTTAATGTAGTTGCATTTTTTTCAATGTCATTATTTACAAAGAGATTCAAAGCTGTGCCACTGGAGTTTTGCATGTGTTGCTGACAAACAAGATGTTATAGGAAAATAGCCCCAAGACTTAACGAAGTATGTGGAATTGCATTTGCTGTAGCAAATATATTCATTTCCTCTTGGAAAAGATTTAGGAGAGTTCTGTGCTCAGTCTCACAAGGCAATCCTAGAATCTAGTCTAAGAAAATAACATTTGCAAATGCTGTATCTGTGGTAATTTTCTGATTGCTGCAAACAAACAAATAAAAAAGGAATTGAAAACAGAATGAAGCAAACAAGTTCAGCATCAAACCAAACTAAATCATCAAACTTCTAGAGCTTACAGATAGTGATCTTGGTTCCTTCACATGCTATTTAGGTGAGGTGGATTCTACTGAGTTCTTTCAGAAATTCAAGGGAGAAAAGAAGTATACAGACAGTAAAATTGTCTGGCTAGAAAACTACTTTCCATGCACATTAAAAGATCTCCAATAATAAGTATTGGATAAGAATCTGAATAGTATGAAATTTATTTGGGTCAATTAGCTACATGAGTTTATGCTGCGAACTTAATCTTTAGTAAGAAACTCAATGATAACAGGATCTCATGGAAAACTTCATTGTATTTCATAGCTTAAAAATGACTGGGACCAGTGTGTGGACAAGTCCACAAGTTTCTGGGACCATACCAGTGGTATACCAGCGTGATGATAGTACAGACAATAAGAAGTGAAAATGTGGTCCCATTATTGCTGTAAGTAGATGTACAGTGTTCTGAGGCATGGCACCAGAAAACACCACCCTTCTTGCACAGCTTGTCCAGTGCTACTACCTCGTGATCAGATCTGGTTTCATTTGCTCACTAAGTCAGCTAAAGTATCCTATCTGGGAGCTCTAAATTATGCTAACTTCAAATTTGACCTATCATAAATCAGTAATCGAATTATCAAGGCTGTTTCCCTCAATGCACTGAAAGTAGATTTAGCATTCCAGCTTACAGGCAGTTCTAAATCTATGCCTGGTGAGGATTTTATGGTTTTCCATTATGGTTTGTGTGGGATTTTTGTGCATGTGCTTGCCACTTTTGTTGAGGGATACATTTGGTACAGGTGGCTCTGTTTGAAAGCTGCAGGTGCAAGTCTAGGAGCCCAGGGCAAGAGTCTCCTAACTGTTGACCCTTTGCATGACAAAGGGCACAGCCAGGGGAGGGACATTGAGAGACAGGCAGGAGCCCAGGACTTGGGAAGAAGAGCAAGACTTTGGCCAGCTTGGACTGTGAGGGGATAAAAGCCATGGGGTTCCTTTGTTGGGGTCCTTCCTCGGAGGCACCACCTCGAGCTGTTTCTCTGTTCCTGCACTGTGAATAATTTGCTTTATGGAACAAGAATATCTTAGACTCTGCTATGGGAAGCCTGGGGTCAGACTGGTGAGGAGGCCTGGTCTGACCGTGTGAGTGTGGGGTGTGCAGGGAGTCCAGTGGGGACCTCTTGGGTCACTGGAGCCGCTGCTGTGAAGGTGCTTTCGCCGCTGCAGTGAAAGTGTCTGGAGCTGGGAGTGTGACTGCCAGAGAGTCTCGGGAATGGTCAGACTGGGAAGTTTCCTTAACACTTTAGGACTCAGAGAAGGGAAGACTGTACTTACCCCTCAAGAATAAACACCCTACTTTCCCACTGACATTAAACCTCCGACAGGTTTGGCAGTCCTCGCAGGCTGGACGTAGCACCTGCCCAGCACCACAGCTTTCTCCGTGTGCCGCATACGGCTGGGCATCCCTGTCTGGGGATTCCTGGTGGTGCCCAAGCACTGGGGAACCCTCCGATGCTGCGAGGGCCCCGCAGGGTGCCTGCCCAGCCCAGCGCTGGGCTAATGGCGTGCCCTTCCTCCTTGTCTCCACGGGGAAGGAGTCAACCCACGGGATGTCCCAGTGCAAGGGCGTGCTGGGGAGGCTGCTGGGGCAGGGCTGGCTGACGGGGCTGTGCAGGAGGCGTGGGGAGTGCGCTGCAAGGTCTGTGCCGCTGCTGCGTAAGCGTGTGCAGCCCTGCAGCTCCACCTTCCCCTGCTCGGGAGCTGGCGCTGTGCGTTGCTCCCACTGTGGCGAGGGAAGGGAGCCAGCCGCTCGCAGCACGCCAGTCATACTTCCCTAGCTCCCGACTGACAGTGTTTGGCTGATTTGTGAAAGCATACGCAATGCAGTCTTGGAGAAGGGTGTGTGAGTGGGGGAAGCTGGCATGAGCCACGGCATCCTAATGTCGCAGTCGTTCTTCAGTCTCCCCCAGACAGCAGTCGCTCCTCTTGCCTGCACCAGCCACTTACTCATTCACAGCGCAAATGTTCTTGTTTGTATGACAATGCTAATTGAAAGAGCTGTTCCAACCTCAGTAGCTATTTGTTTGGTTATATCACAGACAGTAACTTCTAACTTAATAAACCAAACAGACAAATGTTCGGGAGTTACGACAGCAATGTTCAAGTGTTTGGTTTCTTTCCCAGTGTGACAGCGTGAATGAAAAACACGGTCCCCATCTGCAGCTGGCCTGTAACTGTTTAGAAAGAACATTCTAATAATTTTCATCTCTGATCTTCTAATTTTAATGAAAGATAGCCTAGTTTAGATTAGAAAAGTGTAATTCTCAAATTCTATATGAGTTATTGTAGCCTCCTCGTTTTTTTTTTTTGACTTTTTCCATATATATTTTAATATAAAACTCACGCGCACAAAAAAATTGAATTCTTATTACCCATAATTTACTTGTATTATTAAGCCATCTTGATGCACTATTTGATTCCATTTAAGTCATGATAAGTACGTACAGATTTTGTATCTTAAGCTGGGCTGGGTACTCCCCACTAGAGACAGTATCTGTCAACGGATGCAGGAGAGCCACCAGCAAGAACATGTGAATTCAGGGATAGACTTTTGAGGATTATGTGGCAAGTAGAGGAGAGCTTTGTGCTTTTTTCATCCTGCGCATCCTTCTTCAAATCCCAGTGCACTTTTCAGTGCTGCACTTTTCTCTCATGCAGACTCCAGGCATTGATCACCTGTTATTTTACAGTATGAAATCCTCAATTCCAGGTGCAGATTTAATCTCCTTTAGAAAAGGAATTGTGGCCATGAATGTTTATGTTCATTTCAGCTGGTTTATTTCAGTTTGAAGGACAGCAGGTGAGGAGCTTGGATCTAGAAATGAATTATGACTACTTTGCAGTGTGTTTTGACCTTAAACCAGGTTAGAGATAAATCTTATTGACACTACTGATTTGTAAACAGGTATATCCTCTGACAACAGTAATGAAAGCCAGAAAACTGATTTTACCACTGTTACAGAGCAGAATTTCCTACTTTATTATTCTCCAGCACATTATTTGAAATACGCCTTTCTCATGCTAGTGCACATATTAGTATTAAATCATACCATAGGAGAAAGCACCTTTGTTCTCCAGTCCATGTCAGCTGGACAGGAAATCTAAAAGGCTGCATGATTTTATAGGGGGTACTTTCTGGGAAGCAGTGTCAGGGTTAATACTGTACAACCTGGCCTAGTATCTGTCATTTCTTAATGATTCAAGTAATACATAGCATTTGAACTTTCTCAGTTGCTGCTATTAAGCAAAAACATGCTAAAAATGGGGATTTTTATTTTTTTAAAGACCAATCATACTACCTTGCTGTCTCTGGGAATTGTTTTTTAATAGATAAACCAAAGATTTTTATGCCATCTTCACTCTCTTAGTGTTTAGTGTTGCCTTGTGATAAACAAAATAAGCATAGATGTTTCCGAGAGATACAAATATTTAATAACAAAATTGTCATTGTGAGTGGTTTTCTGTAGGATTTGTGTAGATACAAATGTTTTCTGTCACTTGTGCATTTGTTTGAAACTTTTTGGAAGAATCTGGCAGCAGGAGCTGCCTAATAATTGATGCCTACTTGCCAGAGACCACCAGATGTTTGGAAAAGGGAAGTCTTTTAAGGAACTGTCCCTTATCGTTTCTTAAAATTGCAGAACCCAGTATTGCAGGTTAACACTTTTGTAAATTTGCTAATGATTTTTACATGCACAACAGAATTCCAGTGCAAATGCAGTTGATTTAAGAGAAAAATTACTGTGCCAAAGATGTGATGACAACTGAGACAATGTGCAATGAAATGTTCCAACTTCCATCAGAAATAATGACATTCTTGGCTGAGTGGAGGTGTTTTAACTAAATACCGACAATTCATCGTAATCGGTGAACCTATTAGCTGTGAAATTTGATTCTCTCATCATGGACTGTTCACTTACATATTTCAGATAAAAATAAATCTGCATATCATTCCAAGCCTAACGTTGTGTACTTTTCTAAACACTACTGTAGCATTTCTGTGGTTTAGTAAAGTGAAGCTTTAAACACTTTTTCAGGAAGAGTTGTCTCATGATTGACAAGAATCAGTAGTTAACAGTGCTGTTCTTCATGTCAGCAGTCTGATGCTTCAGTGGAAACTTGACTGGCTCCAATTTGTTGTCTGATCAGCAAGAGAGAAGCAATTGCTTCTTCCTTGACTGGTTCCATCTTTTACTACTGACTTTTGCCATCAGGGGAACTAAGTGGGAAAATATCCTTAATGGAGTAAAAATATTTTCAGAAATGAAAATTATTTGCATGAACCGTATTCCAGTCTTGTTAACAGCATTTTGGAAACCACTAATAATGGACTTTCTTCTCCATTGCCAACAGTGAAGCAAGCAATACGGCTTCTCAGAGACAGACCTGTAGTGAATAAAAAAGAATTCTATACTTGTATTTTGCCCAAAAAATTATTTATTTGCTAGAAGCCTAGATCTGTTTTATGTGGGGAGATACATCTTTTGGCTGCCTGCAGAATCATTGCAAGATTTAAGTGCTACATGACCTCTTCTGTGGAAAAGTTAAAATAATGCAAGCAGCAAGCTTTCTCTTGCAAGTCTTAGGTTGTTGCTGTGCAGGATTCATATGATGTGAAATTGCTTCAGGCACAGGTGGGGCACTTGCACACTGACAGGTCATCAAATGGCTAGTGGAAAAGTGAAGCACGGGGAACATACATAATTGAGTGGCTTTGGGTCTAATTCTATTCCCGTTGAAATGGAAAAGAAAACGATTACAGTTTGCTTACACAAATAAGGATCACGTTTGGGAACTACAACATGACACAAGGGAGGTGCAAAGGGAGTTGGGTGCATTTTCTGCTTCTGTGACTTTGTCTTCTGTGTCGTGAGAGTAACCGAACTGAGGATGTATTCAGTAATTTAAAGTTCTCTATTAAAAGCATAAAACTCTAGAATTTTCAGTTGAAGTTAACTAGCAGGGTGTTGCCTCCTTTCGTCTTGGTGAATGACTTGGTTTTTCATTGGTTGTACAGTGGAGCAGCTGCAGCTCTACAACTCTTAGATGAGAAAATTTTTCCCTTGCCGTGATCAGTTTGTATTTCTTTCACCAGTTGCCAGGAGCTTGTATTTACCCTCCTGAGATACAACACAGTGTCCTTTAAAAACAGCGATTGTCTTTCCCTTCACTGCTGAATCTCATCACCTCCAGTTATCTATGAAGGTATCCAACTTCAGAAACCTCAATAGTATCATTAGAGCTGATTGCATCAGGAACACAGCAAATAATATGTTGAAAATTTGCTGAGAGTTTTCAGATCAGCAGCCACAGCATTGACTAGACAGCCATTTCCTCCAAAACTTAATTCCTATGTAGTGTTATCACCTTTCAGATTAAAATCTCTAGACTTCTGAAAGGACAGGGGTGATTTTTTTCTCTTTTTAAAAGCAAACATGGGAGGGAGTTACTTTTTTCTACTTTGTTTGGGTTTTTTTATTCACTTTTACTTCTACTAAAAGTGGTCAGATGCCAAACACTAGATCTATTTGGTTTTTGTACCCAGTTTGTTGAAATTGCATCTAGAAAGCTGAAATTTTAGAAAATGTTGAGCAAGTGGAATAGTGGGCTAAAAGGAAATCATTATAGAACGTTATTGCCATTGTTAATTTCTCCTGCAGACCATCCTGTTCAATGTACATAAGATGGAGTCCACAGAAAATTCTGGTGATGTGATCAGATCATAATAAATCTTTCTTAATGCAACCTCCCTAAGGTGCCAGTGCAATCATAGCTGGTTTAAATGCATTTGGGGAAGGTACTAGCTCTTCCATTGAGTTTCATTCCATTTTATCTGTGGAAAAGCCGTGTATTTTTGTACTTAAAGCAATCTTTTCCAATGATAATGCATTAATGAAATAACACATGGTAAACTGTGACACTGCTTTAAGCCCAAGGAAAAAAACCCAGGCCTTTATCTCCTACAAGTCCTCAAATTAACCTATAAAATTTTCTGGAGTACCACCACTGTTTGAAGGTGATGGATATTTCTGCTGTGTGTAAGAATGCTATTTTTTAAAATGGCCAACTGTCATCTAGAAAAGCAACTCTGAATTTTTAAAAACCAACACAACTAAATGTAGGTGACTAGAATTCAGGTGAATTTCTCATCTGTTCTATGTGAGTAACAAATGTCATTTTGAACGTCACCACATTGAATTCAATGGTTGTGCAATTGTTGCCATCAGATTTGCATTTACACTTACTGTAAATGCTTTAATAACTTATCATTGAAATAAATAGTGTAATATTTGTAAGCCTTCTGTCCCGCCTCTGCCACCAAAGCACTCCATGCTTTGAAGAAGAAAAAGAGAAAAGCCATCTTTTAGAAAGAATCCTGAAAAAAGGGTTGTAATTTGTTAATTTAAAAACCTTCACAGAAAATGGCAACAAATTGGGCCATCATTTTGCCTTGCATTTTGAAACATTTGAAACGTTTGTATGAAGAAAGGACAGCTCAGCATAATATCACTTCAGCCCTTTAATTTACAAAAGTAGGATTTTTTATAAAAGCAGCTTTAAACAAATTTGTCAAATTCAGATTTTCTTTGCAGCCAAAATATGTGGTGTTTTTTTCATGCTTTTGTGGGTTTTTTTTCATACTTGCCCAAATGTGAAAAACATGTCCATTTTGTACAGACTATAAAGGAGAAAAAGTGCAGGCAAGGAAATCATCATAAAACTCATGAACTGGAAAAATGTAAATACATTGCATCTTTAATGCATAAATAAGCTGTTTTGTGTTCCTAAGGCCATTAGCTCTTAAGGCCTAATGATTTAGCTTTCTGCACAGAATCATCAGACTTTATTATTCGCATTCCCTTTCAAGTCTGGAAGATTCCCTCTCTAATTTTCATACTAGCATTTGGTAAATACAGCATTTATCATTCAGTATGCTGCAAAGATAAGAAAGGGCTGGACACAGCTCTGAGGAAACTAGAATAACTGCTTTATATGGCCACAGACATATAATTCGAATGAAATTGACACTGAGAGATGTTTGTAATTTGTCATCGGGAAAAAATAGCGAGAAGTATTAGCATAACATAAAAAATTGAGAGACTTGTATTCAAAAATACAAATTAATATATCAGTGGCAAAATTGTGTTTATCTCCATGGCCTGGGCTCAGTCATGTGGGTGTGCACCTTCCAAGCACAAGTTTCCAGTGCCCAAACTCTGGTTTGGTGTGTGCCTGCTCTGACAATGGGACATGATCCTTCCAACTGCTTCTAGAAACCTGAAGACCATGCCAATTGCTACTTTATATTTGACCATCATCCTATATAGGCAAATTGAAAGAAATTCAGGTGCATTTAGAGGGAAATGACAGTTATGGGGGAATAGAGGATTTTTACTTAAAACGAATAACCAAACCTATGTGTTCATTGCAAATGTCCGTATAATAAGTGATAATATTTTCAGTTATGTTTTTGTAAATCTCCTATGAAAATATTTTGATCTGTACCAGAAGTCTCTTGAATTCTACCTTGATATAAAGAACAGTAATATCAGTAATAGTGATGTCTGGGAGTTAGGGAATGTGGTTGGTTGACCTTGGCTGGGTGCCGGGTGCCCACCAAGCCACTCTTTCACTCCCCTTTCACAGCTGGACACGGGAGAGAAAATAAGATAGAAGACGTTTGAAGGTTGAGATAAGGGAGTTCACTAAAGAAAAAATGAAAGTTTGTGTGTGCACAAGCAACGAGGAAAAAAAATATTCTCTACCTCCCATTAGCAATATTTGTAAGTAATTTGTAAGTAAAGCTATATCATTTAGTGATAGCTGTAAATATGGACATCCACCAAAAAAATGTTTGTGCATCTCTGAATGTATTCTCTTATGGGTACAAATGTCTACTGGCATGCAGAGGACATGAGGAGAGAGCAGACAGAGAAATGTAAAGATGAAAGAAACATTTGCTGCCTGTTCCTGCAGATTTATCCTGCTTCTGTGCTTCCATGAAAAAGAGAAAATGAAGACTCAAAGCAGGATAGTTAAATATACATGTTGTCTTTTTTTTATACAATTTTGAAGGTAAATGAAGGGCAATCAAAAAGTGTGTCTTGAATGTTATAATACGGCTTTTAAATTCAGATGTTGAGAAGAACAATTTCTTTGGCTCAATGTACCTGTAAATTCTTTCTGTATTCTTACTTCAGACATCATGCTGAAAAGTAAGTAGTTAAAAGAAGTGGCTTCAAATTTTGGCATCCTAAAGGGTTTTCTGAACTTTTGTTTCTGTCATATCAGTGAGGCTTTTCATAAAGAGAACAAGTATTTGATCAATAAAACATTTACTGAATACACTTTAAACTGAAGCTGTACTGTTACTGGAAAAGGAACACATTTGGAGCTAAATTAATAATTAATATTAGCTCTAATTAATAAATATTTTAACAGAGAGAATGCAGAGGGCTGTATAGGAAAACAGGAATTTCCTATTTTAAAGTCTGCCTACAGTCAGTTGATTGTGATTGCTTGACTTTCAGTTGTGAATTTGGTTTGCCATATGGCATGGGAATAAGGGACCTAGGCTTACCACAGGAAGATAGTATTGATATCCAGACTAAAATGGAAAATTAGATTTCCTTCCTATAGCACAATAAAGAGTGTGTTGGAGGTTGACTTAAGACTCTGTTGTGGCAAGCAAGTGTAGAAATTCTGTTTAATGTGAGTTTCATGCTTTCAAACTGTGACTTGAAACCTGCTGACACTGTTAGGAAGAGCGTTAATGCTTTTAGTTTGTTTTTGTTGTTGTTGGGTGGTCCCTGTTTTTTCTGAGCTATGTCTTCTCAAACTGACACACACAAGTCCAAGTGATGCTGCTTATCCCTGCCTGTGTAATTAGCTTTCACTGGTCTACTATGGAAATCATCTTTTCAGGGGTTTTAAACGCCTTTTTTCTACGTTTTTTTCTCAATAACTAAAGGTGGAGTGCATGACAGAAATAAAAGGACAGGACAAATTTTAATCTGGTGGGACAAATAAATTGATACAGATCCATCCTATGAAGTTGTGCCTTTTTAAACTAGACTGGAGACTAGAGCTTGGCTCCATGTAATTAATCACACTGCACAGAGAATCCTAGATTTGAAAAAAAAACCCCAGAACATTATGTACGGATAATATGCATCAAAGTAGCTTCACTGATAATCCACTCTATTCCTGTCCTTTGAGTATGTGATGATTCTGAGCTATGTAGAGAAGAAAATCACTTTAAAAACTCTGAGAAGCTATTACGAATGAATGGACGTGTCTGGACATGGCAAATCCTTTGTCTTGGCAGTCTGGTAATTTTTATGATGAGCCTTATGTTTTCCAGCTCTTCATTGTCTCTGTGTGAGCTGTGTCTGACAAATCTAATGAGATAGATGAGTTCAGTTTTGACTGGATCAGATTCTCTGTCAGAGAAGGTCCACCTGGAGTATTCAGCTAAAAATTAATTTCCAATCCTATATTTGAGACTTTTAGGATGGAAGCTCACTGTGGTGCAAGTCAGCAGTAAGTAGAAGGCCTTATGGCTGGCAGGTTACTGCGTGGAGTTTCTTGCTTGCTCTGATGAACTTCTCTGGTGTAAAAATTGTGTAGATCTTTGTGTACTCCCAAGCTCTACGTATTGATATTAGGTCTGTAGACAATTGTTATGCTCTTAGTTGTGTTCCAGAGACGACAACAGAATGGAAACCACTTCTTTCTAATGCTCTCAGACTTGCAAATCCTCAAGGCAGAGGGGGAAGTTCTAAACCAAAATGTATTAGATCTATTCTCTTTGAAATTGGGAATTCTGTTGAAGTATTTATTATACATGTATAGGACTTTATACATTTATAAAAAGAGCTGAAACTGCTTTTACATTTATAAATACATCAATGTTTTAAAAATATGCTAGTAGTTTCAAAGTTTCTGTATTAGCAAGGAAATACATTTGATTAAGTAACCATCTGGTAAAATGTTTGCTACCAGTGAAAACACTGAATTTTGGATTTTATATGTGCCAAGTTAAAATGTGGGCAAGAGTTACAGCTGCATAAATTGAGTAGGCAGTAATTGGACCATATACCTTTCCAGCCTACTGCTATCAATCAAAATAAATATTGTTATTCTCAAAGCCATTTTGCTTAGCTGATCCATCTATAGTCAATTGTTTCATCCCATTTTAAAAATTTCTGAAAATAATTAGTCGATTTTGAGTAGTAGCATCTCCAGAAGGCTCAGATGACCTAGGTTTTGGTAGACTGAACACAGAAATAATTAGGCCCTGTGTTCCATGCTTAAACCATGATTTCAGTCAGCCTCACTCCTCAGTGTCACAGCATTTGGAAAGATTCTCTGCAATGTGGTTAAACGACTTGTAGATAAAAAGTAGGTGCAGTTTGGCCTTCCTAGAGCTCCCCTAGTGCTAGTGTTCTGGGGCATGCTGATAATAACAACTCAGCGGGATTTCCTTGGAAGAGCTGCTGTAGCCTCAGTTCATTGAGAATTGTTTCGACCATTCATGCATCAATGGCTTTGTAGAATGCAGTTCTCTTTTTTATTCATAGCCTGTGGAGCATCTGTAACCTTTCCAAAAAAACCTTCAGCATTTATTCAAAATAAATCAGCAGGCCAGAAAGGCAAAATAGTTAAAAATAGGAAATGCTACAATGTGTTGATTTTATATTTGTAGAAATTTAACCTGGAAATCATACTTGTCCATCTTCTTTTTTGTTATTTATTACTTTTTTTAGCAATATGATTAGGTTTTTGAGGCCTATTATTTCATTCCTACAAAGTGAAAATATTAGAAAGGTTTAATATTTGTTCTGTGTTGTTACCTGTGGGAGAGTGGGAAGATGAGATATCACTGCTATGCACACTTTTATCTTTGATCCTAGCCAGTTTTGAAGTGTGCTTGCCAGAGGTGAAAACTAACTTGTTTTTACAGCAAAAACCATTCTAATGCAGGGGATGCAATACAGTTGTTCTGTTCATAATTTACCATGTACATTGCTATGTCTTCATTTCAAATACTCATGGAATGACTAATGAAGTGGTGGTTATTTTATAACTCCATCTCTTTCTCCCTGACATTAAATATTGAAGCTACAAGCCTTTTCTGCGAATAATGAGATGAGGAGCTTAGGAGAGTAGTTTCTTCAACAAACAAAACACTGCACTAAATATAAATTAATTGAAATTCTGGTGATTACATTTACAGATTAGAGGAAATTTGTAGGAAAGGTAATTTGTGAATGCTGTGCTTCATGAACATCCTACAACAATTTTAAAAATTGTTCTGAAATTGCTGGGAATAGTTACTTATGGGTTGCTGATCTTAGCTCTTATTCAAAGTGAAAGATGCTGTGAGCAAGTAAGAAGAAAGCTGAAGAAAAGAGATGGCCATTATATAGTTTCTTGTAAAATGTAAAAGGAGCGATGAATAGATACATTTTATTTCCGACTGCTAAAAATGCAATTCTTGCTTTCCTATTATGAGTGTTAGATGTCTGTAATTTCTGTTACTTTTCTTGAAGTGGAGAATGATGATAGAATATCTTTTGCTGGCATTTCTGGTGTGATTTTATTGTAAATGTTCAAAATTAGGTCTTTGGGTTTATTTCAGCCAAGCTACACTGATTTACTTGGAAGTTTGTCTTTTATGTTCTTTGCCCAAGGTTGAATCTAGCAGTGAACTTACATGAAAATCTTTAGAATACCCAGCAGCATTGTCTGTATTCAGAGATGTGTTGCTTGCTGAGAACCGAGTGGGTTTGTGCAGTCAGTGCATTATTACCCCTCAATGTATGGGGATTTACACCCTGCACATTGGCTGGGGCCACTGCACTTCTCAGTCTGGCCAGCCAGGTGTCAAAAGGCTTTCAACCCACTCACTACTTGGTTTTAAGGAAGTGGGCAAGGAAATAACTCCAGAGAGGGCAAAGAACTATTCCAGTTTACTGTGATGCTTCAAAACACAAATGGATCTAATGGATGACTTGATCAGCAGTTGCAGAATACCTGCATTAAATCAAATGTCTACTACAAATCACAAACTAACCCAGAATTAAATGAGGTCCTATCCAATCTTGAAGGTTGTGTTGTGTTGTTCCTTGGGTCTTTGTGTTGCTTCTTGTCTTCAGGTTAGGACTATCTCTTTTTTAATTCTCTTCTCTCCTTTGATTCCATAAACCTTTTAAGCTCCTGCATTAAACTCATTATTGTCCTGTCCAGTCAGTGTCCACCACATCCTGCTGACCAAACGCACTCTTTCCTCCATTTATTGTAGTCTTCTGACTGCCTGAATCTAGTTCACGTTATCACTGAGTTTGGTGAAATGAAAGAATGCATCCTTTGTTACAAGGTCTGCTTTGCCTTTTCTTGCTTAGCAAGCATATGACCGGGTTATTCTGGGAGCTGCAGTGTGACTAAATAACAATATCTCCTGTTGCGGCGCAGGATGATGAAACTCGTGACATTCTGCAAACACTCTGAGAAATCCTTACACCAATATTGGTGTTTTGGTGGGTTTTTTTTTTAGTTGTATGCAACATTTGTAAAAAAGGAAACACATCAGGTTAGTGTGTATTGGAAGCTGCCTTTTGGTTTTGGACTGGATAATTCAAATTGTGTAGTAGGTCGCACCCCCAAGGTGCAGTAAAGCACATTAACTCAAATTGCATATATTTTGCTATAATTTCAAATTAGGATGATAGCATACTTTCTAATGTATTTTATATTTTATGATCCCATGGTATATATATATATATCATTTAGGTACTCTAAAAGACCATCAAGCAGCATTTCCAGAAATAGAGGGTTTCAGAGGCAACTGGTGTTCACATCTTTGGACATATTACTGGATAGAGTCCTTCTAGAAAACTGTGCTAATTAAGATCTTCCAGTTAACAAATACTCTTGTTTTTCCAGCAATGTTCAAAAAATAGATACTCTATAGGGTGATTGTGCTATAGTATAAAGCAAATATTAATTAAAATAATCTGCTTATGGAAGGGGTGAATGGAGGGGAGGATTTGGGACATGTGTGTGAGAAATCCCTGAAAAGAAAATTTCAAACTGAGTTGGGAATGTGGTGGGGAGAAGAAGAAGAACCTTAGAACTTTTCTGTGGAGGGGAAAAAAAAAAAGTCCAACCCAAAAGAAAAGACACTGCAGCTAATTGAAATGTGATACCCTGTGGCAGTCAGTTATTCAATATTTAGGAAGAAGCCTGGGTGGAGAGGGCCTCGTTTCTGCCCTTGTGATGCCCAGAAGGGTTGTGCTGTGTGTGAGCTCAGTCCAGGCCATTTGTGTTGGTGTGTTCCATTCACAGCCCAGCCTGGAGCGTGGCATCTGCCATCTCCTAAGTCACTTAAGCCTTGTTGCCATATGCTGATTGTTCTTTACTGTTCAGGCTTTCTTGTAGATGTAATATCATACCGTGTGGCTAGAATAGAGTCAAGTAAAGTAAAGTACTTCTTACTGAAATGGGCACATTTAAAACCTGAAGAATATTTTTGTCCTCCTGTTACTGTTTTTCCTTGCCATGCCAAAAATTCTCCTTAGTGTTTTCTAGCCAGATGAGCAGGGGTGCTTAATTCAGACAGAACATCGCTTTTTAAAAGACGGATACATCAACAGTAGTTTCACTGTTTACCTATTTCCACTGGAAAGCTTCCAGCTTTCTCTCTCCTGCTTAAGCAATGCTACTGAGAGATCACCTGGAAACAGGAAACAGGAGGGACTCCCTAACTCACCTGGAAGTTCCTGCCTCAGAAGTCCTAGACTTTCAGCTCACTGGCCAAAGGGACTGATGAGCTGGGAGGCTCCGGCAGCAGGCACAGCTCTCAGGCACGCCCCTCTGGAGGGAGACGGACTCTGCTCACACACAGTGTCTTGTGTTCACATCAGGTCACATAACGTGATTTGTCTTCTATGAATGCTATTCTAAATTTGGGTTGGCTTGTAAGTAGGATTGATTTGAATGTCTGTAAAGCAGAACGGTATTGATTGCTGTTGCTTTCAGTAAACAGTGATGGTATGGAAATTGTTTTGCATTTTATATGGTCATAGTACTAAAAATACACCAAAGTAACAAAAGTGAAGAGGTCTGAGATTTTCAAGTAAAGTATCTCTAAAAATGATTATTGTCTAGTACTCAGAAAAACTTACCTCTGAGTGGAGACATGTTAATTTTTTTCATAAATGACAAATTTATAGGTGGTTCTTTGGGCCTTTTCTGAACTTATTTTAAAAGTCAAATGTGTCTCGTCTTCCTTGATACTAATCCTATGCAACTACAGAAAATGAATTGATTTTCTGTATCGATGTGGCTATTTCTGCCCAGGCTGTAGAGGCAGGACATGTTTTTTTATTGATTTGGCCCTGAACTTCCCTGACTCTTGATGAGCACAAATGAAAGAACCACTGTGGAGGTAATTCTGAATCAGCAAGGGAACAAGTACCACTGCCTTGGTCAGAGTCTTGTTTCTTCACTGTATGAATTATACATTGGGTTACCATCACAGTAATTAGAACAGGATCCGGATATTAATGTATGACCTATAGTAAGAGGGTTGTTCCTTGGAGTGCTTGATCTCTGTATAATGACTCAAGAAGAGATTTATAGCATAATTGCAGAGGAAGGTTGACAGGGCTGAATCCTTCAGCAGTACTGGAAGTGCCTGTGTGCCCAGAGGATGTTGTGCCTGTTTCTGCCAGAAGAACAAATGAGAAGGGATTTAGGAGAAAGATGCATGAGGAACTATTAGCTGATGTTTAAAGCTGTGCTAGGGCAGACTTGTGCAGTATTTTCCAGCACACTGATGGAAAGCAGCTGGGATACTCGGGGGTTTTAAATTCTGGATAGTTCACTTGTAAGCTTATTGGGAAACTTGACTGAGGGGTGGTTTGAAATTTATCTTCCAGGAGATATGGAGATGCTTAGAAAGATACAGGTCATTTACAGGACACTTTGCACGACCAGGCATTTTTCTGTAGAAAAATACTCTATTGCATGAGACTGGATTCTCTTCTCTGTCACTATGGTCAAACGGTTTCAGTGCTGCTCTTGCTGGTACCTCACACGGTGTTTGTGCAACAGAGGAAGTTAGAGCTTCATAGGTAACTTCCTCTGCTTTTTGTTTCATTTGTTCTTGACACACAGAGGCACATATTTAACATAGAAGTTTGACTTTTTTTGAAGCTTTTGTGCTGATGACAGAACAAAATAAGGGAATGTCTTTAAGAAAGAATAAAATCTTAAGTAAGATGCTGTGTCATTCTCCAAAACTGCACCCTTCCAGTAGTGTGGTTTCTCTCCCTCTCCCTCTTTATGCTAGTAGATGAGACTTATTATTTCAATTTTGTCATAAGCTGGATTTACTCTTTGGTTTTAAGCACAACTAAATCACATTGTCAGCACACTGCTTTGTACTATCATCCTCAAAAAAAAAAATCTTGATAGTTTTGCTGTATCCAGCCAAAGGCAGAGATAAGGCTGAGCCATTTTTTGTATGTATGTAATTTAAAAATCAGCAGAGACTATTTCTTTCACAGGAATCAATAAGGTATGAATATAAAATTGTCAGGTAATAGCAACTGTGTGATGCAGAGATTAGTGACTTGTCCTTTTATTATCAGGGACTGTGCTCAAGCTAAGATACAGTAAATCAGAAATAATACAATGCTGCATGGGCTTTAGTAGTATTGAACAAAAAGAGCTAATGTGTATAATACCCCAGTCCAGCTGGGAAATACTGAGCACTGCTCTAATCTCTTGCTCTCTGCTCAGATCAGCTATGGATTCTCAATCTAGTACTTGGCTGTTGATGATTCTTTACTGTCAGGATAAACCTTCTGCACAACAAAAAAACACCCTAATCGTAGTGAAGAACTACTTCAATTTGTACATGCTCATGAGGTAGCAGTCCTTCCTTTAGGTGCAGTTCCAGCCAGGCTCTCAGGAGATGCATCAATGAGGAAACCAGAGGCGCTGAGCAGTCTCCTGCTGGGAAGGGTAGTGTGGTTAATTCCAGTTTATTAGGGAGGGAACCCAACCCACACCTTTCTCCTCAATCTTTGACAGTGATGGTTCCTATGGAAATCCTCCTAGGAATGACCTCCCTTAGTGTTTAAGTAAATAAGCTGCAAATTCTTGTTTGTTTTTCTAACAGTTTCTAATTTCCTTTGGGTTAAGCAAACTATGAATGGATTCAAGAGGCTATCGATCCAGCCTTTAGAAAATACATTGCATAGATTCAGTGTGTTACTGAGTTTCAGTGGGCCTCTTTGCTTGCCTGGAAAGCATAGGGACAAGGGCAGGGCATGGCCTTGGTATTCTAACCCAGCTCAGAGCTCCAGTTTTAATTACACCTCTGAAAGATCTATTAATCACCTTGTGAAACATCAGTTAATACCTCAAATAATTAGCTTTGATAAATTGAGTGAGCTGGGCACTCCTAAGTAATTGCTTTGTTTCACCTGAGAAATTTTTGCATTTCAGCGATGGGTTAGCAATTCCCATGCATGCTTTCTAAATCTGCTGGTAACACTTTGGGAATGAATACAATCAGGAGCGGCTCAGGAGGAGCAAGGGTTGCCATAATGAACTGGGGGGAAAGAAATGGGCTGTGTTAACATGGGAAAGATTTCACATGAGCAGTGGCAGTATTTAAACAAGTAGGTGTTTAAGTAAACTGTGATTTATCAGTAGAAGCAGAACATGAAGGATCTCTAGAGTTTGACAAACCTGTTTGAAGTAGTTCTGCATACCCAGCTCAGTTCCACAGAACGACAGTGGCTCACCTTTCTTGTGTAGAGGTAGGCATTGAAGAGATGAGCCAAAAATTACTTCAACTCTAGAAGTGGATCACCTGTTTAAAAAATTCCTGAAGACAGCAATGGGACTATCTGCTTGTGGGAGGGGGAAAATTTCTGTGTGCCAGCCAAGGTTCATATTGCCAGGCCAGATCTGATGACAAGCACAGACATTTATAATCAAGCTATAATATCAGACTGGTAACTGGTGGCTTCAAGAAAAATACCTGTTCACTCAAGGTGCTGCATTTTATGCATAGGTTTTTGTCTGCTGCTCTCTGCACTGTCTGACATAGGACAGTGCTTGTGAAGTTGCATCTATTTTAAAGCACTCTGAGTTCTTAGTCAGAACCGTTAAGGCAGTACCTGCCACCCTCCAAAAAAACATGCCAAGTCAGGATAAACACAATTAATATCTGCTGGGAACTTTTTCAAACAACGTGATAGCTTCTGGTTCATTATTCTGGAGATTTGCATACAAAAGAAATAAGCAAGCAGTAAAACTGCGATAGTGCTGACACCAGCATTAAAGATGAGTGCTTAGTACAGCAAAGTGACGGAGGGCACGTATTTGTGTTCCCAATCGTCTGAGCTGAAAGACATTTTTAAGTGAAAAATTCATTCAGACCTGAATTTTGACAGCACATCCAGTGTCATGTACTGTACAAGGTAGCACAGAAGATTCAATTTATGTTAAAACAAAGCAGCTCTAAAACAGATCATTGCACCAAGTACAATTTACTGTCTTAAAAGAGATAAAACTTCTCAAAAAGAAGTGACATGAGAGACTTACATAGCCTTCTTTCCCTTTATTTGAATAATTTCTCAGAGATTTGCAAACCTATTTGCAAACAAAAACTATTTTCATAGTCAAAAGTTCTGTCAACTGGAATAATAGAATTATCATAAATTGCGCTTTTCCTGAGATTTATGTTTCTGTCATGACAAATTAATCTGCCTTTTTTCTGCACCTGAAAGTTAAGCATATGTTCTCTTGTTTCGTTGTTGTGTTTTTGTTTTCTTGTAATTATTTAACCAAAGAAAATTACTTACAGTGATCTCTCAGCTCTGGAGGAAATAGCTCTTTTACCAGTTTCACAGTCTTACCTTACCTGCTTTTTAGTTTCTAAAAATTATTACACTATTCTGATTAGCTAATACCTTTTCCAGACTGAATTAAAAGTAGAACCTCATAAATTGTTTCACATTTCCATTACTGTGTGTAAACAATGAGATATCAGGCTCTTCCTTAGGGAATTCCCGTGAATTAACATTCTGATGGATTTAACCTTCTAACCTGTTTTCCCGAGTGGGAAACACTTGACGCACTAAGAAGTGGGAAGGATTGCACAGGAACCAGAGTTGTGTGCTTCTCCATCCAATAAAGACTCTTTATAATTCCCTATCTGGAGAGATAATGGGTTTTCAATCCCTGTGACACCACTTTTACTCTGTGAGTTTACTTTTGTAATTGTTTGTACATCTGCTGCTGTGGCACCCGGTGCTCCCAGGTGGAGTTCATGGTTCAGCCAGAGCCGGTGCCACAGTGTCACCTCACCTGTCCTGCAGCTTCCTTCCCTCAGAGAGAAAAAACTGTAGAAACCTGGCAATGTTTTTGATGTCAGAAAAAGTATAAAAATATCAACATAATTCTTTTTTTTTGATTCCCAGATAAATATAAAAATTCAAGATTTCTTCTGTGTGGGTAACCAATCTTGTATCTTTATCTGCTTTCAAGATTTTGACAGGCTTGTTATTTTTTCTTTAGGTGTTTGCATGTTGTATAAACTGTTTCAGCCAGCATGAACTTACATAACATTTTAAATCCTTCCTTTGCACTTAAAGATGATGGAATTCAAAAGTAAAGGTAAAAAGTCATCATTGCTTTTCTGTAAGCTTTGCTTTCTTATATATGTTGGCTATTAAATTATCCAGGAATTGTTTAGACTATGAACCTAAGGTATTTCAGGGAAAATTGTTTGTGTCCTGTTTATCAGTTGTAGCTTGCTGATTATACCCATGAAGACTTCTATTTAGAGAAACAAAAGATCTTGATAGCACCTGCTTCTGAGTAATTGCTCTCCATGCAGGCTTGGTCTGATGCTTGTGACTGCTGGCTGGAGATCAAAGTCTCCTCTTTTTTATTCTTAGCATGTACAAAAATCTTCATCTTGTAGACTGGTTTGTGAGTATCTCATACAGAAGTATGAGCTGAGTAAAGCAGCCAAGTAGTAAGAATGTGGTATCTAATTTGAAAACAAACCACATTTTCTGAGTTTGTGAAATGGGAGGGAGGAGGGTTTCAGCAGCTTGGTGCTTAATTTGTTTTGGAAAAAATATGTTAGCAAATAAGGGTGGAGGCTGCAAAGGAGATCGTGGTCATCGTGTGTGTCCTTATTTTTATTCACAAGTATAGATGCCTGAGAGGAAAATAATGTTTGTAGCACTCTCTTCGCTGGCAACTTCCTTCCTTCCTTCCTTCCTTCCTCCCTTCCTTCCTTCCGAATTCCGAATTCCGAATTCCGAATTCCTTCCTTCCCTCCTTCCCTCCTCCCCTCCTTGTTTTCCCCCATTCAGTGATTTGCGGTATCACCGAGAAATGAATAAAACATATAACAGAACCTGCAGTGAGACTCAAAATGGCCCTATGTATCAAGTAAACAGAATTAAACGTTGGAGTTAAACTAAAAGAACATAATACATTTCACTGCTCATCAAAGTAGGCCAGATTTGAATAATTCTGGTGAATACTTCATGTCTTATCTTTCTGGATTACTTGATAAGAAAGGCTAAAAGATTGGAGCAAGGCTTTTATCTTACCTGTCAAAAAGAGTTTGTTTGTTTGACCATAGCAGCTGAAGCAAAGGATCATGGAGATAGAGTTATTATGTAGATGTACTACAAAAGCATCTTACCTGAACCTGGAGCTTCAGTCCATTTGGGATTGCCATCACGAAGAGACACACACTTTGTTGTCCCGTTGTGTCTGAGGAGATGTCTGAAATGTGGCAGTGCTGTCTCATCACTTGCAGTTTTAAACAGCAGGAAAAATAAAACATGAGCAAAGCATTTGGAAATAGCAATATTGTGAACGGTGATACGAGGCAGATGCAATGTGACTGACAAATAGATAGCTTTGTCTCCTAAAAACAGATGTGTACAGCAAATGCTATCAGTATTCCATAAGGATCTGTGTGCTTTGTTAAAAAATGCAGGAGATGACATGAAGCAATCAGCCTACTAAACCTCCAGCTGTAACACAGCAGACATCAGCCAGCACTGGGCACTGGGGATAGTGCTCCTGGGGATGGGGGGATGTGCTGCTCTGTAAAGGTGAGGCATAGATGTTAATGAAAAAAAGTGTGAGAAATGCCTTTTCCCAACATGCACCCTTTATTAAATAGTTTGCTTTTATGTCGGGTGTTTCCCTTCCCTCTGTCCAAACTTCCAGTAGTTTCCAGTTCGTTCCCTGCCCCCATCAAAGTCTTTTTTCCTTGCTGTTCATTTCAGCTTTTTGTTAATTTCTTTTATTATTCCCCTGAATCATTCAATTTTTTAAAACATGTGAAACACAACTAGTTTTTCATCCTTATTCTTTTTATCTGGAATGGAAGTTCAAAACAACATTACAGATTCCCTTTGCCACCTAAGAGCTGATTCAGAACGGAATTCATGCTTATCCCAAAATCATAGAATTGTTAAGGTTGGAAAAATCCTCCAAGATCATCGAGTCCAACCTTTGACAGGGACAACTAGGGCTCACCTTTGCACTTTCAAGAGGTAAATAAGTAGAGCTGGGCTCTTTTCTGGATTTCTAGTCTTACAAGCCAGCCTTTACAAGCTCTTCCCTAGATTTTTAGTAGGTTTTAGAAACAAGTTTGGACAGATCTGGAGGAACCTGTATATTTTCAAAAGAAATATTGGCTGTTTGTATGCCAGCAAAGACAGTGAATTTATTTAGAAAAATAGAAATCAGTAAAAGCAGTTGATAGGAGTTGTGATGCCAGTCAAAGTAAACTGTGTTTAATTTTCGTGATGATCAATCAGTCCTTCAGTTTAAGGCTTTAAAATCTCCCAAGTGATCCTGGAGTCACAGAACTGTTATTTTCTGCCAGTGAATCTATCTACTCTTCTTGTTTTTGTCCCAAAAGTTAACAAATATTTTTGTTTCATGAACTCAGTGGAAAAAACCACATCTTCTGTTTCTGACAGGTTTAACACATTTGGTAATGAAAAATTATATTAGATTCATTCTAGACCTTAAAATCTACAGTCAGTAATTCACCTCCTTTCAGTAGATCTGGACCACTTCAGATTGTTTCAGAAAAATAATTAATTTCTTTACTAATTTGTTGAAATATCTACATTTATTGCAAGCAATCACACTATTTCAAGATAAAGCAATTTTAGGATTTTTAGGGAGATTAAGGAACCTGCACATGTCTGTGGAGCAAGAATTATTTCTACAAAAACAATTCAGAAGAAGGAATTTTGGATAGTGCACTTTTTGCCTATCTTGAAAAGTACTGCTTGGGAAGCAGTGCCACAGCTGTCCTTTCACAGACAAATTTGAAAGAAATAATTAAGGTCATGGATTTTTTAAATCTCTTTTTAGCAGCATAAAATTTTTGAGTGTTTCTGACGGAATCAACTTCATTATTATTCTGTATTGTTCACCACTCAGAAGACTTCTTTTGGTAGCAGTTACCCCCCTGGCAGGAGTCTGCCTCTGCATTTAAATTGTACTCCCTCCTTTTGTGACCTACAACCATTCAAAGAGATAATATTCCCCCTTTCCTCAATTAAATCTTTCCTTTTTAGAACCTAACACATCTTGCTCTCTCCTGAGATCCTATTTACAAACAAGTGCTGTGCTAAAGGCAATTCAGGTTTTCCCTCACCATCTTGCTAGTGCTCCTTAAAAGTCTGAGATGTGAAAGATCCAAGACGATGCTGCGGGTTCTATGTGTGTTTGTCCATTGTTCAGTCTCCCTGCTGGATCTGCCAGAGGGTCTGGGGCACCAGAGCAACTGCTGGAACTGTAAAGTAAGAAAATGTAATCTTGTGACATGTGAACCTATTCAGTTATTTTTAAAACAAGTTTAAATATAGACAATATGTTGCCCAGGGCAGAGATGAAATCTTTTTCTCAGCTTTAGGACTTCAAATGTTGATGGATCACTGCCTCAAAATTTGGGGTTGGGAGGAGGTCTGTGTTTTAATTTGTTCCCCCCCCTGCTTTGTTGGTTTGTATTATCCCCTGATTTTCACTGAATGTTTCCATCCTCACACATTATGGGCCAAAGAATCTGGAACTATTTAACTAATATCTCTTACTGATTTAAGTATTGCCAAAATACTTTATTGTATCACAGGATTTATCTGGAAAAACACAAGTGTGTAAGCATGCAGATGCCTGAGTATTTTGTCTATAAGTCAGGCTGGAATTCAGCTGACTAAACAATTGTGCAGACAAAAACTGGCAATTTGGTTTTGTATATTTCTTAAATGCCGAGAAACAGCCAAGTGACAAATCTAATTCTGGATTACTACCTTGTTTTAACTTGAACATTCTTTTTCAAGTTTGTTTGCTCTGTAAAAAATAGATTTGATTTTGGGAATGATGTTAACTACAGGAACTAAACCAGTCATGCCAATGTAGATGCTAAAAAATATTTTCAGTTTAGTGTAAGTAAAACAGCTACTTGAGATGTATTATTTTTTAAGGTGCATGCTCAAAATTCTTGTTTTGTGCTGTGAGACTGTAAAATGACAGGTGCTTTAATTGCAGAAATATTAAGAGGCGAGTAGAGGATTTTTTCAGGAACTGTGACAGAAGAATGGCAGGCAGTGGGTGAAGTCTTTCCCAAGTGATGGGCATAGTCCAGAGTTAATGTTCCTTGGAACAAGTGATGCTGGTTTTCATAACAAGTGGTAGCATTTATCAAAGGCTGCTTGCTTGCCCAGATATGAAAACCCCCCCGTCCTGACAGTCAGTGCAGCATGGCAGTCGAGCGCAGCAATCCAGTTAGGGGGAATGGTTCAGTTAACTGCAGGAACAGCTGTGACAAGTGGCTTATATGCTAAATGCACTGCTCTGCAAGTGGCTACAAACCAAACAGCTGGGTTACAGTGGTGATCTCTATTAGTTTCACAGATCCTATTTTCTTAAAGTGCTCATATGCTTGTTTGTCTGTCTCGGTGCTGGCCACCAGCTTTTTACTGGATTAAACAACTTGACATGACAACGTATGAAATTGTGGGCAATTTGGAAGGAATTTGTTTGGTCCTTTTGTAGCACAGTTTTTATTCCAAGAAGAAGGGCTTGATATTTGATACATGTTCTGAGCTGAATTTAATTCCCTGGAAATGGATTTCAGCTCGCTGCTGTGAGCTCTGTCTGGTTTACTTTTATCTTCCAATTCCTAGGAAGGCAGTTAGACATTGCAGTCATAAGGGCCATAAATATGGTATGTTAAGAGAGGGAGAGTTGACACACAGAATGCATCTCCAGTACCATAGCTTGAGGCTCTGTGCAAAAATAAGCTCGATGTTTTACAGAAGATAGTCTTTGTATACACCAAAAGCATGGTTCTGCAGCCTTCAGCACCGCTGATTTAGGCTTGTTAATAGCTAGACTTTAATCTTAGCACCTAACAAGTGGACTTGACAATAACTGTTAACTTTAGTCAGTGGTCTTACTGAAAAAGAATTAATTTCATTGTTAGAAGATTTCTTGGAGCTTCAATTCACTGGCTGTAGTTTTTTACAAGAGTTTTGGCCAAGTCTCACTGGAGAACCCTGTGCAGAGCTGTCTGACATGACCCACCCCAGGACTTGCTAAGGAGAGGGCAGGAAGGCACCATGCAGTCCCTGCTGCAGGGCATCCCAGCTCGTGTCTGCTGTGAGCACACACAGCTCAGCCTGCCAAGAGGCCACTACAACATGGAAGCATAAAATGAACTGTAGGAGTGTGAGTAATCTCATCCCTTTCCGGTGAGGCATTTAAGCACGTGTTTATGGTTAATGATTATGTCCAGATGAAAGCAGTAAGATGATCTGTAATTAAAGTTAAACACATGTTTATATGCTTTCTTGAAGAGGAATGAAATTACCAAATGCTTTAGTGCTGTGGGTCACCTCAGCTATCAGATTCTCAAAAAAATGTTTAACATTATTTTAAAAATGTTCTGTATGTGTGAGGTTTGGTTACATTATTCTTAATTCTCTTACCTGTTTGTTTTGGTCTGGATTTTGATAAGAGTATTTGTACTCTGCCCATAGAAATCCAAAGTGCTGATGAGGAAGAATTGGGCTTGTTGACATCCAGATCCTAGACTCAGAACCTGACCCCGTAATAGTGTAACTAACTAAAACATTTCCCACCAACTTGTTTTTTTTCCAGTAAGTACATTTTAAAAATATCATTGGTGCTTCCTTTTGGTTGGAAAAAAAGCACACACTGCTTTTTATGGGGAAAGAGGGAAGAATTCAGGAATGGTACTGCTTAAAATCGCTTTGAGTTAAAATCTTTTTTATGTTTAGAAAGCAAGGAATTAATTGACGTCTTATATGAAATTTTCAACATGTTTCATTAAAAAAATTCAGCACATTTACTTCGCATGTCAGGCTTATTACTGGCTTGTTAAAAATAATTTATTTGCTTCTTTGAAGATTTAAGTGAAATATGGCCAATCTTATACCTGATCTTCAAAAATGTATCCATTTGCTTTATTGAAATGTATTGCCTCTTATGTAATATTTATGACCTGGAGCATTTTTATCCATGTATAATGAGGAAAGAATTATAATGGTGTGAGAGCTGTAATTTTTGTTTGGTTTTGTTCTTGACATGCATCTAGTTTAATCTGTAAGATATAGGTTATAAACTATTGGAAGTAAAGAGAGACCTAAACGCAAACTAGGAATTTCTGAAATCCATATGTGAATTTTCTTCAAAGCCTGGATCTTAACACCAATCCCACAAGGGTGTGATAACCCTGAGTTTTGCGTTTTTACTTATCTTTCTTTATGAACAGCCAAAGGTTCTGTTCTCAGTCCTGAAACAAAGCCCTCGTTTTTGACACTAAATGCAAAACAGAACCCCAAAGGGTTTTTTTACGCAGCTAAGATAGAACAAGGGGTTAGAGATCCTTAAGTGAACTCGGGGAAATCTCACTGGCCAAGCACCAAGTAGTAGAGTCTGTTGTATTCACCAACTTGAAATCCCTCCCAGCCCTTCCCCAGGTCTAACCTGCTTCAGAGTCCATGCTCTGTCTTCTGCCTAGGCAGGGGAGAAGCTGGAAGTCAGGGGAGCAGAAGCTGCAAATTTTGAAGGCATCTGACCATCTTTATAAGAATTAAAAAAAAGAAAAAAAAATCAGGGGAAAAAACAATATATGAGTATTTTTAATTCCTTATGCTGGAGTATGGATGGGCAAGAAATCCATAATGGCTTTGTGAGCTCTTTCCACACAGGATCCCAGCCACCTCTGCTGCCTTGCTGCGCAGGAGGAACGAGGCTGCATTAAATAGGTTTGATGGAAAATGTGTTTTCATTGTGCATCAGTTTAGGATATTAATTCTTTCTGAATCACATTCTGTTTTCTGGTTGCATTTACTAAATGCCACTTTCATGTTATAATACTATTACAGACTCTTACTCTAATGTTACAGACTTTTATTCTAGGTAAAAGTGTTTACACATTATTTGAGGTATTTATTTGGAGACAGATGATGGCAAACCATATTAGATAAAACTGAATTTTGTTGCCAAGCTGTAGATTCTAAGTGTTTATAAGCTGACACAGTAGAAAGCAATTTAAAAGCAAAATTCATACTTTTTACAGTGTTCATTTTCCATAGTGTTGTCACTCTCAAAATGATGTTTCATATTCCAACACTTAAATTTTGATTCAGATTCTCTCTCAAATAAACTTACTTTTTATGTTTCTTGTTTATTTTTGTGCAGATTTGCCCTTTTCTGTGTCTCATTTCTTTGTGGGGCAATGTAAACCTGGTGTCCTCTTGTTACAGGTACAGCTTTTAGTTCAGTATATCTTGAACTTGTTCAAAGAACAAGAGCTGTTTGGGTCATTTGTCCTCCTGTATCCTGGAAGCATACAACCCTTCATCCCACTTCCAGGGTGGGAATTAAGGCATGCCGAGATTTGGATTTGGTAACTCAGCTTCTCCAGGGCAGAGAATGCAGAAGTTACTGGAAACAGGTACTTACCTAACAAAGGGAACTGTCTGTAATGAGACAATGAGGAGTTCATCCAGCCCTTAGAACCTGCTGCACTTCTAACCCACAGTCACAGCTTACTTGCACTCCTGGCCCCTGAAGATGTGGATGCTGCTTTCTTACCCCAGAAGCATCTGTGTTTCTCTCGAACCTGGGGACAGGCTGCTCCATGTAATTTAATCATGCACTACTCTACAAAGTTGATCTCAGTGTGATCGAGTGGGAAGCCAAATAATCTGTCTGGCAGATTATAGAACAAGGGATCTGTGATGTGGAGTTTTTGTCACCTTGGTTAGTCATAAGATTCATTCTGTGATGTCTCCTTGTAGGAAAGTGTTACAGAGACATCTTATTCAGCAGAAAAGTGGTTGGTCTGAAATTACTCTATGAATGCTCAGAATGATTTGGAGCGAGCAGGCGGAGCCTGTGCTGGATCAGCATTTTTGTCCTCTATGACTCTATTGATTTTGATCCAGTGCTGCCAGATTTAAAGCCAGATTTACTGTACTGTCAAGTCACAAACTTCAAAATCTATCTTTAATTGAAGTCTAATGTGATATATGAAGAAGAAAAGTCATTAATCAACGTTGTCTTACATTTTGGCTATGAATGGAAAAATGCTGTATTAGAGACTCCTAGGGCTTGGACTTCATTTACTTGTATTCATTTTAGCTCAATCTCCCCCATACCCACTACAGGAAAGTTCCGCCAGGATTCCTTCTCTGATTTATTTAAAACTGTAAAACTTGCTGCAAGAGCATGTAACCTGTAAAGCCAAACACCATTATTTAATTTAAGGAAAATTGAATTGAATTAAATTAAATTAAGTTAAAGTTAGAGAAGAGGAAAATGGGGCTGAGAAAGAGGGTTGGAAGGGAAAGAAAGGGCTGGAAGATAACCCTGAGAAACAGCTATTGATATCAGGAAGACAGAAATATCATCACAGAAACAGAAGTGATGAAGAAGAAAATCTCAGTCTTATAGCCCCAGCTTGTCATTTTTTTCTGCCTGCCCGTTTAATGATTAACATAAATAAAAAATGGTATTTCTGGGGAAAGAAAATAGTTCCTGTTGTATCCTATGTGTTCCCATTCCTACTTATGTTTTGTATTTTACTGTTAATCTTCTAATGCTATAATTGGTAGGAATATAATTACATTGCATGAAGCTGTGTCTTTTTGAAGGAGTAATTTACATTTAAATTCTTTTGGAGTGTATGTGTTTTGTCTTTGATGTCCTTGATTAGTAATTGCAGCTCTTGTTATCAAATGTTATATTTAAAGCAAAGCAGTTTCATATTTCTCTGCTTACATTTTCTTGGCAAGTCTTCTATGTGGTAAAACATTCTACAACTTGTCCTATTAAGGTAACCTAAGGTATTTTTTAAAATATTCTCCTGGTTCAGAAAGTTGAATAAAATAAGTTCAGATGTACGTGTCCATTACATACACAGATGAGTGTGTGAATTTGGACAGGAGAAAAATCTGTGATTTAAAACGTTGTTGCAGGTGTGCAGATGCTCTCCCTTCTTGTGCTGTTAGAATGGTGTGTTTTATTGGCTGTGTAACTTTATGTACACAGCTGTCAACAATGTATTCCACGTGGATACTGCAAGAGTGCAGCTCTTATTTCTCCTTTCTAACTGGGGAACAGAGTGGTGTCTCAAAGCAGGAAAGGTTTGAAAACCTTACCTCACCTGTTACGACTGCTGAGTTGGTTTGCTTAACACATCCTAAACTTCTCTGCCTCTCTCTGCTTTAGCTCCTTCTTTGAAACTGCTCTTTCATTACAGAAATACTTACCTGCATAAGCTTTTATTTCTAAATTATATTTCTGTTTCCAGAGATGATATTTCTGTGTCTATTACATTGTGGGTACATGAAGCAAATGTACTTTACATCTATTGTTTTGTTAAATAGTCCATATTTTTATAAAGCAACTCATAACTTGTTTAATATTCTCATCTTCTGACGTGAGTGGGCTTTCTGTCATGTGTTCTGGAAAAGTGTGGAAAATAATAGTATTAATAACACTGAAATGTAACATTAGTCACTTCAGTGCTCACCTGACATTTCCCTACTTTTTATCAGGAGGTCCACGTAAACACCAAATGCTGAAGGCAAAGTTACATTTGCTGATTCTGTCACAGGTGACAAAAAAAATCTTGCCTGAACTTTCACAAAACACCAATTTCACAATTTGATTCCTTGGAAAAAAAACCCATCCATTTAATATATTGCTGTATTTTCAGCAGGACTTTGTGCTTCCAGATTATTTTAGATTTTTAATTGCCCTGAAAGCATTAATTTACTGAGCCGACATGCGAAGTACAGACCAAGGAGCTATTATTTTACAAATGTTAACATCTAGTTTAAGTGTCGGAGTGCTTAATGGACTTAAAATATATAAAGACTAATTGTCCTACAGATTTTGTAACCAGTCATGTTATTAATGCTTAGTTGTACTACTTGCAGCATTAACTGCTATGTACATGATAAACATGAGTCAGCCATATGACTTTGAATGAAATCAGGCCAGTTGAAAACTGCTGTGCCAAAATTAGTCAACTATTAAGAAGTGACTAAATATTAGAATATTTCTGATGAATAAATTCATTCCAATACCTGTATGAATATAGAAATCTGAAAATATGAAAACAAATTTGGAACTTTTATTAATTTTTGAAGATTGAATTATGGCTACAGCCAAGATGTTTATGTGCATTTCTAAAGTATAATTTTCTAAAACTCTGGTACAATTCAAGTAAATGCGAGTTCATAAATAATCCCAACTGATGATAACAATTTGATTATATGTTAATTTCTTTGCTCCTCGTTTAGTTTACTTCCTTCTCCCATCTCTGCTGTGCACTTTTAGTGCATGAAATATTTGTTCATCTTTGATCCATGTAATATTTTTGATGGGCAGCACACAAATGGTCATTAATTGTTGGATCTTATTTGGCATCAAGGCAAAGAGCAGAAGAATAAAACTTAAATTCTTTACTCCAGCAAACTCATTGGCAGAGTTTCACGTTAGAAACTTGCAATCTTACAGAGCCTAACAGACTCTTTATGAGGGCAATATCTTAAAGTCCTCATGTCTTAATTTTTTATACCTTTTTTTCCCCTCTGTCTTATGAGGTGTGATATGATCTGGTGACTTGAGGCAGGAAGGAAGCAAGTTCTCAGGCAGACTGTGCCAAGAAATGTCCATTATTGGAACTTTAAAAAGGAGTTCATCCTATTTTTGAAGGGATTGAAGAGTGTAATAGCATTAAGGTCCCAGATATTGTACTCTGTAAAGGACATGATATGCAGTTAAAAAAACAAAAGTAATTCTAAACACACTTGAAGATACAATGGTTTCTGAGACCAGGCAGGCCAGAGCAGTAACATGAAGGCTCAGGAATGGTTTTCCCTTTCATGTAAAAACTCAAAAAACATTATTATGCATTTGCAGCTTTGGTATTCTGGAAACTTGGAAAACAATCGGATTGGCTGTTAAAACCATCAGTAATTTTTTACAGAATATCCTGGGTCTTCAGAAAGGATTAAATCTATTTTCTTTAAAGAAATATTTGTGTATAAATTTAACAATCCCCCCAATATTTAGAAAAACAACATGATTTTCTGAATTTCATATGAGTTTATCTGCAGTAAAAATCTTTTAATCCTGCTTGTTTCTGATGAGCAAGAGTATCTCAACTATGTAATTTTTGGCTATAAATATAGAGGCAAGTAATATAATAATTTTTTAACTAATTAATTTTAAAGAGAAAACCAAATGCTGCCTACAGATACATATATTCCCTTTGAAACTTGTCTCCAACCTCATGGATGTGGTGGACTCATTTAAAATGAAAGCTTATATTCAAATTGTTTGTTTATATGAAAACATTTAGGTATTTGTAAAATTGCCTACTAAATAATCCACAATTGGGTCTGAATGTGCTACTTTTAATTCTTTTTCTATACAGTTTTTTAATTTATTGGCATTTATTTGCTATGAGTGAGTCCCACGAAGCCGTGGATCGCTCATTAGGAGCGCAGTACACGGTACATGGGAGGAGCTGCTTTGTTCTCCCAGCCACAGGGAGATGTTGTAGGTTAAGAATAACCTGCCCTGAAGTCCCCCCGGAGCAGACTCCCAGCGTTCCTCACAGGTAATTAATCCCTACAGGAAGCACATGGGCTTTTGCTGCTTCTTGATTCCTACACTTTTCCTCTGAACAGGTCTTTTCTTCAGGGAGCTGTTTCTACACTCAAAATGTGCTGAAAACGTGAACAATCAGTGAGACTTATCAAAGCTTTGCTCTGTAGTTTCTTCTCCAGGATGTCTAGTGAAATGAAAATCTTAATAATAGTATCAATTTTTTTTTTTTTGGTGCAAGAAGGCTGAGTATAGAGTACCTTCTCCTCACTGGCACTGCTTTTCCTGCCTGCTTGGGTGTGTAAGAACACACTAAGCCTCTAGGAAGGAAGGCTTTGATGTGTTTCAGCTAGTATCATTAATAAAATATTATTATGCAGATATATTATATTTCCTTCCCGTTTACTCTCAAACTGTAGGGTGTAACCTCGAAGGGTAAGTTACCGATTCCAAGTTAAAATCCCCGTCTTTGTGCTCCAAGTGTTTCTCCTGTAGCCTCAGTAAGTGCTAACTCTGCCACCCAGCTGCGCTCTGGGGGTGTTGAAATACGTGAACGTTGGTAGAGAGGATCTGACACAGCTGTGGCCAGCCCAGCCCCGCTGCAGCTGTTAATGACCTTAATTAACTCTTTGTTCCGTGGCCTTGGGGGCGGTGCCGGGAGACTGAGAACACCTGGGGGCAGGGCAGGGCAGGGCAGGTGCGGGGCAGTTGCTGACTCACCTCTGAAGGAAAAGGTCATGAGGATTTTGGCTTGTCTTCAGGAAAAGTTAAAAGTTGGATGACTATGGGTACTGGTGATCCGGATTCCTGACCCTAGGGAAAGGTTCATAATAGGCAATGTGATCTGACTTTCCCCTCAGAGAGATGAATGTGGTGATTTAAAAACACCTGTGAGGTTATTGATGGTGCTGGAGCTGCTATAGCAGCCCTGGCTCCATTGCAGTTTGAGCGTGAAAGAAGAGCAGCATGTGGATCCTGTTGTAAGTAAGTGCTATTTTGTGTTGTGGTATTCTGATTTATTCTCTTGTTACAGCTGTGCTTATGCAGTGACCCCCACAGACTGTTTTATGATGCTCTATTTGTCCTTCAGCCTTCTTTCCTTGTGGATCTTTTGTGCTAACATGAGGTCTGAATAAATTGTTGTGGTAATGGAAGTAGGTGTTGCTTCTTTGTATTAAATGTGGTGTATGTGAATATGGTCCTGAGCTGACTGGGGTTACAGTGCAGGAGAGATGATAGCAGGAAAAAGCAAGCATTTGGTGCAAGCCACATAATTCACTGCCATTTAAGAGCTGTAGATTGTTCCAGAAGCAAAGTGTATTCCCTGGCAGTAGCAGTAAGGAGGAAACTCAGTGTGGGTATGTGTATGTGGTGCCTGAGTAGAGGAAGCTGCTGCCTCTGGCTTTGCTAGCCAGGTTTCAAGTGCAACAAGGACTGATGGTGATGCTCTGCCTTCCTAGCGGTCCCTGTGCTCCAGCTCTATGTGCCAGTAGCAGACAAGCTGTTAAAATGTCAGATAGGACTAAGGGGATATTGCACAGCTACTGCAGGCTTACTTTTGATAGCAGGCAAGGAAATTTGGGATCTAGTGTGTCCTGCTTGGATGGTGGTGGAGAGGGCTTGTTGCAACTTGTGTAATATCAGCTAAATGCAGCTCATGAGATCACTAAGACTGAATTATTCTCATGATGATGGGTAAATATTGATGTTTGTAAAATATAGAAACTTGTGGGTGTTGGTATTTATAAAACTTAGTGAACTGCTAGGAAAATATTTTAATCTCTTTATTATGTTGAATTCTTTATAAATATTAAAATATTACCATAGTACCCCGCTTCAGAGTATCTAAAATAGTGAAGAAGTTTTCTGTACAGAGCCTGAATCTCTATGTGGTGTTGGTGGAAGCTGTGCAGCTGCTTTAACTTTCATGAACCAGAGTCTTCTATCTCAGGGACTCCTGCTCTGGCTTTTGCCCAGACAGTGTGCTTCAGTTGTATGATCAGCATTTGTACCACCCTCTGTGGCTGTGGATGAAGCTGTTCCCTTCCTGCTTCAGCACAGCTGTGTAACACATTTGAAATGTAGCTTTACTAATTCACAATAAGAGAAAACTCTTGTGTGTGGATCATTTTGTCCATGGACACCTGGAAGTTGGGGAAAAGTAAATAGAAATGTATGGATCAAGCTTGCAAACCAAGGGCTAGCTTTTAAGCTAATGTACACCCCTCAGCTAAAGTCCTTGGAATGGAGTAATCCTGGGAAATAGGTATGTTTTATTTTGGAGCTGCAGCTTATTCTCTGCAGCTTTTTCTGAATTTAAAGAGTGTCCATTTCTACACAAAATGCTGTGCAACAGGGATAAAATTTTATCTTCAGTGGAACTAGAGAAAAGCTATCCTTTGTTCAAACAAAGTAAGGTTCCAATGTTTTTTGGCTTTAGAGAGAAAAGAGAATGTTTTTACATTTTCCTGTAAGAGGTTCATGCCCTTCTGTTTTTCTTCTCAAGGTAGCTTGTTCAGATGTGAAAATTTTCCAGGTATTTGTTTAATCCTGAGCAGAACAAATTACCTATGCTGGTAGAGAAAAATATGAGGCTCAGCACATCATTTGATAATGTTCATTTTTCTTCATCATCAGAATGTGAATTTAAAATTTATTTTTGCTTAACTGAGAATTAAAATCTGGAAAAATGTAGTGAAAATTTCACTCTATGTGATTCAAGATTTTCCCTAGTTTGAATAGTCTCCCATAAAAATATGTGTGACTTGAGGGATGAAGCAGAAAAATTGATCAATACTTTTATAAATATTCTTTTTAAGGTATTTTTGAAAACCTTTTATGTTAAAGCTTCTAATGAGAAACCACTGCAATATGTTTGATACAGTGCTGTACTAATGTTCACATTTTGTGGAAGTAGATTTGACAAACTGAATTTTTGTGTCTTCTTTTTTTTCTTTACTGCTCTATTCAGCCCTCTTTACTCCTCTGTGGCAGTTGAGAAGTCAGGGGAAATGAGTAATTGGAAAGTCTTTAGAGGATCAAACTTGGCAAACTAAGAGCTGGTTTTGATGTAAGGTGTAACCTTCAGCAAGGATAGTTAAAGCAGAGTAATCCTGGGAAACACTTGGAGAAAAACACTTCAGAATTGCAATTCCTTCTGTGCTTCTTGTTTCATTTGAGGCTGGCTAAATTAAATTACTATTGGGAATAAATTATGGAGACTCTCCTACCAGAAAAAGTCTTTTTAAGATCTGCTTTTATTATCCACAGTGACAGAAATCAATTGGTGTTCATGTCTCCTTTTCCTAGGATTCAGAGTGTACATAAGAAATTCAGATATATAATGATTTATCCTTCCCCCCACACTCTCCCTTATTTGAACTGGTGGTTTGAACACTAGCTGTGTTTGGGGAGATTTTTGGGGATCAAGGAAGGACAGAGAGCATCAATAAAAAGCACAAGTTTTATCCAGAGTGTGGAGTTTTTCAGACAGTGTAAGCTTGTGAAACTGAAACACAGACAAAACTTAGTCTTCCCTGTGTTCATGAGTATTTAAAATTGGTTAACTCCACAGCATATATTTAAGTAATATGAAAACATAAAATCTCTCCTAAAGAGCAAAGATAACATCCTAATGAATGTCTAAAAGCCTGGGTAGTGTTCAGCATATCACCATAATTATTAAACAGGCAGAAATGGATGCCTTAAGAACCCATCGTGTGTGCCCCATGCTTCACCAGATCTCACAGGCCTGTCTTGTAAGTGCTAATTAAAACTATATTGCAATAAAGAGAAGCACTGCAGTAAGGAGAGGTGATTCAGTGCTAGCAAGTACCTGCTCTTGTTACTTCTTGTTTATGATGGGGAAATTTAATCATGATCTAAAGTAGTGTGTGTGCTACCGAGCACACCCTGGAGGAGCTGTGCAGGTCTTTGGACACCACGAGGAGCAGCTCACTTGATACTCACATGTGCTTTTTCTGAAAATGGGTACAATTTACCTTGAGTCCAGAGATGTTTTCTGACCAAGTTGCTGTGTGTAGTTTGCATGTCAGTACTGATACAGATTGAAATCTGAGGTGCTGCCTGTATGAAACGAATTCTGCTCTCTAGCACTCAGCCTGTGCTTAAGTGGAGGTTCAGGTCAGTATGTCTTTGAGATGGTTCTCTCTGGGAAGCAGAGAAGGAGTGAACTGCTCATGTGACAGCTTAGACACAGGTGAAAAAGATCATCCAACTTTGTCCTGCATTAATTAAAAGAAAAAAACCTGCACTGGCAAAAGTCACTGAAAAGAAGCATCACTTTTGTGGAGCTGTCAATGCCAAATAAATAGAACAAATCAGGTTTTTTGTTTAAAATTAATTTTTCATCAAAATAGTTTTGAAGTTGGCTCATGCTGCTGAAGCTTACATACATACTCTCTGTACCCTCATCTAGAGTTCAGCTGGTTTTGCCATATGTCTTTCTGTGCTTCATAGGTGTGCTTATGATTTCCTCGTTAAAATAATCCTTCCTTTATTTATAATAGGCATAAAAGTAACCCAAAGAGCTTATGAAAACATATATGAGGATGTAAATGGCCTGTTACAAGGGATGGAGGAGCTTTTTATTCCTGATCGTAAAGAAGGAAGACAGATACGGTGTAGGACAAAATAAGTAGGTGGTCTCTACATATTCACATTTTGTAAATACACAGTCGAGATTATGACTGTATCAGAACCTATGAAAGTTAATATTCCCAGTTCAAAACATCCTTCTTGAAATCTTATGTTTTGCTAATGAGCATGTGGACTGGCTGTTCCAGTAGTTACCAAGGTGCATACTTAGAAAAAACCTATGGAAACATGAGAAAGGTAGAAGAATTTTCCGAGTCTTGTTCAGAACTAGTTGAGTGATGCTAGGTGACCACATGTAATAGGTTAAACATCAGTCACAGTGATAGTAAACCTAAATGTCTGCCATAAACAGGGTTTCTGTGCAACAAATACTGATGCTAAAAATATGGTCACAGTTCAGTCACAAGAACATCAAAATCAAAATGCAAGAAAATGCATCTCGAATCAAACAAATAATCAAGTAGTGGCACCAAATGTGTGCTTTGGGATTTGGGTTGATTTTAGCACTGTGAGTTCTGCCTTTCTACGTCTGAAATGAAAGTTCTTATGCAATCTTTCCAACAACTCCAGCCAATGCTGTTCAGATATTTCTCTTAGTGACAATTCTTGTCCCCAAGTATTATTCCCATTAATAAATCTGTCCCAAGAGAACAGGTAAGATACTGTCTCATGGAAGTATAGCTGTCTTTTTGAGGCTAACTAAGACAAATAAGAATTTTTATTCAGTATACTCAGAAGTTATCTTAGTAAATATGCTAGATCTTCTTGTAGTACTCACTGTCATTGATTTAATAAACCAAAGACCAATCTCTTTTCCAGTAGTAAGCGAGGAGGTAACACTTCTGCTTCTAGGCTCTTTATCCTGTGAGCAGTAGTGATTGAATAGTTAACATAGATGGTGAGGTTTGTTTGTTTCTTTTCCTTCTAAAGGGTTTAGTGGTTTAATGTATGGCTTTTCTTTGCAGGACTGCATCTTACTTCTTAACTGAAAAATTGTGCTTTTAAAAAATATGGATGCCTGGGTCCTTGATTTAGTTTCCTAGCTCTGTTCTCATTTCAAATATCACAGCTATTTATTACCTTTAATATTTTTCCACAAATACTCATTTTTAAAGACCAGTTCTATACTTAAAACACTCATATAAAAATTATTGCAGTGTTTTACCTTAAAAGCAAGTGAAACCTGAAATATTGGCCTCTTCAGCTGTGTAATAGGCATGCATGCCAATGTTTTGGTAGTGGGTGGGCTTTAGGTGTGGCATTCCCCTGCATTGCTTAGGGGAGGAGGTAGAGGATCAGGAATAAAGTCAAGCCTGGGAAGAAGGGAGGGGTGGGGAGAAGGTGTTTTTAAGATTTAGTTTTATTTCTCATTATCCTACTCTGATTTGATTGGTAAAAAATTAAACCCACCCAAGCTGCCATTGCTAGTTCACAAAAGCACAGTGTTAGTCAACTGTTCTTAACAACTGTGTTTTTCCAACAGATTGTATCATTCAACGTACGTAGAAGGGGAACACCTTAACAATTTTTAGCTACAAATATTTAATAGCTTTTTAGCTAACTGAGAGAGAGAGAGGGAAAAGACAAGTTAATGAAGCAAGGTTGTGAATGAAGTGTGGAAGGACAGTCTGGTATAAATTCTGACTGCCTCATACTATAGGGAAGTGGACTGAAACCAAACACAAAAGGATTAAGTATCTCTGAGCAATGTCTAATTTGTAGTCTGCTTTCCATAGGAGACTTCAGGAGACGAGGAAGCTGAGTGTTATTTACTCTGTGGAATAGAAGTGCTGGTATTAGGCAAAATCCCAACAAAGTATTATTTTTCCACCTAAAATGTATGGCTTATGTAGCGGGCTTCTGCTGTAGCTGCTTCCATGCTATTTTTGTTCCCTGTTTTTACACACCCTTTTGTGGGGCAGGGATTCTGATAAAGGAATCAGCTACTGACAAGCAAAACTTAAATCAGACATACTTCAGTTTTTAGGCTGCCATGCAGAGAAACTAGCCACTATAAATTCTCTGTAGTTACTTGCTTTTCTTTTGCTGCACTGCTTCTGATACCATGCTCTCTGCTGTGGATGATGGTGCTCACCTCTTTCCAGAATACCAGCTGAGTAGGTGTAGAATGTGCAGCAGTGGCAGGTTCAAGGAACTTTTCTGTAAAGCAGTGTAATAAAATATTTACAAGATTTGATGTAATGAGCTAGGCAATTATGTGTGAATTGTACTGTCTTCAGTTCTTAGAATAGGCAGCCTGCACACATTTGCAGAATCTCCTTCAGCACAGTTTCCAAACCATGTTTTATGGAGTGAAAATATTGTTACCTTCTCTGTAAGGTTTCATTCTATCACATCACAATGGAGCACAGAAGTATTTACAGTTAAGCTTTGCAAAAAAGGAGGTTAAGAATTCTATTAAGACATATAAATGAGCTTATATAAGGATGTGTGCATTTTCAACCTGCCAGAGATGCAAGAACAAGCTTTTTATATTGGAAGGTTCAGGCAATTTCATGTTATTCAGGTATCTTTCACCTTTATTTCAGTGCTTTTGGTGTGAAGCTGCAGGAGCCTCTCACCTTCCCTGCTTAGCTGACCATTTTTCTGGAAAGCCTGTTATTTAAAGCTTTGACCACTTCTTTTCTTGCAGCTTCAGTGCTTGTATTATATATCTGTGCAAGTACCAGCAAGTGTAGTGTTTATTGGCCAATGAATGGCCAGTTTTCTAAGGTCAGGATAAGGATTTCTGTTCAAAGATGTGACAAACCTGACTCTATTCTAGCAAATTACCCCATTTAATCGGCAAAGGGGTGCAAATCTGACAGATGATAATCTGCTTTCTATTTTGTATGGGAAAATGAGAGAGCATTTGATACCACCCTGTATGTCCTGAGAGAGTGGTCTAACAGTGCAAAAAGCAATTAACTAGTTCTGCTACAAATTTATTTTTGGCTATGCAATAATACTGCATCCATTCATTTAGAAATATTTTTCTGAACTAAGGAAAGGAAGGACCATAAATGTTAGAACTGAGACTGCTGGTTCTGATTCAGACTTCTAATGTGAAATTGCCCAAATACTTTAATGTCCAGTTCCAAAAGAAAACTGATTCATCTTTTATCAGTCTTTGTCTGTATTGCTCTTAGTCTAACAGCGTACTCTTCTTAATGCAGGTGGTAAAAGGCTTTGATCTTCCTGTTAGCCACTTGGTGTTGCTTTCTGAAGTTACAATCAGCTGCCTTATTTGAAGAAATTATTGGAGCCACTGAATGCAGCTTCTCTTTGTGCAGAGGAATTTTACCTGAATGACTAGTCTGCATTCTTCCTCTGACTGTTTTGGATTGTGTAGAAGGGATGCATATGCAAGTCTGTTTATTAAGAATATTGTGTCTAGCCTTAATTATAAATGAAAAAGGGAAAGGCCTGTCTACAACTCCTATCAGTCCAGTAGCCTGAGATATACTGTCATATTTTTTACTGTTCTAGAATGAGATATTAAAGTGTGTGCAATTAGTAGTGCAAGGACGTCTTACCTGGACTTTGATCCCTTTGACTCTTAGACTTACCTCTGCACATTGATGTCTTTCTCTTGTGTGCCCTCACCTAATGGGAATGAAGCTGTGAAGCAGTAGTCTATGGGAATATGTATTAGGGCAGTACTGGCCTAAATTTATACTCTTCGAATGCTTATTTGTAGTGCAGTCTGATTAGTTCAAAATTTGAGTGTCTTTGATTTGCAATGTATGCATTTACAATTAAAAATTGGGGAGCGGGGGCTAATGACAGACTGTTCTTGGACAATCATTTGCCTGAAACAAAGAAGGTAAATTTGTCTGTGAAACCACAGAAGTTGAATCTACTGACATCTCCTGCTGGCCAATTTGAAATCCCCAGCATGATTGAAAGAGTTGGTGAATGCTCCAAAAATAATGAGAAGTGTTTATAGAAAATTACTCCAGCTTTGATCCATGCTCTGGAGGAACTGTGCACACCTTCAAGAAAATGTATTCATTTCTTTTGAAGTCTCATTGATTTTTAAATGAGAACCTGGAAAGTGGAGGAGAAGTGAAACTTTCTTTATAAAAGCAAGGAACGACTAAATAGCATTACTGACTTTAGACAATGAGGAGATACAGGCTGAGGGGAATTTGCTTTTTACTGCCTGTGGTTTTTTGTCTGACACAATCTTATGTCTGTAACCTATGCAAAGCATTAGCAGTGATGAGTAGATTCTTAAACCCCAAAGAGGGGCAAGAAATTATAAGTGTATTGACAAGATTTGCAGAACAGCCAAGTGATTTATGGACTGTGCTGATTTCTAAGGCCTTTTGTAGTAATGCAGAAAATAGGCAATAGCCTTTAGGCATCATTAACTTTGACTTGTTTTCATATACACAGCAAACAGATAAACTGATTTTTTTCCATTTTACAGTAGGAGCTATGGTACATCTGTTTCTCTCTAAACTCAATAGAAATGTGAATATAATTAAAATAACTGTTAAAAAAAAGTCAAACTGTTCTGTAATGGAGAATGAGCTATGTGCTGTGAATTGTTGTGTCTAGTGGAAGCCCTTCAATATTTTCTTTTACTTTGTTTTAAAATCATTACAGAGTTTCTATGTAGTCTAACAGGCAATATGTAAAACTCCATCACATTCTGGTTTGCCCCTCTATAGATTAATAACTTAGCTACTGGTACATAGCATCCATGAAAAACAAGGTTGTTTATTATGTTGGCATAGGCTAGATACTACTACTTAAATGACTTCTGAAGAGGTAAATGTGAAAGCAGTGATACCTGCCTTTTGCCATTGGCAAAAAGTACTGTGTTTTTCTGCCAGTGGTATGGTTGCAGGAGGCAACAAGCAGTGTAGTCAGTCCCTGGATTACAGACTATCACAAAGTGAATTCATTCATCATCTTGTCTCTAGTCTATTAAGTGAAACTTACATGAAGTTTCACTCCTTTTGATCATTTTTTTTTCTACATAATCAGGTATAACCTTTCAAAGTGACATAAAGAGATCAAGTAGACATAACAGTACCTGAGGACTGATGCATGTGGTGCATGAATTGAGCTCTGAAAGTGCTGATATAAAGTTTGTGATGATTAGTATTGATATCACTGTACCTCTTTTTAAATAGTTGTGTCATTGAAAGCATTAATTGAATTACAACCTGAGAATACTTGTGACATTTGACTGCTTATTTGTCAGCCTGCTTCTTGTAGGCAGGGTGTGTTTTGCAAGATGTGTTGTATGAAGCTTTTGGAAATACTTGTGCATAATTGAGCTGTGGGCCTGTCTCATGTTTGATGCGTTCGAAATATTCTCTTACGGTCCAGTACAGAGGGGCAGCAAATCTGCCACACTTCCAAAGCAATGAGACATCCACTTCATTCAGCTCTAAATGCACCTCTCCTTCTGACTGGAGTGGGTTCAAGACTTTTCCTTGGGCTGAATGTATTTATAAGAATGCAGTGACATCACAGCTAAAAGTGCTGTTCTCATACAATTAATAGTGCTACTAACAGCTGTGATTTCAGAGAAGCATGGACAGACACAACTGTTTCTTATTATGTTATGAGACCATTTTTGTCCATATCAAATTTTTTTCTTCTACTCTATTACAATGTTGTCCATGTGTTTTACAGATTTCTTTTCTATTTGCTAAATGAACTAGTGTTACCTTATTTAAAATCTTGCAATTCCGCAGTGTGATCAACTTCCTCATAGTTTTTGATCTATGTTTGAGAGATGGTACAGTTATGCCACTTCAGTCCCACCCTCATTTATTTTAATGTTCATCATTCTGTCATTTTTTCCTATTAGAATATGCCATCTTGGATTACATAAAGCTTTTTTTCTTGGCCAGAGCGAAGCCAAGTTCCCTGAACTGATCTCTCTCAAAGATAAAATTGAATGTTTTTCTGAGTTTGTGTCTTTGAAGTCTGGTTCTGTTAGAGAATAATAAGTTATGCTGTGGGATTGTAGGGATTTGTTTGCTTTGTTTGGTCGGGGAATCTGTTTTGTGTTGTTAAAATGCAGTGGCTGATGACATCCTGAGGTCTGTCTGTGCTGCTGACAAGTGTAAGTGTGAACATAACCTAGCTCGGGTTTCAAGTAAAGCTTGGCATAGCAGTTTCAGGCTCTCTGTTGGGACAAATTCTCACCCACGTCATGGCTAAGAAGCTTTATGGCTGTAGCAAATTCCATGCTATGGCAATTCACCTGCAGCTGCTGTGTTAGGAACTGGAGATCTGCAAAAGTGACCTGAGCAAGATCTTGCCACCCTTTCTGGGTTCTGCCGAAACGTAGATGGAGTTAACGCTTTTTTTGGCTGCAATTTTTGTTTCTCCTGACCAATCAGGTGACTTAAAACCACAGCATATTATCCTAATGGAGTTTTAATCAAATAAGCAAAAATTTTGCCCATATGAATGAATAATAAGAGAATGCTTGCAAAGAATAAAAATGTCTGTCTGGGACAAAGCTAAGAAAGCGTATTTACAAAATCTCCATGTCTGTGTGTGTCTGAAGGTTGTGGGGAAGGACGGGGTTATTTGTAGGCACGGCATGTTGGGAATGTGTCCCAACCCTTTCAAGTGTAAGGATTTGGTGCCGTGGGGATGTAAGCGCACCACTGGATGGATTTGGTTTCCAAGGATTTTTATCTGCTCTTTGAAAACCCTTGCATTTATTAACGTACTTTGTTAGAACAAATAAGCAAACATTACTTTACCAGTGAGCAGAACCTGCCATGCAAAATAAGTGCGAATACTTCCCTGCAGGAAAGATAATTCTCCAATTAGCTTCCAACCATTCAGTGATTGAAAATTTGTGGATGCAAGTAATTTTCAGATTATTTAAGTCACTTAAAAATAAAATAAAGGATTCCTGTGGAGCTGGTAGAACTTATTTGTAGTTGGGGTGCTTCTGACTCCAGATCACATGTGGCAGGAGCAAACTGTGTTCATTCTCTGTATTATCTTGCAGTGCGTACCAGGCTGATGAAAGAAACACATGCAGAGGTAATTCTTTCCAGTATTGAAATATGCATGTTTTATTGGAAGTGCAGAGGGGAGAGAGGCAGAATCAGGGAGATAATTTACACAATGGCCTTTTAGATTTTCCATTCCTCTTTTCCTCAAAGCCTCTACAGTTGGTGGCAATGTCTGTCATTCAGGTCTCTCTTGCACGGTGACCGTGCCTTTTAGACAAGGAAATGTGCTCCTTTGTCTCCCTCTCATGGAGGAGCCACCTGTCATATCCCACAGCCTGCTCAAGCAGTTGGAGCTTCTTTACTTCTTTAACTTCGAAGTTTGGGATTAGTTTTTGCAAAATCTTCTCTGGCCCAACTCTTAAGTATGAGTTAGTGTTTAGTGGCTTGCAGAACAATGACACTTTCTTCCTGTCACTTAGTGTCTGCTTCACAACACAAAGTGTGGAGGTTCTTGGCAGCCTAGGTTTTAAGTGGCTGTTAAACCCATTGTACCTTGAATTTCAATTGTTTATCATCAAGAAGGAAGCCAGCTGGATTTGCCGGTGGTGTCACACTTTGGCAGTCCCATTTCAGATTTGGACCACCTGGCATGTCAGTCCTGTGCACAGGATACTTGACCTGCCAAAATCCTGACTGCCTGAGGTAAGAACAGCCCCAGGAAGATACCTGGTGTAGGAAGTCATCCCTCACCTGCATGTCAGACTTGATGGGTAGAGTTGTTTTCTTTTTTTTTTTTGATAGTGAAGGATGTCTTACCCTGCAGCTTTGCTAATAACTTCTTTGTGCTCAGTTTGAGGGCTTGTAAACATAGGTTCTCAATTTTCAAAATATTCCATGATCATTGTCTCCTTTTATTATTGAGCAAAAGTGATTATGCCTATCCTAAAAGTTGGCAAAGGCAGGTCTTGCTCAATATAAGCAATGTGAGTGGTGTTACTGTAAGAAGACTTCTTACCAAACACATCTTTTCTGATAAAAAGATTTCCCCCACTGTATTGCTTGTGGATTCCTAATTGCTTTTATATAATAAAACATTAAAAGAAATTTGGTGTAGTAAAACCAGATGTAGCCTTATTAAATTAGAAGACTTGAACATTCATTATAATTATATTTAAATTGTTTTTATGATCTTAGAACAACTGTGTATGTGATTGAGAGATGGATGTTTGCAATATTAGATAATGGCAATATTAGATCAAAGCTGTTTGTGTCTTTCAATTACCCTGTGCAGTATTGCTGAATTTTCAATTACCTTAGTAGCACATTAGTAGAGGTGAGTGTGCTGCCTCTTCAGTGCACCACCTGCTCCTGTAGTTTCATGTAATCTGCACTGCAAGAGAGCTCAGTTGCTCAAAGGAGTAGAACTGACATTGTTTACCTGAGGAAGAATCAATCTCCAGTTGCACTGTAGCTTTCAGGAAAGGCAGCTTGTAAAACCATCTATCCTGTTCCCTGGCAGGTTCAGATACAGTTATTTGCTCCTACCTAGTTATGAAGTGTACAGAGCTCCTTCTCATGGTGTCACACTCTGATTTTGCTTCATTAATTTGCAGGATCTTGTTAATCTTCTCAAGTGAGAGAAGGAACAAGCCCACCTTGGATTCCTTGCACAAATTGTTCTGGTGTAAAGTTAATGCCTTAAAATTGCTTTCATTGTATTCTGGTTTAGTAAAGATTTCTTGTTTCTCTATGTGCTGTTCTCAGCTAATAGAGTTAAAAGTCTCCATTTTCTTCAGGTCTTCTTTTTTTTTTAAACTTTCTGCCAGAAATGTCAATATGTTCTAGCTTTCCTTCACTATAATGAATGATATAATAAATGTCTGCAAGCAAAAGGAATCCATTTTCATCCAGACCACCTTTCTTTTAATCTTGCCACAGTGTGTAGCCTAAAGACTATAGTTAGATGAAAGTTTCCCGTTACATGCTTCATAAAAGCAGTATAAGTACTTTAAGCCTCTATATTCTGCAGTAAATATGATGCAAAGGGTTTTCTCTGGCCTTTTGCTCATTCTTTGTGAGAAACCACTAAGCTGCTTCCAGGTAATGTTTGATTTCTTTTTAGATATGCTTGTTTTGAATCTCTTTTTATATCTATTAAGAATAAGAGCTGGAGGAAATTTTCAGGGATGATTTGCTCTATGTAATGTTCCCATGAGAACTCATTTCAGCAGTGATTTTGTTTATTTAGTGACAGTCACATATAACCTTTATTTCCAGAATTATAAAATTCCTAATCTGTAAAACTTCAAACCTTTGTACAAAGGTGCCTTCAAGACTAAGTGACCTCTCCATCCTGTCTTGCAATGGGAGTAGTTTCTACCTTTGATCTCATCATACCAGTGAGGCTTTCAGAATCAAGTTTCACTGAAGAGGGCTTGTAATTGAAAAAGGCTGTATGTTTTTACAGTTTGTGTCCCCTGAAATGTGTTGGTTCTGGGTTCATTACTCCAGATATGTCACCTAAACATTCTTCTGTGGTCACTGTGAGACAGATCAAGACACTCTTGAATTTGTTGTGTTTAGATGTAATGTGTAAGGGTTGCAAATTATAAATCTTGGAATATATGAAGTAAGTTACAAGGAAAGGTACTTCCCAGGAGTTATTTCACATGAAACAGAAGTATGCCTAGAGGAGTTAATTAATTTAGTCCTTCTTCGGAATCAGTGGCTACAATCATTAGGAAAACAATGCTAAAATTCTATTTGCACATACTTGTGAAATAGAACAAAAAGTATTAGAACTGAAAAGTAGAATGCTGCACTAATGTATATGCTGAACAAAAATTTTAGAAAATTAAGCAGGAAATAATCGTTTCAAAGTATTTATGAAGTAATTATCTATTTTCACTTATAACTAGAAAAACTGTCAGCCTTTTAATAACAGTATGAGTACAAAGCTGAAACTTTAAGCAGTTTATAAGGATGTCTTTTTCAATGTTTCCCACCTTAAGCAGTGTGAATTACTGCTGAAAGTCAGACGAGAATTTGACCTATGTAGAGGTAAAAATAACCCAAACCAGCTCAAACTCCATATCCTACTTCCATGAGTTTAGGCTGATTTAGAGCTGATTAAAGATAAACTAATCCACTTGCCTTTGGCATGATCCATGAATTCCTTGCTGCTTTTGTGAATCAATAATATTTCACACTCTAAATATAGTTAGAAACACTGTTGAAATGACACCTTTCTGCTAACACAAGTGATTTGATGTCTGTACGTGTGTGCCCTGACAGGTAAACACACACACAAATCTCTGTTTACCTGTCATGGCAGAAATTCAGCCCAGCTCTGGGATTGCAGAGTGTCCATGTGTTGCTAACCCTTCCTTTGAGGACACTTGCTACACTTCAGTGATTTTTAGGATTAGTGCTGAGGTGACTCATCACCCTTTGTCAGTTTGGGGAAATTCAGCACATATCATAGTGTAGCTTCCAAAAGTTCCCATGGGAGCCGTTTATGTTTGAAGTCACTGAGTCTGGGAATTAAAAAGTTCAGCGAAGCATACAGGGCAGTTGGCTTACAAAAACCCTGATCTGAAATGTGGTACAAGCTGCTGTTTCTGGTCTGAAAAGGGGAGATGAACCTGTTCTAACAGCAATGCACAGCTATATTGCCAATGGTTTAAAACCACATTTTATGAATGTGCCTATTTCATAAAAATCATGACTCCTAACTTGTTAAACCCTCTTTTCAAAAGTAATGTGAAATTTTTATTTTTCTATATGTTTGTTTAGAAGACTTTTATTATTATTATTATGCATAATGTTATAAAATATTAATTGGTTTTGCCATTTCTATGTAGTCTCTCAAAGAGACAAATGTTAAGGAAAAATACATTTTACTTTAGAAATACTCACTGTAAATCACATGTGATATAGAGTATAATACAGTTTTAGGGGATCATGGATCACCTATATCCCAGTTAACACATTCTTGTGAGATTCTTTGTGCTTATTACCTTATAAATATTACATTACCTTTTAATTTTGCTCAGATGAGGGTATGCAGGAAAGGCAAGTTAACTTCCTTTGAAATGTATCAGGATCGGTATTGAAAGTAATCCAGATCACATGATAGATGTTGAAGGTAATCTAGATGGCATGAGCACAGAAAGGTGTTTTGAGTATCATCATGTTTCTCTTGAGAGAGTTCAGTGATGTAGAAGCTTTACATATCTTTAATATGTCCTAAACAGATTAGTTTTAAGAATTTAACTCTGGGGAATTGTCCAGCTGGAAATTATTAGTAGGTGTGGAATAATTTGTAGATACATTTTTGGACTTCTCACCAATTTCTGGAACTTATATTTACACCAGATTCAATGAAAGTTCCATATAGAAGATCCATAGAGAAACTATTCTATAAATAACAGTGGGACTGTAAGTTCATTATTCCTTGACAAGGCGAGTAGCTACTTCAGAGATACATGTTTTATTTTTTTAACACAAATTCAGGGTCTAGGAAACTCAGTGAGGCCATATGGAAAGACATGGACTAGAGAGTGTTCAAGATGAAACAATACAGCTGAAAAGATGGCATAACAGGGAGGTAACATATGGCACTAGTACAAGTTCTAGTCTTTTAGAATTTATCTTGTTGGCCATTCATAATGTTGCCTACATAGACTAAGCAGCCCCAAATAAGTTCAACCAGATTTTCTAGAAGTTTGGGGGGGTTGTTGAGGGCTTTCTTGCATGTATGAAAGCTTTTTTAAAGGAAAAAAAATAAGGTGGGGGGTGGACAGGGGAGGAGAGAGCTGTGTTCTGTTCAACTAGAAGAATCACAAAACACACCAAAAATCTATGCTTTGACAAGGCTTATTCCTTAATTTTCTGATTAAGGGGAGGTTTGAAAAGAAAAAAGTGCAGTCACATGAGCCAAATGCAGTCATTTGAACTGCAGTAGGTGTGTCTGATGCTATTATGAACTGTCTCATTCTTATGTTTCCTTTAAGGATGTTCAGGTGAATTGTTTTGGCCTTTGAGAGTTTTGGTTTTGACTGTAAATCATAAGATCTTTGTCTCTTCATGATTAAGAGATAAGGTACTTGAATGACTGCTTAATTTAGTGATCTGAGATTTAGAGAATTGCTTTGAGCGTATTGGTAAGTAAATTTGTTCACTGTGTGAGAGGTATTTAAAATAACAGCAGTAGCTTGAGAAAGACTGCTCTTCACTTAGAGGATGTAACATTGCTAGTAAAAGTCAGTTGTGTGTGGAGGAACAAGGGCTGTACTGTGTCACTGCTTAATTTAGAGCAGCCACTTATAACTCAAGCTGATTACCATTAAAAACCAATTTTGCCATTGCAGTCAGTGTTGATCCTCATATTTTATCAATTTTGCAATCTCTGAAGGCTAGAGGAGGGGAAGCCAGAAAGTTCTGCCATGCTGTTTGAGAAGCAGTTTCCAGGTGCAGGTCTTTGATGGTCTGAGCAGAATCTGATTTGCACACATTGGGTTCTCTTGCCAATTTGTGGGTTCACCCAGTAGCAAGGCTGAGCGAATCTCCAGAGGTGCAAATGGGGAGCAGCACCATTGCTGCTTTATCATCATGGTCCTCTTCTGCTTCTTGAGTTTTGTACAGCTGAGTGGGTTAATTTATAGCTCTTCCCATCTTCTGTCTTTTTCTTTGGTTGAATTGCCCTTAATCAAATCTCCTTATATGCCACACATCCTTGAAAACTGTATATTCGTTTGAGTTTGAAAGTGGTTGTTCAGAGCAGCCAACAGACATGTTGTTTCAGTGAGATGTTGTGTGTTCCTGTCCAGCCTCAGCAGAAATGTACATCTGTGCAGAATTGCAGAGGTGCAAAATGTTTCTTCCATGGTCAGCTTTTACCACTTCCTGGCATGTTTTGGGAGCTTGTCCAGGGATGTTGATTGCCATGGCTCTGCACTTGGTTTCTAACAGTCTTATGCACGGTCTGATCAGTCTGGCAGGGGTAAAGAAACAGATTTAAAGACTGTGCTTGTATGAATTACCATGAATTTTGTCTCTCTTCCAGAAGATGTATCAGCTGTGCATTGGTCAATGCTCAGTATCAATAGCTTTATACTGGGTTTAATAAGACATTAAGGAAAAATGCTGCAAATCCTTTGTTTCTTTTGCTTGGACAAACTGTAAATAAGCAGCTTGCAGATTAATGTTGTTCAGTGAGGTCTATTCAAGCAGATTTTCTGCCTGTCATGTTGACCCAAAGAATGACTGATATTATATCGTATTTGTTATTATGTGGCTGCTTTATTCCTGATTTGATATGCAATAGTAGATAAATGCTCTCATAATATGCAGAGCATAAATAAAAATAGCTAACTCAAAATAGTGTTTCATTTGACTTACCTGATTTTGGTAACCAGTCGCATTTGACTCTGTGCTAGAGTAGCCAAAAAATTCTGGCAGGAAACAGGAGAGCAGTAACTAAGTCTTATATATAAATATCAAATATATAAATATCAAAATACTAAAGTCCTGAGAACTTCTTCCACATATTTTGGTATTTTCCTCTTCTACTTATTCTTATATACTTATATATAAGTATTATATGCTTATATAAGCAAATGTATCATCATTTTTGTTTACATCTTAAAAATGAGTGAGATGTAGTTGTCTCACTTTTCCTAATGCCTCCTTTGAATGTGAACGTTGTCTAATGATGTGTTTCTACTCTTCTAAGAGCTAGGTGAGTTAATTTGAAAAATTTACCAGCAGCCCAGAGCAGTGAGTGCTTGTAATTGCCCACCTGGTGTGCAAGATATGCCTTTTTTAATAGAAAACTTCAAAAGCTCAGTGAGTTTAATTAAAGTGTATGGAAGAATAAAAGTGAGATTGAAAAGGCAGAAGTGGAGGAGAAAAAAAAAAAAAACCAGAAGAAATACAGGGAACTGCTAAAACTGTGTTATAATCTTTCAGGAAAGCATTTTCAGGTGTGTTCTTGAGCATCAACACAAGGCACAGCTTAGGACATGCACACAGGACTACAAACAGCTGTGTCCTGGGTCAGACACAGAGACAGGATCTAAAACAGGTTATCAAGCTGGAAGTATTTGGAACTAGACTCTGAATATTCTGATTAAAGCTCAGACACAGAAGAAGAAGAATGTTCATTTGTACCACAAATCTAAATCTTTGCAGTGGGTAGATACTTCTTTGGGAAAACGGGCAACACCTTGTTCTGTAAGATCTGGGGTGACTCTTCGGTGGTCACTTGGGCAAACTGAAGTTTGTTCACATGATTTTATTTCTGTATGTATGTTCTAAAGAAGATTGTTAACCAGTATTACATGTAATCAATCCAGTGATGACTTGCAGATATTGACAGAAAAGGCTAATGTAAAATTTATTAAGTAGAAAGAATTAATAATTGAATGTTGTCATTCAGTATCTCAGTTTTCACTGTGATATGGAGCTAAAGTGGCAGCAGTAAGAACTGCCAAGTCATCCAATTTGTCTGTGAAATACTAATTTGAATGATATGGAAATTTTCCATGGTCTTAGTATGAATACTGAGATGTCAATTTGGCTCAAGTTTGAAATCCTATGATACATGACTTACTCAGCTTGTGTTTGAGAAGAAAAGCAGGAAGGAGCAAAGAAAAAATAATGAAGTCACAGGATTTAAAATAGATAAACACCAAACTGAGGTAAAAAAACTTTATGAAGAAATAAATCAAATTCTGGTGGTTTTTAAAGATAATGATCAGTATGGCCAGGAGAAAACTATCACTTCACGTAGCAAAACACTAAATCCAAACACATGCATGTGCTTAAGTCTGTATTTAGACAATTAAATGCACTCTTTCTGTATACTTCATATATGAAAATCTGAGTACAGCTCCCATTAAAATCATCAGCAAGGTGTAGCATGGGCTGCAGGTGGAGATGGTGCTATAGGCACGGCTTTTGCATCTGCTGCCATGTTGCTCATTGCCCTTTGCTGTGAGGGATGGATTCAGAAAAAATTTTAGAACAGTTTATAAGGTAGAAATATGCTTCCATTTCTTTGTACTGATTTATTTTTTTGACCTTGTTTGTGAATTTTAAACTATGATAATAGCTGGTAGAATCTGGCCATGGATGTTATTTTCTGTTTGATGGAATGCCATAGGAATTAATATAATGGGATATTTTAAATTTGTATTCAGATCTTTACTTTTTTTTTTGTCTCTAAACAACTTGTACAGAGTTCTTTATGTTGTTTGCTGTGATGGCAGTGATGATTTATCATGATCTTTCACTTTCTCTCCAGTGCTGTGTAGTCATATGAATAGCTGTGAAAGGATTTTATGTAATGATAGTGAATTTCCTCAATGGCCCTAAGACATGGAGCTGAATAATATGTGCTGAAATAGCTTTATTTGCTGACAAGTTGTGTTTGAGACTTGTGAGGAAAAAACTGAATGTCCTTTTGCCATAGATAAACAATTTCTAAAGGAGAATATTTCTTAGGCAAAAGATTAGGAGTTAGGCTGAAGAAGTCCATATTGCTTCAAAATTCTTTCTTAAACCACACAAACATTTACCTCTTTCTAAATGCAAATATATCAGTTATTGGACCCCTTTACCAGAACATTGCAGAAATGGTTGATGTCAATATTTGCTTGGGCTACTCAGTCACCTTTATTTCTTTTCCTAGCTCTTGCTTTTGTTGTTGCTAATCCTCTGCTGAAAATCTCAAATGTCCTTGTGGGTAAAGCATTTTACCATTTCTTTCCACTTAGACATGGTTAAGTCTTGCCCTGAGGAGAGCTGAGTACCAACTGGAAGAGCTGGTTTACAAAAGAAAACAGATTATCTATCTCAAAGTCTTTGTTTCCTCAGTTTTCTATATATTTTTAGCAATGCCACAGCACCAAGAACCAACCAGAGAGGTTGTTGTGTACCTGTGAAGGGAACAGCTGCCTTTGGATGCAGCTCAGGTGTGGTTTCGCCTTGTTTGAGCTGATTGCTGGCATGGTCACAGGCACAGACATCTTTGCCTCAGGCTGTTAACATTAATGTGTTCTTCTCATCATGTCCTTCAGTTTTGTAATTTTGTCCCTTTTCTCAGAGTTCCATTTCTTTCTTTTGCAGGGCGATTTAATTTTGTTCTCCTCAGTCTTTGTAGTATATTATTATTTGTTGGCGTTGGTGAGACTCCCTTCTATTTTTTTTATCACTTGTGAAATTGGTATCTGGTTTGTTTTACTGGATGAGATGCTTGAAATAATCAAGTTAGGTTTAAGTTGTCTACAGTTCTTACCTAACACTTCACATTTTTGTTCAACGATGTAATTGACTTTGTCTGATGGCTTCTCTGCAGTGGTGAGCAAATGTATAGATAATGAGAAAACAGGAAGTCTGTTCCTTTCCATGGGTCTGTGTGGTTTGAAGTAATAAGTCACATAGCCTGAAAGATTTAATGTTTGATTCTTGATGTGCCTGCAATAGGGAACTCAAATATTCCTCACAGATTCCTCACACGGGCTGCTGCTGTCCTGTATTAGTATGTAATTTTGCTGTTCTATAAAGTCTGATTTCATCTTCTTTTTCTGTTTTGACTCTGAGATTTGAAGGCTGCTCAGGCAATCTGTGGAGGTGAAGCATTCTTAGTATTGTACATCACGGCTTGCCCGGTGCTGCGTGTTACACTAATTCTCTGACCTTCCAGGAGGTTTACACCTTCATAGAATGAGAGTTGTACAGTGAATTTTAGATGCTAATTTACTTGTCTTAATTGAGCACTAGGCTTTCTGCTGCAAATGTTTATCTAAAGATAATGCATTTATGCCAACTGTGTGGCAAATGCTGGATACAGGTTTTTGAACTTGTATGCAAGCAGCACCATTAATTATCAGCTATCACTGAACTGAGTCCTGAGCACATGTTGAGTGTTGGTGTCAATTCAGGTGAGTGAATTCACATGATAAATAGTAATAGGTTACTACTCCTTCTGTTTTATTATACTTAACAGTACACTTGAAGTGTCAAATAGAGCATTTTTATGGCCAAACAGCATTTAATTTTTGTAATAAAAGATGTTTTGTGAAGCTGATGCTTCTTTGAAAGGAGGAGGTGAGTAGATTTTTGACAAGCTGTATTTGCTCTCTGGCTACAAAAGCCATGTTTTGCTTTGTTGATACTACAGTGCCAACAGGAGGGAAGAGATTACTGTCTTTTGTTAGAGCTGGTTGCAAATTGTACTCCTGTTATGCTCAGAAAAAGCCATTCCTCTAGAGCCTTAATATTTCATTAAATTATACTGAGTTTTGATGGAGAGGAAGGACAGTGGAGAACAGCTTTAAAAGGTTGTGTTTTAACATTTATGGGATGAAGATTGGGTGTTCTGTGTTTAAAACAGCAAGAAATTTCCATTGAATTGAAATGCTTATTAGAGACTTGCAAGGGTTTTTTCGGTTGCTGGTTTTTGTTGTTTGTTTGTTTATTTTTTTCCTTGAATGCCAAGTTTTCTAGTTATCTTTAAGAAAGGGTTTTGACACTTCTTAAAGGCGACAGGGTGGAAAAGGATGACTTTCAAAGAGCTCTGCAGAGTAATTTCTGTTAAATCACTTTATATAATGTTAAGGTAATAAGGTTTCAGATAAGGTGTCACATTCTCATTTGATGCAAACAAGCACTGTGTAATGCATTCTCCAAGTTATAGATTCATTCCAAGCCTGAAGCTTACAATAGAAGAGAGGACTGCAATCCAAAAGGGTACAGACAACTTAGAGAAATGTTTGGAGAGAGATGAATTGCATTTGAACCAGGGACAAATGTGAATCTGTTTGTCTCTCTTCGGATAGAGGCTGCAGAGAAACAACCTGGGCAACAGCCTGTGGGAGCCTAGAACTTTAGAATGGCAACAACATCACAATAATATCACTGATGCTGAAGCCTGCCTGAAAAGTAAAAAAATCCAGACAAACATTTATCAAAAATAACGTGAGTATTGTTGAATTTCTTGAGGAAAAAGTGCATTTATTGTCCTCTGGCGCTTCTTTCCAGGTCTTCTTTTTTATGAATGTTTGACTGAAATCCTTTCAGTTTACAGTTATCTGTGAATACCCTATGACACTGTGGGCAGGCCCACAGAAGAGAAGGAAATATATATTCCTAATTATGTTTTAACACCTATTACATTGCTGGAACAACACCTTTGACTTGCTTTTGGTTCAGTAGTACAGTAAAAGCACCAATGTCCTAAGAATCGCTTCAGAGATTACAATAACATTGTTAGCTTGAAAAAAATTCTTCAATTTTCCAGGTGATTTTGAATCAATCTGTCTGCTTTTGATAAAGCCACCCCTCACTGGCCCCTGTCAGATTCTCAGTGCTGATACTGTGGAGCCAGATATCCCCCTGTATTGTGCTGCCCCTCTATCTCCATCCTCGTCAGTATTGACCTTTTTCTGGAGGAGGCATATCTCACAGACAACACCACTCCTGCTGTGTTTTGTGTTTTTAACAGATATGTTTTGGATTACACTGCAGCAGACTCCTCTCATTTGTCACCTGCACTATGCTGTTCTTTCTCCCGGGTCACCACAGGCAAAGTGTGACTGTGTTTAAGTCCCCGTGCTGCTGCCTCTCTTTTGCACACATTTATTTGCCTTTTCCACTGCTTCAACATTGCTGTTTCAGATCTTCAGAGCCAGCGGGGTGAGAGATCCGAATCCCTGCAGCAACCACAGTAAAAGTAAACGGGAAAAACTGCAGAGCAGGGAAGATGAACCTTTTCACGTCCTACCTCAAATTAACAGTAATTGTAGATAATATAGGTTCAAGGAATAAGCAGAGCTGCACCACAGTACTGGAAACAAAGACTGTATCATGCACAGAGTAGTAATTCATTAATAAATAACTGACACTGCTAGATTTTTCTTTTTTTAGTTGAACAGCAGCAGCAAAACCCAAATAGATTGCCCTGTACCACCAGAGATGGTGGGAAATCTGCATGAAGACAGCAGGTGCTGGAAAATGAGGGATCCTTGGTTATGCTTACTGTGCTTTAATGTACTTAAGCTGTGTTTATAATCATTATTTTTTCCTTTGCATAAATTTGTTTTAAAAAAAGGTATGGAATTGTCCAATCATAGGAAAGAGATGGCTTTGTAGTGCTACATAGTGTAAGAGGGGCAATGCCTCTGTGCTGGAAAAGTAGATACCACTGCAACGCTTCAGGAGAGTATAAGCATTGTATCTGTGTGGGGGAGTAAGGCTGGAGGGGTTTTTTTGAAGGGAGATTTCCATTATGAAACCTTGTGGATGATATGTTGCTGTTTGTCTGAGGAAAATATTTTCATGTGAGATATTTCATTTCTGTGCTGCAGCTTTTACATCATGCTATTTATCTCAGGTGTCCCTGCATGAATCAAATATCACATGTTGTTCTAGTGAACCAATAGGATCCCAAACCTTATTTTTGGAGATTTGCTGAAGGAAGCCCTATACTTGCAGAGCACTGACATGCATGTTATCTGCCCATTTTCACTCCTTACTATTTAAAGCCAGTCTTTCTACTTGTGTGTTTATTCATGTTTTTTGGAACAGTCTGCATTGAAGTTCTTTACTTTATCATTGACATCTCTGGCACTGGTTACTCTGCAAATATTTTCATTGCTCTTTGCACTGTGTTAATATTACACCTCCATAGAGCTGTGATGGCAAATGCAGTAGTGGTAGTAGAAACATGCAATTTCTGGTCTCTTCCTCTATGGTGTTCTACACAAAGAGCAGTGCAGTCTTTGGCTTAAGTTGTTTTGTAGTTGATTATTGTCTTGTATTTATTTTCCACTTTTAAAAATATGCAGATTCCATCATGGTATCGAAGTGCATAACTGTAACATAGTAGTTCACTTCAAATTCAGATTCTGTACTGCTTCAGAATAATTTTTGATGTGCATGTTGATGCAGGCAAGCCCAAAGACTATCCTGTAAAAATCATGTGGGATTTCTGTAAACATACAGCAATTAATTAGAATAAATCTTTCTTTTTTAATAACACTATTTAATATACTTACTGGTTTTTTCCCTCCAAATATATTCTATAATATGCATCAGATTTGAATGAGGCTTGGGTTTTGCTGGTTTTCCCCTTAAAAATGTGTTTAATCATTGGCTGTCTCAATATCCTCAGGTGTCAGGATGTTGCTGGACCAGCTCCTAAATTTCAAACATAAATGTAATATTGGATCTCAAACTACCTTGGTAGGTAGGATGCGCACATGGTGCTGCCTTTTGTTTGCTTTGTACACCAAAGGAAGCTTAGGCCCACATTTAAGTTTTTGTGAGATTATAAGCACATCATTTTGTAACTAGAGAACTGGAGCTCACACAATGGGACCGCAAGGATGAGATCTCAAAATGGACTAAGATTTTTTTCAGATTTTTTTTTTTAATGTTTTAACTTTTAATACTACTGTATTGTTTTCCCTATACACTGACTTCTCTACTGTCCTGTTGCTTGCTCAGCCTCATATCTCAAGTTCTCTTCTTCTTTGTATATGCTGGAATTTAACTGCTCTTGAAAGCTCTTAAACTCAATCGGACTAAGATGAAATCATTCTTTACATACACAGATACATTCAGGGAAAATTTAAAGGATTTATTTTGTTTTTAAAGGCTATACTTGTAATAACAGACTTGGCATTCATATTTAGTTTGCTGGCATGTTTATGCAAACTTTAGGAGAAAAGCTCAACTGCATGTTTTGTTGCCACATAGTTTTAGAATGTAAATTGGTATTTACAGAAAAAACCATGGTGAGGGGATCAGAACACTTCTTAATTTGCATAGACTGGTATTTCAAGTGCTAACTCAGTTTCGCGTATCGGTCTGACAGCTGATAAATATAATTTTAATGGTAACATTTTTTGGTTTTGTTTTCATTTGGGCTGAAATAGTTTGCTTATGTGCATCTTATTTTTTCCAAGAAGAAATTATAATCAATGAGGTCCCAGCTAAACAGATTGCTCTACAGTTCCAAGGGATAAAAAGAAAAATGAGTTTTGTGACACATCGGCAAAAGCACAAATATTTTAAACAGGGATGATCTATAGTAATGGAGAAAGCTACCCTAGGATGTAAGGGGCTGCAAAAATTGTTGGAATTTTACTGCAATTTTTTAAAAATTTGCACAAGTTCTGGAAGTGTTGCTTAAGATAAACATTAGACTGTTTTAACACTCCCAAAATATGACATTTTCTGTCCCTGTTGGAATAACTTTACAGTAAACAAAGAACATAACCACATCAAAAACATTCCAAATTCAAAAAAGTGTCTCTTAATGGTTTCAGTGCTGTCTTATTTTCTCTAATTACTGTCATTTCTGTATTGACCAGCGAGGATTAATTATTTACTGCTGCAGAAATATACTTTTTAAGTAATTCTTCAGATTAAGTATTTATATGGATTCTGACATGCCTTCTGTTGCTTAATATCATATATTTAATGTTGATTAACCCCTTGCATCTTGTATACTTGAAATGTGCAGCAAGATTGGCATTTGGTGATCTCATCAAATGTGTAGTAAAGGTCAGTAACTTGGAATGGGCAGTTACAAAGTGTGTGGGGGAATGTTCACCAGTCCTTCCTTTTCCAAGGTCGAGCAGTTTGAGGAGAAAACTTCTTGGATCTTTTGAAAACACAGTTCCAGCATCCTGAAACACAGATACCTGTCCCAGGACTGTAGTTGTAATGAATTAGTTATGTGGTCAATTATAGTGATTACAAACCAGTGGAAGCATCTGAAGCTTACCAAGGCAGATCTTGTCTTCCTTGAAAAGGAGAGAAGCAATATTCAATGTATTTCTAGATATTTTAGGAAATAAAATTAAATTGGGTACCTTCAGGGTCTGCATCAAACAAGAGTATGTCAGGAAGAAGTAGTTGGAAGAAGTGTGAAATCCTCTCTGCTGGAAGAAGTATGAAATCTTTGCATGCAATTGTTGTGCACAGCCCAACAGTGTAAAGAATGCTCGCTGCACATGAGATACCTGTCGTCAAACCATGTATGTAAAAAACTCATCATTATTACTAAGTCACCCACTGAGGCATTTCAGGTCATCAGAAAAGCTTTGGAGTTGAAATTAATAACTTGGGATAGACAGGGACTCGTGTTCCTAATGAAGACCAGTACCTACCAAAGTATTTACTTGCCTTTAATCATGGAACACTAGGTTAGAAGAGACCTCAAGGATCTTCTGGTCCAATGTTTCTTGATAAAGGCAGGGTCTAGACAAGATGGACCAGAACCCTGTCCAGCCAAATCTTGCAAGTGTCCAGTGCTGGGGAATCTACCACTTCACTCAGGAGATTATTCCAATGGATGATTGTTCTTATTGTGAAAAATTTTCATTTTGTGTCCAGTTAATCTCGCCAAGAGAAACTTGTACCCCATACTCTTAATTTTTTGCAAACAAGAAGTTTCCATCTTTGTAGCCATCCTTTAAACACTGGAACATAGTAATAAGGTCAACCCTAAGTCTTCTTTTCCCGAGGCTGGACAAGCCCAGTTTTCCCAAGCTTTCTTCACATGGCAGCTTCCCAGTCCTTTCATCATCTTTGTGGCTATTCTCTGGACCCTCTCCAGCTTGTCCACACTTTTTTTGGATAGCAGGAACCAAAACTGAACGCAGTACTCCAGGTGTGACCTGGCAAGCGCTGAGTAGAGCGGGATGATGACTTGTGTGTCTCTGCTGGTGGTGCAGCCCAGCCTCCTGTTGGTTTCCTTTGCTGCAGCAGCAGCACAGTGTTCACTTATGTCAACCTTGTTGCACCCCTGATCCCTCTCCACAGAGCTCTTCCCCAGCTGGTTAGATTCCAGCCTGTGCTGCACACCTACTTTGTGTTTTTCCCAGGTGCAAGGCCTTATGCCTTGTGTCCATTTGAACTTCTCAAGCTTCTTGCTAGCTCATTCTTCCAGCCTATCAAGGTCTACTCCTGCAGGGTGGCTATCCCTTCCAAATGTCCACTTTCCCTTCAGTTTGGCATGATGGGCAATCTTCATCAGGGTACATTTGATCCCATCATCCAGATCATGGATGATGAAAATATTAAATAGTGTTAGTCCTTATATCAGTCCCTGGGCACCTTGCTTTGAGGAGGAGTGATTTCCCACCACACTCTGGGCACGGTTGGTCAGTTCCCCACCCACCACAAGGACCACTTGTCCAGACCATAACTCCTCAGTTTCTCTAGCATGAGGCTGTGGGACTCTGTATAGAAAGCTGTGGAGGTTTTCAGGTAGACAGTGGCCATTAATTCTCCCCAGAACATTTGAAAGTGTGCGGAATTACACATACCCCACCCTGCACGATGGTGAGAGAATATGTTAGAGTGGAACATGAAGGGGCTTTTCAATCGTTACTTGTTACACAGGATGTATTTTTTCTGAAAACTGGGGTATTAAGGAGTTGTGAGAGTTAGCAGAATCCCTGAAGGGGTAGGACAAAGATTTTGCCTATTAAATTCACCTCTTCTAAAACTTACCTGTGATACTTGCAGGGGCTGGAATGCACACCAGGTGCAAGGCAAACAGTTCAGCTGCTATGCTGTATTACAGTAGTGTCCAGGAACCTGTGTGCAATCTATGCCCTCAGAACCTTATCCTCATTGCTTATATTATGTGTAGAAATGCCCTCTTTAAGCAGAGGTGCTATCTTGACTCCCTGCTGTAGTCCTTGTGGTGTAGATTTTGGTGGATAAACAGGGAACTCCACTCTTCAGTCCCTCTAGATATGTCAGCTTTTAACAGCACTGACATTTTCAGAAAGAAGTGTAATCTTGTTGTCTGTGGTATATCAACATAGACTTTTTTTTTCCTCATTGCAACAATAACAACAGATTTAAGATTTCTGCCATGTAAGAATGAAGGTTGTATCTTGTTGTGTGTTTCACTGTGGAAGTCAGAATTTTATGTCTAATTTAAGATAATAAGCTACAGGGGAAACAGTTCATGTGCATCACCTGTTTTTCTAAACATGGTACTCACATCTGAAAGCAACAGCAGATTCAGGTGCAGCTCTGACTGTATTTATAAAGATTAGAAAGGTGCCAGAAAAGTATTGCAGGAGACTTACAGATGCTTTCGTCATGGAAGCAGGAAGGCTGATGCATTTTTCTTAATAGCTCCTTTAATGGTAGCAACCACCATATTGCAATATGATCATCTCCACATCGATCCAGATGGGCTTTACAGGAGGCAGAACTTTTGCTAAGCAGATGTTTCAGTGCTATATATATGTTTTTTTTTAATTTCTCTGGGTGTTACTAAGTGAAATACAGCAGTGTACTGCTTGACATGTTCTTAAATTGTGATTACACTTTCCCTGTCCTGTTCTTACACTAAGTTTTAGTGCCTGCCATAGCCTGAGTCTCAATTAATCTGTGTAGTGATTGCCTTATTATAAGGATGAAATATACAGAAATAGAAGGAAAAAAGGCATTTGGACAGAGCCATAGACCTCTTCAGAAATTGTCTTCAAGACCTTGGGCAAGACACAAATCTGCCCTTCCTTTTTTATGAAGTGAAGGAGAGTGTGAATAAAGAAACTACTTCATTCATAGATGTACTGAAATAACAAAATAAAAGCCATGAAACTACTGTAGTGGGACTTAACAAAGGCTAGAATGCATTCTGGTGTTTTTCAAATTTAAAGGTGTCAATATATGGTTCTGATTCCTTTTATTTCTTTGTTGTGTGATTTGGGATTTGAATGTTGAGTGCTTGTGGTCAGTGGTAGAAATTTAAACACTCAGTGATGAATGCAGCCCTGTGTGCTGTTTCAGCTTACATTGCTGGAGTTTACTGGAAGACAAGCAGCACGATGGGGGATTATTTCAGAAGGTGGCATAACCTCAGAAGGCTCAACAACAGGTATTTTAGCTGCTGTCGTGATTTCAGAACAGAAATTCAGTATGTTCTCCGTTGACAGTGGGGGCAGCTGTCTCTGCTTCCCACTTCTGGTTAAAGAAAAGTTTCTAAGTGTACATGGGTGTAGAGGGCAGGGACTGTACTTTTTTAAATTGTTGCTTTATTGTCCTGGCAGTTATTCCTGGACTGTAGCTCCAGTTGTAGTAGAGACGAGTAGAAAACTAACAACAAACAAAGTACAAGCCTGTAAACTCTCATTCAGCAATAAATGACTGTGTCTAATAATTAAAACTAAAGATTAGCTACTGAACAATAGGGGTATCTCTTCCTTTTTAACTACAGACTCCCTTTGTTCATTTTTCCTTAAAGATGTTCTGGTTGCAGGATGGCTATCTGCCATCTCTGTCTCAGAGATCCTTCTCTGATGTTCTGCAGAGTGCTTTGTTCTTATTATAGCAGTCCTTTTACAGAAAGTTCAATGTGTGTGAAGGGAGAAAGGGAAACCCATTCCAGGGAGCTTGGTGAGTCCTCCAAACACGACTCAGCAAGCCACTGGCATTGTGCAGGCTACCTGCTGTTGCAGAGCTACAAAAGCACTCACAGCAGATGCATGATAATAAATGTTCTCTGAAATATTTCCAGTTATACTACTGAGTAATAAGTCATTGTTCCTTTAAATAGACCATATGCAGTTTTTTATAAAATAAGTTTTCTTACTGCATGTTAATTTATGCTGTTATTAAATGTTCAAAGGCAATATGCTTATGCATTATAAAACTGGAAGAAATAAATACAGGGAATTATATTAGACAAAACTACAGGGAATAACTATTATTAAATATAGAGAAAAATTACAAGTTTAATGTTTTATGAATGTATTAAAAATAAGTATAGTGTTGGAATTGCGAATGAAATTACATCTGATCTGTTAATTTTGTAATACTAAGAAGACAAACCCAAAATTTTGTGTATAAAATTTCCATTGACTTGAAGTTTATTTTAAATGATTTTTTTTTTTTTAATATCCCTGTGGATAGACTGGTGTGGGAAGAGGCCAAAATGAGAAAGAAATATTACTTTTAGGTGTTATTCAGACAGACATATTTGTGAATAGCTGTCTCTAGAGATGGGGTCTCCACAAGTCCTGGCTGCAGCTGAACAGAGTCAGCAGGTAATGCCTGCCAGGCCTGTTCTCCCAGGTTTGCTGGTCACTGTGGCACATGTGGCACGTTCATCAAGCCTGCACCTCGAGCCTCATGTGATGCTTTCTGGTGCTCAAGAACACATGGGTTCATCCTGCTAATTACAAAATGAACTTGGTAAGAACAGCATAGTGTGGCATATTTTTGGTACATCTGAGGGCAGCATTAGTATCCTATGAAAACAAAAATGAAGAGTTTTCCTCCTACTTGTAATTCTCATGTCAGTAGCTTGGATGGAAAGCAAATGAAATGCTACTTTTTGACCTCTCTGCAACTTCAAAGGCGAAGATATTTCTGGGTTTGGATGAGTTCTTTCTAGGTAAACATAGAACAGCTCAAAAAATACCTGCAGGTCTTTGAAAAGAACAGTCAGACTGCAGCTTTCTCCAGCTGACTGTTCACCACACACTACTCACTGCTCATCTCTGGACTTGGGGTTTTTTTTTCCACTTCCATGCAGTTTTATTTGTATAATCCATAAATACTATAAAAGTAATATCATGTAGTCTCTACACAGGATAAAAGTGAAAATATAGGCAAACATTTATACTTGCTAGCATCTGGAAAAAATACTTTGAGGAGTATTTAAAACCATTTGGACTTAAATTTATGTCACTGGAGTTAGAAGAAATAGTTTGCTAAGGGATTTTCTAATTGCTAAAAATAATTAATAAAGACCTCAGCTGAAGAGAATAGATTGGAAAATAAATGTATCCCATTAAAAATGGATCTATTAAAAAGTGTTTCTGAGTTTTCATTGTGTTTTATTCTGGAAAGTAAATTAAATAGGCCTAAATTTTGAAAGCAGTTTTCCTTTTTAGATCCAGTTAACTGGCAACAGTATTATTGTAAGTTATGTGTCACACACATACATGCTTATTTTAGGTTCTCTATCCAGAGATTATTGCTCTGATGGGGTAAGGGAAAAAAAATTTACTGCAAAGTATTGGGAGGGATGAAAAAACTCCCAACAAAACTACCCCAAAGTATTCTGAAGTTGTGTAGATTCTTCTCTCTATCATATTTATCTTACTGTCTGTGTCCTTTGGAATTACCTTTATCGCTGTTCTTGACTGGCACCTTGTCTGGCTGAAGGAATGGGTCAACAGAAATCTGATGAGATTCGGTGGGGACACGTGGCTTCCCTGTGTGTGATGGACTGCCCCCTGGCAGATGTGCACAGCAGAACAAGATATGCTGGTCAGAAATGTTAACAGGGAGGCTATGATGGAATATAAGGAAAATATCTTTACTCTGAAGGTAACTAAGCATTGAGACAGGTTGTCAAGGAGGGTGTGGATTCTTGCTCACTAAAAGTGTGCAAGATGTGCTCAAAAAAATGTGCTCAAACAAATTCCTGAGCAACCTGTTGCAGTTCAAAGCTGTCCCTGTTTAAACAGGAGTTTGGACTTTCCAACATTAGTGATTCAGTCTTGAAATTCAGAGTCACAATTGCATTTTTGTGGCAATAGCTGCAGCTCTGTTTTGCCCAGAAAGCTATCAGTTGATTTTCACAGATGTCATGTATGTTCAGTGTAACTCTTTAACTACTCTTGTAAACCATCAGATTCCTTTCCTGTCCATAGGTTATGTGGAGGAAGGAATTTATTTGACCATTGTTTTTTTCACCCCTATCCTCATGTTGTTACTATCTATTGAGAATTTGCATGTGATCTTTCTCACAAGGCTCCTGCTGTTGCATCCTTGATCATTGTTCTGGTAGTGCTGGGAAGTGAGCACAGGAGGGGGAGAGGCAATTGCTCTGCTAACTCGGGGAACACTTCTGTGGGGTTTAGAATGTCCCCTGAAAGAAAGAGGCAGGCTCTGTGTGTTACTTGGTGAAGAGAATCGCACTGTGCTGCTGAGAAATAAAGAGCTGCTGCATTTTGCACTCGCTGATGGTTGTGGGTTTTTCTTTCTGCCTCCTCAGCTGTTTGGCTGTGTTCCCAAACAAGCAGAGCTGAGTAGTGGTGTTGGTGTGTGTGGATCACTGAGGCCAGGCTTTTGTAACAGAAGACAAGAAATGGTCTGTAATAACCAGGTCCCAGCAGAAAGGACAGTGCCTGCAAGTTTATCTCCTTGAAAGCATTTAGGGAAAGCAAGGGACACCAAGCTGCACATTGAACATGAAATTGTGGGGTGAATGCTTCTGATCGAAGGAGATGCTGCATGGAGAGGTGCAGGTCTTGTGGAGGAGAGGGAGGCTGTAAAACACATAGATGAGTATTTTGCAAACAGGCAAATTTTACAGTGATCAAATATATTTTGTGTAGCAGAGTGAAGCAGTAAAATCTGGGGACAGACTGGCTTAAACTAACTAGTAAATAGTACTAAATCAAAAGAATATTTGATTTTATGAGAGGAAGAAGTCTGGGAAAGAAATTAATCATTCCTTCCAAAACTAGGCTTGGAATTTCTTTAACCACCCTTTGATCTTGTCTTCTCCCTAAGCAACTCGTTAAGTATTACCAAATATATGTCCAGCCACTAAATTTTTTTGAGTGAATAGTATAGTCTGTATTCTTTTGTTTTGCATAACTCTTCAGCAATTTCTTGGTTTATTTTTGGTTTTGACAGTACACGTCAGGAAGCTATGACTCTTCTTTTATAAATTTGCTTTTGTAAAGATTTAAAGATTTTAAGACAAAAGAGAAGCCAGCATCTCCTTAATGATTGTTACTACTCTCCTAGCTGATTTATATGTAACTTCAGTTAAGAGATGTGAACAGTGAATCTTAAATCCTAATGAAATTATTTGACTAATGCAATGTCTATCTTAGTTATATTTTATGCTGGATTTATTTATGGACTTACATATTTATTTGGATCTTATTCATATGAAGAAGCCTTCACATGAGGGTTCAGAATTAAGTCAGTGAGAGTCCTCATGTGCATATGTGTTTTTAAGAGGTACAGAATTATCACAGAGCCTGTTCTATGTTCCTAAAGGGGCATTTAAGGCTACAGGTAATGTCTGGATTTCATGAGACTTCTCACTTCAGGGTTCCTAATTTAATCTGTATCATGATGCTTTGTTTTGCAAAGAGCATCCTGGTGCTGTGCAGTCAGAACCGCTGTCTGGACACTCAGAAGCAGTGTGGAACATGCCTGGGGTGGGTACTGCAGGGCTATAAAGCAGCAGGTGCTCTGAGGCCAGGGGTGTGCAGGAAGATGTCCTGGTGCAGAGCCAGCCGTGCTGAGGCTGTGGGGAGAGCAGTGCCCGTGACCTTCAGGTCCCTGTGCAGGAGAACGGGACTGGCTGCCAGGTACTGACTGCTGTTAGGGATGCCTGGAACGAATATTGGGGTCAGGAATACAGGTCTGCAAGCCTGGCTGGCTGAAATGGAATCTTACCTGTAAAGTGGGCTACAGTCTAAATAAGCTCAAAAGAAGCTTGGAAGATTTTCAGCTCAACATGCTGGTGTTTTGGGGAAACCTTTCCTCCAGTGTGAAGGAGCTACTCTGATGTTCTCTATTCTTACTTAGTACAGATTTCTGCTTTGTTTTCAGTCATTTATGCAGGTCCTAGGAAAAGATCATTATGAATTTCTTAACCATTAAAAATATATGCATGAATCCTTTTTTTGACCAGGTTTTGAATCCTAAAATATTTGAAAATTCAATTGTGTGTAGTGAGAGAAATTGACTTCTAAATTCACCTACCAAGTCTACCAAGTAACAGAGACTTGCTCCAGGCTTTTCAAAAGGAAAAAAAAAAAAAATTATTTTGAATAGTGAAAATAAAATGTATGTATCCTGAGTGCTTTTCAAAACCTACCATTTCTATATTGATTGAACTGTTGACATTATTGTCAACTGTTGACATAAATGTCAATCGGCATTGTAGATTTCAAAAAATGTTATCTGGGTTGCTGCCTAGTGCTCATGGAGTAGGTTGTTTCTGGATAATGTTTTTAAGTGCTGCTTTCCTAGGAAGACTGATAGTTTATCTGAATTGCTGAAATATGAAAACAAGTACAAAAATTGTTCTAAAATATCAACTTTGTAAGAAATCCAAACAAGCCAAAACAAAAAAAAAACATAAATCAGTGATTTTGATGTGCAGCGTTTTTTAGGATATTATGCTAAACCAGCAAGTTTGAACTGAGTGTCACTTCCCTGCAGACATGTGCTTCTATTACCAACTGAAGCAATTGTCTCCCATTTCATTTAATGTTGGGTGGTATCAGTTTATTGCTTTTATTTCATGAGGAGTAATTTAATTCCTGGAAAAGTGAGTTTTTAAAATATTTTGCATAAAAATTCTGTTATTACTGGAAGAAGCCATAATTGCTGAAGAATGTGAAGTTGAAAGACCTCCATTATGTAATCGTTTCATTAAAATAAGGGCAGGCCCTACTATTTACGTGCCATTTTAACTCTAGTTAGAATAAAATGTATTGTGTGAAGTCATTCAGATGAGTTGACATTAAATTACCATTAAGGCCAACAACTCCTTTGAATCATGGGAACAGTCTTGGAGAATATATATCCTTGAAGACTGGGACAGGCTGGGAAGCTTTGAAGTGTGTTTCAATGGACAATTTTACTTTTTTTTTTTTTTTCCCCCTGTATTGTGGGTTTTTTTCCTCTTGTTTCTGATCAAACATAAAGAACATAATTAATGAATGGATATCACGCTGAAATCTGGGATCTTAGCCCCACTAATTCAATGACTGGGTTTCACATAAAATAACTGCACTTTTCACTGTGATTCGCTCTGCAGCCTTGAATAAATCACAAACCTTGCACAGTTCCTGCTCATTTTAATCTTTTTTATGTCAAAACTCTCTAAGAGAAGGGAAGGAGGGCTGTATTCTAAAATGCTGGGTCGTCATTAGAAATTGTAGGTATGTCACATAAACAGCCTGCATCTAAAAATGCAGATTGAAATCAGTCCTGCCATCTTCTCACGGCAGATGAGAGCAGGAATGAATTCAACTAGTTTGCCTTTACAGCTTGCCCTTAACCACAGCATCTCATCACGGGCTGCAGTAACCTGAGAACTGAGTAAATATTTTCACACTTAGCTGACCAGAGCTTGGTGCTTCTGAGAGTATAAGTTGCCAGCAGAACATGTACTAATTAGTTTAGAACTCAGTGCAGTGTGAGCAGGCAGAAGCATCATCTGTAGGCTGGACCCAGCCCCGGAAGAGTTTAATCTGTTCCAATCTTCCCCTGGGTCTTCAAACCCGTGAACGGTCTGGGTGGAGACACTGCAGACCTGCCCGAGTCAGCAAATCTTGAATGCCTAAATCCACAGGCAGCAAATCGATGAAGAGGTGACAGTATCAAAGGAATGAATGCAATCTAAATATAAATACTAATGTAACTTAATTATATTTTTGTTGTTCAAAAACTTCCCTGAATATTGGTTGTGCAAAGGCAGAATGCTAGGTGAGGAACTAGCTAGCTATTTTTAGGAACACTGATATAGACTTTTCTTCATCCGTCTCCCACACAGCCAATATTAACACACTGAAGACAGTCCTGTTGCCCAAATCCAGAGACCTTTTAGGGTTTAGATATCTATGTTGATGGTGAAAGTTAGGTCATGGCCTAACACAAATGATACTTTCAAGAGTTCTACCTTTGGACAGAAGAAAAATTTTCAAGTCATCCTCATGTAACTGCCATGAAATAATGCAGTAAAACAATTTGAGAGGTACTTGTACTTGGAGCAACTCAGTAAATCAGACTTCAGAAGAGCAAACTGATGAGATGAATCACTGACTCTACAGATGCATTGGAATAGAATGTCATGTGATTTTATTTTTAAAAGGAGAACATTTAAATGAACATGTGCAGACCTAATTCCTAAATGATAACCTCTGTTTCAGATGTGCAGTTCAGCTTTCCACATGAATGTTTTTCAGACAGTGGGCAATTCTCCAAGTATTGTGCCCTTAATTTGAGGGGATACTCGGGGGGCTCGTGCCGGGGGTTTTGAAGAGGATGACAGCCTCTGCAATCCACGCCAGCAGAGGATGCAGGTACACTTGCCTGCTGGTACTGAAGTCCAAATTTTAGGTATATGAAATCAGCACTCCTGTTCGTGCAGGTAACCTGACCTGTAGGTGTGATGCTTTATTAAAGATTGGCCTGTAAGGTTTCCCAGACTAGATGAAAAAAGGTAATTGCTGTATGTAACAATGTGTCATTTCTAGACACCTTGACTTAAGCACATACTAATGAATCAGCAATCGAAATCAAGACTGATGTACAGCAGTCTTTGAAAGCTCAACAGTGAGGACAGTCTCTGAGAGAGACTCTGATCTCTATGATATGCATCCTGTGAAGATAGATAAATGAAAGGTACAAAAAAGGAAAACAGGGCTTCTGCATTGTCTGGAGAAGATGACATGCCAGCTGGTTAAGGGGAGAAGCAAGAAAATGTTCCTTTTTTAGTTTACTGAAAAGAATTTAAGAGTCTGAGGTTCTCTTGTTGTTTTTTCCACCCATATTTTTTATTATCCTATAACCTTGTTGCGTATCTTCTGATTAAATTTATTATTTTTCTCTTGAGTCACCTCTCTTGGGTGAGGTTTGTGGGCAAGTGGGGTTCACTGGCCACATTTGTTGCTTTGCTTCTAACTGAACTGCAAAGCATTTCTTACCCATGGATTTGGCAGAGCTGTTTTGCAACTCTGTAAACTGTGGCCTCAATAGAAGCCACAGCTAGTCAGCGCACTTTCCAGAGCATGTCCAAAGGAAAACAGGGATAGATTTCACTTCAGGTGCATAAAGGCTAGAGTGACAGAAGTCAAAAAAGCAAGATGATGATCCTGTTGCAGATGGTAACTAAAAAGGCTCTCTGATGTGCAGCAAGATTCTGGGTTGTGTTTTTGAACCCCATGGGTCACTGTGCAAGTGTCTATTCTGCTTTGTTAGCTTGGTTTGTTGACGATTTTCGAAGTAAATATTTGGCAGAGTACCTGTAGTAATTAACAGTGGACTGTTCTCAGAATTCATCTTTGTGTTCAATAAAAAAATATTTACTGCTTCATCAACACTATTTTATTCCACACAGCTGAAAGTATATGAACAACAAGCCACTTCACAAATCCAAACCAAATGTGTATAAGACATTCTGCTTTTCAATATATGGTAATTCAAATGTTCTGCCTGGAAAAATTACTTTATTGAAACCAATCAGGGGAAGAAAAATAATGTTTACACAGGCAACAACATGTGCTCTTTAAAAGACATAAATGACAATGATTGCTAGAGAGTGTTCTCAGAAATAAATGTGTCGTTTGTTTTAAGATTTACAGTCCGCTATCATTAGAGTGAGTTATTTCAAGACTATACTTCTTGGAAAAGAATTTTCTTAAAATACTGATTTAATTAAAAAAAAAAATTTAATAGAAGGGAAGAAAGGATATGGATGCAGGTCATGTAGTAGAAAAACTCTGCCTCACAAAACTTTACAAAGTACATCATCTTAAATATATTAAATGAGCATAGATAGGCTAAAATATTTTGAGTTAAATAAACTATTAATTCGTAGTAGTTTCCTTTCAGTACCCTGCACCCTAGTTATTATTTTGCCTAGTTGCTTTTCCAGATGCTTCCAAATGGAATGGTTGGAAAACCTTATGTTGTATGAGTATCCTAAGGTGGTTTTGGGACATAACAGGATGAGGGGTGCTCACGTGCACACTTACAGCATCTGTCCCTGTTGAAGAGCAGGCTGGTTTGAACCTTTTTGGTTGGAGTGTGTGTGGTTGTTTTTGTATTGTAAACACTGTTTGTCATTACATTAAATTCAAATTTAAAAAAAAAAGTCAGAGCTGAGGACAGGTTGGATTTACAATTTGAAGTTCTGTGTTGCCTTTTTGGCCTCTGCTGCACACCTGAGCCAGGTCAAGTATTTTAAAGAGGTAATATGAAATAGCATTATTTATGATCAGAATTATTATGCCTGCTTTCTTCAAAAGGTGAGTGACAGGATATCTCTTCAGGATATTTTCTCCCTGACATACTTCATTTCAATTTCATATTGAATACACAGGTCCTTGGAGGTTTTCTAGGCTTTTCAACACAAAGCCTTGAACAAACCAATCTAAATTCAGTATTTGACCCAGCTTTGAGAGAGATGCTGGACTAGCTAACCTCCCAAGGTCCCTTCCAACTTGGATTCTGTGACTTTGTGATTTAGAATGAAATAGCTGATTCATTACATTTGCACTTTATAAGCTTCTAACTACATCTAAGTCTGGTGTTTTGGGTGCACATCCTCATTTGTGAAAGCTTTGGTCAAAATGAAAATTAAATTTGAGGCAGTGGATGTAGTGCAGTTCAAGCACCCTTGGTTTATTTCCTGGCTCTACTGTAAACACTGTGTATCCCATCCAGTGGATCACTTTGTTTCCCTGTGGCTTACTTGAATTTCTCTTGCAGGTTAATAATGATAGTTTTCTCCTCTTTATTTTGATTTAGATTACTTTTTGTCAGGACAAGGTTTGTCTCTGTGTACTTTCTTGAAGAAAGCGGAAAAAAGCTCCAGACAACTACTTCTTGTTGTGATTTCATATTACTTGTGCTGAGGTTTGCCAGAAGCCACTGTCAGTGCTATGCCTGTTCAAAAGTGATCCTCTTTGAACAAAGAGGGCACTTTTGAAAAGCTGCTCTTCCAAAATAGGCTGCACTTTCTTCTCCCCCACCCCCTGCATTGCGGGCCTCTTTGTGGGGATTTTTGTATGCCTTTGAGATGGAAGTTTACTTTCGAGCTTGGAGAGATAGCAGTGTCTGTAAAAGATGTGTTCAAAGATCAAATTCTGTCTTTACTGTTTTGAAGGCTCTCCATAGAACTGGGGCAAAGTGATGATGGAGAAGGCAGAACCACTATGGTATTAATATTCATGATTTCTAAATGGACTTGGGCTGAGTAGAGGGATTTTTTCACTTTGTGTGTTTTCCATTCCTTTCATAGTCCTGTAGCGTATCAGTCAATGAGGCCAAAGAGCTGGTTTGGTACAGAGATTTATTCAAAATGCTTTTTCCCCACTGAATATCTAAAGAAATTTGCATCTACTGGAATAAAACTTTCTGTTGTGCTAACCTAGGGAAGGTTTGCCTCCTTTAGTTAAACTGGAAAAAGTCAAGAATCCTAACTGCTAGCAACAGTCTTTTATAAACACTGCTTGAATATGATACTTTAGATCATAGTAAATAAACACAGAGAATATTCTATCTGTGACAAACAGTGGATCTTAAAATGTTTCATATCATTAAAAAGATTTAAGATTAGTAACTAATGTGCTGAAGCCTTTAACATCCCATGTTTATTGCTGGGTTTGAAAATAGTGAAGTAGCTCTACTGTTTCTTCTAGTGCCTCTGTCAGAGTGAACCCGTACGTGTTGAAATACCAATGTTGCCAGAGGTACCCGAACCTCCAGGGGGAGGGAGGTGTTGTATATTAGAGTTTTAAGATACTTGCTGAAGCACAGAATAATTTCTTAGTCTTTTTCATGTTATAGTCTCTCCCCAGATAAAACTGAAATGAGATGCCAAAGTTGTTTGTCAGCCATCCACTCCATAAATCTTACACCAAACAACTGATATATTTATAAACAAGCCAGCCAGAGTGCATGTATGTAGCCACATGCATACATACATGTACAGGACTGAATTTTGATTTAAAACCAGGTGAATTATGAGATTATCAGATTAATGACTTCATTTTACCAGGCACAAAGCCTGCACACACTCATCAAAAGTTATCCCTGGTGGCACCTGCCTGGTTCCATAAACAATCAGACGCAGGTAGGAGCGCCCATCAGTCTCAATTTTCTCACTGCAGCCAAGAGCCCATGTGTATTATTAGCTCTGGCCTCTGTCCTGGTGAAACTAAACAGTGCCTGTGTCTGTACAGAATCCTGTGTACCATAATTACACGAGGAGGAGACTCAGTAATGAATGTAAAGCAATGAAGTGTATCTGCAAAATTAGACACCCAGTTCAGAATGGGATGGGGAAGTGCATGTCTGTCAGCAAGCCCAGATCAAAGCAGTATGGAAACAGTGGAATTAAAAACTGAGGAGGGGGAGAAGTTTAAAGGTCCTTCTTTTGTGGTTCTGCTGGAAAAAATAAGGGGGCATGGGGGGAAGCTGTTGTTTGTTTTGGTGGTGTTAGTTTTCTCAAAATCATTGCTATGTCATAATTATGAGCATGTACTAAAAGCTTAGATGTTTGCAGTGACTGCATATCTAATTCTTCAGCTGTAAAGCCTTTATTGAAAGCCATCTGTAAGGGCAACTTGAATAACAATCAGAGGGGAAGGTTACCTTACTGCTCCAGTTTGTGACCCTTTACATGATGTGTTTTTTCTTAAAACTCAGGAGACAAATTTCCTAGGAGTAAATCTCCATTTTCTGCATTTTTGTGAAGTACTCTGCATAGCTCTGATGCTAGACAAATAATATCAAATATAGCTCCCAGCAATATGGAGAATATTAGCATCTACAAAGTGAGACTTCTAACTGTTCTTGGTTTTAGGGCAGATTCTGTCCTGGTTTCTGCTATACTCTGATTTTTAGGATACCTCAGAACATTAAACCCTCAACCCTTGAAAGTTCTCCCTATGTAAAACGTGTCCCAGATATGAAAACTGAAAAAAAATACAGATCCTCAGATTTCTTCTGGCATTTCAAGGAATGTTCAAAGTACGCAGCTTTTGAAATAATGCCGTAATCTGAATTGCTTCCTGATGTGCTCCCAGTGTATTCATCTGTCTAATTCTGTGAAGAGATGGGAGGGTCCTGCTCTCTGTACATTCTGCCTCCAGTGCTGAAGAGGGAGGGAAGGGAATAGAAGAGATGGTTGCTGGAGTTATAAACTGTGCGGGGGTGGACAGAGGGTGGGGCTTCAGTTCTTAATTACAATTCATTAAAAATTAAGCTTTACCCTGAGAGAGAGAGAGATGTGAAGTGTGGAGTCCTTCCTGAGTCCTAAAATAGGGCAGCAAAAAGTTGCACGCAAAAGCAAAATCTTCGTAGGAGTGAAGTTCAGTTTTTTTCAAAATGTCATGAACATGGCTGCAGCTGTTGGAAGGCTGAGTTTCAGCCAAAGTTTTATAAATGTACAAGCTCTCAGCTGTTTGTCTGGTTGTTCACACTCCTCAGAAATCTTGCATCTGTTTGATAATGCTGTGATGAAATGAGAGCCCGGGAAAATCACCAGAAGTGGGTACACTGCACTGCTGCATGTGGAAGGGCACTGCAGGCTCTGAGATGTGATGTGTGAAGTGAGATTTCTCAGACCCACGGCCTCATGATGCATCTGCAATTGTCTTGGCATGGAAAAACACAGCATCAGTGATCTATTTATTTTCTGAAGCAATCATTAGCAGCACTGATTGGCCGTGTTATGATAATTATGGATACAATGCATGGATTTGGGGACATGTATTGTTCCTTGGGACATCCTAAATATTAGCACAACTCAGATATTAATCTAAGTAGCCATGGTGTATGGAACAGGTCTGTGGGCTTTTCTGATACCATCTGAGACTTTATCCAGCCACAGTGGATGTCTGAAAGTCCTGATTTGCTTCCACACTGGCTTGTGGTGATTCTGTAAGTTTTTCTTTTCTAACAGTTCAGGTGGTGGTATTGATCTCGGTACTCAAAAGCCACTTCCTTCTGATTTGAACTTTGATGTACCCCTAAAACATGCCGAGGTTTTCAGCAATATCCATACCTCATGTGTGCTCAGAGATAAGTCTGCCAGCCTTATGATTAAGTGTGTGGCAGAGCATGCTGCTGCCTTTGTTTGATGTTGAACTCCAGCAGCTCATCTTCAATGACAAGGTGTGCAGAACTGATGTGCTCTGTGCCTTGCTTTGCTATCAAGTTGCCACCTCAAACAAACTCTCCATGCAGTGTATGCACAAGTGGGAAGTTGGATAATAAAGACTCAAGATGTTCATTCTGTCTTTGAAGTCCTTGTCATCTACTGGGAAGAGAATTAGCTAGCAGAAAGTATCATCTTGCGTGTTTGACATTACTAAGGCAGTAGCATAAGAAAATACATAAATCTTCTCAATAACCATAAAGCATACTCAACTGGAGAAAATAGCAAGAAAATAGAGTAGCTGGCAAATGGGGAGATACAAGCTGCCAAAAGGGATGTGAAACATTAATTCCATCATCTCAGGACTGGGGTTTTTTTCAATTATATTTATTTTTAGAGCCACCAGATGCCAACCTTATTGCTTATGCAAATTAGATAGTCTGAAAATTGTTCTAGCTTGTTCTAGCTCACTCCAACCTCCAGTGCCCCACAGAGGCTGTTGCAGCAAAAATGAGATCAGCTTTAAGGAAAGAAATTCTGACTCTCTCCTTCTTCTAGATGTGGGTGTATGTCTTTCTTTTACATGCCAGTGCCTGTTCAAGGGGGCTGGCATGGGATCTGTTTAAATAACCTTTTCATTTATGAAGCTTTTCCCTGTGCAAAAGATGGCTAGTTCAGCCTAACCACAACTGAAGCCAAAGATTTCCACTTTCTCTGCATGGTAGAGAATTGATTGTGTGCTTTCTCCTGCCCCCAAGTTTTCCATGCTTTTGCTCAGGTTTTAATTAGGTCCAAACCATCACACATTTTCCACTGCTTCTTAGAGCAGTCAGTCTAAATTTACTGTTGGCAAAAACAAATTGAAAACTGAAACGATGTAAAAATAACTGTTTTAAAGAAAAAAAAATCCCAGTTTCAAAACCTTGCAATTTCAATCTGAATGGGTACTTCCAAACCGGGCTTAGATGTTTGGTGAGATGTTAAGGACTTTCCCCTTTCTAAGAAGTGATGTCAGTAACCTTGGTTTAATATTGGTCTGTTTGGAGAAGAAGCAGTGATATGCTTATACCCCAGTTTAAAGCAGATTAAGTAAAAGTTTCAATTGATTTGTGAAATGCATGGATAAAATATGTAAAAAAATATTGGATTATTAACTACACACCTGCTGTTTACGAACTTAACATACCCCACTGTTTAATGAATGATATTTCTTCAGCCTTGAGTTCATCCAAGTTATGTCTCAGCTATGTAAAATGTAGGCTTGCATGGAGCCATTAAGGGTTTTTTTGTAATGCTCAATGTTTCTTTCCTGAAGGGACCCTTAGCTGTTTTTGTGAGCAGGTTTTTGTTGGGTTTCCTTGACATCCTGAATTTCCAGCATTTTTGTTTGTTAGCTGTGTTTTTCACTTTCATTCTCCTGCCTTGTATTTTTTGACCCTTTTACAACCTGCTAGCTTATATAATTTATATTTGGAGAAATTATGCTTTAGCACCTGTCTGATTTATCATTCCTTTCTTTATTTCATTCAGGCTCTCGTTTCGCACCCTTTCCTGGTATCCTTGGTCAGAACTTGCACCACTAATGCAATCTTTGCTCTGGGAAGATTTGCTTAGGAGAACAGTAGGGTAGGACGTAATGGAAATTATTAGGAATGGCTAAGAAGCAAACATATCTTGATGAGAGTGGACAGTTGTGTGTGGGCTCTCTCAGTTAAGCACTGAACTTGAGCCTGGATACACTGGGTGAACTGTTGTGTCAAGAACCACCGTTTGAATCCACTTTACCCATTATTTGAAACCTTGCATATTTAAGTATATGTGTATATATTTGTGTGACCTGGGCAACATTACATGAAAATAATGTAAAAAGCAACATGACTGAAGAAACAAAGTCAAAAGTTAACCAGTCTCTGGAAGAGGAGGGAGCAAAATACTGTAAAGAGTATTTCTGTCTGTACTTCTTTGCACAAACCTGAAATGGGATGCTGTTAGAAAAATTGATTAGTGGTAGGGTTAATCTTCTGTGAACTTCCGACAATGATTACTGAAGCATTTTGAAACTAGCTTATCTGATTTATCAGCTGATTTTTTTTTTTTCTTGGTCTTTTCCACCCTTCCAAGAGTAGCAGTTGTGCTTTCCAGAGGATATTACTAGGATTTTTGCTGCTGCTGCCAAGGATCTTCTGGCACAAAATAGCTGTCTGAGTCAGCTTTGTAACATGACAAATTCAGAGGCAGCTGCAGCAGTGATAAGTTTGCTGCCTAGTGGGCAGCTTCTGATTGGACAATAAATCTCCTACTAGTTATAAAATGTCATTAAAAATGGCCTAACACAATAATGATCGTGAAATACAGTGCTTATTATTCTGGTTAGCAGGTTGAAAGATGTGTAAGTGGTATAAGTTAGAATAGTTATCCAGTTGTTGTGTATATCAGCTTTAAAATTAGAAGCCATCAAAAGAAGATAATGTAGCTTTCCTGTTATCTTTTCTCACCCAGTTGTTAATTGCTCATTAACTGTATTCTCATATTTCAGTGATCACATCTGTTGCTTGTATATATGTTTTTCTACAATGGGGTGGCACTAGAGCAGTGTATATGATGCATTTTCCAGTGGAGAGATTTTATAATGGAATTAGGCTACCATTGGAGGTGCTCAGTGTTGCATTTCCAGAACTGGACTTTTGTGGTTGTTGTTTTGTAGTTCTATTAGGATTATTAATGCTGCAGTTTGTGAGTTAAACTACTGGTTTAATTGCCTTTTTCTTTCCTGTACTGGTATCTTCAGTCAACCAGAGCCTGCAGTCCTACTTTTTAAGTCTAATTATGTTCCATTTCTCTGCCCCAGCCTACATTTAATTTGCACAGAAGTGGAAATGAAGTTGTCAGTGACATCTCACAGTGACTTTCCTCCCCCTTACTTGAGCTATATCAGATGCCAACACTGCTGATTTGTTGAATCTCAAGCTGTTTTGTTTAGCAGCTCAAAGCTGACTGCTTTGAGACCATCTAACTGGTACAGTGAGACACAAAGTGCTTGTGATATTGCCCAAATTTCTCATGGGTAAAGGTAGGAGATATTTCAGTTTCAATTATATACTTAATCTGAGTAATGAAACAAGGATGCAACTTCAGTATGTGAAATTTCATGTTCTCTGCTAGCTAACACTGATAGATAACCTAGGTGAACATGGATTTGATTCAGGAGTGTAGGAAAGCTAAGGAATAATTCTGTTTTCTATTTCAAGGCTAGTTTTGTTGTAAGATGAATGCTACAATTGTGCTTAGTCTGTATTATCTAAACCAATTAATTGTGGAGTAGAGAGGACTGAAGGGTGAGAATGCATCTTAATGCTTCTCAGAGGAAGAAGAAAGGCTGCTACAGATGTTTCATTCTTCTCCTTTCCCAACACAAAATCGGGGAAAATAGTGAATATCATAAAGTGTTGCTACCGTGCAGATTTGTTGATGCTATTTTAACATCGCCTTTATCCTTTTTGACATTCAAGTAGTGGTGGCTTTGTTCTGTCATGCTGTTTTTGTTGTAACTTGAAGTGTGAGCAAAGATTGAGGTTTGTGTAGTGATGGAATTTACACTGCTAGAAGCCCACCCTGCAGACCTTGTATTTTGTGAGTTTGTGCAGCACTGGAGGGGAAAACTGACCATTGAATTTATTTGTCCCTCAGTTGCACTACTTGCTCAGGTACATAAAATTAGAGGGTTGTTAGGTTTTTCTGTGTGTTTTTTTCTGTTTGTTTGTTGGTTTGGTTTTTTTGTAAGCTCTAATTAAAAAGAATATATGATAATTTTCCTAAAAAAAATTTTTAACTGGAAAGGCAAAGGATAAGACCTACAAAATCTGTTTCGTCATTAACGAATAAAAAATTAACCTGAGTGGTTTGGGGAGCTTCAAAATCCTAGTTAGTCCTAGTTCTCAGGGACATTTTTTTTCTTCATGATCTTCAGTGGAGTTAAGTATTTACTGGAGTGTTTTTAATCATAGCTTTCACAATTATTTTATTGAATGATGCACTGTAAAGCCTGATTCAGTTATGTAAAACCAAAAAGCCATAACTCACACCAAAGCAGGCGGATTCTACAGAAAAAAGCAGAGTATGTTTACTGCACAGCACTCTGCTCGCCTGCAGTAATGCTTCAGTCGCTCAAAAATGATTAAGGATGAATGATACAATGGCCAGAAATACCCATAACCCCAGAAACTCTGGCAGCTGGAATTACTGGTGAGATGCACCTCAGGCTGCCACTGTCTCAGCCCACAGGTGCCTGGCAGTGAAAGATAAGTTCTGTAGTAACCAGATGGTAACCAGAACTCGGCAGCAGTCAGTGCTGCTTTTGCCTTGATGTGTGTATGCAATGCTGTAGGCTCTGTGTATGCAACAAGGAGGGAATTATCAGAAAAGGAGTAGATGGTGGAGTGTTAGATTTCTTCATAAGTCACTGAATAAATGCAGATGCTAAGGCTTGAGTGGCTTGTGTGCTTCTTGTGCTCAGGTCTCATGAGGAGTTAGCAGAACTTGAAAGATGTAGAGAAGAGGGACAATAGCTTATTTATTAGCTTGTTGCCACCATTAAAAGACTGAATTATGTGTACTCTCTTGATGGTTATGGGAGGATATAGCTGCTGTAGAGATTCTTAAAGTGGTAGGCAAATAGGTCAGACTTCCTTTTGGTGGCTAGCTTTGGTGTTAATTAAGTTTCTGATGCTTCATAATCTTCTCAGTAGCATTATCAAAAAGAGCTGTGTGCATGTTTCCCTTACCTGCCAGTCAGCCGTGCTCTAAACCACCTCCAGCATAGGAAGAAAATATATATTAACTTTTAATTTAGCCTTAAAATTAATGAATTAAATGCACTGCAGTGGGAAATGCAGATTTTAACTAGTAATTACATCTCTTGAAACTCGATAATCAAGCACTTAGTTGGTAACATCTGAGGACCCTATGATACTTCGCTCAGGGTGAGTAGGGTGACAGGTTATAAAATTAGAACTGTAGAGCACATTGGATGTAGGAGCATTTATGTGCTTCCAGATACAACTTTACAGTGTTTTGGCTTGTGGAGACTGAAGTGAAAAACAGGAGCCCCAGCAGAATATTGCCTGTAATGGCAATGTTCCCAAGAGAAATTTCAGAGTGCATTATACTCTGTCTTCATGAAGGCATCTTTCCTTATAGTTCCAAACTCTGTGTATTTTCTTCCTTTTGCTCTTTTGTTTACCGTTAGCAAGAATTTGTATTCTGGTTTATTGCACTAAGGCTGTGGGTTCTTTAATAATAAACAGCCAGCCAAGAAGTTTCAACTTTCTAAACTTATTTTGTACCAACATAACAGTCTCTGGGATTCCCAGATTCTGCTGGGAATTCAGCAGAAAATCTGTTTCACTTAATAGGCAATAACTTAGATTTGTATCATGGACGTTGAACTCATAATTTTGTGTTAAATTGAAGATTGGGGGGATGCAACTAAATATGACTTGAATGTGAGTCAAAGGCCAAGGATTCATGAAATAGAAAAAAATCATGTTTATATTATTCTGTGAAATATTCCAGAATATTTGTAGAGATGTTAGGATATTAGATTAGATTAGATCTCTGGTCAAACTCAGCCCTAACTTGGGTTTTGTTGACTGCAGTCTGATTTCTGAAGCTGTAGTAGCCCACTGAGAACCTCATTATCTGGCTCTTCCTTACCACAGTTCACTGACTCTTGGCTGTGCTGAAGCAGTGCGTGTGTAAATTAAAAAGCTATGTGTGATTTACCTAATTAGTGGCATTGGAAAATGCTGGCCAATAAAGCTGAGCAGTTTGTTGTTGTGTGCTGGCAGCAAAGACAAGATGGTTTGCAGTGTGTGAACTTCTGACAGTGCCATGTCAAAAACAGATAGAAAATTATTCTCCTTACCTGAGGAGAACAAGAGGAATCTTGTGAGGTAATCCATGCATAAGGATAGAGCAGTGCAGGATGAGGGAACTGTTGCAAAGATACTTTACTTTCTCATGCCCATCCCCTTTCTGTTCTGGAGGACTGATTTCAAAGAAATAAAGTGAGGAAAAGAGATTTAAAAAATAAGGCGTAATTTAGAATATACAAGTTTCTTTATGGAAGGAAATGTGGAGAGTAAAGTTAATGTTTCATAGCCTGACTTTGCATGTCCACACAACAAGGATGTCAGAATTATAAATGAAGTAATGAATAAATTTTAGATTGCGTGCCTTGGAAATATGAACAAGCTTAGAGTTAAAATAGCTTTTCTTATTTCCCTTTTTCTATTCAATGTATTGTTTGACCTATTTCAATTCTTGGGAGAAAGAGCATCACTGCCAGTCAAACAACCTACTCATAGCTTCCTGATAATTAGTATTTTTACATTAAAACGTTGAGTGTTTCCCAATATAACTAGAATAGTTCTTTTATTCCAGTAGATACCTCTCTCTAAGCCTACAGTACCTTGAGGGTGACTATAAGAAGTGATTTCTTAAATGTTGAAAACACAGTGCTGGGTAGTTCCTGTACAAATGTAAGGAAAAGGTAAATGATCCAGGAAAACTTATAAACCTTAGAGCATAGATCAGGCCCAGGCAGCTCAGCCTTGTCAGCACTGTTATTCACCAGTGCCCCTGCCCTCTGGAGCCATAGGCCTGTGTTTTCCCTTTGCTACTCCTTACTATAAAAATGTGTAAAATCACACAAAACTCTTTCCAGTTTCCAGAAGAACTTTCCTATACCACAGCATGTAAAGATGTGCAAATACAAATTGTTATAGATCTGTGATTGACAAAGTGTTGCTGCTCTGCGAGGACACTCACCAGCTACCATTAGTGATGAGGCTTTCTGTATCAATTCTAGCATTTCTTTCTTTAGCAAGAGCTGGGCAAGCTGAAGCCCCTGTGTGCTCTAAACAGAAATATTTGCCTTCAAGATCTAAGGTTTCTATTGTTCCCTTACTCTCCTCTGGTCCTTGCATCTGAACTCCCACCTCCACACAATGTTTCACAGGCAGAAAGAAGAGAGCTGTGATCTAAGAAAGAAAAAGATTTGGAGGACCGTTAATTGGGTCTTTTACTACATGTTACAATAATTGTAACACCACTTTTAAACTCACGTTGTAGCAATACTGAATTATTTAGGTCGTTTAATTTTTTGTATTTTCTTCTTCTTGATTTGATTCACTAGATTTCATGTGAGGTGGATTTTTTTAATTTCAGAGTGCTGGTGATTGCAGACATCACAGATGTGCGCTACATTTGCTTTCTTCTAGCATCCTTTAACCTACACAGAATTGTTCTGTTTTGGGGTGTCCCCCCCTCCAAGTTTTGCTTTCACCTCTTGAAGTCTATATTTTTTTACTATTTTTTAAATTATTGACTACTTTGCTTTTATGCTGCAAAGTCACTTAATTTAACAGTATTTCAGTTTCTCCATCTATTGGAGATTATTTACCAGAGCTATTTTCACATCCCCAAAAGAGTGTCCCTTTTTGGTGCAGTGGTGCCACCCAGTCTCAAGGGCTTTTGGTGTCTCCAGAGATGTCAGTTTGCTGGGATGGGAGGGACTGCAGGGGTCAAAGAACAGAGAAACTCCAATGGAGCCACTTCTAGCACAATCTCTAGTATGCTGCTTTTTCACGGATTTCCTCTATTAGTTTCTTTTAGATCAATTAGTAAGTCCTACTGAAGGATAACTGAATACATGTCTGATTGACAAAAGCACTCTGCACCCAGAGAGGCCATCAGAACTGTCATACCTCAATTTCAGAGTAATTCTTCACTTTGAATGCTAAAACCTTTTAGAGTCTTAGTCACTCCTGTTTCTTTGGCTCTTAGACACCGAACTTCTGAAAGACTCTGGCCTTTTGTGTCTCACAGGGCTCTCTCCTGAGTCATTTCCCATTTGTTCAGCTTTCACTGGTTTCAGTTCCAGCAGCACAGGAGAATGCAGCCTCTGATGTGCAAATTGCCCATACAGAGATGAATTTCAGTGGTGTTTAGGGTTCAGTATTTAAGTTCTGACAGATGTGATCAGATATTACATTTCAAAGTGATACTGGCATTATTTCGTTTCCCGTTTTTGAGTTTGTTGTGAGAAAGCATTAGGTGGGTATATTTTTGTAATTCTTTTTAGAAGTAATGCTTGGTTAGTTTGATTTTTTTTGTTTCTGAAATCATGAAAGTAAAGGGATAATTTTATATTTCAGAGTTTTTTGCATCAAGTAAATAACCCATGATATTTGCTAATAATGCACTCAAAACTTGAAAATCATTCCATATGTTTTTCAAGATACGTATTTATACTTGTGTATTGTGATTTCAAACTGCTGAAACATTTAGAAAATATGAACAACAAGGTCACACTTAAAGAATTAATTTAGGAGTTGCTGACAAGGGAACATGTGTGATTTTTGGAGAGATGACTGTAATTTCTTCTTCTGGAGCTTGAGCTGTGTTTTCTCTACAGTTGTGCATGTGCTACTGTGCTCTGATGAGATGGGAGAAAAGCAGTCTGTTTGAGGATGTGGTGGTTTGTACCGGCAGAGAAGTGTTTCACAGGAATGTGCTGGTTAAGGTAACATCACATGAGCTTATGTAATCCTCAGAATGAAATGCAAAGACATTGGGGCTGTCTCTGGTAACAATTCCAGCTCCCCCTCAGTCTGACTGGGAAGCCAACTGGTGTAAATGACATTGTTTTGATGTGTTGGCTGTGTTGTCAATTTGTTGCTAAATTAAACCGATTTGTTCATTTGAACCTGAAGGGTGATAGAAAAGCTCCAACGGGTCCCATATCTGCAGCACAACTTTGTTTTATATCATGATGCCAGCAAAGCTTCTAAAGTGTTATTAGATTAAATAAAATTTTCTCTGGCACAAAAATGGCTAAGGGGTAGCTCTTTGAATAATCAGCATCCAGAACTCCATTGCTTGTTTATACAAAACTGCCTCTCTAAATGCAAAAAAATACTTTTCCTATTTATAATTAAGCTTTTGGTTTTAATAATATATAAATATATGCAAAAGAGTTCAAGTAAGTTCAGAACAAGAAGCCTGTTATTATTATAAAAAATATGAAGTTTTTTTTTTTAGTCATTTATTACTAGAATTTTAAAATTTAATTTTTCCAGCAGGCCCGTGGCTAATGCCAGCTATTGTTCAGGTAGCACTGACAAAGCAAGATCTCTGCTTTGCATTAAAAATGGCTACGTCTGGAATATTTTCTTTGCAAATATCAACAACTTAAGAAAGAGTTACCATCAGCTAAGGCTAAATCATAGCAAACACTAAATATTTGTGTTTCCCTTTCCTTCTCCCTTAATGAGTATCTTGCTAAGACTTGGTATCTTCTTCCCCTGCCCACCTCTTGTTTGCCAGGGGCCGGGAAAGGGAGGGACTGTCTCACTTCTGAGAATGAAGGTGTGTGTTTCCAGTCAGGGGCAATCCTGGTGGGTAGAGGGTGTCACCTCCTTGTTTTTCCTTGTCCTGGGCTTGGCGAACATTTCACACGTAAATCGCCCTCTCTTTGTATGCTTTTGTTATCAGGATTGTTGTTGCTACTGTTCCCTTTCTTTTCTCATTGCTGTTTCCAGTGAATTGTTCTTATCTGGAGCTGTGATCCTTGCCTTTTGTGTTTCGAACTGGAGAGGGAATAGGGAAGCAATAAACTAATGGGGAATGCCATTCTTAAACCATGACACTTCTAAAAACAGGAATAAAAACTTTAGATTCTATGTTTTTTAAGGTTCAGTAAGTGAATAAACAATATCACATATAAACTGTTCTGTGTGCAAGTTTCGATTTCTGGGCAAGGTTCTTTCTAGTTAGGGCTACGACACATAATTCTGAGATACCAAGAGAGAAGCACTAGATGACACTATAGGAACTTCAGGGAACCCTGGTTATACTGAACCATTGTAAATATTTTGCCATTGACTTCACTGAACACAAAATTTAACTCCCTATGTGCTACCCCTATTAACTGACCTTTTATGTTGCCTTTTTCACAGAATGAAGTAATGATACAAGAATATATTGTAAAAAATGTTGGGGTTTTTTTTTGAGAAGGTTTTTTTTTTTTTTGATAACTGGAGTTGTATTGGCAGAGGAAATTCAGTTGCTTGTATCTGGCTTATTTTTTGCAGTGCATGTAGAAATGGGATCAGGGATTTAAAATAAGCATCTTGCTTTTTTGGTGCCCCAGTAAGTAATGGTTCTCTGGGAAATGATCAGTTGTTCATGGATAAAAAGGTAAAGGAAAAGCCAGTTTGCATGTTGATACTGAATCTGTAAAGCTGCTGATGCCCAGTGGTAGTCAAAATATGCTGCATTTTTAAAAAGCCTTTCATTGTGCAAGCTCTGGTGTTAAAATGAACTGTCCTAATATTCTTGGTGGTGATGCACCAAGCTTTTGCCGTACCTGTGTCAATGACTGTAGCTGCAGAGTTTGGGTGCCTGTCTGCTAGTGAGGTCACAAAAGTTATACAAGGCCTTTCCCCATCTCTTGTTCTCCTGAGTCATTTTTCTCCCTACAGCAGATAATGTTGTCTGCCTGGAAAAAATGTTTACAGTGAAGGCCGTGCAGTGTGGGTATCATTTAAAGCTAACACATGAAACTTGATTTGTTTGAGATGTAACCAGTAAAATCTGCTTCTGAAGCTGGAATGCTGCAGGACAGATGTGATAGATGGGAATGGCTGCTGCTGCAATCTGTGCAGAAGCAGCTGCCATGAATGCTGCTGTTTCCCAGGATATTTTAAATCTTGCTTTCTTTCTTTTCCTGCATTTTCCTTTGGCAGTTACAGGTTTATCAGGGCATAGTATTGGAAACACTGAGAGTGGTAGCCTTGAAGGAGCAAATAGTATTTCTAGTAACCACATCATGCCTTGAAGATCACTCAAAAATTAGCTATCAAGAGCCATCCTGTACTGGCATAAATACGATGAATTTTATTAATGAGACAAGAATGCAAATTCACTAACACTTTTTTTGACTGTTTTAGACCTAAACAAAATAAAATAATATCTGCAAACTTCCTACTGATTTTTTCAACAGTCCCAAAGGCTACATTTTTTTAAAAACCAACTCTATGCTCATAAATAAAAGGTCTTGAAGCCTTCCTTTGAAATGTGAATGGAATTCTGATTCATTTGATTAAATGGTAACTGAGGATTGGCAATGAGAGATCCATTTCTGAAGTATGGGGATCATGCATAAACCTTTGCTGACATAGTAAGGCAAGAAAAATAATAACAAGAGTGCCTGGATTCCAACTTAGATGGAAAGATTCCAGCAGAAATCAATATCCCCTGCTCCTTTTTCATGAAACACCCGAACACATGGCAATTAAAAAAATACCTTAAGGAATACACATTGAATTTAGAGGCATCTGAATGCTTAATAGAAATTCCCTTTTGTTACCTGTAAACATTTGGGACTGTTACCACATTCAAAGACTAAAAATAAATTAAGGAGCGGTACTATTAATTTTTTTTTTGAGTGCCTAGGTTTTATTAATTATTTTAAAAATCATAAAAAAAGTCAAACATCACAATACAATGGTGTTTATTTACCAGGCTTCTGAAGATATGAAGGACAATTCCACCATGGAAAAGTCAATTCAGTATTTGGTTAGGCGTAAAATAAAACAAGAGACAATAGGATTTATTATTTATTAGAAAAAGAATCCGGAAAACTCTATAGTCTCTACAGTGTTTTCTGTTGTTTTGTACTTTCTGTAGTTATGTTTAGAACAAGTTTTTAGGTTTTGTTTTTATCAATATTTAATGATGCCGTAGCAGAGCTTGTTCTATCATGAATGCAACATAAAATAACAGTGGGATTTTAACTTTTATGAAACTCACATACAGGATATGTGAGTTATCTCCAGGAGAAAGTACCCAGCAGCTCTAGGGATCTCTGGTATATCAGTTAGTGACACAGCTTCAGGATGTTGCTGAATGACCTTTTGAGCTCAGATACCTGACTTCTGCAGCCCAGAGATCTGTGCACAGGTTAGCTGTACACAGTGTCCATATGCATCAGCCTGCTTAGACTGGCACAAATATTTCAAAACCAGAAAAGGCTCTAATTGAAAAGTGACTTTTAATGATACTATGTATTAAAAAAAAAAAAACAAAACAATTCTTGAGTACTTTTCAACATTAGGAGTGCAGTCCAAGGCTGCCATAAGGAGCTGCCAGCATCATTGTTACCTACAACTGTCGTACTTAATTTGAAAGGAGAGGGACAGGACCCAAAACACAAAAAAAAAGCTTGAGATGGTGTCCAAGTGGAAAAAATGAACTATTGCAACTTACTCTGATTTTTAAATTAAACACAAGGGTTGATTAATATTAAACAGAGAAATAATTAAAATAAAGCAGAACAAAACTTCTAAAGGATATATTTAAACTAAAACTTTAAAACGCTGACCTTGACAAGGTATTCTTGATTTAATTATGGTAGAAGAGGAGTATCCTGCACTTCAAAAGCTGTGCTCTGAGAATTCATTGCTTCAATGCCTCAGCCACGCTTTGTGATGGTGCCGATCTCCCTCGGTTTGCTCTCGTCCTTTGGGAACACCTCAGATTCCTTTGGTGTGTGTTGCAGCTGCCTTCATAAGGGTATTTGCACATATTGTTTCTTCAGAGCAGGCTGACAAATGCAAATGTTCTGTTCTCTAAAGCTGGATCAAGCTGCGTTTCTGCTCATCAAACAGTTTTACTTACCTTTTGTAATTATCACAAGTGCTTTCAAATAATGTTACCTTCAGTTTTCCTTATTTTAAAGGGGTAGTGTCTTGGTTTGAAAGACAGGTGTCTGCTAAGGAAGGCAGGAGCCCCCCTTGGAATGGCAGATGGGACCCCCCCTTCCCTCCAAGTTATTATAATTTTGAAATCAAGGGGCTTTTAGGCAAAGATGTGGGAAATAGGAATAACAATTCTTTACTATTATATATCTGTATGTCTATAACCAGTCAGACAAACAACAGTAACTCTGGCAGTAACAGCAAACAATCACAAACCCAGTGCCAGCCTTCTCGGCTGTCGGGCCCTTTCCCCTCGGGTGCAGTTCCGCTCGCAGCCGGCAGGGGCGCTGGCGGCTCCCGGTGAGCAGGCCAGGTGCGATGGTTCCCCCGCGGCTGCAGGGGGCGCTCCGGAGCGAGCTCGGGGAGCACGCAGCACCGGTGCCCTGGGATCCCGGGAAGGGATGGGACAAAGGCTTCACAAAGCCCTGGGCAGCCGATCCCGGTGTCCGGCCGGACCCTCGGGAACAGCAGGCTGGAATGGCAGGCTGGAATGGCAGGCTGGATCGGCAGGGATGAGCACAAACCCCGGGTGGCAGACGTGATGCATCCAAACAGGGAACCCCCCGGAGGTCTGGGCAGGCAGGGCGAGCAGGGCTACAACGCAGCGAAGGCTCGAAGCAGCGGGGCAGGGCGGCCACAGCCCGGCTCCCAGCGGGGCAGGGAAGACGGGCTTGGGATCCCGGGGCCCTTCCAGCAGAAGGGAAAAAAAAGCAGCTGAAGAAAAGCAGCCTCCCTCTCTGTCCAAATGCTGGAGACTGACTGCCCACACCAGGTGAAACAAAAGAATAGCCAGATGTGTCCCACCCCGTTGCCAGCTCTTTTGTTTTTCTTAAGTACCTAGCCATTTGTCCTCCTAGCAACAAGTACGGGAAAATTCCTTTAACAGAAAAAAAAAAAAAAAAAACCAGGAGAGATCCTAAACCCCCAAGAGGTAGCAATATAACTGATTACTCAGGTATATATTTATTTTTTGCCTAATCAATTTTTAAATGGTCACTTAAGTTCTACTGGGTAAAACTGACCTTAAAAAGTAACTGAGCTACCTTTTTTTCTATGTGAGGATATTTTTTTTACATAAAAGCTGATCATTCTTGAAATGTCAACAGTGAGCTGCTAGTTACTGTTTGCATCTATAAACATCTTGTATTGTCTCCAAAATTCAGCTTGATAGACTTCAGTTCAAGGTTTGCTTGCAATCATTAAAAACATAGTTTCTAGCCTGAAAATTTTTTGTAAGTGCTGCTATGGGGGACAATGGCACGGCCTTTTGTTCTGAATCTGTGAAAACATTTGAGGAAAGACTGTTAAGAGTTTATTCCCAGGATTTTTTTTGTCTCTGCTAAAAACACTGAACTACAATATTTTCTCTCTGGAGAGGAAAAACAAAAAAGTGTTGCATACAAAGAATAGGGCATGGATTTTCTTATTATTTTCAAATCTATTTTATTAATCTTTTGTCATTTAGTCTTCATATAAGGAAAACTTGTGGTGTTTTATTAAAAATATACTGAGAACAAAAAAAAGTTACTTTGAAAGATTTTTGGAATTATCTGAATTTTCTTGCAGAACTGTAGTTATGGGTGTCTTGCAGTTCAGTGTTTTGGTTTTCAACTCTGGTGCTGAAAATTGGTGGATATTTACCTTGTTATGAGCAAAAAGCAAGTTAAAGTGTTTGTATAACTTTGAGTTTGCAAGGTTCTATGTCTATTGAACACTGCTTCCTTCCTTTGACAGCAGGCAGCTTAACATTTTGTGACAGGCTGTATGGTATACAATGAAATGTTCTCTTACTATTTCAATATATATCAGATCCTGCAAAGTGGTTAGGAATTTAAACCTTTTGAATTAAGATTGAATATGAAGACTGAACCATGGCTCTGTGGAAATCATAATCTACTTTGAAAATCACACTTCATTAGACAAAAACCTTGTCTTAGTGAAGAAAATTAAAATATGTGTCAGTCAGGCATCTTCCTCTGAAAATTTCACTTTATTGTTGATTAATCCAACTGGATTGGAAAGGTTAAAGAGATTTATTAGAAGACAGGAATGATAGCTCACCCTGACATACTGTCAGCCTATTCCAAATCTAATTATCTAACTAAATATTCCAAAGGTGCAGCCAACAGTTCTTCCTGTAACCAAGCCTTTAACTGTGTTTTGGGGGACCTATAGACACCTACAGATGATATATGTGAAATGACACACTCTCTGGTACATTGCTTGTGTTTAAGTTTTAGGCTGGTTTTTGTGACTGGTGAATCAAATTAGTATTGATATTGGCTATTTGGCTTTTTTTTCCTCTTATCGTAGCAGGCTTTATTTGGGTTTTTTGGGTTGATACTATATTATCTACTTTTGCTTGTTTTTTTAATGGAAAAATTTCCTGTCTTATTTCAAACCATGTTTTGGAGTGTTGATATGAGAATATTGTTCTTGTTACAGGATACAAAGTAGGTTTCTTTTCATTTTAGAAGGGAAATTTTGGAAATTGGAAGTAGTTGAGATTATACCACAACTTTGCTGCAGGCTAGTTCGTTTTTCTGCAGGTATTTTTTGCAAGCCTTTTAAGAAACCTGATTGCAAATAATACTGTGGTCGCACAGAGGTTTGCATGCCCTGTGCTTTCCATTTCTTTCAGTCTGTGTTTGATGTTACTGAGACCAGTATGATCATGTTTATTTAACATGTACTGTAAGAATATCCAATATTTATCCTTACAGCATTTCTTCCCTTTCCTTGTTTCCTCCACAGACACCACGACGTATTCCACGGAGCGATCTGAGCACTTTAAGCCATGCAAAGACAAGGACCTTGCATATTGTCTCAATGAAGGGGAATGCTTTGTGATAGAAACCTTAACGGGATCCCACAAACACTGCCGGTAAGTCATTTGCCAAGAAATTCCAAAAAAGTCCTCTGTCTGAGGGAGGAAGCATTAGGGAAGAAAAAATAAACATTCAGGAGTAGAATGTTGGAAAGCAATGGAATTTCTTCTCCAATCCGACTGCATCCCTCACAGCTGGTGGGTTTCTTACTAGTCTGTAATAATAACAGATAGAAAGATGAAAATACGAGAAGCAACATTTTGATCTTTTCATAGGTAAGAAAAATCTTCAATATTCTATTTTCTGATTATACAAACATGTGAGGATTAATGTTTCATTTTGTTGGGTTTTTTACATGTAAGAGTCCTATATTCCCCTACACACCAGAAGCATTCCTTTATTTTGGGTACTCCAAGCAGAGTATTTGACAATAGTTGTATGTACTGTTAATTGAGATAGGAAGGGCTAGTTGGTTTAGGTTTAAGTTTAATTACTGAAACATAAAATGGACTGTAATACCCATCTGAACCTGTTATATAGCTGTTGTACCTTTTTATACTCCTGAACTTCTGCTATTATGCGAGGCCATCTGGAATGTATTGAAAAGAATACCAGAAAAGAAAACCAGATTACTCATTATTACTATTATTACTACTTTATTATTATTATTAAGCTTTAGTGGTAGTAAAAATGAGCAATATGCAGAAGGAATACTGCAATATCTTCCTAAAGATGAGAATTTTAACACACCCACCAGACTCCCAATTATTTAAGCAATCTTTTAAACAGCAGTACAGGTTTTCATTTTGGACTACTTGTGATCTAATTTTCTCCTAAGATACTGTATATGGACTACAGAAGGTGTATCTAAGACACTCATATGTCTAAGTTTTAATCTGAACATCTAAATGTATGGATAACTCTAACATAAATAATAAAAAGTGTCGAGGACAGAAGATTTCCTGAAGGATTTGGGACTTGAGCTGCTAAATCCCACTAAAAGTAGAAAAAAAAAAAGTCACAAAATCACATGTGCCTGGCTTGAAAATGGAAATTTATTAAAGATTGATGAAATTCTGCTTATCATCAGAAGAATGTTTCCAAGATTTTCACTGTTTTATACAATACTGGTGATTTTTCCCATTCAGTTGTGTATGGTTCAGTGATCATTCATTTCCCTTCTTTATTTTATGTTTTTGTATGGCATGCTTAAATTAAATATTATGAGTCATTTATTGTGGAAAATTGATGTCTTTTTCTACTTCCATCATTATACTTCACAAGTATTTTTTTTTCTCAAAGAAGATGAGGTTTTCAGTCTTTCTTAGAAATGTCATGAGCTGTTAAGGGAGTTATATCACTCAAATATCTAAGTGTGTTCTGTGTGTCAGAATATTCAAACTGAACAAAAATTATTCGAAATAGCAGAGAAAAATGGATATATATGAGAATTTTTAATTTGGCTGGTAAATATAGTGGCTAATTTCTTTGAACAGATTGGTTTTGTAAACTATGGATTACATTTTAAAAAATTTGCAGGAGATATCTCATAAGAGCTGTATTCTTTTTGTTTGTTTGACTTTTGGGATCCTTCCTATTGTCTGCCTTTGCCAAATTCTCATTTATTTCCTGTGATTCCGATAGTGCAGTCTGACTAATAGTTAGAAGCTTTTCCATCCAAGCTTTTCCCTGTTAATTCAACAGAATGTTGACTGTGCATTCTTTCCAGCAGAGTGGAATTCTTTCATCACCTTCCTTGTAATTACCATTCCATAGGGAAGCACCCGTATCTCTGTGAGGCTGTTAGCTCCGGTGTGTATGAGGCTTTTTGTTACTTGTACAAGTCCTGGGCTCTGGCACGTTCTCTGGGAATTAAACATCTGTTTTATGGTGGGTATTTGAATGGTGCAACATCAAAAGACCTGGCAACAATGTTCATATAGCAAAACAGGACACATTTTAAAATTAAACGTGTGATTAGTTGTAACACTTTGTTTAGTTTTGTAAGGACCTTCGACATTGAAAGCAGCAACCAGTGCAGAATCACTTCTATACTGGTATGTTTGTCAATAATGGAGAGAAACCTTTAAAGTTGACCCTTAAATGCTGTATCTCTACCTTGGTAACAGACTGAATGTGTCTTCGTCAGGGTCAGTGCTGTAATGAGTGGGATGCAGGTGTTTTTCTGTCTGTAGCCTATAACAGTGCTCAGGAATAACAGCCAGAACGTACACATACAGAAAAATACAATATTGATGTACCTTACTTGTCCTCTAACTAGCAAAAAAGTAATTTTTTACTGGGGTTATGGAATTCCCATTGCGGTCAAAAAGAGTCATTTGAATACAGAATTATAAAGACTTAAAATGGTACTTTGTTCTTAGAATCAGGCTGCATTGTATATTCTCATTGTGAGAGTGATTTTGCATCTGTTCTGGGAGCAGAGCACCAATTTACTGAAATGGGAATTTGCCATGTGGAACAGCTGCAGATAGAGGACCTTGATGGAGCAAAAAACTTCTATCCCACTTGGTCAGGTTTGAAGGGTATTAGCAGATTACATTCTTAGGGAGTTGTGCAGTTGTTCTTGTTGTGTGTACGTGTCTAAGGATAAATATGCTAGTTATAAAGGAAAAAAAAAAGAGATTTGATAGCAATTAATAAATATTTGAGTTACACCCCTTACCTCTTCTGTATCCTCATGACCATCCTGGCAATGCCAGCTAGCTTAACTGGCAGCTCAGGCACCTTTCTGAGCTAATAAAATCCATCGTGCTGTTGTTGGAAAGTTGACACATGTCCATCTTCTGCCTCCAGCTGTCAGTGCTGACATTGGCACCAGGATGTTATAGAGCACTGGCTCTGACTCGTTCCTGGTTTGTGGGATTCCTTCCCTGTTTTCTTTGAATCCATAACTGTGGAGAGTGGGACTAAGGTGCACCCTTGGCCAAGGGCAAGGGAGAGGCTGTATTGCAGGAGACCACTGGGAACGCAGGAAATGAGGAGGTCAGAAGGAGCCCTGATCATGCATCTTTCATTCCTGTTCACTACAGAGGAGGCGTCCTGAAGTCACAGGATTTTTAACTTTTTAAAAAGAATTTAATTTTTTTTTTCTAAATTTAATTCAAATTCTATAATTCAATTTTTATTCAAACTTCTACATTTTACTCACTGTCTCTTGGTGAAAAATTGCCTGGGATGTAAACTGGCAAGAGCTCTCCGGCATGGTTAGGTAACACACAAGACACACTGGATGTTTTGTGCTATTTTAAAGCTGTGACTTCAGTGTTTATTTTTGTGAATGGTTTAACATGAGCTTGTTTTAAGGATAGGGTGGGTAGGTCATCAGTAGGGAAACTTCATATTTAGCTTCTCCATATGCTTAAATTTTTTCAGTGTTGCCACCTTGAGAATTTAAGCTGAACGGCGAGGGTGCCTTAATGTGTAATTTACACAAAACAGATCAAGTACAAAGTCAACACTGACACATCAGCGTTTAACGGGGTATTACGTAACCCAGGCTTTAAAAAGACCTGTTCAGGTTTTCTTAGTACAATTTTATTTAAAAGACCCCCTCTCAAGTCATTCTGGTTTTTGTTAGAGTTTGGCTTGTGGGGTTGTGGTTTTTTGGGCTTTTTTTGTGACTCATTCTACGCTATATTTTTTTCCTTTTTAGTCCCTGTGTTTTCTTTAGATAACCCATTTAAAACTGGAAAACACTGGATGAATAAGTGGCTAAAACTTTTGAGGGGAGAAGAGGATTGTGCTTTTAAATTTCTCCTCTGAAAGAAGCCATTAAGGCTATTGTGTATGCACAGGAAGTGTTGGCATGGGCAATGAACTCGGATGTACTCTTGATAGATTTGAGTATGTTGGATGAGATATTCCTTTCATCTTGTCTTCCTGTCCTTCATGTCTCCTTCATGAAGCAAGCAACAGAAAGCCTGAATAAGTTTTCTAACAATGGAGAGCAAAAGAATAGACTCACAAATGTACAGTAAACAAAACATCATTTCCAGTTGACCAAACTACAGCAGGTTATATGTCGGCATCCGAAGTGTGCTACTGTGGTTACAATCCCAGAGCTTTCAGATTTCATTGGACAATGTGGTTTTGATGCATTCATGCTGTTCTGGTGAATTTTGAGCTTGGTGATCTTGCTCATTTTTATGCATAAATTTTCCATTTTTACATTCAGTTGATTAAAAAATTATACCAGCATTTCTCAGCTTTGTTTAAAATCTGTCATGAGACCAGAAGGATTGAATCCCCATTTAATGAAAATCCAGTTTGGATAAATGTTTATATACTGTCAGGTTTTATTGTCAGTCTTCTGCATAATAGTAGCTGTAATCCAGGCATAGCCCTTGCTGTCAGCAAAAGCAGGAGAAAAGGATCAAACAGATGGGACTTTAGAACAGTTCTGAGTGTGGCATATGATACGTGCACTTAACCATAAGTTAAAAATCTAAAAAGCTAAGAATATAATTCCCCTGATTTAGTTACATGGCTTGTTTTCTAGGCTTTGGCAGTCTGACCCAGGTGTTTTAAAATACCAGCTACTCCATTTTGTGCGTTCCCCCATCTTGTATTTTGCTGACACTTTTCCAGAACACTTCCAACATGTAAATAAAGCAAGCCCAGGAAGTTATTCACTGTTGAATAGCATTGAATACATAAAAAAATTTCACTGACATCACAATATTCCAAGAGTAGTTTCATCGAATTAATCCACTGTATTAAGATGACAATGTAACATACAGCTACAAACTTGGAGAAAGAAGGCTGTGCTTGGAATTTAGGATATTTTCCATGTCAAGGGCAATCAGCAGAACTCCTGTTGTGGAAATTATTGTCTTATGAGCATTGCTTGTAGCACATGTCTAGATTACATTTGCATGGTTGCACACACCATTTTCTGGAATGCCTCCGCCTTTACTTTTGTGTTTACTTTGGAAAACCTGGAGTGAAGTTGAAATACAAAGTTAGGTATCTATAAGCTGTTGTTAAGCAGCTCTTTAGTAACTTTAATATAGATTGTATTTTTACTCCACCCCCCGTGTATTCAGCACTGCTATCACAGGTTGGGGTTGCTTTCAGCACCGTGATTGCTTCTGTAGCTCAGATGGAATGGCTGGTGTGCCTCAAGTATTGTGACTGTATGATCCTTTTCAAAACTCAACCTGTAAGAAGTCAGGAACCTGGAATTCCGGCCAAGAAGTCCATTACAGGGAGTGCACATCCCCAGGGTAGCATCAGCTTGCCCATGTTCATTTACTCAAGGTAGCACTAGTAAACAATAAATTAAAACCTTTATTGCCTTAAGTAATATTAATATAATCTACAATGTGACTGCTTCTCTCTTTTTTTATTGGAAACCATCATGCTTTTCTTGTATAATTTTAGGTATTTTTTTCCTTCCTAAAACAAACAAACAGAAAATCCCCAAACAAATACCAAACCAGAAAACAGTCCCCAAACCCAAAGCATTTCTGTGCATTCTCTTTCCATCTCCTGCCCCTTGAAATAATGGGAAGATGTTGGATGGCTTTGCTGTCACATACCTGGTTTCTTGTTTTAAACCTTTTCAGATATCAACTGTGAAGAAAAATGGTTTATAAACCTCAAGGTGAAATGTTGTAAAGTCCAAGATACCTGTAAGACTCTTACTTGTTACCTTGGTATTCGTGTTACCTAGGTATCCTAAGTCTTTTCATATTATCCAATCTTACATAATTTTTATCATTTGGTCTGAAATTTTTTGCACTCAACATATAAGCCCTTAGTTCTTTTAATTGGATGCAGTTGATCAGAATAAAAACTAAATTAATTGGTCCCAATACCAAATTTCACCTATATAAAATCAGTACTTTTTCAGTTATCCCCATTCTTTTGCTAACAGTCCTCTGAAATTAAGCCTCTTCAAATCTGATATTATGGTATAAGAATTCAATAAATAACAAACAGTTTTTTAAATGTAAATTGAGTCTTTTAGCATCCTCCCCAGATGCAGTAGTGCAGGAACATATTATATGATATTCACATGAAACACAAGAACATCTGATTCATGCTTTCATAATTTAACATTCAGAAGATAGAGGCTCTTGAGAAATGTTCTTGTCAAAGTACTTTAATTATTGATTAATTTTGACAGTATCAACACTCCATTTTACAGTGCTTTTTATTTACACATTTTCCCCTAGATTATTGCATGCAGCTTTTCCTGTAACTTCTGTGGTAGAAAATACTTTCAGCTTGCGGAATGCATATGCCAATTTAAGAGTCTTGTGAAATCCAGTTACTTTCAAATATCTGCAAAACTAAGTGTTTTAATGCAGCAGTGTAATAATTTGCATTTCAAATGCTATGACAGGTATTTCCCTTGATGTGTTTACAGAAGTTCACCCTTCAGCAGATGCTTGAGTTTTTGGGTACTGTGATAAACCTGTTTGTTATGGTTGTTGCTGTTCACATGGTATCATTCCTTCAAGCAGCTCTGAGCACCAGAGGTCACTGGCAAAACATCTATTATCCATTTATCCCTCCAAAACATCTTCTGAAAACAGTTTTGTGTTAGTCTTATTGTTTGGGGGAGGGTAAATTAATTTAACAGTAAAAAAAATACAGAATGAAACAAAGCTTTGTATTTAATGATAGCCTGTATTCACAGTATTTCAGATTTTGTTTGCTTTCTGCCGAGCACCTTAAGCTACATTTTCTAATGCTTTTCCTTTCAAAAAATTAATTTATTACTAACCAGTGTGAGTTCCTGGCTCCATTTCTGCCTTTTGAAGTCATGAAATTTACACACCTGCTTAAGGTTATGGTGAAGATGCATTTTTCCAGTGGGAGCAATAAAGTAAAAGTCTAATACTGTCCAGATAAAATGCATGCCCAGATAATTAAATTACACTCCAATTTGACAATATGCCTATGATTCATTCAATTTAAGCAAATACCCATAAAAGCAAAATATAGTTCTTAGTCCATTTTGTCTTGTTTGAAAGCTTATTCAAATTGATATTTTTGAAAGAGCTTGAGGAAAAAGAGGAAATAAAGAAGACATTGTGGAGGTGTGCATCCAAAGTTAATGTTAAAGCTTAAGACAGTGTTTTAAACCTGTGTCAACATGCAGTACTGAAAAAACATGGAATTAATTTCTCTTTCCCAGAATACTAAAGACTAATGTAAATTCATTTTCAGTTAGGGTGAAGTATAGGAAAACACAGTTACAGGCTTCACACATTCTCATGCCAATGTGTTTTTTTATTTTTTAAAGCCACACATCTGTAGTTCAGAGATAATAGCATCAAATGAAGCATTGTTAATTCTTTCATTTATGTATGTACAGAGTTACTTCCCAGATGTAAGAGATATATATCCTTTTTTAGAACAACCAGTAATGTGAGTGAAACAAAAATATTTCTAGAAGCTTTAAGTAAACTGTCATCTCTTTCTGGAGTTCTGAAGGAGAAAGAGGCCAAATTCAGCTCCCTTTGGATTTGGCAAGATCCCTTCAGCTGGTTAAATCAAGAGTTGGGCTATAACCTTGAATTTAGTGGGGAGAAGTGAGAAATGTAGTTGCCAGCTCAGCAGCTTAAGTGGGGTATTAGGAAGCAGCACTGCAGTAGCATTTATTCCCATGTCTCAATATCAGGAATACTTAAAGCTGGTGGAGCTTTTCAGTTTTATCACCACCTTTTCTTGTGCCTACACGTGTTTCTGCAGCCATATCTTGCCACCATAGTTTAGCAAAGCATCCTGGTTTTATAGCACATTGCTGCTTGTAGAGATGAGTCAAATCCATTCTATACAAAATACAAACTTCTATTAAGAAAGTTGATCTGTAAATAGAATAAACTGCCTCTAAACTGCCTCCTGATTCCTAAGTATAAAGGAAAATAAAGTTGTGTGACACACAGAAAGCTGTTACTCAGTACATGGTGTCTGAAACTAAATATAAGATGAGGAGGTATATCCTGAAAATTGGAAAAACACAAATTGATCGAGTCCTTTTACTGCAAAGGAATGTTCTGTCAAGTTATAAGAATTAGGGTTTCTTTTCCCCCCTTATTTTCCAAGACCCCAGTGGGAAAAAGTTTGTATGCCTTTCCTAGTACACACAAAGCATTGGTAGAAAAAGAAACCATTCCTTAAAATGTATGTGTGCAAATACTGATGGCATATATTGCATCTGTCTTGAAGCTAACATATGCAAATATTCTGCCATCAAACTCTGCTTTTAAATTAACTTGGAAATGGGTTAGGTTTGTTGTTGTTCTTACCTCCCTTAGGCAAGAAAGACTTTGTGAAGTGCATAATGCAGACATCTGAAATCTCTCATTTAAATTCTCATCCCTGCCAGTGTCTTAAGTACACTGAAAGCAATAGCATTTCCAATCTAATCCTATCTGCAGACATTCTCCCAGAAGATCTGCTGGAAAAAAAAACCTCTCTAGAAGAAATAAGCTCTGGACAATTGAGTCCTTTAAATAGAAATATATGCCGACTATATCAAAATGCTAAATATCAGAACTTTAATCCTCCAGCACTCTAGATTCATCTCAATGAGAAGAACAAATGAACCCAACCACCTGTTTCCTCTATCCTTTACTGCTAAGAAAGCCCTTCCTGCTATCTCAAATAGGAAGAGGGGAAGTGAGGAAAAAATGTGTGGATCCTGTAATGTTATGGAAACTGGGGCATCTGAGATTAGACAGGCAGATAAACTGTTTTGTGTGAGTTGTATTGAATAGATATATATTCTGGTTCTTATCCTGTACCCATTAATGTAGTGTTTAGGAGCAAATGGAGTGTTTGAATTTTAAACATATTCCTTGAAGTTATTCCATTGCAGAGGGGTGAACTCTTCAGGCAACCTGCCAACAGTATAATAAGAAGCAGGTTTAGATAAAGTCTTTTCAGAGATAAGGCCAGAAGCTTATAATGAAACACCTTTTAGGCTGTGTTTGTGCCTCATCAGCCACTTTGTTAGGTAGAAAACTGCAGTTTTCGCAAGAATTACGCAGTTGAAGAGCCACTGTCAGAAGCTTAGAGTAATAGCTGCACTCTTACTTGGATAAGCACACAAGTCTGAGGTCAAACTCCAGGAGCTTAAGATAGCTATAATATCCCAATGATATCTTGTTAATTAATTACATTCAAAGGAGATATGACAGGGGAATGCAAAGCCAGAGGTTGTCTCTGGAATTGCTTCTGTAAGGGAAGCATCTGCTGTAAAGCTATATAAGTTTATAAATTTTGCGTCAGGTGCTGCATATTTTTTAGAAAAGAGCAGTACTGGGGCTTTTGGTGAATGTATATAATCTTTGCAGCACGCATTTTTTCTGAACCTTTCCTGTCTTATGAGGCCTTATCCTGACTTCATGAGGCAGTTTTATTTTATTTTTTAAAAGCATCTTACAAAAAAAAAAAAAAACCAACAACCCAGAAAATAATACTTTTTTGTTTGCTAGCTTATAGTAAAAGTTTACAGAGGACAGGGGGGGAAAAACATTTAGAATGAAATAAAGCCTCAATTTGATCTTGCTGTTCTCAGGAAGATCCCCGCAGACAGGCCACATTCCTTCGGCCTCATTTCACACAGAAATATGTGGGTTGTTTCTCCCTGACCTCCTTTTTTGTTTTTTTGTTTTGCTAATTCTAAAAGTAGAAACTAGAATAATAAATACAATATCTACAGTGACAGGGGGCTGAAGTTGATGGGATCACTCTGGCAGACTCCTTGCTGTTTCAGAATGGAACTTTGCATGGGTGCTGCACTTGAGTCAGACTCGCCTTTACTTCCGCCCTTCCTCTTTGTGTCCCTTTCTTTTCATTTCTCTTCTGTCTTTAGGTCCCCTCTAAAGCTGATCAGGTGATAGTGAGGTTCTGACTTTCAGGATCCACTCCCATCAGCAGTTGGAAGGAGGGCAGTGTAAAGTCCACGTAAGATGGCTGTCCTGGCTGGGGCATTCCTAGTGTGGACTGCCTTCTGGAGGAGTTTTCCAGTTGCTGCTTAGATTTCTCACTGTGACTGGAGCTCTCAGTAGAGTTTATGAGGATGACCAAGTCCTAAAAATTGAGGGGTTTTGTTAACCTTATTAGGGAAATACTAGCAAAAGCCTGAAACAGATTTTAACCACCCATTCCCTTCAATAGGAAAAGCTTATTTCAAACATCATCTTGACAAATTCATAAGGAGAAGGTGGGTAACATACCAGTATAGGGTTTTGTTTGCTGGTTGAGGGGTATGGTTAAGGCAGCAGAATGACTGTGTGCTGATGGTCTTTGAGGAAGAGGGAAAGATGGAGAATGAGAACTTTGCTAAGTTAGTATAGACAGAACATGGGAAAATAAAATCATAATTTGATGGATTGATAAACCAGCAACAATTAAATAAGACTAGCTGTCTAAATATAAAGGTTTTTGTATTCAAGCACCATCATAGTCTTAGTGGACTGAGGAAAATTACATGGAAGGGAACGTTCATAATATGTGGTGCTACTTTCATGCTAAATTGCTGCTGTGTCCATGTGACTTGCTAACTCAAAAACAGTGCAGAAAACATTGGGACTTTATGTTGCTGCATTGTACAGGGTCTACATAATTTTTTTGTCTTATTTAGAACAATGGTCCTTTTGTTTTGTAAAGCATTCAGCATGTTACAAAAGCTATCAGCTCTATGCACTAAATCAGTTCCTATTAGGGAGCAGCAGCAGAACTTGGTGTTGTAGCTGCTCTGGCAGTGGCTATGGGAGATACTGATCTTGTGTGATACAGAAAGGCTTTGCCAAAATGGACTCAAAAAGCAGAGCATTGTTTCCATGTTGCGGTATTGGTTCCAGTTATACAAGATGTTGACTAAAAGGACTGTAGTAGTTTTGCTTTTCTCTGTTACTTTGGCCATTTTGATCATTCCTTTTGGGAAAGAGATGTTTGTCTGTGGGTTTCTGTAGATAAATACTACGGGGTTTATTAATTGTTTTTAGGAGTGGGGCTGAAGGTTTACCTCTGTACATTTTAAAATTGTCTTGGAACCAGGAATCTCTAACTTAGCAAAACAAATTTCTTTCAAAAAACTTTCATTTCCTGAAATTCAGGAAGGAAACAGCAGCAACAACTAGAATTTTGTGTGGGTTTTTTTGTATATACAGCTAAAAACATCCCAAAGCAAGAAGCAAAGATGCTCTCTTTGGGAAAGAATTATCAACTTCTCGTAGCAGTGGTTTTAAAATGCTCACTCATGTAAATCCCTGAACGTTCTGTGTTTGAATAATAATAATTTACAGCAGTGGAAGTGTTTGGTACACTGCACTCACTATAAAGATTTTTATATCTACCTCATTTTTGCAAGTAGTGCACAGTAGAATATTTCCTAATAGAAGAAAATGGATGAGATAGTGGCAATATATGCAGCATGTTAGCAAAAAATAGACTGTATGAATTTTAAATAAAGTACAAAGTTAATTCATTATGCATGATGGATAACTATAATATTTGCCGGGATGAAATTTCTAGTAAATCTTATTATATGCTGAATTTTGGGCATCAAGATGATTGTGCTCTTGTCCGGAGTGACTTGCTTGCTTTGTGCAGTTTGATTTTTCTCATGATGTAAACATAAATCAGAAAACAAGATGCTGCATATTGACAGAACTGGAAGCAATTTTTTTTTTTTGTTAATATTGTTGCAGAATTATCTCAAATGGTGGGGTTTGTTGGGCTAGATAAAAGGAAGACTGTGTCTGTAGCTGCATCTGGTAATTTTTTCATGGTTTTCAAAGTTTCTCTGTTCTGAATTTTGTTTTCCCACAGTTATTTTCAATAATCGGTAATCGCACCACACATTTGATGAAACCACACAGATCACAGGTCTGTCTCGGTCGTCCCAAGTGCATTCATTCAGTTTGAATGTTCATTTTGGCTTGCTTGTCTGGCATTTTGTCATAGATGTCTAGCAGTAATCTGAGGCTCACCACAGCATAAACAGAGTTGCTCTTAATCTTTTAATGATTTGTTCAGTTAAGTCCCTTTCTGAACTACATCCTGGCAGTGTCTCCTTAGAGCCGTAGTGTCCCCAGGGTCTTATTGGGAAAATGGTCACTGTAACCCAGACATTGTAGTTTCACCTACACCCCCAAATACTTCTCATCCTGAGTTCGTGCTGCATAGCAGGGAAGAGTGTTCTGCTCCTCTCTTGGCAGAAGTCCTTGTTGGGCAAAAGTATTTTCTCCAGCAGAGAATATTAATCAAGATTGTCACTCCTGCCCCTCTGTCAAACAAAGGGCTTTTACTGTGTGAGCTCGAAGCTCTGACTGGCACAAAAGCTGTGTTCTTCCAGTCATCTGTGATCATTCCTGTTGGGCTAACAGGCTGTCCAAGCATGAGAAAGCTGACATTAAAAATAATCCCAATCTGACATAAATTCCTAGGTAGGGGTTATAGTGCTTAATCATTTGCTGAGCACCATAATTATGAAATTATGGTGGAGATTAGCTGCTGATCTTTGTCCTGCATATCAAAAATGGTTAAGCTCTCTGAAAATACAATTGCAAAGCCAACAACTGAGCATTTTCTTCTGGAGGCTTTAAAGGAATTGTTTGTGGGTTTTTTTCTAAGCATCTTTTTTTGTTTGCTTTTTTCTGCAAACACTTTTTGACCCCTTCCTATAATTACAAATGCATTGCAAATTTGTTGCTCTGTGTGTAGTTACTGAAAGGCCCCAATAGTTCAAAAGCATTACAGGGGAAAGTAAGAATGGATAAAATTGACTGTGATCAAGTGGGGATGATAAAGGGTTCTTCTCTTAAATTTTCTCCTGTTACTGCTATAATTTATTTTTGCTTAGGGATTAGGTGGTGTAACCTGAAAAGAATTATCATGGTAATTCTGGGACACAATTTTTTCGGTGTAGAGAGAACTGCAGCATTACATGACAGAACAAGCTTACATCATTTGGAAGAAAACATGGATTCATGCTTAATGAATCATGGTTCACAAAAGGATCAGAGTTACATAATTATGTAGTAGAAAGGAAAAACTACAATCTCAGCTTTTTGCTACATGAAAATGTTTGCAGAGTAGCTAGGAAGAAGGCTTAGTGTCTGTAAGTGGGCAAAATTCCAGATAAGCTTTTCCAATACTGCTTGCCTTGAAATTCAGCTATTCCTCTATAGGAAAAACCAGCAAGATGGAGTACCTATCAGTTGTTTTCACTAGCCTAATCTGTTGACATTTCTGATAACAGGCAAGTAATATGTGGAAAACAAATGTAAAGTTTTTTCCCCTTTGTAAATGAAATGTAAAATGTGGCCTTTATAGACTAAGTATTTTACAATCTATAGAACTGTTAAAAACCTGACTTGAGTGAGTCCTCAGTCAGAAGCTTATAATTTACCATTGTATTTTTCCTATTAACTACTGACACGTGCCAGCTTTTGCAAGTCTCTTTAATGCTTTATTAGTGTTTTGTGGTGAATAAGGAGATTGACATATTTTTCTTCAGCATCATCCTTACAACATAGATGTTAGTTTTCATTATGTTTCTGTTAAACAATAGTGTCAATAAATATCTTTAGTATAACCTAAAAAGCCTGGATGCAAGTTCTATTCTCCTTTCAATTTATACTCAGCTGGAATAACAAGGAGGTCTAATAGTCATATGAAAAATTTACAATTATGAATCCTAAAATGATTAGGCAGTTTGTATGTAGATAATAGAAACTGTGTTATCCTTTATAATAATTAGGTACTTGATTGTTATTCTTGTTTTAAAGGTGTACAAGTGTAAAAATGAAAGTATATCCATTTTCTTACAAAGAGATTCTGGGGTTGACATTGGGCTCTGTTTAATTGTGCTGGAGAACTCTGGAGCTGTCAAAATCCAGAGGAGCATTCCTGGGATATCTGTTAGAAGAACCTGTGGTATGCATTAAATCTCATTGTTTTGCTTCCTTCTTTTTAACAGTGACTTAATCCTAAATTTTTCAGAGTCATCTGCTCCTAAAATAGGCAACAACTTTTAACCTCTACTGATTATTGACCAGATGACATTAATACTTTTTGTCTGTCCTCTTTTTGAATAGAGAGTAAAAGCTTATTTGGAACAGTTGTTTTGCCTTTTTAGCTGTCTTGGTATTTAGACTGCAGTAAATCTGAGACTTTGAACCCCTTCTGGTAGAAGTTTGCACTTGCCATGGGGACATCTTGATCTCAGGGAATTTGTAGATCAAGAAAACAGTGTCACAGTCAGAGATTTCCATGTACTTCAACCTATCCTTGACTTCTCTGTGTGCTTAGAATACCTTTATGCTATAACACCTTCCTTATGAAATAGAACATTTTGTATTATTACCTCTCAAACACACATCTCCAGTGAGTTTGTAAAATGGGCTTGTTAATCAACACAATTTGTTGTGTTGAAAATTGATGATTGAAATGCATTTCAATTTTGTCTGATGGACAAAATTAGGAGGAGTCATCCAATATATTTTTTGATAGCCAAGCTAATTATCTGTAGTTTGACCTGATAAATCATTATCAGATAGGTCTTTGCCTTGTGATGAACTGGCTGTTGATTATTAAGGACCAAGGCCTCAGCAGGTCTGCTGGGGGAGCTGTCTGGTCTCTGTTGTCGCACGAGGTGGAATGCACATGCTGCACTGCAGGTTGCTGCAATGATTGCAGCTTCCTCTGATGTTACATTAATCTGAGCCTGATCAGTGTCTTAATACTATCTAATTACAGCAATAGCTAAATAAATAATGAGAAGTAGCTTTTAATGGAATAAATTCTCTATGTAAATGTATCACTCACTGCAATTTTGCCTACAATCTTATCTTAGACACTAATATTTTGGGAGTTGTTCTTGTAGCCTGCTCCCGTTTATCTGTTAGTTTCCTTTTCTGTGTCTTATAAACCAATATGTCAAACCAGCAAGGTCAGATGTAAATCTTCATGACTGGAGACTGCATTGTCTCTTGACTTTAGATTTTATAGATATTTCTGTTACAGATATTATCTTCTTTTGCCTCCTGCTGGAACTGAATCCTTTGTGATTGCCATTTCGTTGTCTTAGATATGATCAAGCAAAAAAAGCATCCTTTATGCATATAAACAAACACCAAAACAATTTTCTGCTTTTGCACTTGTCTGTTTCAGGATCTGGTCTTAAGAACAAACAAATGAAAGCAGGGAAATGGCTTACTTATGGCCTCTTTTAAGCTCAAGAGGGTTTTTGTCAGGCTTTTTTGTTACAAATGAGATCAGTCCATTTAGAATGGTTTCGTTGAGCAGCGAATGTATTGCACGCCAGTGCTGGTTAGTCCTGGGTCAGTAGTGCTGAGAACATCCTCACATTTATATTCCATTTAGTCCCACTTGGATTTGCTATACCAGAAGCATGAGTACTTGCTTCAGTTCAAGTGCCAGGATTCCACATTCCCAATTTCTCTGCATGGAATATTTTATCTTACACATGGTATTGTGATGCAGTAATGAGGGTGGAATTCTGCAGCCATGAACAGTTCCAACAATAACTACTGAGCATTGGTGCCTATTATAAAACAGTACATAAAACAGTACAAACCAATATTTATGAAATACTCGTTTTCTGCTGCTGTCAACACGTACTAATTATTATTGCAACTATTCATTACTTGCAAATGGGCTTTTTGGATTTTATAGTAATTAAACCAAGATAATGGCTCTTTATATTCCCCTTGATAAATAATGATGAATTAGTAAACTTATCTCCTCACCTATTTCTCTTCCCTTTTTAATTTAAGATATTGCCTATGATTCTATGTTTCAATCTAGATTTGTATCTGCAAAGGAATTTCAAAGTACTGCCCTTAATTTTTAGAAAACTGCACAATTTCACATCAGTGTGCAAAGTCTTTAGTTTAGAAGTTATTTCAGCAATAGAACATTTATTTAAAGTAACAATTAGAACTATGAGCCATAAATATTGTCTAAAGCCAATGACTGAAAGCATGAAGTGCAGAATATATATAGAACAAAAAACTGTACATGCTGTTATGTAAACACATTAAATATATTAATTATTTAAAATATAGTTAAATATATTAGTCTTATCTTCTACTATGATATTGGCTTTCTTGGAAGTCAATGGAGAGAGCATCTGACTGACAATATTTTATGGAAAACTCAAATCCACCTCATGAACAAGAGCAATTGTTAATGCAAAAGCAAATGGCATTTTTATTTTCAGTCATTGACTAGAGAGAAACTTGCTGTGTCCAGGACAGACACTCCTGGAGAGCTGCAAAGGGCTGTCCAGTGGAAAGTGCATTTTGAGGGTATTCTTTGGACTCTTGTCTGTTTAGACTCCCATTAATGAAGTCTCGGGATACCATCTCTTTACCGATATGCCCTCCCGAATAAACATAGTAATGACCGCTGTTAAAATAGCAAATACCACCTGAGCAGCAATCCTATAACCTCAGTTCAGGTTTCAAAACAGATAAGGAAAGTAAGTTTATCTTCAGGAATGGGGATCCAAAACAGTCATTCAGCACATTTGTCTATATTATGTCCCCTGATCTTCTGAAACCACCAGAAAAATTTCACTGGGGTGGGCTTCACAGTATTAATGACCCGAGAGGATAAATGATACCTGTTAAAGTTTTTAAAAGTCCAGGAATGGACAAACTGTGACAAAGACATAATAGAAAGAATCAAGGAGGGCATTTTTCTTGGTCTGGTGTTAAATTTTATGGTACTTACAAGCTTTCAGTGACTGGCTGCCATATTTTGAGGTGCAGAACTTGGATGCAATACCTAGCAATAAGTTTTTGCTGGTTTAGCGTTTCTGTAGATAGCATAAAGAAACAGTAAATGATAACCAATAAATGGCCAATGAAAAACAATGTGTTAAAATATATTGCATGTAAAAGCATTTCCCTTTTCTGAATTACATATGTGGAACAGCAGCAAGATCTCATATATTGGAGAAAATTTCATCCAATAGTTCTATAGCCATCCAAAAGTGATCCAATTATTCTTTTTTATCACAATTTCTCTCTCCAGAGTTCGTTGTGTGAAAAGTAATTCCTAAATTTCAGACTCCAAATGCTATAGTGAAGTGACAACATAATTTCAGTAATTACTGAATGTCTTAACATGAAGAAAGAGATTAGGCTTTCCTGTGGTTCAATTTTTTCATTTGCATATGGCAAATGTTTTAATATTTTACTTTTTCTTAACAATAGGAAAAATGCTAAAGCAGATATTGTGAAAGATTGCTGGCAAAGTGCAATGTCTGTGTGCATGTGCATTTATGTGTCACAGAGCTGCTTTCTGAAAACGTGGGGCTCAAAGTAGCCCCTTTTGAAATGATCAGTTTAGGTGAAACCCCTGCAGACAATTCCGTGTGCTCACTCCACATCTGCTATTTATACTCATGTTTTTATTTTCCTAGGTGGTTTTGTCCAAGCCTGCAAGCACCCTCTGTGCTATTGAAAAAATAATAATTTAATCTTGGTCCTTTGAGTCCAAAATCAATGCGTGCTCAGAAGAATCAAGCCTTGTCAATTATCAGGCTATCGAAGTGTATTTTTGTAAGATTTTTCATTGCAGGTACAATATTTCAGGATTGGATTTTGGATTTTTTTAAGAGAATTAGCAACTCAGGTAATTAAGGTTACATTAGACCAAATAAATGAGCTCTGAGACTGAAGTTAAAAGCTGAAAGTTTGTCAGCCTAATTGTAACGAATTGTTGGTCTGACATACAAGGTTAACAGCAGCTAAAAGCTTAGAAGGGAAAAAATATCACTCAATCAATAGGGAAATCCTTTAAAGAATAGCTTTGCTGGGCTTGGGTACATGAGGGAAGCAGGGCACACACCAGAGGACAAAGAGAAATTTTGACTTGATATTTAAGAACCTTTAAAGATTATAAAAACCCCAAATGTACAAAATTTAATTAGAAGCTAATGATTTGGTGTTGTGGGGAGCTGAAGGGAGCAGAATTGGGAATGGCTTGTTTGAAATGACCTTGCTGTCAGGGTTTCACATAAGCTGTTAAGTGCATGCAAAGAACTGCCACAAAATCAATGAAATAAAACATTGCAGTGGTCCCGTATGGAAGTATAAATTACCATTTTAGTTTTCAATCAATAAGAAAACAGATATCCCTGAAGCAGTAAAACATGACCTGCACACAGATCTTCATTGCAGGACAAAAGAGAATGCAACAGATATCAGTAAAACTCTCATAGATGTTTTCAAGAATAGTACTGGCTGTATAGAATAGGCAAAACAGCACCGATTCTGTGTAATAAACTGATCTGCTCCTGTCTGGTACTATCTGCTCCCAGAATAAAGAAACTGTCTTCATAGCTTATCATTTTGCAAAGCTTTTTGACAGCTGGCTTTAGAATTTGCATTGGATGTCCTCATTTTGTTTTGAAGTTTGTGGGTCTGGTCAGCATTTAAAAAAATGCCCTGAACAGGTGTCAAGATGATGCTGCCCAAAAAGCACTACAGAGGGAAATCGAGTAACACAGAGAATTTTATTGTAGGCCACAGTTTTACAAGTGTTTAGCCTTGATTGTTGCCATAAACTATCAGTTTATGCTGGTCTTTCATATCTGTTTGAACAAGTTGACTATTTCTGTTGATAAAGTACACTTACTACAGTAAAATCTGATTGCTTTTCAGTTTGAGTGTGAAAGTAAGGGACCTTGAAAATCCCACCCACTGATACCTTTAGTTAACTTCAAACCCTATTTTTAGGACAGTATTGAATAAGTTTGAATTGCTTTTGCCTGTGCTTCCAGATGGTCAGCACACAGTTTGAAATGTTTTAGTCACTTAGCTTATATTGAAAGGCTTCTCTAAGTACCCAGTGTTTCGTTTTGACTGGAAGTAATTTAATGTCTGAATCACAACTACAGAGATCTGAAACTGAGCAGGATTTCTGCACGTGTCGTAAATTAAAACACCATTGTAGAATATTTGCTCATCCCATAAATTCTGTTTTCAAGATACCCACAGAGGCATAAAAAAATTAAGACAAAAGTTTTCAAATTTACTGACAGTCCTGATTAACTGGGGAGGTCCCAGCTGACTGGAAAGTTAAGTGGGGAGAAATTGTGGTGCTTGTGGTTGGCTGGAAGGACTTGGGGTCCTTATCCAGCTTCTACACTAAAATCAGGGGGGAAAACAGCTGATGTGTGTAGGACCAGTTCTACCATCAGAGGCTGTCACACATAGCTGCAGCTGCTGCAGTGTGCACGGAATGGAGCCCCTAGCACAGGTGGTTCAGTTCAGTGACAGCAGCTCAATGGAGTGATGGAATCAATAGTTCTCTGCTCATGTTAAACCAGTGAGAAAACATTTGTGATACGGGTGCAGGACCTCCGAAGGACTGGCTCATTAGCAGGACAAGGGGTCTAAGTGAAATCGTTTAGGTAAATAGGGCTTTGTGGGTCATTAACAGGGCTCCTAGTTCTGTACTGTATGCTTATTTATGTATTATAAAGCACGACATCCATATGAATTTTTTCACTGAATTTCAGATTTGAATGAAACCAGAATGAAAATAAATGCAAGTTATTTCCATTTATCTGATTTTTGCAGCAATTCTATCCAACTGACGAGTTAGCATAATTTCTTTCCTGAGACACAAATCTGTCCAAATGAAACAAATCAGTCATAAACTCACTGGAGGGTTCAGTGTGTCTCTTCCTGACTTTATGACAAAGCTCAAAACAAAATGACAAAGATGCATGTGACTTCATATCCTGGAACTCTACCTATAAAGGTTGTTCCTATAATGGGATCATGTGACCTCTTTCTTCTGAGAGTAAAAAAGTCCTTGAGGGAACTTCATGTACGCATTTTTGAAAATTGTATCTTTGCATAGCAGAATAAATCTTATGTGATTTTACTGTGAGCTGATTTTGCCAAATTAACACTATGTGATAATCCTAGCATGTAGTTTATGGTGCTAAATTCTTCCCATCTTCCTTGCTAGGACAAAACAAGGTACCCCTTTCCCCAGCATGTTATGTATGGGAAAAAAAAAGAACAGATAAATAATTGGAGAAACAAAGTAGAAATTTTATGGAGCAATTTGCAAACCCTGAAGTGAGTTTTCTTTTTATGTTACTGATTTTATGATTACTCCTTCAGTATCTTTTATCAATTTGCTATCAATATTCACAACAATGTATTCTTGTGTATTTAAAATATGGCTTGGGTTTAGGTTGGAATTGATATTTAAAAGGAATATAATGTTAATTATAGAAAAAGAGCCTTTTTAAAAAATGAAGCTAAAATAATGAGAATTATCTCCTTTCCTGTTTACATTCAGTGTCCTGTTAGTTTTGTATCTTTAGCTTTTAATATTTCTACCTGGAAAAATACCAGCAATGTACCACAAAAACCATAGAACACAAAGTTAGTAATTGCATTTTGCTGTATTTCTGTGTATGAAGATAGCTTTCATGTTTCAGATGTGAGTTTTTTTCTCCAGTTTTTCATACCTGTTGAGAAGTATTCCATCTCCTCTCTGGAATGGTATTAACAACTGTGGTTTAGAAGGTAATTTTGTACATGTTACTGGCAAATACGTGATTTTGCTACCCTTCTCAAGCAACCCTCTTGTGTCCTATGCATGGTAACTTTTATTATCTAACCTTGTCAACTAATTTCTAAGGCTTGATGTGCCAGTGATACACAGCCATATACATCGATGCCAAGAAGTTTCTAAGCCCCTTTTTCCATTAATCTTCATAACTGCAATGATTTTCTGCAATTAATAGAGTGACTGAGAGACAAAAATCCAATCTACAGTTACAGAACACTTCAGTAAGTTAAATGTATGCAGTTGGTCGAGTAAGTATTTAAACAGCTGCTAATAAAATCTCAGGTCCATTGGGAATTACCTTTGTTAACACATGGATATATTGAACTTTAGTAAAGGATGAACTTCGTGCTTTTCTTTAAAAAGCAAAAAGAAACAGAGGTGGAAATTGCATATCAATTTAGTCAGAATATTGGGAGGCTGGACATGAATATATTTTGTAGGTAGGTGTTTACCTCCTTTTTTGAGCTTTATCTCTCAGATTTTATCTTAAAAATTGACACAGCTAGCAAGTGTTCATACAAAATGTCAATACTCGTGAAAATACTCCTGCAAAACCTCTCTTCCGATTGTAGGATCAATTGCTTGGTCTTCATTAACACCAAAAAAAATAGAAATGGAGGAGTGAGCAGGAGGGATTCACATTAGAGCAGAGAACAAGTTTATCCATTTATCGAAATTCCATTAGGTTGAAGCTTGAGAATAAAGAAACTTTCTTGTCAGTAGTTGCAAAAAACTTTTGTCTTCATGAAGAGGTTAAAATAACACTAGCTGGTTTTCAGGCCATGCACAGTGTTTAATCTCTCTCCTAAACAATACTAGTCTCTTTGTGCAGGTGTGTTCACAAGAAGTTCTCAGCACTCATGGCCAGTGCATGCTGTGGCATTCCCCTAAAAACAATGAAAGGTTCCACTTTCCATAAATGTGTAGCAGAACTGTTTCTGCCTTCTGAAATTGTAAAAGAATCACACATCAGGTTTCTAGGTTGGGAGCGTAAGATTGCCATACAGGCTTGACCCTGTCTTTATTCAATGGCATGTCTCTAGAGATTGGAAAAATCATTTGTTGTAAAAAGTAGAGGTATGAGGGAAGTGTTAGGAGGTGTCAGAAACAGTTTGCAGCTTTTCCTTGGCAGCAGAGCTTTTCTGGGGAACTTGTACAGTCTGTTCTGTCCTTTTTTCTGCAGTCAAATAAGTTCTCCCTTTGCCTAAGGAGATTTTCTACTATTTTTGTTATGTTTGTAAAATTAAATAATTCTTCTGTATAAATTGCTATTACTTAATTTCAGTTACTAATTCCAAAATCATACTGTTTTAATGCTTCCAACTCTATTTCCTTAACAGCCCCACCTGAATCTCCCAAGGAAACATATTAATCCTTATAATAGACAGATTTGTATCAATGTTGTTTCTTTAGATACACATCAGGTAATCTGGTTTTAAAGCCAAATGCTCTGAGAGGATAACAAGGGATTTGACCATTGCATTCTCAGTCTCTAATCCAGGTCTTTGTCAATTAGCAAGGTAGATGCAGTGCATCTAAACTGATTTTCCTATTAGTTGTTTAATCTATGACTTTTAGGTCAAAGGAAGCCTAGATGAGCTTTTGGTTACGAAAATCTATTGCCAATAACAAGAAAAGGGGACACAATTTTTAATATTTGCCTGATTTCAAACCTAACACTCAAAATAGGAGCAGGGGGAGACGCTCATTGAGCAGCTTTCCACCTAAGGTATTAAGATTAATTTTAGGTTCTTATGGACAAATTAAAGACGATAATTTTTCTTCAGGGAAACAAGCAAGTGAGCACGAAGAACGAGATGCCCGTGTGAGAATGAGGACTCTTCTTGTGCTCCTGGTGGGAGCAGTATTGTAAAATACAGCAGTATTTTAAAATGGAACAAATTCCCCTTTAAACCTAACAATTATAAAACCTCTATCAATGTGGTATTTTTATGCTCCATTATTATTTGATGCAAGATATAAAACTACTTACATACTATAGTTTTCTGAGTGTATATATGTGTTTCATAGGCATATCTGTGTGGAGTATGAAGTAAAAGGAAACTGAGGTCAAACATCTGGCATTATATGCAGCTGTTATTTCTGACACAGGGTTTTGTCTGTGTAGAAAACACTTGTGGAGAGGAGTACAGTGAGACAGTGTCATCCAGGGGTAGTACTGTTTAGTTTGTTGAAAAGAAACTTCATTATTTTTTCTATGGCCTTTCTTGGGAAAAAAAAATACAGTATGTGTATCTAATTTGAGGCAAATTTACATTTACTTTGATTTTTTCCCTTGTTATTCTTTGAGCACTCAGACACATTGACTACTGATGAGCACACAGGACTCCTGGGTTTTATTTCCTCCTCCAGCTCCTAAGGAAATCTAGCCTTTATTACTAATTTAACCTCTTACTCTCTTTGTAAAACAGTACTGGGGTTTCAAAAAATGAAACAGAAAGAAGTGCTAGTAAATTTGAGAGCACAACTTATTTGAAATTGACTTCTAACTCTGTATAGTCTAAAATGAATCTTAGAAATTTCAGTTCTATAGTGCAAAAATTATTAAGCTAAAATGTCTCAGTATGACATATGAGATCATTGGATGGTTCCAGAGCAAGTATTCAAGAAAAATTGAAAATGGAAATCAATTGAGTATTTGTGTAAGTTCCTACACATGGCTTGTCTTACATCACTGAAAATACCATGTGTTTAAAGGTAGTTTGCACTTCTGTACTTGACTGAATCCAACACCTTCCCAGAGTCATTCTACTTTGGAGCATTAGAGAGTTTTTTCTCAAAGGCAGAGTCCAACCCCTGATGCTGTTTACGTGGAGGGAGGAATTTTTCAGAGCCCTGCAGAGCTTCCTGCCTGTGCTGGGTTTACACTAAGTATGTTTTGCAGAACAGAGCGTTTATTCATAATGTCCAACATAATCCTTTCTGCACAAGATATTTGAAGAAAACATAGCTCTTTATTACTTGGTAGGATTAGATTTCATTAATTTCCTTTACATGAGTGATGGAAGAAATACCAGAAGAGTCAAGTGTCGAAGAGGGATTCAGGTCTATAACCTCTTGCCACTTTGCCAAAGCCTTTTTGTTATTTTTTGTTGTTGGAGGTTTAGCCTGGGGGAGGGTTCAATTTTTTTTTTTAATTATTTTTCTTTTCAAAGAAATGGGCAGGATTACAAATCTACTTTGCTCACAACTGGCAAAAGTTTGGTGTCCTCTGAGTCAACAGATGCAAATATATATCTCCACTCTTATGCAGAAAGTGTCCAGAGCAGCTGAATATTTATACAAAAATCAATATTATGCATAATATTCACTGAAAAGATGAAAGGATGGAAATCACTATCTAAGAGATACTGATTCCCATATCTTACCCAGTCTTTTTAGGAAGAACAAAGAGAGCATTAATACAAAATTTCTGCCTTGCTGCTCAGTTCCATCATGTGTGATTTGGGTGTATTTGATCAGGTGAATCTCCCAGAGGAAACTCATAAAGGAGCAGCAGTTGTCTGCAAAATAAATACAACTTTTGATATTTTGGTGTTCACTTTCTTGCTCTGGCAATGCCAAGACAGCTGCGTGTGGCCACACCTGTGGCAGCCACCTTTGAACAGACCATATTCACTTCAGGAAAATGCAGCTCTGTTTTATTAGTACCATTCATTAAAGAGAAGCAACTTATTTGTTCTTTATTCAGGGTCTAAATTTAAAAGTATTATAGTTTTTTTTTTTTTTCTTTTTAAGGTGAATTATATTCTGTGACAATGGTGGCTGCAGCTACACATTTAATTAGATTCACTGTGAAGAGAACATATAGACTTCATAAAGTGGATTTATGGTTTCAATTTGTTTCTAATTTTGAGGATTTCTTTTTAATTACAATATTTTTGCATTTCTGTCAGAATCATCACCACATGGTGACATTTAGTCAACATTTAGCTGTGAGGTTAAGTGTACTAACAAAGTTCTAGCTTATCTCAAATAAATTGTAGGATTTAACTTCGGGTATGTGAGAGCATTTTGTACTCCAGGGACTGTCTAAATCCCCAAATCCTCCACAATTTAGTTGTGGGGTTTTATGTATGTAGCAGACGTAGCTGCTTTCACATCTCTTCCATTTGGCTGAAGATCAGGTCTGGGGAATGCTTTGTGTTGAGTGCACTGTGTACAGGCTCAGCCTTTTCACAGCCGTGTTTGAAATGTCACTCTGGCAGTTGTAATGATCTTAATCTCACCACTCTCTTCTTTCTAGGGTGTGTTTAGCAAGAATCTTTAAAAATCTGAGTCAGGAATTTTATTTACGTCAATTTTTTTTTCTTTCTTTCTCCACAGAACTGAGTTTTGTAAATTCAATTAGACATTGTACCATATGATATAATCAAGGGGTGAGGCCTTTTAATGTGGAAGAACTCCCATGGTTTTTAAATCTTTTTTTCCCTCTCTGAGTTTGTTGTCCAGCTCAGTGTGGGAGGCTTTCTTCTCTTTTTTGAAAAGGCACTGTTTTGTTGATCATGCCCTGTGTGATAACCAGGTATGTTGTCACTGCCCGTAGTACTGAGGATTTTGTCAGGAAAGATTTCTTGACATATTTTTATTTTAACTTATGTAAAATGTACATTGAAAATGGACTTCAGGTGTCAATTATGAATCCGTGCCTGAATTTTGAACATGGTTGTTATTTCACAAACAGTTTTTGCTTGGATGTACTATTGAAAGAAGTCAAATATTAAGAGAGGAAATCATTTGGGTGATTTCCTGTACTAAAGTTTAAGTCATCCTAATCTACTTCTGAAACTAGTTCTGGTTTTTTGCATTCCTGTATACAATGCAACAAATATATAAAAAAAAAAATTGTGTGTGAGCCTATGCTTATTTTGTGTTTAATTTTTCTTAACTTTCTGGGGAAAAGCCCTCAGCTCCATTAAAGGCACAGGTCCGTATTTTTGGGTGGTCAGGCTCTGACTGTCCTGTTAGGCCAGCAGTAGAAATGTCTGCACTAGAAAAAAGTAAAGAGAAACAAGTCGTATTTTTCAATGGTCTGTATCACACACTGTTGCAGTGGGGATACTGCAACACGCATGTTCTTCCATAAAGGACAAACCAATAATTTCCAAATGCATCTGAAGCTGCAAGCAATGACACACGTGGAAAATTCCATTCTGGAGAGCTTCACTCTTGCATTAAACACCGTGTGAATCACACACACTTCCGTTTTGACTGTTTACTGATGTACACGACATTTTCTCAGAGCACTCCTCTGTGTTCCCTTACCAACAGTATTAATAAATTGTCCTCCATGGTGGCCAAGAGCTATGTCTGAGAATCAGAGGCTTTCTTTAATCCCTGCAATACCTCAGTCCCAGCTTCCAGCCTGTGTGGTGCATACTGTGTAAGAGAAGCAAATGACGTAGTTTACAAGGGCTGAGCTTCCACCTGCTGTTTGGAAAAGCAGGAGGGTTTAAGGATTTACATTCATTATTTTGTAGGCAAATTTTAATAAATTGTTATAAATGTGTAATTTGTAACCTATAAGCCAGCCTCCTCTGCCAAATAGAAGTTTAAGGCTACAGAACACTTAGTTTCCTGTTGCTGTTCTTTGGTGCAAAACCCTGATGTGGTCTTCTGAGGCTTTTAGATCCAAAACTATTATTTTCTCTGTAGGGTTCTGGGCTGTGTGCCAGTTTGTTGTGTGTCTGTGCAGTATTGTATCTATTGCTGCCTGGTAATTTGCCTCTGCTGGGTAAGAGCCTGCCTCTCTTTCAGAGCACATAAACAATTCTGGAGATGAAATAATAGGTTAGGTGCCTTGTCTTTTCAGCCATGTACAAGTGATGTGAAGGGTCAAGAGAATATCCTGTGCAAGAATCCACCCTTTCATCAGAGGCTGAGGTGTCAGAGATGATGCATTTCTGTCCTCCTGGCTCATGGTGCTTTGTTCAGTAGAAGGCATGTTTGGGCTTTTATCCCCTGGCATTGATCTGAATTACTGCAAGTAGGAGGAGGAATCAATTCTCTTTGGTACTTGATTTGAGCTGCCTGAACTATAGAATCACATTTTAATTTAGACTTACTTCACACTGTAAAAGATAAGGGCTCCTTCCAGACATACTATTAGGTCTCAACCTTGAAGGTTTCTGTTATAATTTCAACACTTATCCACTTATTTCATGAATAAAAGGTTTCTGTTTTAATTCTAGTAATCCCCCGTGTGAAAGCCTGTAGCACAAGCAGATTCATTGCCGAGAACACAGAAATAGCTACAGAATTCAGTTATATTGATTTCTTCTGCTTACTTAAGGGAGGGATCAACACCCAGCTTCATTAACATCTCTGAGCCTGCACTCGCCTCTCCTGCTGCAGATCTGCACGACTTTTCAGTGGCTGGCATCTCTTGCTTATAGTTTGATTTACTGATCTTAGACAAGTGAAAGCGGTGGATTCAGTAGTGACACTGAGGCTGATGTCTCTCTTGCCTTGGAGAGCTTCACCATAGCAGGACAGCCTTTTCTCTGAGATTTTGTTGCTGTGATTTGACTGCACTGTTTCCTATGCTGACGTATTTCAAACAACTGGTTTTTCAGTGCTTGCGTTTCATTCAGGTCAAAGGGAGCAAACCTTCCCTTCTGTATTTTGTGTTCCAGTGTGACTGTCAGAGACCCACCATCACCTCGGGTTATGAGCTCATGGAGTCTGAGCTACTGAGTTAAGAGTTGTTGCCCAGATCATGGTTCAGTGAATGTCCATGGGCTAAACTCCATCTCCCTTGTCTGTTTCCTGGTCTTTAGATGGCACTGTCCCTTTATTGCTTTTTTCCCAGACCTTTTCAGTCTGCCAAGCTAAGCTTGAAAAAAATGGAGGTAACAAATGATATAAACTCATTCTCATGTTTGCAATTGAGCCATGAGAGCCTCCAGAAGAATTGGGAGTATTTTTAGCAGCTGTGCTGTGGGTACTACCCATAACCTAGAAGCTGGGCACATATGAAAATGAAAAATAATAGAGGAATGAAGGAAAGGAAATTATGGTTATCTTTAAGATAAGAATGAGAGTAAAATTTGACTTTTATTCTTTCTTAGTTACTTAGGGCTTGATCATGCAGGTTTTTGTAAAATATCTGAGGTGAAAAACCTCCTTGTTTGGCGGCTGTGGTTATTAAGATGTCATGGAGCACTGTGTTAAAAATCCTATCTGTTCAAAATCAGCCAAGCTGGCTTGAAATTGCTGAGGGTGAATTTAGCAAAGGTAGATGATGATTTAACAGCAAACTGGATGAAGAGAATTGCACATGTACCTTAGAAGCATGAGCTGTGACACTGTGTGGCTTGGGGTTGTTTCTGAGGAACAGTGGCTCATGTGGTCACATTCTCACTCAAATCTAAATGTGGTAATTGGTGAGGACTGCCTGGCTCAAGTTCCTGAAGTCAAAAGTACCCTGTTGAAATTCTGCTGAACACACCACTATCTCAAAACTAAACCACTTTTGCTTCAAGAAGAAGGTATGTTAAGCAATAAATATCAGTAAATTGTAACTTTTACTTCACACTTTGCATTTTATTACCAAAGTTGACTCAATTTATTCCTCTGATGAACCATGCGGCAAGGACACTGCTATTGTTGTGCAGCAGCCTTGCAGTTTTTAATGGATTAAAATCAAGCTTCTATGTGCTGATTATGGTTAAATTCAGTGTGTCTCAGAGGCAGCTGCCCAGCCATGGATGTGAGCACACTCATCTGCTGAGAGCAGCAATTCTGATGGACCGCTGGCTTCCTTTTAGACACTGTTAGCTTGTTCTGTGCTGGTAAAAAATGAGCTGTGACTTTCTTGCCTGGGGGCGTTTGTTTCTTTTAGCTTTAGCATTGCTAGTCATTGTGGAGATTTTTATTGTGTTTTACACTGTGAATAACAAGAAGTTTGATTTGCTGTAGAGCTCCATGTAACTGCTGGTTACAGGGAGCAAAAAATTATGCCACAGGGGAGCACAATGTGATAGACAGCACATCTAACTTTTCTGATGTGTGGGATCATTCCAGAAACTCAAGAATTCTGTAGTGCTTAACAGCCACTCTCTTCTACAGTCTGTATGTCTTCTCCACAGCCTCTTCAGGAATTAATTTAGTTTTTCAGTCACAAATGACATTTTGGACAACTCTACAGCCTGAAAGCTATTCTTATGCCACATGGAGAAAAGCAAGAGCATGTAGGTAATGTTTTTGTATACAGATAATTTCCTGGTTTTGGAGGTGATACCGTTTGGGAATAAGTTTTATTGGCAGTTCCTGCTTCTTCAGGAGGGTTTCAAATTATATTTATTAACATGCTGCAAAAATCATGTTCACTTACATAATTTATATGCATCAGCAGTATTAATTTGACTTCTGATTTAAAATAAAAATGTGTTTTGCAAAACTTTTCCAGTATTGGCCACATTTTTAATTGTTATAAATACCGATAGTATCTCTAAATGGATTTTTTACCAAAGTTTTATGCTACAGAAAGTTATCTCTTACTGTGGACACAGAATCTCAAAATGAATGTGTGTATCTTTTACAAGTGTTAAAAAAAAAAAAGTGTGTCCTTGGTTTGCTTGTACTTTTTAATCTATTCCCTGTATTCTGCATCTTTTTTTTAAACAACTTGACAGTGTATTGTGCAGACATGACACATAAAAGGTCATCTTACATTTTTACATTTAAAGGTATGTGTTGTAATGTTCTAGTTTTAGACATTATCTTTCATCCAAACCAAACTTATCAAGAAATAGAGCCCATCTGCTGCCACAAACACAAAATATTTTAAGCTCTAGGCTGCATAAGTATTCTACAAACACACCAGGAATAATTAGATTAGGATATATTTGCACTTGAAAGTTTAGTGAAGTTTTGTTCTTGTATAGCTTTGAGGGTTAAAGATTATCTAGGGCCATCAAAGCCTCTAACCAGTGAGCTGTAAAGATACCTTGTTCAAAAATTGCTCTTGGAAGTAATGTTTTTCTCTCTTTTCCTTCCTGCTTTTAGATTTAACACCTTTCCTCTATTATTTCAAGGTTTTTTTAGATCTGCATTCTAGCAAAATATTTACGCTTTTTATAGGTGCAGGTCTATGCAGATGCTCCATAGCATAAATATGCTGTATATCACAAAAAAAAAAAAAAAAATTGGGTCTTCTTTCTAGTTATCTGACCTCTGTACATGTTTCTGTGCTACTTTGCACTGCTTAATGTATAAGGTTTCCTGCAGATGAATTAGTTGGCAGTGTATAAATTAGGTATCAAAAGAATAGATGAATCTTAAATTAGAAACATTGGCTAATATTATGTATGTTTTGATGCCACACAGTGGCGTTCTGGGCGATTCTTTTGGTGCTGTACTGTCCACAGTTCGATGTGTTGTCCCTGTTTTTGGGGATAATTTCTACTTACAGTGGCATTGGGACTGTATTTAGTGGTTGAGGGAATTTACAATACAGAGGTGATAATGAGGGCTTCACAGATATCTTCATTTGGCAAGGAGAGGGGAGACCATTCCAATTCTGAGCCCATTTGGGAAGTACCAGAGTTTTGAGCTGGAGTTAAAGAAAGAAGGTACAGATTCTATGCACACAAGGCAATTCTACAGAATCAGGTTCCAAGGATATTGATCCTTCTGAAGCCTGATCAGCTGAATGTGCTGCTGGCTAAGCCAGTCCTTCCACACCTGGAGTTCTGTCCTCTCTCTGATTTTGTATGCTGGGCTCTCCTGGTTCCTCTGAACAGGGAACAGGAAGCCTGAAAAGACCAACTCAAGTGCAGCTCCTGGTGATTAACTTTGAGGCTTTGGTTATTAAGTTTTGTTTGATCCTTCATCAGAAATGGATTTCATTCAGGTGATTGTCATCCTTCCCTGTCCATCTGATCTGGGGTCACAGGGAGGTTCAGCACTGTGCCCTTGGGCTGTGTTTTCTGTGGAGAACTTGAGTACCATGCATTTATTGATCATTCTGGAAGGGGTGACATTCATGATTGGGGGTTTTGTTGTTTTTATATTTAAAGAAAGTCGAGTTACCCCTAAAGTTCATTGTATATCAATGCAACTTTGCACTGAACAAAGCAAATAGCTGGGAACTCTTCCTTTCCTGCAAGGTAACAATAGAAATTTCGTTCAGCCACCTGCTACTTTGTTTTCCTCCATGCACTTCGACATTTACCACTGCAGTGGTTTTAATTTTCTTTGGTTTTTATAAAGACAATCTTGTTCAATTATTCAGCTATTTTAAGCTGTTTTAAATAGTAATTTTAAAATTATATTGTAAGCAGCCTTGAGATTTTTTCTTCTTTTTTTAGTTAATCTCAGCAGAACTCTGGTAGCTTCTGCCAGTCAGGGTTGTGGTTTACAGATTTCAAGAAACCTGTAGGGCTGGACTTAAGTACTACCTCACTGAAAGGGAATGAATCATACAGGAGTTTCTCTTATGGGGCTAAAATAGTAATAATAAAATAAGTATAATGAAAAAACTCCTGGTAAAGTGATCTGGTTTTGCGTAGGTGGTCTCTGATAAAACAAACAACAAAAATCCGTGTGGGCCTGTGGGTGTCATTTGAAAATCCTGATGAGTGATAATAGTTTAAACTGTGGCAGCTCTATGTGCTGACCATGCAGCAATTCAATTGCTAAACAGCCTAAATATGTGAGCTGGCTTTTTTGATCTTTTTAGTGAAATGCCACTTTGCTTTCTAGTTGCTTTCTTATTAGAATTTCCAATGCTGCTCTGCTAACGGAGGGCTGCAAAAATAAGCAATGTTGCAGTTTTATTGGGGAGCAGATTGCTTCTAATAGTTTGTTCCACTTTGCAAAGCACTGTCAGGCAATCCTCACCATGATGAAAGAATATAAGCGTGGGTACAAAGTGACCAAAAGAATTAATGTTCTGCAGTGCCAGTGTGAGGACGAAGTGGACTCTGAGTCTGTTGGCTAGCCAGCTTTTGGCAAGCTTCTTTTGGCTTTGAAAAACACAAAATGAAATAATTGTAAGTTTTCTGTCCATGTATAGGAATTATCTACTTATGAAATATTTATTAAGATTTTATATTAAGAAAGATAAATGCCAAAGGTATAGAATTTTTTAATTCTGAAAGACATGTAAGCTATCTATTAGCATATATTTTTCATTTTATTTTTTCTTCCTAATGCATTACCAATGTTGTTGATAGGCCAACAGATCAGTTTGCTTTTAGAAGACAGATTTAGTGGAAGGAAATGCTTATGTTTTAGAAGTACCAAAGTAAAATTGACAGACCCTCATACTTCCAAAGCATTATTGAAAAAGTAGAACTGGAGACCCTGGGAACATGTAGCAGACTAGAAAATTAAGGGTAAAAAAAAAAGCAGATTTAATCAGAGGTTTGTTTCCTTTCTTTAGTGGCTGGACGGGACTTGTGATTTTGGTTTGTTTGATTGGATCTTTTTTTAAAGCATCTATGTTACTTTGGGAAGGAATTTGACTTTTTAAAAAAATTTAACATGTAGATTACTTTGGGAGATTGCAGAATATAAAATGCTCTGTTTTCTGGTCAGTTTGGAACATAGAGTTCTGGTTTTTCTATTAGTATGGTTCCAAGTGGATGCTTTGTGTACAATAGTGACAGCTATTATATTGTCTATTTAATTACAGCCAACTCTGTGAGAGTGGCAGGGCTGGCATTTTGCAGATTTGGGGCTGAAAAGCATTTCAAGGGAGTATTAGACACATCTCTTCATTCCAAGTAGAATGTGTTTTAGTATATGATCTGCAGTTCAAAATAAAGCTCTGGAAAATACCGATATTTACTGGAATTGTAATCGAAATCTTCTGGTTTTTGTACTTTAAGCAGGGCTTGACATAAATGCTTTGTGTAGTTGCTTTTTCAATGGGCAGATCTTAGGAAAGCTTCCCTGGCATTCTGACGTCAGAGACATCTTGTTCAATGTCCTCTTCAAAGCAGCCACAATGTAAGGTTAAAATGAGGTTTCTCGTGACCCTTTTGGTGGAATTTTGGTGACTGAGGGGTGGAGATAACATCACATGGTCTGAACGCCCGGTCGTGGTGCTCGGTCACTTTGTAAAACCTTTTTCTTTTTACCTTGCCTAAAAGAAGAGAGGTTTCTACCTGCTTTCCCAGTTGTGCATTTTCAAAAGGAGGTATGTATCCCTCCTACTGGAAAATTAAGTCTCTAAGTGCAGGAAAATGTACTGAATTTTGTAGTTAGATACCGTTGTCACTTAAAATACTGCTTGGCTGTTTAGTGCAGCTGCTAAGCTCTGGAATGTGCCATCTTTAAAGTCGCTTTCATTAAATTGGTGTGCACACATACAGGGTGATCGAGATGGGCTTAAAAGCAGTGTATAGCCACATCCTTCTCGCTGGGAAAGAACTGCTTGGAGTGCAGGGAAAGTCTCAAAAGAGTTGGGTGCTTGACATGGTAAACAGAAACAGTTGTTGACTTGCTTGTCAGTGTTAGAGGTTTTCCTTTAAATGAGCTTGTGTCAGCAGGGTTAAATCCAGACGCCCTTCAGGAAACACAGAATGAGTATCTGAGATAAATATCCAGAATTTAGGGCATCTGAGAGGTTGCTCTGAGGTAAACTGGCGCTTGATAAGAAAACTCCGCTCCCACATAAGGGAGATAGAGCAAACATGTATTTTTCTGCATTTTTTTTTTCCCATGGAAGAAAGGGGAACAGAGTACAGTGTCAAAATACGCATGTAAACTAATGTATTTGAGAAATTATGGCAAGATAAATAATTATTGAAATAGCCATCCTTTTTTGAGGCGTGGGGTGGGGGAAAGAATTGCTACTGCATCACCTTCAGCATTAGTTTGTGTGTGACTTCATGTAACCAATGGAAGACTGTCTTAAAATCTTATTAAGAAGGTCACAAATGGTTTGTCCTGTTCAAACATTTTCTTTTGCATAAATTAATTAAGAATAATACGGGCATAGTGTTGGGGAAAGCAAAGATTTCATAGCTCAGAAATAAACGTTCTACACGTTACTTTCCTTTGTTTCACCTTGACCACAGATAACGTGGGGTTTTTAATTGATGATGTCTTTTTTGTATGGCTTGTAATAAAATTTAAAAATCCTGCTTGGTACTTATCCATACATAAACTTGAAGAATTCATGACATTATTACCATTATTGCTCTGTTCCCTCTGTTGTGAAAGCAGTCAGAAATCTATGGTAAATAAAATAAGGATAGATCAATATAACCCCTAAAATTAAAATATTCCAAAAGCAACACTGGGAGTTTTGGTCGTTATGTAGTCCAGCTTGCTGTGTAGCTTTAGGCAAAAGATGCTGATTCCATGCAGAAGTTTGCTTGAGGTGGATTTGGGAATAAGATTCTGCATCTTCTAGGACAATATCTAGAATTACAGATTCTTGAAGAATCACATTCATTACTCTGACCTGTAAATATAAGAAGACTATTTGACAAACCCAAGCAGAAGTAATTAGCCATACTTACGTTTACTAATCAAGCTTCATTTTTATCCAGTTTCATTTTCTTTCTTACAATATCAGTCTACTCAAGGAATCCCACAAAAGAGACAGTTTCCCAACAGGGGAGGGGAAGAAAAGCTGGTCAGGTTGTTCTAGTCCCCTCTCTTATTTCTACTGTCTGCCACGTAACTTGGCATTCAGGGGTTTTTGATGTTCCTGTAGTGCAACAGCAGATTATATTTGCAAGCTTCATATTTTCCCAGCAGGGCCTTGAATTTCACATGTAATAATTTGCATTTTAATAACGCCTGTAAAGTGTTCAGGTACATCTGACGGAAATATCGTGTGAGTCAGTTTTAATCCCTCGTGCAAAGTCTGCCAAACTTGTTTGTCAGCTCTAGTGTTTTAATTCACAGATCCTCAGGTTTGTGGGAAAATGCAGAAAGAAAAAAGATTTCGTTACTTCTGCACTCGAACCTCCTCCTGTTATGTAGAGCTGTATTTGTATGCAAATCTTCCCATACTGGGAAATAGCTGAATAATCTGACAAGCCATGATGTGGGGTTTTATTTTTGTCAGTAATACATATAAGAAGAATCTAACTGATTTTGTTCTTAAAGTTTTTAACCTTCTGAGTGTTGTGAAGTGTTTTGCCAATACCATTAGATCATTTGGCAATAACTGTAGGCTTGAGTGGAATCACACTGTGTGGTCCCATCTTAAATTCTTCAGTGTCTTCTTTTCATCCTAGATGAGTCTATCATTCTATCAAAGATTGGATGATTTTGTTAATTTCTTTTTCGAGGTCTTCATACAATTATTTTCCTTTTGTGAATGTCATCTACTCTAATTAGTTCGTGCCAATTTTTTTGCTTTTAATGTGTTGAATCTTTTTAACAGAATTAGTGCCTGGTTTTGACAATGAGATATATATAATTGCTTTTTAAAAATGTATTTATCATATCTAATACCAGTCTTCAAATGTATATTTGGTACAAAAGCAATAAGATGTAAGGATTAGAATGCAGGAAATTAGTATTTCAAGTATGTTGAATTATAATATTAAAGTTATAATTATAAAATAACAACCTTCCAGTAATGACTGCTGAGTGCAAAGTGTGAGCAAGGCAATTTTTTGTATTCAGCCAGCCAAAAAAATTGCATTTTAGTAACCATATTTTCCTTGTTTAATTTTTATCATATATTGGGTGGATAATCCAACCATTGGAAAAATCCTTTTCTACACTAATAGACTGAATGTGATTTTCCATATGGAAAAGGATTTTGCAGCTTTGACAGTACTCACTATCTGCTTAGTCTTGTGCACTCGAAGGAATTTCAGGTGAATCAATGTGTGGGGGCTGCAAGATTAAAGCAGGCACGTTGATTCCCTTTTGCTCACTTTTTCTACTTCTAGAAATGCAAGACTCATATCAACTCCAGGAGCTTTAGATATAGAGCGTCTTTGTTGTGTTTCTTGGAAGAGCTTTACTTTCATCCTTAGAAATAACTTGAAATCTATTATATATAATGAAAAACATGAACAGTAAAACAGAGTAATTCAGACTTTTTTGATATATTTAGCTTTTCGAAAACATCACACATGACACATTAATAATACAGTGATTGATATGGCAGTTGGGATGTTTAGGAAATGGCTTTAAATGCATAACAGTAATAGTTTCATGCCATTACATTTACATTTAGACAAGCATGCAAAACTAGCAGTTGCTGTTTTATATTCCTCATAAAAGCTAAAGCATCCTTTTGAATCTTTTAAGTATCCAGTAGGAATGAAAAAAAAGTAACCTCTCTGAAGCATTTCCAGAAGCTGTGAATGTGCTGTGATCATTGTTTAGTATTAGTTTCACTGGTATGTTTTGATATTCTTGATTGTTTCCTTGGTGGGGTTTCTTTGGAGTTTCATTTTGGGTTTGGTTTTTGGTTTGGTTTTTTTTTTGTGTTTTTTTTTTTTTTTTTTTTTTTCGGGGGGGGGTGGGGTTGTTTATTTCTTTTTTTTAGTTGGTTGGTTGGGTTTTTGTTTGATTTTTGGGGTTTTTTGTTTGTTGTTTTAATTGATTTTTGTTGGTGTTTTGGGGGATTTTGTTTGTTTTTTCGTGTAGATGTGTAATTCTGTGTAAGATAAAGAAGAGGTGGTTAATACTCTGTTTTAGGGAGTTTACCAAGATAGAATTTCATTCTAATCGCTATTTTTTCATGTTAAGCAGGCATAATTCTTTTGAAAGTTACAGAAATATGTAACTTGGTGTTCAACTCATTCACATGAATATTTCAGATTTTTTTTGTAAAATATTTTAGGTAATTTGGGTATTTTTGAAAATGCTTGTGGCAGGTGTTCCTTTGTCTAAAAAAATGTATGTTTTCTCTCTTTTTTTCACATTTTAATTTAAAAAGTAGGAAAAGAGTATAACAAATTTAATAAATATTAAGATCTGAGCTTGTATTTTATTTGACTTGGTGCTGAAAGTTGTTTGTAATACAATATTCTTGCTTAAACACAAGCTGGTGTAACTATGTCTTCTGCTGCTTTATTAGTGTCCATATGGAATTCTTCATCCTGGTTGTGGGTTGTTTGGGGGCTTGTTTTCTTTTCTAAGGAATCCTGTTGAAATGGGTGATGTACTTGTAAACTGCTGGTCCATATGTTTGAGGTTTCTGTGAGAGTTTGTTTTGGTGTTGGATTCCCACTTGTTCTAATAGACAACATTTCCTCCAATTCACCCAACACACAGTTTAGTGGAGCAGGGGGTAGGTGTGGTACTGTGGTTCTCCAGCTTTCCAGATTAGATTTCCATGATTCTAGGCCTGAGACAGAGCAAACAAATGAGGTGGAAAGAGAAACTCAAGCCTGGCTAAACAGTGTCATCGTCACAGCTTGCAAGATGGTTGCAGAGACTTGGAAATCAGTTAATTCATCACATCTCCCCTTCTGAATGGCAGAAGGAAACTTTTGTTTCTATTAGACATGTCTTTGAGAAAGCTGACAGTAATTTCCTAGGAAAATGTGGGAAGAAAGATATGTTCATGCTGTTTTGATTTCTTGGCTAGTAGTGTTACTTGGTCACTGCTTGTCCAGTGTTATTAGTAACCTAAATTGTGTTGTCAGCACACCTTTGTTTGCTTTCTAACAAGTACCTGAACAGCTGGAAGTTTGTAACCCACTGGAATTAAATTTCAAATACACTATGCTGTAACTAACGAGAACTTGCTAAAGTGCTGGAGGTTAAGCATTTCAGTCTTTGAGAATATGTTAGTTTTTTAGGTGGGTTGGTTTTTCTTTAGAATATGCCGAGTTGGAAGGAACCCATCAGAATCAAGTCCAGCTCCTGACCTTACACAGGACTCTCCAAGAATCACACCCTGTGCCTGGTCCAAACACTTCTTGAACACAGACAGTCTTGGTTTTGGGTTTTTTTGTTTTAAACTTAAGATTTATAAGGATCATGACCAGCTGACTGTTGAATATTTCTAGAAATGAGAACTCCATGGTGCCTCTGGGCATATTGTTCCAGTGTGTTCGCAGCCTCAAGGGGATCAAAATTCCCTTACATCTATCTGGAATCGCCCACATTCCAACTTGTACCCCTTGTCTCTCATCCTGTCACTCTGCACCATGGAGGAGAGTCATACCTAAACCCTCCCACTATGTAGCTGGAAGACAGAAATAGGGTTCTCCTTGAAATTTAGGCTTTTAAGCTCTCTCAGCCTTAGAGATTATGTGCTGTAGCAATCTGACTATTGGGTGGTCTTCAGCCAGACTAATTTCAGTACATCAGGGTCTAAAGTAAAAAATTTCAATTAAAAGGAGAAAGAAAAATTAGCTGGTTTGGCCTAATGTTTTCTGAGTTTTCCTCACTTTCTTTTAATTGCTTGGATTTCATCGTTTTTCTGACAACTCATTTTGCATCTGTCTGCCATGCTGCCCAAGTCATCCCTGTCTCATAGGCCTGGTGTATTTCTATATCTTTTATTATCATTCGCATATTGCAGTTTCTCTGTTACTTGTCTGTTACTCTTTCCTTTTTTTCCCCTGCAATTAAATTGTATGTTTCTCACATTGAGTAACAAACCGACAAACCCCATAATCTTAGGACAAAAGCCAAATTGTTTTCTGTCATGTTAGGGAAAAAAAAAAAGGTGGAGCAAGTAAAATTTAGGATCGTTTCAGAATTAAGGCCTTTGTTTAGGAGCTTTTTTGAGTTTGCAAGTTATAAAAATTACTAAAGCTTGAAAATAAAGGGACTTTCTGGGGTTGCATTTCTCTGTGTTGTTAATTATTTATAGCAGCTCATAGGTAAAACCACTTTTACTTGTCTAGTTAGTGCTTTATAGTTTCAAGATTGAAAAACTTACCTCCAGCAAGTATCTCCAATGTGGATTAATTTAAACAAAACATCTTTTTGTGGTGCTCTACTTTGACTTTTTTTGGATGTTTGCAATAACGTTATAATAAGGTATCTTGAGCTGAAATATGGAATTTTTTCATAAACATGTATAATTTGTTATCATGTTATCTAGGCTATTTATAAACAACTTGGATGCCTCAGGAAGACAAATGCTATTAGAATACATTAAGTGGTATAATTGTAACAAATGATCCATAGGCGAATGCTGCACTAAAGAAATTTCAAATTTCCAGCTAACAAAAATCAAGCTCTTCATTTATCTGAGATGCACAGATCAAATCTCTCTAAGAGTGTGAAAAGCTTTGTCTGAATTTTTCCACTTTTGAGAGTATTTTATGTAGGGAGACAGATCCTCTTTAACAGAGGATCTGACAGATCCTCTCTTTAACATAAGAATCCTCTTTAACCTTTCAGCCTTCTGGGGAGTTCTTTAATCTTAATCATCAACTGGTTTCTTAAAAGCACTGTTACATCCTTCCATTTTTTTCTGCTGAGAGAAGAGAATTAAAATTGGTTTGTAAAGCACATTCAGTTTGTCAGAACCTTACCAATCTCAGCCAAAAGTTCCCTCCTGTGTGCTGTAATTAACAGTTTGGGGCATTTAGGCAGTGAAGCCATTTGCAGTAGGAGCTCAGTTGTTCCTACACTGAGTGTGCACCGAGGTGGGGATGGAGCAGGGAGCAGCATTTAACCACCATGGGAGTGTTTTACAGCCCCATGTGGGGACAGTTCTTATCCTTGCCTGAGCAGGGGCTTCTGCAGACAGAGACACCCACTTGTGCTTTTCCAAGGTCTTGAGAAGGTCTCTAAATCCAGTCACCATCCTGCTCGTCCCTCCTCTTCAGCTCCATAGGCCTGTGTCTGCCTCTGGCCCAGCCTGCTCAAAAAACACAGTAAAATTTCAGGTGTATGTCTCAGCTTTATCACTGCTGTAGGATCTGTTGTGTAATGCAAAGAAAATGTTCTCAGTTCTAAACTTTGCCATAAAAATATTTCTTGTGTTTGTCTGGCTCTGAGGTAACTTTGCTGATGTGATTATTTCTATCAGTCAGCTATGATTCTGCAGTAAGCTTATTTACCATCTGCTTTCAAGATGTATGTTCCTGGCTAAAACATGATGTTTCCAGCTGTCATTTGCTTGATAGTGTTAGGTGGAGAAAACAGCAACAAAAAATGAGGGGAAAAGAAACATTAAAAAGTTGCTTCATCTCTGTAGAATATTTTTCAGAATTCAGTCTTGCAGTTATTAAAACGTGAAATGCTTGAGGCATGGACAGCAGATGGGCTGTGATCCTCTGCATCTTAGTATCTTCTGCCAGAAGACATGCTTCTGGGGGAGATATTTCTCTGTGTTCCTTCATTCTTCCCCTCAAAACATAATGGACTACAAAAAGCCAAAACCAAAAACCAACCTGCAACATTCCCCCCTGCATAGTTATGGGGTTTAGGTTTTAATATTTTCTATCTGTCTTGATTTGTTTCTTTGAAAAAGAAGTTTTGCCCTTATCAGTAATTTATAAAGACTATTCAGTTTTGCTGTAGAAGTTGCTTCATGTATGTTGCTTCAAGTTGGCATGTACAGTGTGCGGTCATGAAAAATTCACTGGAAAACGTTATTTTGTGTTGCACCTTCCCTGTCCACTGCATCATCCCAACATCTGCCTGTAGCTTCTTACCTGGATAGTCTGTAAGATCTGGATGTAGGCCATACATATGATCACAGAGAAAACAACAGTATCTAATAAAAGCTGATAGATGCTGTAGGATTTTATGTAGAGAAGTGAAATAAGCATCAACAAAAAATACAGAACACAGGAGTGTGATGAGAGAATGGCCAGATGTTGCCTACAAAAATTAAAAGCAAATCTGTAGTTTTTTCCTGAGTACTTCAGCTATGTAGTAATGACCCTAAAATTCTACATTTAGAATGGCTGGGGAGTAATAGAGCAATATAAAATTCTTAAATACATGGCAAAATTGAACATATCTGAATACTTTTGCAGCTGGAGCTTTATCAAGCTGTTCAGTTTACTGTTCTATTCTACATTAAATGTAGCAGTTTTTTGGTTTTTTTGGTTTTTTGGCAAATTTCCTTTAATAGTACAGAAGGTTGTTCTATCTTTACTGTAATAGTTCAGTTTTATATCCAGCATAGCATCAGGGTGACCAGCAGGTAAGTCTGGAGGTCCGTTTAAACCCTTACTCTGTGCACAATGATGGCTGTAAAAAGTGGCTGAAGTATCTATTTTACCTTTCCAGCTCTTCTTTGCATCAAGTGCTGCAAGGCTGGATGTAGTTTCTGTGTACTTATTAATCTTTAACAACCTTCTTCTACTCAAATGTGTTCAGTCTTCCTTAAATCTAGATATAACCTTTGCCTCTCTAAACATCCATTAGCAAGGAAGTTCACAGATCAACCATTTGCTGGGTGATGAGTCACGTCATCTGGTTTTGAAGCTGTTTCCTGTTAGTTTCAGTTGATGCCTCCTGCTCCTTATTTTGGAAGACAGAGTGAAGAATCAATTTTTATCACCTTGACCTTGAGGATCGTGTTTTTATAGGCGTTTGTTATTTCTCCCCTGAGCTATGTCTTTCTGGAAAGAGACTGAAGTGGTTTTTTTGCTTTAAGTGGGGATTTTTTTGTACAGAAGTTCTTTTAACTTTGTCCATCTTAAGTTTCCCTTCTACAAATCATTTCTAGTTCTACTGTACCCTGTTTTGAGATAGGGGACCAAGATGACAGACAGCACTGATGTGGACAGACCATGGATTTAGACAACAGCAGAATGAGTTCTCTGTTATTTTCCTGAAAGTTCCTAACTTCTAGTTTACATTTCTGAACAACTACTGATATATTAAAAAAAAAATTTCTCCATTTGTATTTCTTCCTCTTCATCTGTATTTGTTTTATCTGTCATTGAGTGGCCACTCAGTGTCCTGTGTTGCCTCTGTTTTTCCTGACACTTAGGAGAAGCTTGGCATCTCATGATACCTTCATGATAATGCTGTGGTGAAAGTGTATGGAAGTAAGATGTGACTGTCTCATTTGTTGTTTAAATTGTTGTGGAGGAACATGGTGGCTAAATTTAACTAATTTGGTGAATGTAGAATTCAGAAACTACCTCTAGTACTTTAGATCTGATTTTTATTCTAGTATATTAATGTATAGGACCCATCCAGAACACAAGGCCCTAGAATGGTATTCATCTGCTGAGGGAAGCCTGCAGAAGTGTATTTTCTTTTTGGTGGCATGGAAATGTTTAAGGCCAGGTTGGATGGAGCTCTGAGCAGCCTGGTGTAGTGAAAGGTGTCCCTGTCCATGGCAGAGGGGTTGAAATGAGATGATCTCTAGGGTCCCTTTCAACCCAGGCAGTTCTAGGATTTATGTAACCATGGAGTTATCCTTAAGCCCACGCCATCTTTACACTTCATCAGTATATGGTGTCTCTACCAGGACACACACATTTTTCAGTTCTTGTAATTACAGGTGGTGTGAGTATACCCAAATAATCTTGCTACATCTGTTCATGTGCTCCTAATTGTAGCTACAAAGAACGGCCAGATAGAAACTCCGTAATGTTCATGCCCTTTGTACCAGCCAAGGGAAACCAACACCTGATTTAGCTGGCTTTGAGCTGCAAATGTTGATTTGGCTTGCCTAGGAAGAGCAATCAAGTTTACTGTTGCTGACTTCTCGGTAATCTCGTTTGTGTTTTGAGGGTCTTGATGAAAACTGAAATGACTTCTTATGTTTTTTTTCCCCCACCCCCTCAAATATTTAATTAAAGGTCAGAACAACCTTGTAATTTCTTAACACACCAAACCTTTGTTCTTGTTACATTCAGTTTCTTTACTAGGTGTCTCTGGATTCACAGGTCAGAATACATATAAAAGAAAACAAGTTAGAGCATATATCAAGAAATCCAGTACATGTAACTGAAATGGATGAGACTCTTATTTTCTCCCTTAGTGAACAAGAAGTAATGGCTGCATATTTGTTGTTCACTTACACTGAACATGAGGTAGAATTTAAATGACAAATGGCCGGCTTCTGCTGTATACCAAAAATTATGGTAGAATAACTAGACTACCTTGCATTTTTTGCTCTTAACTTCAGAAGTGACTCGTTTGATTGTGCTATTGGAAATTCAAACTTTAAGCACAATCTTAAAGTGGTAAAACTGAACTTGGAACTGAAATTGCAGAAAGATGACACTAAAATAAAGTAATGCAGTATTTCTGACTCCGAACTGCCTCCGAGTGCTCTGTAAGCTTGCAAATATTGCATGTACCTGACCTTTACCAGTTACTGAGAACAAGGAAACTCTTCCCCTGAGCTAAAGATGGTGACAGAATCTGTGGACACGTCTGAGGCTGAAATTGGATCAGGTGGTTTGTTTGGCACTTGGCCACGTTTTTAAGTCATCAATTCAACTTTGGTCACCTGTAGAATAACCAAAGTCCACCCTCTGTGAAAATGGGCAGGTCTCCCCCATCCCAGTAAATGGGCTAACACACATTTTTCAGAAAGCAGGCAACTTTAATTCCAAGTTTTCAGTGAAAGGAAAATGCAGGTTTTTTGTCTTGGTTTTAAAAGTGTACCTTATTTCCTTTTTGTATCAAGATTGTCCTGCAATTCATTCTGGGACTGTCTTTATGTTTTGGGTCTGGTTTTTTTTTGTATTAAACCAAAGAGTAAATTTTCCTCTTTCTATTAAAATAGTTCATTGCTATGACATCTTCTTTGAACAGAGGATTGGGGGAATGAAAAAATAAACTCCTCAAAATACTATAATGTGTGAACATTAGTTCTGGTTATTTTTCTCCTTCTAACAGAAACAAGGATGTTAGAAATAGACCAGATATGAAATGTGTAGATACAGTAATATATATTTTAAAATTGTGGGGGATATTTTTTGTATTTTGGTTCCAGTCATGCTCTCTGCATGCAATCCATACAGCTGTGCCCAAAGTATCCATGTGGATCTTAATACCCATGGAAAACTGGTTTGTAAGTCTGGCACCCTGATTTGCATGTGAAAACCCAGTGATTACTGTCAGAATGCTGCAATCAGAGATGCAAGCTAGAAGTTCCACCATATCCTATATAATTTCAACTTAGAAAATTAAGGTGCTATGCATATGTACTTTTCATGCAAAAATTATAAATAGGTATTGAAACTATTCATTAAAATTGTTAGACAAAAAATTACTGAACAGGCCAACAGGTTCTGAGAAAGAAATCTGCTTGATGAACTCAGCTCACGATTATTTCACAATTTTAATGATAGATAAGTTTTATTAAATGTGTGGTGTGATGTTAAATGGCACTGTGTAGATTGGAGAAGTAGATGAGGGGGTGGGTTCCAGTAATGTAGAAAAGAATCTGAGGTTTACAATGACAGGTGAGTCAGAGCAGCACTATTCTGGTAATATTATATATAGCCTCTTTTGAACTGGTTACTTTACTCATCTGTAAAATTTTCATTTGATAAATGCTGTCTGCATCATAGATGTTTTCCCAGAAAAAAAAAAAAAAAAGACTTGTAGAAGACTTCAATTGCATATAAATTTATACTAGTGTTTTCCAATCTCAATGGTTCTTCCTCCCACCTGCACCCACATTGAATCAGGCATTAATCTGATTTCTTTTCTGCTACCTTAGAAACAAAAAATGCTATCATTGGTGTTTATGTATTAGAAGCTTTTCTTTAATTTCAGATCTGTTTCCATGCAAAGACTCCTTAGAGATCAGCTTGGCTGTTTGTTTCAGCCTGTGTGCACAGGCTTTCTTAAATCTGAGGTGAAATATATATATGTGTGTGTGTGTATACATATATTCTAAATCTGATTTTGCTTCTAGGCAAGTCAGACATTCTTTTAACTTGTAACTTCTTCATTACAAATATCAAATTTTAAACCTGCTGTTAGCCATTGTTATAATCACTTTGTTAAAGTTAAGATCAGACTTCAGTGCTCCACTGCAGCATTTTCAATTATCATTACTTCTGTTTTCAGTCATAGAGTTTGCACCGGGTTTGCATTTAATTGCTTTAGCTCAGGCTCTCTGGCCACTCAAAAAGAAGTCTAAAACCAGAGAGAAATGCTCAGACAGAAAGACCGCTGAATACTTATTTCTTAAATGTTTGAGATTTTTTTTGTTGTACATTATTTTTTAATGCATTCCCACAGCATAACTTTTTACTTCAGGGCATGCTACAGTGTGTATTTATAATGAGACTGACTGTGTTCTTTCTTGCTCTGGTGCACATGGCTCGAGTAAAGTCAATGGGCTTATGTGAGGCTTGCTAAGATAATATTCAGACTATTAATCTTTGCATTAGTCTCACGTGGAAGGGCAGCTAATATTTAAGACTGAATTTAAGGTTATCGCTGTAGGTTCCAAAGTTATTTTGTTCTATTGTTTCATATTTTTCTCATTTTCCCCTCTCGCTTATTTTGTTCCTTTGGAAAATTATTGTTTCTGGATATTGAAGACAATCAGGAGTAGAATTTTATTTTTTTTCCTGGATGTATTAATATACTACATGAATTGTTATTCATGCCATGTACTAAGTCAAAACTCTGGAGAATTTTTCAAAGGGATTATGTGGAGTTAGATTGGGAGGGTAAGGAGAATATTTCAAGACAATCTTCCTGCAGGGCAAAAGGCTCAGTGCGAGATTAGATATACATTATTTGTAGTGGTGCTTGCTCTGAGAGGAAAGTAAAAGAATCTTAATGCAGAGTTCAAAAAAGGAAAGGAGACCAAAAAGTGAGTAAACACAAGTTGTTTTTCAAAAGGTGTCCCTCTTAGATGTCTCTTTATGCAGAACATCAGTCTGACTGGATATAAGAGAGTTTTAGCACCAGCTCCAGTTAAGGATTAATTAAATAATCTCTTAGCTAATGATGCTTGTCTGATATGCATTGGATTATAGGGATCACTGCTGATGGCACGCTGTAGGTAATAATTTATGGTGAATTTCTTTTAGCTAAAGCTACATGGTAAAACTCCAGAGATGGCTGAGTCATTACTCAGAGAAACCCTCAGAACACTGGACTTTTGGAAGAGGAGAGAGTAAAGGAGGAAGGTGGTTCGGTACTAAATCATGTTTGCTGTTGGCTTATATTGTAGGGAAGAAGGGACAAGTAGGAAATGAAGGCAATATTGTGTAGATACTTTAAAAAAAAAATACAAACCAGAACAAGAGGTTGTTCTGGGCAGGAAACCAGTAACAATAACAAAATTTAAATAATCAAACTTTTTTTACCAGTAAGTTGACAGAGTCCTATCTTTGGAATTGGAAAGAGCCTTACCTGGTGGTATTATAGATACTGTCTTATGTACAACTCCTGTTTGCAAATATTCTGATTTTCAATGATTATTAAACAACGTACTTGTAATTTAGTTCATTAGTACGGGACATTAACGTTAGTTTTTTCATTTTGGTTAATGTTTAGAATTTTTTTGCAAACCAAAGGAACTATATATTATCAGCATATAATACTTCTGTACAGAAGCCAGAGAAGCCCCAATTTGACCTGCCAGCTGTATCATGCAGTGTTCAGTAAGGACAATATAACTGAATATTACAACGCTGCTGTCTTTATGTCTGTCTGCTCTACAGATTGTGCAGAATTTGGAAGAATGCTACATTCATTCCAGACTGATAGGGTAAATGAATAATAATCTATTCATTCGTGGAAATGATTTTTGAGTATTTGCATTCAGTGGACATTAAGACTGTTCACCTTGAGCAGAAGTGTGAAACACCCATCAGTAAACTATTCAGAGCAAGTGACTTGGGAAACTGCAACAGCTTTCTTGTTTAATGAATGAGACTGAAAAGTTTTGAGGAGAAGGATTGAACTACAACAAATACTTCTTGCAGCTGACCACTGTGCTCTTGTAAAGACACCTTTGTAGAAAGTGAATGGGAAGGAAACATAATTTTAATTTTAAAACCCAAAGCAAATCCCCCTGCCACATTTGTCAACTATAAACATATTCCTAAAAGGTCTATTTAAAAACCTGTTCAAGAACAGAAAAGTGATATACCTACTCATTTCTCATCATTCAAATAGAATAAAAATAGAAAACTGTGATTCCTTTCCAATGCTGGCTTCACTTCCAGTTTTTGTTTTGGTTCTCAATTAACAATGTCATGTCTTAACACACCTTAAAGGAAGTTTAGTCAAACTGATTTGCAGAAAAAAAGTGTACAATAGATGCTACTTCTGCTGTGATGGGTTTGGTTAAATTTGCTTGTTCAATATTATCAGGGGACATGTTTTCACTAAGTCCAAAACAACAAAGCAGTAGTTGTTCAAAAAGCTTCTTTGCTTGTATAAAATCATTTCTGTAAAGGAAAATGCAAGTCCACAGTCAGATATCTAGTTAAATTATTTTCCTCTTTATGCAAGGAACTGTTACTTTAATTCTTGACCTGTTGTTATGGATGAATGTTGTGAGTACTGAATTACGAATCCTCCTTCCCATCTCAGATTAAATCTTGTCATTCCTCTTCCTTGAATCCCAAAATATTTGTCATGTCTTTTTCAGCAAATATAGTAAACAGTAAAGTTTTAGCCTTCAACAAAATGCTTTCCATTCATGGAAACCCTTATGGGAAGCTTAAATTAGCTACCCTTACATTACACACTCTTGAAATGCTCTGAGCCACTATTGCATAATATGTTTTCCAGTATCTGGAAAACTTGGTTATTATCACTTTAATATCAAACAAAACTCTATGTCTGTGAGCTCAGAATGAGTAATAGCTAAATTTTGTGGTTTATTTTAGAGTAGCACAGGTTCCAGATGGAAAAGTCCTTTTTATCTCTACAGATTTTTTTCTTGACTATAAAACATTTTATTCTCCATCATTTTTACATTATAATTTTCCCATGATTTTTTCATTAAAATGAAGCAGTTGGAAAATGGACTTTTTCGTCTGCTCATTCTTTATCTACTTTTTTAACAGAGATGGCCATAAATCACAGTTAATTCAAATGCAGTGTGCTCCCAGTTCATCCTCTCTTTTCTATGCTTGCAATTAGCAGGGTTTTACTTTATTATTGTGGTGAAACTGGAACAGTATATCATTGCATTTCCCCAGAGAAGTAGGGTATGCCATCAGCTTACAGCATTCAGCTAAAGTGTTGGGGTGTGGAAGAGAAGAGGAAAGATGGAAAAGAAACTCGATGATGACTTGCTTTTGACGGTTTTGTCTTAAGTTGTCACCAGCAGTCTCTTGCCTTTTGAGACCAATTTTGTGTAAAGCTCTGCTCAATTTCTGTAAATATTCTAGCACATGGAAAAAGTCTTATTTTTTTACAATTTTTAATGCTTTTTCTGTTGTAAAAAATGTTCTCTAGTGTCATGCATCAATTACATAGGCTTCTGAGATGGGAAGGGGGAAGGAAAATAAGATGTTTCTGAGACCTTTAAATGACCGACTCAAAATAACTTTTTCCCTGAATAACATTTCATTATTTTGTTCTGACTTATATAGGTTAGAAGCAAGAGCCATGTCCTAATGGAAAAAGAAGCATTCTTATTTTTCTAATGATATGAAAGTATGGGATTTCACAGGCTGCCTATTTAAAACTGCTTGAAAGGTTTGAGTGAGTGGATGAAGGTGTGCTTGTTACAGGAGTTTCACTGAGCCAGATGGGCACGGGCCCCACAGTGGGGATGCTTTGGAGTTAGATTGCACTGCCTTAGGATGAGCATGACTTGTTAATGCTGCATCACAGCCATGGCTAACATTGACATTGACTAAGAAATATTGCATTACTGGGCAGTAGATTTATGTTTTGTACTGTTAATTGAGGAGAGAAGCTACAATGAGCTACATAGGAAATGAGAGACTTGTGTTTTAATATGGATTCGGAATATTTCAGGTCGTCATCCTCAATTTGGGTTATTTTTTTTCCCCTCATTTTGCAACCTGGTAAGAGACAAGAGCTTTACCACCCACATTAATGCAGTTTTTGGTGGCTTTTGTTTTCAGCTGTGAAATGATGTAAGGCTGCTGAGAAAGTGGACTTCATAAATTTAAAGTACTTTTTCAATAACCTTTTGGTTAGGGCGTGTGTATGTGTGCCTGGAAGTTTTGTGATTTTAGAAAATTTATTCAAAGTATTCCTGTGAGATGGCTGTCCATCAGAATTTTTCCTTTTTTATTGTTTTCCTTCCTTTTTGATCTATGTACCATAATTTCTGATGCATTCTTTACCAACTACCTGTGAATCTTGCCTCCTGAATATTTTGCTGAAATACTGCAGCTTCTAAAATACTTGTGTCTTTTCCCACTTCTATTGGGGATTTCAGTTTTCTGGAGTTTTTCTGGGACTTCAAGAATGTGTAGCTTTTGTGCTTTTTCATTATATGGATTCAGGCATTGGGAGTTTGATGCCCTGTCTCTTACTGTAACACCTTCTTGTACAAGCAATTGTTGAATGGTTTGTAATCTAGTTTTGTTGTTATGCTGTTTACTGAAATCTGAATGCTCTGTCATGTTTGTTACTGAAAATAATTTTTCTTTTTTCCTTTAAGACTACAGGTGAAATGGTATGAAAATCAGTGAAACTAATGATTCATCTGAAAGTGTTTATTGTGGAACATTAATCTGGAAAAAATAAACCACTGACTAGTTCATCACATCCTATTCTATTTCATATGAATTATCTAAGGTTTCTTCTCCTCCATTTTATATATCTAACTATTAATTATATTATGGAGAATCAATATGTGGAATGCACAAAAGTTATATAAGAACACCCAAAAAGCTCTTCTAAGAAAAGGTCAGGTTAGTTAAATAATAGCACAGATTTATTTTTTTTAATCATCACAGATGTGAGAGAATGAAAGTGGAAAAGAACATTTCAGGATGAATCACTCTACAGATATGATGCTGTGGTACACTGTCACCCATTTTCTGGTTTTTTTCATTAATTGGAATTTGAGTCCTTGCAGACATAAGTTTTTGCAGTCTGCTTTTTAGGAACAGCAAAAAAAAAAGTATCAGAGGTGCCAGTTGTCTTTTGCATTAAAAAGGTGTGAGCCAATTCCTTTGTATGAAGGGAATGAAGTTTGAAACCATGGTGTTATTGCTGGTGAGAGGTGGTGGAGGGCTATTTTCCCTCCTGAGGGCACAACCCTCATCTTTGCTTGCAGATGGCCCACATTACCTGTGTCTGTTAGGGATCGAGGTACTGGTCAAGCTTGGCAGCTTAAAACATTAATTCTATTTACAATGTTGCTCTAGTCTATTACTGGCTAAATAGCATTGGCTTCTGGTCAGAAAGGAGGAGGGAGTGATAGGGCAGCAGTGGCAGGAAGGCTCTAGAAAATAAGTGGGTTTTGCAATTGTTCATATTAAAGGCTGAGCAAATGCTCTGCAGGTCCACCACAGAAACAGTGCCTGCACTCCAGAGTATTAGAACAACCAACCAACCCCTCTTGCTGGTGAAAGCTTAGCCCAAAAGGGATTCATGCAGAGTTTCTCTATTCTTTCTGGCTATTCTTAAATATTAAAAAAAAAAGTTAGTGGTCAAGAGATTTAATTCGTATTTTTAGTCCTTAAAACTTGCCATGAATTTTTATTCACACAAAGTTTCCAGTCCCTGAAAGGACTTGTTTCATTTTGAACTAGTATTTGAAAATGATTACTCAGTTACGGGGGTTTTTTTTAGTTTTCTGGTATTTAAGTGTTTCATTTGGAAAATGGATGTTCAGGCCACTTCATCTTGCCCCAGTCTGAACCACTGTACAATGGAAATAAGATTTAGTTACTTCATTTTGAAAGCAAGCAGATTTCTGAAACATCTGCTCAAGAATTTTTTCACTAAAATGTATTTCTTAATGGTTCAAACAAAGGTCTTGTTGAAAGTGAAATAGATGAAACAAGTAATCTCCGCAGAAATAATAGGTTCATAGTAAATTTGAATATTGTTGAGTTGTTGAATTGACAGGTTCTGCCCCAGAGTTCTCTCTTTGATTCCTTTATAAAGAAGTAGCACAAAAAAATGTTACAATAAGTTACAATACAAAAATATTAGATAACAGAATATGTAACAATAACATTTCTGTGTTGGATTTATATGCATATTTTTCATTTAATTTTGATTAATAAAGTGGTAAAATTGCAATAAGCAACCGTGACAATTGGTGTATATATATACACACATTTATACACTGATTTATGTGTATACATACTGACATACACATACAGAATCATGTTTTGGAATACATCAGGAAAGAATGAAACCTGCTAAACATATGCAAAGAGTGAGATGCTTCCAATTTTTCCTCTTGTGAAACTAGGAATATAAATCTCCATTTTATTCAAGTGCTACAGCTAACTTGAGTAAGTAGAACTGTGCCTGGGAATAAAGTGCCTGGGGAAAAAAAAGCAAGCTTTTTAATCTTCCTCACAGTTGTTAATCAAAATAGAGAAATTAACAGTACTTGTTATAACAGTTCTTGAAATAAGTATGGAATATATTTATGAATTTTAAAGGTGTATGAAACGTTCTAAATAATTTAGGATTATGTGTTATAATGAATTATATAGAAAAAACACAATCTCATTTCATTTCAGTTTTGGTGAAATTTGAGAGCATTTTATTCGGGAAAATAATTTTTCTCTAAAGAGTGGAAAAAGGTTTTTTTGTTGTTTTCAAGTGATAAAATGTTACTATGTATCAGATGAGCAGCTATCTCTGAAAATGCCATTTTTACATGCAGATACTCTCTTTCAAATAGATAATTTGGATTTCCACAGCTTTGTACACGTGAAATCATCACTTGGTTCCTTCCAAGCAGCCTAAGTCCTGCAAACAGAATGAAGGAAACACAAGAAAAAGTTGCCTAAAACACATTTAGAACTTCAAGTGGTTTGGGGTTTGCTGGGGGAAGAGAGTAGCTCTCAGCCAATGTAGTCTTGTTTCTTGGCACTGCCTTGGGTCTGGGTGAGCTGGAGCTCATTTTCCACATTTCCACATTCCTCCCTGAGCTGTGCTGTGTTGGTACCTAGAAAGGTGCTGCTCACACCCCAGTGTTTTGGCTATGGCTGAGCAGTGCTGGTACTGCAGCAATGCTGTCTCTCCAACACTCCCCTCTTGCCTGTGGGCGGGCAAGACCTTGGCAGGGGCCATAGCCTGGACAGCTGATCCAGCAGACAGAAGGGATATTCCATACCATACGATGTCTGCTCAGCAATAAGAGAAAGCAGGGAGGGGCACTCATTACTTACTACATTTGTCTTCTGTAATGACTGCCATGCCTAGTGAAGCCCTGCTTACCAGGAAATGGCTGGACATTGCTTGTTGATGGGAAGTAGAGAACAAATTGAATCTTTTCCATCTCATTTTCTCCCTCCCCTTCACCTCCTGCTGAGGAGAGGAGTGTCGGAGCAACTTGATGTGCACCAGCCAAAGTCAACCCACTGCAAGCATAAATCTCAGGCTTTTTGGTTTGAGATGTTGCTGGTTCATCTGCAATGGCTTATTGGTTACCTTTCTGTGCATAAGGCTGCCATTTTCATAGCTGTTATTAGCAATGTATATTCAGCTCGCACTCTCAAAATGCATTCAGATGTAGAAATCCGGTTGAATTCACTGTTACCTTCACAGCTCGTTCACTAATATGTGGGTTTGTGGAAGACCTACTAATGCTCTGTTAAGTGGCAAACATGCCTTCCTATATGAAATGAAAGCAGATTTTTTTTCTGAAAAAGCTGTCCCCAGCTAAAGCTTTCTAGAAACTTCTGTTTGCTGGCCTAGCAAACTCTTTATATATAATCTGTGCTGTCCTGCAGTGTTTTTCCATCTAAATCACAGGACTGGTAACAATGCTGAAAATTATTGACTGCTTTATTGTACTCGTAGCTGCCATACTGTTCTGATTGAAATGTTCCTCCTCTGTAATCGCTTGCCTGATCACGTAGCAACACACACAGTTAACATTAATCCTTCCTTATGAGAACTGTAATAAACGTGCTGTGTCCCTTCCCAAGGTTAGAGCCAGCTTGAGCTTTTTTCAGTTAATAGACCTATATGTGTCAAAATAACTGATTTTTCAAACTCACTGGCAGTGGCCTGAGTATTCCCGGATCAGCTTTTTCGTTCAGTGGAGGAAAGCATTTTCTTTGGCCTTGGGAGAGAGGGATGTTCTCCATCAAAATAGTGATTTTTTCCTCTTCTCAAGTGGAAAGTACCTCTCAATGTAAAGCTGCCTCTCCTAACTTCAGAGTAGGAAAGTACCTCTCGTAAGTCCAGACAGAAGTCTTTACTTCATTGCATATTCTTAGATATTAAAGTGATGGCATAAAGAGCTGAACAGAGAAGCATGTGCTGGGAAATGCAGTGCTAAGGCAGTTTTTAAAATTTCTTTTGATGCTACTCATTATGTTGATGGTAGCAAGGGATGATAAATGCTTGCTGTCAATTTTCAGTGTCATGTATGTAGGACTTAGCTCTTAATGGATAAAGAAACAATAGAAATTTTTGTTTTTCCTATTAACATTAATATTTTTTTGGCTAAGAATGCATTTCAGCTCTCACGTTCTTGCTAGAAATGTTAGTCATTGATCACATAGGTGATGTTTAGTCCTTCTGCAATGTCTAAAGTGCTCGTAGAAGCCATGGGTTTCTGAGACTTCTGCGGCAAAGTGTACAATGCCAGAAAAGGTTCAATGATCTGATCCAAACCCAAAATTTTATCTTAAAACTGCTTATGTCATTCTCCTGAGAGAAGACAGAAATGCTGTGCAAAGAGCTGTGTCCTGAGAGCTGCTTGGAAATCAAAATTATTTCAGTCTTGCAAAACAAGACAGACAAATTTGTATCAGCTTTATCATCACTGCAAGGCAGGTTGTTCATTAGCTGTGCATACATGCTCCATTCCTACATTCAGTTATGAGTACTTTTGCATGCAATTTTCTTTTAATTTATACAGTAGAGAATATTCTTTTTGAATTGCTGATTCAAATTTTTATAAAATTCTGAATTTAGTGATTGTAAAGCAGTGCACCAATTTGGTCTTATGCAATGCGTAGTTTATAAACTATTTCACTTATGATCAGGGCACAAAGCAGTTTCTGACACTCGTAAATCCCAATCTGGTCTCCAGTCATTGAGGATATTACTTGGATTCACAGTGATATGGGAAAATATATGCAATGGAACACAGAAAATTCTAAATGCTGTTGACAGGTTTTGACAGTCATAATCCTGATCTCATCCAGTATGTTTCATGCTGTTGACAAGGAAACTATTCTTTTTCTTTATGTTCATATGTAGTATATATTTGGAGTGTTCTGAGCTATTTGTCTTATTATAAATTCCCATTTTAAATGCTCACAAAGATGAGCTTGGTGTCACCATTTTTAATTTTGTGCTTCAGGGAGAAGAATAGCATAGAGTTTCTTTGAATTATAATACTGTGTGCTTAAAAAAATGCCGTATAAAGGGGACATCTCTGACCCCTTTCTCTGCCAAGTCAGTGTGAGGTTCTCTCCTCTTGTTGTTCCTCTCATGTGAAAACTCTCCTCAGCTGTTGTGGGCAGCTAGGGAGATATGCACAAGTGCTCTCCTCCTCGCTCCTGTTGCACCCCAGAGCTCCAGGCGATCAGGCCATTAGGACTCATCCTTGTGCTTTCCAAATGCTCATTTGGACCCCCATGTCCAAGACACAGATTTGATTTCACAGAATTAGGAGACATCTCAACTTTCTTCACACATAATTTTTGCAGAGACTCATTGAACTCTTCATGTCAGTGCATGGGGGACCCATTTTAGAAATGCCTGTGCCTTTCATGTTCCTGGATATGTTCCCAGGATAACCATGTCACTCCATATCCCCTATGCTGTGCAGTGGACCTTGTCTGCTACAGAGATCCTTAAGCAGAGTGTTTTGCTGTATAAACATACTCCTAATCTGCTATTTTTATCTTTAGAATTCGGTATAAAAATGATCCTTCTTTGTGAAAAGCTTTTCGGAGTTTTTGGTAGGCTGCCCGTCTCTCATTTAAGTGGAAGAAGTGTTGCAGGCAGGCTTTTTTTAGCCACATGGTACTTTTCATCCACCTAGCATATGCTTAGGAGATCAGGATATCAAGTGCTTTACTTTGGAACAAATGCTCTTGGTGAGAGTAAATACGGCTTGGTGGAGACAGTTGAATAGAGGAGTAGTAGCATCTGAGTGACTTAGGAAATTTTGTGTAAATATATTCCAGCAAATTTTACTGTGAAATACATCATAGTTTATCATTACTGAAATTCTGGTTTATTTTTTTCACCAGAAACCATAAATTCTTCTTACCCAGAAACTAAGGATAGATTTACTTGTAATTTAGACATTTCTTCTTCCTTTGACTAACCCACAGGGAGACTTTTAATACATTTCTTGGAAATTCTTTGCAGTCTGTTAGCTACAGAGTTGCTGTCTTCAGGCTGGAAGCAGTTGTGTGGAGCAGGATATGGATTCTGCAACCATAAGGGCTGAGTGCTCATTTGGTCCAAGACCACAGAAAGTTCTTCACCAAAAGGTGTGCTTTGAGATCCTTTACCTTTTCTAATGTGAAATGGTGCAACTTTTACTCATCTTCAAATGCCGGGCTATGTGCATAAGTGCATAGTAGGCAATAAATGCATTGAGAAGGCACAGGATAATGCAAGACAAGCAACTAATGATGGCAGCAGTTTAATACTGTGGACCTTTTGCCTTACCATGCAGATAAACTCAGTCCAGTAGAATTTGCATTCTTTATTTAATATTTCAGTTCTCAGGTAACCCCTTTACCTAAATTGATGCAGTGGGAGTACAAATTGAGCTGGAGCTTTATGTACCACATATATTTAGTTCTTGAAGGCTGAAAATATATCTGAAAAGCCCATTATTATACTTAATTCAAGCCACTGTTGCAATTTGTGTAGCAATTTTTTCTTATGGAGAATGCAAAAGATAGGGACTGGTAGATCACAGCTAGAACTGAATAATAACCTTACCAAACATTCCAGTGGCTAGCATTTTTAAATGCTCTTCAGCATATCATCCTTTTCACTTTTGTGTTGTCTAATGAAAAGACTGTGGAGTCACAGAAAAAGATTTCTGAGGTTTTATCCTTCCTTGCCCATCTTTGTGTTTATTCTTACACTGTGTGACACGATCACAGCGATGCAGCCATCCAGAGCCAGATTTGATTGCCTGCCTGTGGAATGTGAAGTAATTCAAGGCAAAAGGACACTCGTAAGTTTTTTTTGGTTGGTAGATTTTATTAGAAGCAGGAAGTGAAAAGCTGGCTTGTAAAGACATGCTGGGATTATTCCTTTAAAAGAACAAACTTGGACTGAGGTGCCTGTTAGTGGAGGGGGAAGAGTATTTTAATGGGATCATGAAGCACACCAAATGTGGTTTATTTCCACTTTTACATTGATGTACTATTGTATTCATCCCTGGCACCCACAGGAATCTTGTCCATTGTCATCTTTGTCATTTTAATTGACAGAAATGTAACATTTAGCCAAAATAAATGAAGTATAACTTTCAGCTGATAAAAAGACTTCCCAGTTTATATTTGATGATGCAGATAATACTTATGTGTTCTTAAAATGCCTGTAAAATGCAGGTAATGAGCAATATTTGTGTCCTATGAATTTGAGTCAATGAGTAGAAGTATTCTCTTGGTTTTGCTTACTTTCTCTGCTAAAAAGGACAGTAGCTCACATAGGTGTAATGAATGCTGAAAACCAATTTGCTTGTAGTGGGTTTCTTTATTAGCATGAAAAAAAAATTGCTTTTATTGAGTTGAACATCACAGTCCTGATGGCAGAGCCATTGCTGTCAGGTCTTTTGTTGAGCCTTTGATACAGTTATTCTTCTGGGAAGGTTAATGAATTCTTTTTCCATGCTGGAGTATATGATTTAACAAATAACTTGGAAGAACCTATGTGTCAGTACCTCAGTCTTGATAGGGATGTGCGTGCTTTTCTTGAGCAAATTAGGGTGTGTTTAAGAGAAACCATGAAGAAGCAAAGACACCTCTAGCTGGAAAATAAACATCAAGGAGTAACTGTCAGCAGTTTTCTTTTGCACCCAGATTAGCATCCTGATCTAGTTCTAGTGGTTTATTTTTATTTTAATGGCAATAGTGGAGCTTAGCATTTGTGAATGATGCCAGTGTGGATGGAGCTGTAAACATTTTTGGGTATGGAATAATAATTTTGACAAATTGAAAGGGCGGTCCCTGAAAATACAAAATACTGTAATTGGGAAAATGAACTCTAGAGTGTAAGTAGGGCTGAGTAGCAAAATTATTCTTTATATTTTATGTCTAACTCCCCTAAACAAGTTAATAATGTGATAGTTGTAAATTGAGGTAATTGCCTTCTAAGGCTATATCATCAAAACTTTGGTTTGCATTTAGCTGGAAGGCTTTGTCCAGGTTTTGAGCCCATTTTTTAAAGAAAAATCTGGCAGTTGAATAGATTCCATTGAATCACCAACAGGCAATTTAAATACAGCAATACATAAGGAAATATTAATGGATTACATTTGTCTTGTTGTATATAACTGAAGATTCCACAGAACATGAGCAGAACTTTAAAAATGCAGAATAGTCTTGTGAAGTGATTGATTGTTCTCTGAGAAGGATGTGTGTGGGATGGGAAGAAATTGTCGGTTCACACTAGCTCAGATTTTTGGATGCTGGGAGAAGATCCATCATTACAAAAAGAGTAAAAATGAAGAGCAAGAAAATTTTCTTGTGTTTGATATTTTAAGGTCGTTACCCAGATATCAGGTATAACATTGATCACTCGTGACAGTCCTTTTCTGGTACTAAGCAATGTATAAAGGGATGTATTTCTGGTGATTAGTCACAGGTTCCTGTTTTAATTTCTTTCATGATCCTATTTTCTCTTTTTCAGTGACAAAATGTTCATTGATTACAGTTGTCAGCATTACATAACTCTAGTGCTATTTAATGTAAGCACTAACATTAGTCTGTAACTCCCTGGAAAGCAATAGCTGTGCTGTATGCTTTGGGAGTTGATTTTGGTTTTTTTCTTTTCAATTTGTGTTAAGGCTTTATGCAGGGGTGTTTTTGAGCAGCTGAAAAAGTAATTGATAAATTTATTTATCATTTTTCGTATATACTGTTGCTGTGGAAGATGCTATTTTATGCATAATATAGGTTTTCTTAATCAGCTTATGAAAAATTTGAATATATTGTAGCCTGGTCATTCTACTGTTAAACCAGGCAGACCTCTACAGGGAAGAATCTGACAGCTTATGATCATCACATCTAAAATCAATTAGTGATATTCAGTGGAGCAGTTTAAGGGAATCATTTTAATAAATATCATTTTGCAGGACACATAGTTACATCCACTACGGGTCACAAATAAAATAGACAATCGTACATCCTGCAAAAGCTAATAATAGTAATTGTCTGAGAAGAGCAGCTCAGAAGCAAATGTTAGGGCTCAAGCAGAAAGTCCCAGTGCTGTGCTCCATGAGCACTCTTAATGATCCATGAAAATGGAAAGATGTCTCTATAGCATCTGAAAACACAACAGACACCTTCTTAAAACACCAGATTCAAACCTTCCTTTGAAGGGTGGATCTGATGGATGTCTCACTGTGGATATCACCTGCACCCAGTGTGTGGACTTCCACAGAGAGAAATAAAATTAAATGGACTTTGATAGTACTGTAATTTATAAAGCTATGTATAAATTACCTGTGTGACTTCTGTAATTGTCTTGCTGCATTGAGAAAGCAGTAAGGAAAAGGCCAGGCAGGACTATTTGCAGTAGACACTTACTGTGAGCGTGTTTCTTCCAGGAACCTCCTTAGCTTCCAGGTGAGATTAAAATAGGGAGAAAATTGATTTACCTTAAAAGTAATTTGGGAAGATGCGAATTAATTCCTCATATTTCAGGAAGTTAAAGTGTTGCTGGCTGGTGTTGATGGCCCCATTTGCCATCATAATTTTGTTTCTGTTGTAGAGAGTGTATTCTCAGGAGCAGGCTCAGGCTCTTGAGTGGCACAAAAAGCTGGAGCAGCAGGGCAGGGACTGTGGCACGAACCTTTGCTCGATGGTTTTCAATCACTGTGGTCTGGGCTCTTTTGCAAGAGTGGGGTGAGTCTCTGCAGTCTCTTTGTTCATTTTGGTTCCAGCTAGAGATGTGCAAAGTCACCACTTGCAGCCTGCTGGAACAAGAACAGTTTCTGAATCCTCACAGGTTGCCTATGGGCTGTATTATCATCTGGATTTCAGTGTCTTTTCCAGTAGCATCGTGTCAGTGGAGCCTTGTTTATTGTGAGAGCTTTTCCATGCTGGGTAAAGGGAAGCCTTTGTGAGACAGGTCACAGGTGTGACCACCTGAGCTCAGCAATGTAGCATAAAGCTTTTATTGCTTTGTCAGCTTCCATACTGGCATTGCCTAAGGATTGCAGGTTTACATTCCCTTGAAGATTTTAATGGGAACTATTTTTAATTAGTAGAATATGAATATGTTCCTGGGTGTTACCAAATAAATGCATTTGTCTCCAACATTCTGCTAAGGACTCTGAGAATATAGCAGTTGTATTAATTTAATCACTCTTTTAGTGAAACTCTTTCTGAGCTGTTACTTATTTTATAATTTTAAAATATCTTGCGTCTGATATACTTGACATTTCTTATCCACTTACAGCTCAAAACTGAATCTATTCAGTAGAGCTCTTAAAGTATCCAGATTGGAGACTCCAACAGTCTTACAGTAGAGAGAAACAGCACTCTCTCTACAATTGGTATCTTAGGAAGAGATAGACCACTTGAGGACTCATTTGACAGAAGAATCCCGATGAGTATTCTTACCTCTTCTAGTAAAGATGATGATAGGGATTAGGAATCCCCTAGTGCAGGACCTCTCTATAAAATCTGAGCAGCTCTGCAGTATACTTGGAAAAGACTTTATACAAAATCTTTTCTGTTTTTTTCAGAAGTCTCCTATTGTATCTTGGCTCAAGTGTTATCCTTTGTTCCTTGCAATTCTTTATCTTTCTACTTCCCTTGGCTGTTAAAGGGCTGTTGCTTTAATCTATTTCTGAGTTTTTGTGATTGCCTGAAATATAGTTAAGAGTATCATAGTTGCATTAACACCTCAGAGACCAATGGATAAGAAATTACCAGCGTTTTACACAAAATTAAATATCTTTCTTAAAAATCATATTCTTTCAATGTTGTATAAGGCATTATACAAGACACTCATTTATTTCTCTTTTGGAAGACAACTGCTATACTGCTGGGAGGATCTCAATACAAATTTCTAAAGCCTAAAATAAAACTGGTTTTGTACAAATCAATGACTATTACAAAAGTGAAAAAAAATTAGGCACAGTATTCTTTGGAGTGGGTTTAGCAAACGTTGCTCCTGTTTGTGGAATAAATATATGTCAGTCATGCCTCCTAAAAAATAGTTTGGGGGATTTTTTAGCACCATCTTTTTTTTTTTTTTTTTTAAATTAAGCTTTAAACCAAATTTTAGGGGATAGTTCCTCTTGTATTAAGCCAATGTCCTGATCCAAGAGGAAATAGTTTGCAGTTTAAGTTTAATTTGCAGTTTAGTTTAAGGCCTCTGAAGAGTGGCCTTAAAAATAACTTAGAAGTAGCAGAAAATTGTAGTCCTGTGAATTCTGGAAGCACAGCCAGAAAAACACAAGGCTGCCAAAGCAGATTTTGCAAATGGTCCTAAAATCTCATCTCTGATGCTGTCTAAGGTCCCTGGCTAGTAGGAGTGCTTTATAAATAACCCCTCATCCTGGTGGAGAGAGCCTGAGAGAGACTCTGTGCAGGGGGTGAAGAGATTAAAACAATGGGCAGAGGGGGCCTATGAAGGGCTGTGTGGCTGGAAATAAAACACCTGACACACATTTTGTTTATACTGCCTTTATTTTTGTAAGGAAAAAAAAAGCTTTTCTCCACTTCAAACTGATATTAACATAAATTTTGCTTATATCCTGTCTTCTATAAGGCCAGAAACTTAAAATAACTGAATTCCAGCATTTCCTAAAGGATTCAGGCAGCCACTTGTGTGTCACCATATGTCACCTCAGGTTTGCAGAAAGATCCCAGGGACCACAGGGTTGCATGTGCTGTCTCCGTCCAAGGATCATGCCAAGGATGTCTTGAAGATGTTGTGCATTATTTGCATTACTTATTTTGTGTCTTGAAAAGTTCTCTTCCAAAATCACAATTGTCCGCCCAAAATGATCTTAAAATTTTAATACATTTGAGATGCTTTCTTTTAAAAATTGATAAATACATTCTTTATGTTACTACCTAAAATCTAGTTTTGGAACATATAACTTCCCTAACTATTTCTGACTAGGTCTAAATTGATATGTAGAACTAGCCTTAGAATTTAAAATGCTCGTGCCTGTTTTAGTATGTATAAGAGACATATGCACTTCTATGAACTGTCATTTAAAATGAATCCTGTATTCTCCAAATTACATTACACTGGACTTAAATTACTATTCAAGCTACCATTTACTTTGACTAATCAGGTTAATGGATTTAAAAATCAGCTTCAAAGATGACAGGTAGGTGGAACAGAAACATCACCCTGCTATTTAAATCCAAATAAAATGAGTGGGGAAAAAAAAGGACGAGAATATGAGAGTCTGATTTTCTTCTGCGTTAATCTGACAGTCTAAGAGTGTTTCTGCCTTGTATCTACAGTATGAGTTCTCTAAAATATTAATCTTCCTGCATGTTTTACAAAAGGAACAGATAAAATTAAACATTGACATTGCACATTTATATGTCATAATTCTAGCTATACATGCTTGTAGTAGATGATTACTGCTTATTACTGGAGAAAGATTATTTGCAAAAACACTTAAAATTCTATTATATTTGTGTTCTGATTAGATTAATTTATCATCTTTTTAGACAGAAGTATAGTGATTCCATGAAAAGAAAAACAAAAGTCTTCCTTCTTGCGTAGTTTTTAGACCATTTGTGGTTCATACTTAAGAACCCTTTAAAATTTGGTTCACCTGTAGTAGCTGTATCAGGATGTGTAAGTCTGTGACTCCAGATGTCAAAGATTTGAAGGGGATGCTAGATATTCTAGTTTCTTCTTAAAGGTCCAGATAATTACCTTTCCTATAAAGGTTCTAATTGATTCATATTATTCATTAGTTGTGCTGCCAGAGCAGCCTTCCTCTCTCCTGAGTGCACTGGCAGCTTTAGGAACGCATCCGGAAGAACCCTCTAGGACTAACGCAGTGAACACAGGATCCAACCATGCTGCTGAAATCAGTCCCTCTAGACACGGAAGAGCTTTAGCCTGATACTCTCCAATCCCCTAAATGTCAATGTGGAACACTCAGCTTATGTCAACACTCAAATATGCTTTTAGTGCCCTAGAAATGCTTCCTCTCTGCTTCAGAACAAAAATGCATGAGGAACAGCTATGCCATTTGAAGTTCAGAAAGTAAAGGCACAAAGAAATGCAAGCTCCAAATTTTTTTATGTTCTTGTTTTCCCTAAATTTAGGCCGCAGCCCAAAGCCAGAATCAACCATAGGAAAAGCAAAACTTTAGTTACCAGGTCACCGTAGTCTCACCCTTGTGTTCGTCAGTCTCTGCTGTGCTTATCCTCATGAAAACTCTGTGGCTGAGACAGTAAAGTTGCCTAAACCTCACCAGTGAAGACAAATTATGAAGAGATAACTCGCAGGCTGTGGAGAGTCTGTAGCCTTTGCAGAGAAGTGCCCATTTGCATTTTTGAAAGAATCCTAGTGGTTCAGGCATTCAGACAGTGACTTTATTATAAAGAATGCTGCCTCTGTTCTGTAATGGTGTGCTTCAGTATTTCATTGCTGGGCTCAGCCCTGCAGGTGGGTGAGCCTGCTGCCTCTCAGTGCTCCAGACTTCAATGTCCAGTTGGGACTGGAGCTCTGGTTTGTTCTTAGGTGCCTGACTCATCTACTGCCTTGTAATACAAACTGATTCAGAGATGTTCATGGTAGAGAGAGAGAAGAAAAACACTAAAGCAGAAACTCCAGGGAAGAATTGCTTTAAGTTTCAGTCATACAGTTTTGTATGGTATGTGGTAAAGATGTGAATGTAGATTCCTTATTTAACACAGAGGTGGCCTCAGGGAGTCAAATCTTGAAACAAAGCCTTATTTTTAGGAGCACAGTACAAATTCAGGAGGAAATAAAAAGTTAGTTCTCCAGAGACACTGTAATAATCCTACGGATGGATGCATTTTCACACACACAAACAGCCTTACCTTCTCCTTTGCATTTAAAAGAAGCTTAACCAGCAGTCTCAACTTACAAAAATATGCAAAAAATACACATTGGATTATAAGTAGCATAGATATTCTGCACATACCATCCGTTACACTTTTCAATGTGAAAATCAAAGGAAGCAAGACTTTTTAAGAGCTTTGAACATTTTGATGTACCAGTCTAATAGAGAAGCTCTTTCTGTGGTGTTAAAATGTGGCAGACGTTTAAACAAAGTACAGTCAAGCTTATCCTTTAAATGGTAAATTACTCTTGAAGTATTTTTTTAATCCTATTTGTTATTGGCTGGCTTAAAGCCATTGAAACATAAAGTTTTTGCTTCTCACCAAAACATAGTAGATGTTTCCATGACCTTGCTTTTGAATTCTATGTCTACATGCTGTGTCAATGTGTTTCATTACTAGTGGGTTATTGTTTTCTTCAGTATTCTATTTTTCTGTGCTTTATACATACTGCTTATCAGTCTCTTTGGATTTTTCCTTGGTATTGCCTTTCACAAGAATAAAACCAGAAGTACTCCTGAAATAATATTACTGTCAAATTATATGGTTAAAAGAGATTTGAGCTACAGGAGATTAATTCTCTAAGGGTCATTCATTTTGCATTGAATATAAAGGGTAACCTGTTCATTATAAATTAGAGAGGCTTTCATAAAATTGAGGCCCATAATAGGGAAGAAAGAATATGCATGAGTAATTTGCAGTCTTATAATGAAATATTGCTATGGGAAACCAAGCAGAACAACAGATGCTGAAACCCTTGTTATGATTCTTGGCATGGGTTTTTTTCCACTTTCCTTTGAGCCTTCTGAGTCATGTTGACCTGAGATATTTGGAGATCTCTGTGTATTACAATAAAATATTAGCATTGCAGCAGATATTCAGTAGTAATAAGTTTAAATTAAAGCAGCATGTCCTCCATACATCAGAAACCTGAGCTTCTGGTAATAAGTGAATAAAAATAATGGAATCACCTTTCTTGATAGTAGTGCTGTGTTCTGTAGTACCAAATCCCAACAGTTTGACCTAGTTTGATAGGACTTAGCTCATGTGCTTTGAGGCAAGCAGAGGCTTAAAGGAACTCTTGAAATGTTTGTTTTGAAAGCCCAGTTTTATGATTCTGATATGGGAGCAACCCCCATTTTTACAAAGAAAAAAGAAAGAAGAATGACCTGGGGAACTCCAGGCCAGTCAGCCTCAGCTCTGTGCCCAGCAGATCCTCCTGGAAACTAATGCACTATGTTAGTGCTAATGCACTGGCACAGGAGAGAAGGGATGCCATCCATGGGGACCTGGACGGGCTTGAGAGGCGGGCCTGTGCAAACTTCCAACAAGGCCAAGGGCAAGGTCCTCCATGTGGCACCAGGGGAATCCCAGCACAAATACAGTCTGGGCAGAGAATGGAAATAGGTGGTCTTTAAGGTCCCTTCCAACCCAAACCATTCCACCATTCTATGATTACTGCTGTTTCCAAAAAGATAGGCAGCAGGAAAGGTGAGAGTGTGGGCTGACTGGTACTTCAGCATATGGGAAAATAAGCAAACTTTGTAGAATTTCAGTTGTAATTTTGGAAAATCCACTTAAGAAATGGTTTTTAACACATACAGTGAGTTTATTAAAAGAAAAGTATCTATTTGCAATAAGCTTGGTATTGTGCCTATGTGTGCTTTGTAAAATGTGCTACTTTTTTTCCTAGTGAAGACTCAAAGAGCCAGAATGATATTTTTGCTAAAAGTATTCTAAGGCATTAAATACAGACTCAGATAGCTAAAACCTTTTGTCTTTATCCCTTTTTGCAATCATGGCTTTTCGGATTCTGGTTGGAACAATTGTGTTTGTTCACAGGAAAGATCTGAAATCTTCAGAGAGGTCATCTTTTCATAAAATGTCAGGGAAGCAGCATGGCTGCTGTCTTTATTCAGCAAATCCCTTTGAGGTCTTCTGGGGAGGTTTTTCTAAGTTATTTCATCTGGTTTGTGACTGTATAGAAGATTGTTCAACTCCTCTGTTCTCTTGACAGAGCTGTGCAAAGGCAGCCTGCATTAGAGCCTACTTCCCAGTTTCATTTTTATATTAATAGAACATTTTTGCCACTGACATGGGAAGAATAGGGAAGCACTGAGAGTGCTTGGCTGTCTGAGGGTTGACATCAGGCTAGAAAAAAAAAAAAAAATTGGAAAAAGCTACTTTTAAAGCTGCAGCTCATGAGGGTTCCCTCTTTACTATGGCCAAACTTTCCTGTGTCTGGATCTTTGTACAGAAATGAAATCTGAACTGTTAAGAGAAAAAATTGTTTCTTCCAGAAACAGTGTTGGGTTTTTTCATTCCTTTTGGGAAAAACTACTTGGTAAAGCTACTGTTGTCACTTTTGTAGTATGCTGCAGCTTGTGTCTGAAATGAGAGCTTTTGGAATTCATTATGAAACTAGAAAGGAAAGCCAAGGTACTAATTCAAACATTTAATAACATAAACACTTTAAAAGGAGTATGAAAGGCCTCAAAATTAAATGTTAATTTTGGTCGACTAACTTGCAATACCTATGTTTTTTGCTGTTTTTTTAAAAAAAAAGCTTCTGCTAAGTCTCTCTGCAAGGCATAAGGCAGATCACAGTTCTTGTCATTTAAGATATTTGCCATGACTTTTATAGTTATTATGATAAAGTAGCAGCCAGCATGTCCAAGTTGTTTAAGTCTCTATGCTGTGAATGTTACAGTGAGCCTCTCCTGAGGTACAGAGCCAAAGTTACTGTGTGCACATTTGTGAGACTCTGCACCACACTTAGGAATAATTGCCCAAAGACAAGGGAGCTCTTAGATCACCTTGGTATATCCTGGCCTGCTAGAGAAGACAGGCATTTTCTGAATTAGTGAGATATAGTTGAAATAGTTATTGTTAATCCTGCACATTTCTGATTTTGGATTTTTTCTAGCCATATGCTATAGCATGACCAGTCTTTCTGTATCCATGCACCCTTAATCACCTCTGGAAAAGGGCACCCTCTCTCTGTTTGCAAGTCCAAATACAAAATGCCTTGGCATTTCTTCCTGCAGAAATATTTTAGCGTGACCTCCTGATTTATTTCCTTTTCATCAGAGTTTTGTATCCAGAACTGAGTTCCACAGTTGCTTTTACAAATACCTATCACTGTAATTTCATATAATTTTTTTCTCAGTTGAATGTGTCTTCATTTTACTGTGTCGTGATGTTTAGGAATGTATTCATGCTACAGTTGGAGTCATGTCAGGAAATTATATATTACTGTGATTGAACATGCTATGACTGGGGATGCTTTCAGGCAAACACAGGTTGTCTTCAAGATTCTGAGCAATCTAGCTGCCATTTATACTTTTTCCAGCATAAAGCACTGTTCAAACCCTTTGTTAGTAACTACCTTAGTAAAAGAGTAGAAGTCAAGGTACCAGACTAAAAGAAAAGCTGGAAAGCAACTGAGATAAAAAAATACCTTCTAAGTCCAGTCTGAGACTCTGGGAGTATGGGCATCTCTGGATCAGAAACTATTGGAAGACAGCACAGCCTTCACTAAGTCTCGTGCAAAATTCTTCTGAGAGCAAGTTCTTGGGAATACAAGTTGCTTTTGAACAAAATATTTGAAAAAAGGTGTCAAACTCTGAACATGGTGCTTGCCCTGGCTACATAATTAGACTTCATATAATTGCTTGTGACTTGATTAGAATAGACCCCATCATAATAGCTCACAGGTCTTGTGAAACCGCAAATATGTGACATTCTTGAGGCAAAAGGGGTAACAGCAGCTCTATCTAAGCTATAGGAGAGAGGACAATCACAAGCTTTAAGGGTGATTAACCTGAAGTTTAGAAGTATTCTGGTATGTCAGTATGAGACTTAGTCTGCAGTTCTCCTCTCCTGCAAAGCAGGTGATTTCTGCTGGAAAAAACAAGATGGTTCTGGGCAGTGTTGTGCTGTGAGTGAGGTGTTCTGCTGCAATCTGACTCTTTCTACCCTTTCTCAGTAACTGCTCTCCTGTCACCCTCCAAAGCAGTGCATTTCTGTGTTAAGCAGGTGCATCTAAACATGAAATTAGAAAGGAGGATGTATTTGGCAATGTATTTGAAACATGTCTTTTAGCAGTGACAGAGGACAGAAAATTGTGGAATTCTCACTTAACCAGGGTTTTCTAGGGCTTGTAGGAGAAAAGGAATGCTGGGTCTTGTTCTCTCACCCCTGTCAATCTAACCTTCATCTGTCAGACCAGAAGCAACTTGGAAAGAACTTCATGCTTTTCAAACACATTTATTGCACCACAGGGTTGGTCATTTCTGTGCCAATTCATATGGAACAGATGTGAGACAAATCTGAAAGCATTATAAATAAATAATAAAATAAACTCAGGTTGAGTTGGAGACTGGTAAACAAGTACTGGCCTGCAGCGGTGTCCTGCTACTGAGACAAAGCTGAGAAAAAGCTCAGATTTTGTTAAATAAATCTAAACAGAGCACAGGTCTGTTAGAGACAAGGAGTCAATGCAAGGAGTGGATGAAAGAGGTATTACACCAGATCTAGCTCAAAAAAAAGCATTTGAGTGTCATGTAAAATCATGGGCTTCCAATCAAAGGGAGGAGAACGGAGGAAAACTGCTGTTGTGACTTGTTAATTAAAGCAGGAAGCAGGGAATTGCTAGGAAGATACCAGAGGAATCATTACAGTGAGAGAGAGCCTAAAACCAGATGAAGGGTAGGAGAAAGAAGCATTGAGAAATAAAAAGGCAAAAAGGAATGAGTTTATCCTTGGTAGCTAAGTGTAGAAGCCAGAAAAGAGGCAACACATCATTAGACAGCATGCAAGGAGGAAGAGGACCTACTCAGACAGTAGTTCATATATTATTGCATTTTCCTATGTAGTTACTCCTCGTGGTTTGTTCTGCATTGGAAAACAAAGAGAAGAGACCATGTTTTAGACTGGAGAGGCAGACAGGCAAGTGCCAGTATAATTTGCTTTGGGAACAAAATTATATTGTTCATTATTTCAGTTCATTTGTAGGCAGCTAACTTTGCTGTACCATTACTGAAATAAAAGTGTAGAACTACTGCAACAGCGTATTAAGGAAGAATAATACCTATTGAAAATGAACTCCCTTTGACACTATAATAGCATTTAATTGACATTAAATAACTCTTTGGAGCCATTAAGAATATGATATGAATGAAAATGTAGGAAACATTTCCATCATATTGAATCAACATTTTCAACAGACAAAAGTTACATCATGGGAGCCTTAAACACTTTCCCTTTTCCAAGTGAATTTAGTACTCGTGAAAGTTCCATGTTGGCATTTCTGAAGACTGAGGTCTCACTGTGTGTAGCTGGTTTGTCGTAGCAGTTGTGCTAACAGGGCATGACCTGGAGGAGCTGATCAGGACTTTGTGCAACCTGTTTAGCCTTTCCTTGAGACTGCTGGCACTGTCCTCAGCCATCCAGCAATGGACACAGTGCAGGAAGAAACAGCAGCTGGGAAAGCAGATGAGGAGATTCACATGACTGCCACAACATCGTGTACTCTCTCTCTATGCTTTGTTCAGTTATAAGGCTTCTAACAATCATGACAAAAACAAATACTGTAATGTTTTTGATTCATCTTTCTCAGGGGATAGAGAAGCCTGGGTGAGAGCATCATGAGGTTTTAGAGGTTCGGTGTTGCTTTCTTCTCACCCCACTAATATTTTCATCTGTCTCTTCTTCTGCTGGAATTGAACCTAGTGCATGCTATGACTGAGAAAGAATGGGCTGGATCACATTCTCAAGAGCTCAAGTCATTCTGAGATGCAATAAAACCAGCATGGAAACAAAATGAGGCTTTAACTGAGCAAACTGTTGGTGTTTGAGACCTCTGAGTTCATGGTTAATTGCAGATACAGGCACTGCCTGGCTCTGCTAAGCACATTACTGTGTGTGGGTCTCTGCCTGGGATTGCCCATAATTTTCCCACTAATAGGGTAGTGCATGTGGTACAACAGATTAGGCATTAAATCTGTTAATTCAGGCAAGATATTTCTCTTCTAATGAGCAGATTAAGCCATAGCTGTCTACTGATCAGCATAACAGAAAACAACTCTTTTATTTGTACTCTCTAAATTCTTGGACACCTCCTGAATTTTGCATTTGGTTCTTAATTGGGAAGGGGAGTACTTTAATAGAAAGCCTTTTCCACTTCCAATGGGACGCCTTTGGGAATCCTATCAATGCACACTGGACTTTTTAATGTATTTTGAGTACTTACATGCAGATACGAAAGTAGCCTTTTGTGCAGCTATTCTATAGCAATGAATCATTATTTAGGCCTGGTTTTCTGTGGATATGTAAGGTATTTTAGGGAGAGAAGTCATTCCTGCAGTGACAGATGGAGGGTTTCTTTATATATGCTTTGGTGCAAAGCAAGAGCTAATTTAAATTCGATGATTTGAATGAGATTGTGATGTCAGCGCTTATTATTTAAGAAAAACATGGATCTGTACGTATCTTTACAAATACAATTGTATTTATGGGATCCTGCTGGTTTAGGACTTGGCTTTCCAGAAAAATCCACAACGTCTCAATGGGAAGCGTGTGCTAAGTTCCTTTAGGTTGGCAGCCTAGTCCAGAAACCTGCTTTAGAGAGGTGTTTGTAAAGTGTTGTTTTCATGCTGGAAAAGGCAATATGATTTAGCTTGTTCAAGGAAAAATATCTAGTAATAGATAATAACTTTTTTTTTCTTATAATCGTAGCAAAGAACTGCTACCCATATTTGGAATAATTATTCCAAGTGCATAGCATTTTCCAAACAACTGCATTTGGAAAACAGCTGCTGCATAATTTTAGGGCAGGAAGGACCCACATAATTGAATTTTAGTTACACTTCAGAGCTACTGTGGACAGTAAAGAAACACTGAAGAAGATTTATTTCTCTAATTTTCCAAACCTTTGGCTACTTCTCTGTAGCACCTCACCCAGCCAAACCCTGTCAGTCCCATGAGAACCAAAGGCAGAGGTTGCTGGTGTGTGCTCTACCTCAGGGGTTTTCAGTATTCCAGTGTAAGGAGCCAGAGGCTGCAGAAATGATCTGAAGTGCAGGGACTGATTGATTCATCGGAGCCACACATGGAAAACATATCTGAAAATTAATGCTTTTTCCTTTTCAACATGAACATGAGTTTAAACTTTTCAGTTTAGATCCCAGCTTCTGGAAGGGTGGCATCTATTGCCAAAAAGGTCTGATGAGCCCCTTTGGAACATGATGTTTTCAGAGAGGAAGAAAGGCTTAGTTCTCAGCTAGGAAGAGGTGGAGTGCTAGAAATAGAGGATGGAGAAAAATCCCAGCTTCACCTTTGCTGATATTAATATAATTACCTGAATTTCACTGCAAATAGGTGTGATTTGAAGTAGGAAGGGACTACAAAACTAGTGTCAATTTGGAGATGAATTTTCCTGTCCTGAGAAGCATCTTCTCAGATCATAGGTAAGAGCTATGCCACCATTGTGTGCTGGGATTTGGATTAAATGAGGCATTTAAGCTCATAACTCTTATTTAAGATTCCTAGTCAAAAATGAAATATTTTTTGCTTGGGTCATGGAATAATTTTTTATGTTGTTCTGTGGTATTTAACATCTAAAATTGAGGACTTCTTGGAATAATATAAATTTTTCTCAGCCATCTGCATTAGAAGAGTACTGATTTGTCAGGCAGAAATTTTGGCCAGTAACATTATACAAGCTTAGACCAGAAGTCTGTAATTTTAGGTCCCAGCTCCCCAGGTTCTACATCATCGTTGGTTTCTGGTGTTCTGGTTCTTTTGGCTGTTTTTATTTTGCAAGGAGTGTTCCACCCAGTGCAGAAGTTCTGATTAAAATTAGGATATGCTTGAAGGGGTTACAATGGATTTAGAGGCATTTTTTTCCAGAAAAATATTTTTAAAATGGATAGGTATTTGCCCAGTATTTTACCATATGTCCAAAACATTTGGTAGTTACATAACCCACACTTGCTCTGTGTTTCCTTAGATTGCTGTCCTATATATGGCTGTGTATTTTTAATAATATGATAAGTTGTTATCGCGTCCTTATGTATACTTGGAATAGAGTGGGATGTTCTCAGAACTCTTACCTGCTGCACCTTGCTCACTGGTCAGATCTGTGGGGAATGCTGGAGTGGGTGGCGTAGCAGGGAAGTTACTGAGGGTAAATTATTAATTCTCCACTTTCAGATAGCATGGTGCTTCCCTCGTTCAATACCTGCAATGAGACTGAGAAAGCTCAGTGAAGAAATGGCTCTGTCACCAAGGCACTGTTTCCTTTCAGTCAGTGTCCATGGAAACCTTGGTCAATTTTTATTTTCTTCTGTGGTTATCAGTGAAGTACAGCTTCCAGGGGGAAAGGCTTTGGCCACTCGACCTCCTGAAGAACAGGCAGGTGAATTGTCTACTTTTTGCAAGCAGGCCATTTCTGTTGCTCAGGGAACTGTACTGCTCTGTACAGCTAAAAATGTGGGCAGCTTATTATGCTCTGTAAAATCTAGGGAAGAAAGAGTACTCTCACACACCCCTCCCAGTTTATGCTCCTCAGCAGCTTTCCAGAGCCCTTCCCCAGGGTCCTGTTGCAATAAGGATGATGATGACAAGATATTTTAGTATGTCCTCCTCTAAATGCAAGAGATTTTTGAAAACAACAGCAAGATATTTCAGGGAATCAGATATGAAACAAGAGAAGCAAAAGCACGCCTGGCATCTTCATATGGAAGTAATAAATGCAAATTTGTACTGTAAATTCAGAGCTGAGATTGTCAGAAGAGATTTTCCTTGATGTGTGCACTGTTGTCATCTGACATGTTGGGTTTTGAGCTTAAAGCTTGATCTCAAGGATGATGGTAAATTTTTAAACCCTAGAACAAATATATATCTAAATGCAACTTAATAGGCTCAGATTGGTGATGTGTACATCATCTTTGTGCGGGTTTATATATTTTTGTCATATATTTATAGAACCCATATTTTTGTTGCCTTACCTATAAACTCTTATCGACAAGAATTCAGCTTTGGGTTCTAGAAAAGATCTCTCATGTTATTTAATAGAAAAAGGGTTTAGCAGCTCTCCTTTTTTTTTTTTTTTTTTTTTTAATCTAATAAATCAGTCTCTCTATTTCTTAGATTTTATGTTACTATTTGATTTTTAGAATGTAGAATTTGCTTCTAGTGCTCTGATGTTTTGACTAGAGACACTTAAACAATCTAAAACACTCTTAAACTGGGGAGAAGGCTTAATCAGCAACTAATGTTGTACAGAGCCAAGAAGGGCTGTTAGAATAATGCTCAGCTGATTAGAAAGATGTAGTATAAAATAATTTATTTTAAAAATAAGAATAAGAAAAACCTAAACAAGCAAAAGAAAATAGAACATGAAGTAAATTGAATACTGAAATGAGAAAATTAACTTCATGAAAGGTGGCAGAGATAGCAGAGCCTTTTTAAATGAGAATAATTTGTACATATATTTAAACAAAAATTTGTTTTTAAGTGCTTCACAACCTCCCTGGCGTATTGTAGGTACTTGGATGTGATAAAGAGTAGCCGCTGGGTGCCACTGTTGAGTTTCAGAGCACTGGGTGAAACAGGGTTTCTGTGGCAGCCAAAATTTTTAGCTGGGGAAGAGTGTGTGGGTAGTAGTTTTGCAACAGAAATAAATTATTTCTGCAGTTTTAGGGTTTGTGAAATAGAACTGCAACCAACATTTGCTTCTTGCTGTTTCACCACATATTACCATATCTGATAGTAGATCACAGTGGCAGGTCCAGCATGCCCTGCTCCCTGCACCCCTGCCTTGCAGAGCAGAAACGGTGCTAAATGACAGAGGACTAAAAACTTGCTTTATTGTTCTGAAGAATTTTGTCTCTTATTGCAGCCTTTTGGGCAAGCACATCTAGTCAGGTCTTTCTAAATAATATGTTTACTTGTTTAGTATGGTGCTGAAGTACAGGAGACCTCACTTTTGGGATGGCTTTCCATCGATGATTTTCTTGTTCAGCAGAGTGTATGTTTTGGATGTAGCTTGCCTGTGCCTGGAAAAGCAGGAGGCGTAATGGTGAATCACAAACTCACTCACACAATGAATGTGATTCTAAATAGTTTTGGTTTGATGAGTAGATAATTAGAGCTCGCTGAATCAGAAACATATTTTTGAAAATGGGTAATGTTATGTGAAACAAGGTTTCTGTGTAGAGATACACACTTCGTTCTCTCTTGACCAGAATATTAAAGTTGTGCAGTCTGTTTTTATGGAATAATCTTGATCATTTGCTTCCAGCCAAAATAAGGAAAGGTTAGAACAGCATGTGTGTGTGATATGCACAGCACACAGTGTTAAAGGGAAGTCTGCCATGAGCATATTTTGAAGCTATGAACTGGGATTTAGGTTTTAGGTCCTGATTTAAGGAAATCACCTGAAGAAAATAACTAGTTCTCTTGAACTCACAGGCTTGAAGTTCACACGTTTTGCTGAGCTTTGTTGAAGTGAGACCTCTCACATTGTAATACTTCTGATAAATATTTTGCTAATAGCTCTGATGAGAAATCTCTCAAGCATGAACAAGCTGGGTTTGAGCTACCAAGGACTCCTCCACCTTAGCAGCAAAAGAAAACTCTTGATTTATAGTTTGAGACAGGAGTATCTTTGTGGTGCAGACGTTAAACCATTAGCTGGTCAATTGTGCCACAGCATAAACTTTCCATACAACAATGTGCAGAGACAGAAGGTGAATTATAGGTACTATAGGTATCCTTCAGGTTTGATTCCTCTCTGCTGATAGGGAAAAGTACTATCTCCTTACAGTAATAACCAAGCATTACTTAAGAAGGATTTTTTTTTTTTAATTAGCATAAACTTGTCCATTTCTTCTTTTTCGTACCTCTCAATATATCACTTGAAAAAGAATTTGAAGTTCTCTTAATTTTCTATGCTGAATTTGAGAATTAGCAGGCCTTATTTTTTCATGCTGAACTGGCAGGTGTTTGTGGCAGGGTTGTATATTAAATATCAACCCTTGTGAGAATATTTGAGATGTTAATTAGCAATTTTGATTTTATAGTGTTATAAATAAAATAATGGAATGTTTTCCATGACTTCTTGTGTTGTGGGGTTGCAGCTGGGATAGCTCTGTTTCTTACACTTCAGTCTTCTGGACAGGTCGGTACTTAAGGTAATGAGTATGGGTATGAGGCCTCTGGCCATAGGCAATATTTTGATTAATTATATGACTGCTGTTTATCCTTGTATGAGTGCCAAATGCTTAGGCTGCCTTGCAGTGCAGCTGCTGTCCCAAATACGCCTGAAGTCACTGCCTGTGGAGGAGCTCTCCTCAGTTTGTGTTGCTGTGGGGGAGCTACAGGCACAGCCACTCCTTGCAAAGATAGAGAAAAGGTAAATAAGTGAGCAGTAAAGCAGAGTCCATAATCAGCTATGCAGTTCTGAGTACCCAGGAGTCGTTTTTTTCAAGATATAGACTTTGCTGATTGCTTTAAGGCCATCACATAAAGAATGGAAATGACTTTTCACAGGGCTCTATTTTCCTTATTTTTTTCTCATTTTGTACTGTGGCTGAAAGAAAGGATTACTTCTTAAAAAAAACAAATCCCCTACCCAAGCCCTTATTTTTTTATGTCCTTAGCAATTTTCAGGCTCAATTACACCCAAATTACAATGTACAGTTTTTATCATGACATTTGAATTGATTCCTTTTCTGTGTTCCAGATTTGCATTCATATTTTGCTATAGCCCTGCATAAAATACCTCACTGTGATGCTCTGAATATTTGATTAATTCACTTTGTAAAAATCTTTGACATTCTTAGTGAAAGTTTCTATAGAATTTGTAAGTTAAATTTATCAATTCAAGGAAAATTATGTAGGAAAACACCAGTAAAGGGACAGAAAATGATGGTGTCATTTGCATGGCTGTTAATGTCAGTATTTTGAAGAATAATGATTGTGCAAATGCAGTGAAATGTGTGTTGTACTGCAGTGAGAAAGTTCTGTATTCATTTGCTTCTCAGTTAAGTACCCACTTAAACTCTAGTACCAATTTTCACTGTTTACTGATCTGAGGAGTTAAATGTTAATCATGTCATGTCACTGAAATATTTTTTTACTACTACAAATGAATTAATTTCATCATATCTAAGGCAATAATTAGCAAAGAATAAACCTGTGTGTGCAAGAATTTATAGTAGAAATAAACTATAGCATTCAAAGTTCTCTTTCTTTGTCTCTCTGATGCTATTGTGGGAAGATGAAGGTATGTTTTTGACTCCCTCTAAAACTTCCCAGGTGGAACATGATTCAGTCAAAGAAGCTCTGGGACCTGAGCTTCAGACCACAATTTTAATCTTTAGGACCTGAGATAAAATATCCTAATGTCTGAAAGACTATTCGTAAATGGTCATTTACATCTAGCTTAGTCATGTCATTAAATATGACCCACATGCCTGTCTGTATTTCAGTAAGGTGGAGTTCCCATTTTTATCCATGTATTTAACTCTGCTCTTTGTGTGTCAATTATAAATTGTCTTTTCCCTGAAAAGATTTTGTCAAAGTTATCAGAATGCATTACTTTCTCCTAAATTAAACAAAGAGCAACCCAAATGCTGTCTTCTGAGACCTAAGGCTTGCTTTTTCAGATGTGTTTGGATACAAGGTCTCCAAATGTGAAAAAGGGTAAACGCTAAAGAAAAATCGTAGAGAAAGTCTGGTGTTACACAGTGGTGAAAGCACATTCAATTGGCATCACTTTTTACTAACCAAGGGGTTCCTACCCCTTCTGGAAGTAGTAAATACCCTCTGTGGTCTGTCTGCACCAGCAGCACTGCAGCGGGGGAAAAGCAGATCAAATTGAAGAGTGCCCTTGATTTCCTGCCAAGGTGAGGGTGGAAGACTTTGCTCTGCTTCAGCAAACTGGCACTTTGCTGCTCTCAGATTTGTTTGTTCTCCTGGTGGAAGCAGGAAAAGCAAACTCTAGATGGAAGCGTAAATTCTAGAATGTTGTAATGCTGTGCTTTAAGGAAACTGATCTGAGGGCTCATCACTGCAGCAGTGCCACAGTCAGCAGGGAAGAGGGCTGGGTCACACACAGCCATGCTCTCTGTTCTCTTTAGGGTTACTGCACCACAGGGCAGTATTGATCTGCTGAAACAAACCCTGGTGCTGTAATAAGCTGGTGTAACCACTGACTTTGTCCCAAATAAACCGTGTCCAATCATTAAAACAATATAAACTGCAGAAACAGTGGGGTTTTTCTCCTTATTATGGGCAGGTGTTACACAAACGATTACATAAATATAGCTAAAAATAAACATTATCCGTAGCTACCTCAGTCCTCAGAGATCAATGGCTATTAAAAAACTGCTACATTTCATTGGCTCTGTAAAAACAGACCATTTCCTGCTGACCTTTAAAGAAGTCTTTTTCATTATTACCTATTGCAGGAGGATAAACCCTTAAGATGTTAACAGAAAAAAAAAAAAGAAAAAAAAAAACCCATAGCACCAAACTTTGTAGGTTTCTGAGGCGCTTGCTGAACTTCACGTGCATTGTTTTTCAAACTACAGTCACTTAGTAGCAGTTGTATGAAACTTAAATACTGTGGAAGCTGCCCTTTTCAGTTATTTACAAAGCCACTATATTCCTTGGAACACTATTAAGGCAAAAGGCCCAAGGCTCCCCAATGGGCTTTCAATATTCCACAGGTCTCACAGTTTCTTTTTTGTCAAGTGTTCGCAGTCACTAACATATCTGCTCTGTGAAAAATGAGGCTTGGTGAGATTCAAGGTGAACCACGAGCTTGTGCACAGGGTGTCTGTGACTGAGAGAGGTTTGAGAGAGGATGCTGGCTGAGCAGTAAATCCCAGTGATGTGATGGTGTCTTTGGTTAGTGCTGCTCCCTGGCCGAGTGCAAGGCTGAGCAAGTCAAAACAGATTTAACAGCAGTGCAGTAACTGGCAGGGGTTAATGAAAAGAGACTTCAGCCAGGAGAGACAGACTTATCTGGGGAGCATCTCGGGTCTCCAGTGACAGATGAGGTCCTGTGTTGTGCTCAGCCATAGTTATCTGAGCATCCTGTCACGGTTAGATTTCTCCATCCTCTAGATGTGAAGAGGCATTGCAGTGACGTGGAGGAGATCAGAATTTATTATAGCTTGATATTCGTGGTAACTCTCCGCACCGAGATTGCTACAGCGTCTGTGCATGCCCGACACAGTGTGTGGCAATGGTGGAGAGGGAATTGGAAATGGAGCTTACTAACTGCTCATTTACAGAACTGAAAACAGCCCCTGTTTCCACTCATTATTTGATGGCTTGAATGTCCTAAAGAGAAATTATTTCCAAAACAAGAAGGAAGTGGCTTGAAGTGGATACAATGCTTTCTAGATGTGATTTAGTCCACCCTCTCAATTACTTTTTAATCTGGGTCCAAATTCCCAAGCACCCTACTAATTTGTAGTGGTGTTATTAGCAGGTGGCTTCCAGCAAGCAAATTCTAAGCCATAAAAAAAATGTTGCCATTGACAGAAACAGCCCCACAGAGACATATTCATCTGGAACCTGAAGGCAGATTTAGACACTTGAAACATATGGTCTAGTGCTTTTTCCCGAACCAGGCAACAAAAGAGGACTTACCTAATTAAAGATTTACTTTGTTTTTACTTCATTTACTTTGTCTTTCCGTTTTAAAATGCTCTGCCCTTTATTCATTCAACAATGGAGGGGGCAAGGCTGAAATCTTACTGAAATTGCTCACAGAGCAATTGTTTTGCTTGTAAGTGCTGATAGTTCAGGCTCTTAGTCATAGAAGGTTGCACTGAAAGGCATCAGTGTTATAATATTTTGTTCACAGTCTGGCCAAGTAAGACGTGCTTCTCTCTCAGTCCTGTGGTTGCTTCAGCATTCCATGAGTTGGTGGAGTGGGCTCAAGCATGGAATTCTGGTGGTGTTTATATATGATGTGTATATCATTTTTCCTGTTCAATTAACAGGTTGTTCCTCCTGGGTTACAGAGGTATTTGGATAAGTTTAGCAGTAGACTCATTCTGTGAAGTGACTCCTTTTCCCAAGGACAAGTAGGACTTAAGTGATGAATATTTCACGAAATTTTCCTCCAAGTACAGTTGTATTTGATCAGCTGTATTGTCACCCAACTTATATTTTCCTGTTAGAGTGATAGAGACATGGAAACTGTATTAAAATTTGTTGAAATATTCTAGTCAGGTCACCACATCTTCAGTTAAGAACCTTTTCTCTTTTTTTCTCTATGGGATTGAGCATAGTTATAAACGAGCCTTGGTTTTTGTCAACAGAAATGCAGTAAGAGGTTAATAATATTAATCATGATGTCAGTTGATGCAAACTACAAAATTAAAAGTCAGAGCTGATTTTTTTAGAAAAAAAAATGTGGTAAGGCAGAAACTTAATAAATTGGAAAAACAAAGCATATTTACTTTTTGTGTGTCATGTGATCATGTAGTTTTTCTTTATATTGGTTGATTTCTAACATTGCTTCTATGGTGTCCTATTAAAAAAAAAAAAAATCACATTCTTGCTCTTGGCTGACTCCAGAAGCCAGAGGTAGAAGGTTGTCATTTCTCTTGGACCAGAACAGTGCTGAGCTTTTCTTAGGAAGAGAATGTGGGAAAAACAGCTGTTGAGATAATACAATTAGTGTTGAACAGAAAATAGATTTGGTGTCAGAAGTGTTCATAATGACAGCAAATTTCCCCTGGGATTCCCGACCTCACCCTGATTACAGCTGTACTACCAAGCCACGTTTGGGTTGAATTTGTCTTGTTTGAACTCTTCCTTATAGTCAGGATATCTTGACCTCTGACAGGTTTTAGTTTCAAGTCAAGGGAGTAAAGTTTAGTTTTGGGACCTTGGAGCGTTATTGCTAAAAGATACATCTTGTAGTTTATGGGTTTAGGGCAGTGTTTCCAAGACTTTTAATATCTCTTTATTGTTTTCATGTAGATAACTAAAAAAAAAAAAACAAAAACAAAAAAACCCCAAACCCTTAAAGCTTTATTGAAATGCTTTTACAGCTTTTAAAAATCTAATCTATATTTTTAAAAAATTTCTAAATAATGAAAATTATAAAAATAATAAGAGTTAAGATAGATGATAGCATGAAAAATGTGCCTTTGAGTACCAGCTTAGAAAGAAAAAGCCAAGAATTGTAATGTGGCACATTTTTGAATGAAATTAAAATACTTAGAAATGGTCATAGAGCAGAGTGAGAAATTTTGAGCTCTGAATTACTTTGAGCTAAAAAATAAGAAAAAAACCACTAGTAGAATGGGCAATACTGCTCCATAAGATATTGCATACTCAGACTGTGAGATTATAACTAAGAAGGATTTGAAGAACTATAAAGTACATTTTCCAAATCTTCTACAATTAGTATCTTGAGATTTCGTGACAAAAATAAGACGTAAGATGGGTCTTGTTTTGTTATATCCTAATAACATGTTTAATCCAAAATAGTCATAGCCATGCAATACAATTAGGACATTTAATCCAGTATATGTCACTTTTTCATTTTATTGAATGTCAGTAAGAAAGGGAAATAAACATTGACAAAACCCTGTTCTCTCACATGTCCACCTTTCTATATCTGTTGGGATTATTAAAGGGCACGGAAATTCCTCTGCAGCAAATTTAGCCAAGCAACAGCAAGGGCTCTGTAGGATCCAGACTATTCTTATTTTTGTAAAAAATCTTGAGCTCTGTTGTGTGTAATGGGTAGGAAGGAAAAAGCTCTCTGCACCAGGTGGTCTTAAGCTCTCTGTTTTGAAAATGGATTTTGTACCCTCTGGAAATTCAGTCATTTTGCATACCAGTGAAGGGAACAAGGGGCGTGAATCCACGAAGACTCCTGGGCACTGTGCTCTGGGATGAGCCACTGTGGTCCCTCCCAAGCTCACCCATTCTCTGACTCTGGGAGGCACTTGAGGCTGAAGCAGTGATCTTGCAGCAGTTTGTGTTCTGGTGGAGGTGAGATCTATCTATGTTCAGAAAACTTGTGCTTTGATGATTCCTAAATATAGCTATTCCTGAATGCAAAACAAGCTATTTCATGAAGGATTGTTTCTGCTTAGGTTTTACTGTCTATGGTCAGAGGTCACAGCTGTGGAACTAGTGTAGGACTTTACCATTCTTTTTGTTTTTAATGAGTTTGGTCTTGATATTTCTCAGCTAAAAGAAAGGATTCTATCTGCAGTTCAAAATACTGGAAAATTGACTTCTCATTGATTACTGCCCTGTGTGTTGCAATGGATTCCTTTTTCTCCATTTTTCATTAAAGTTCAAATTTTATTTCCTTGTACCATCCTTTCTCCTTCTTGCATATTTTCCACCACTTCATTTTCTTTCCCTAACAAAGAGATTCAAGCACAGTTTTCTTTCATTAACAATTCCTATTATCTGCTATGGTTCGTGCCTCCTCACATGCACTTTCTTCCAAACCTAGCCTTCCCTCTCCCACTTCCACTGCTCTCACTGGAGCTGATTATTTAAACTTTTCCTTCTCTGGACTGTAAAATGTCACAGAACCATTCTTTTTGCCATTTGATGCAAAGCTGATTTAATCTGTCAACATGTGAGCATTAACCTTTTCCTTCTGTGTTTTAGCAGGACTGAATTTACCAAAAACAGAGAAAATACCAATGTTCTAGGCATTCTAAAGTAAAGCATCTTAAATTAGTCTTCACTTTGAATTTATATTCACTCAGGAAAGCAATTTATTTTGAAGATATGGGATCATTTCACAGTGGTTAAGTATGTTTTCAGCTTTAATTGACGTGGCAGATCAGTAGTGATCGGCTCTCATCAGTGGCTTTTCTTATTAACAGATTAGACTTTTTGAGACTTTGGCTTGCTCTTGAAATTTCTCCATATTAGATTTGACTTTTGGGCTAAGATGTACTTCTTTATGGAATCAGCTGCTTTGGCGGTAGTTGGTGACAGTTTTTGTCTCTGTAAAATTCTTGTCTAAGGGCATTGACAACTAAAACTTCAATTATAACCCTTTAGTGCCTATTTTCTGTGATGTCCTCAGTGTGGTAATGAACAAATCAGATTATTTTGCAGCCACTTCCATAAGCCCAGTCTGAAGGACTAATTCTGATATGAGTTGGAAGTTTCTGGCAGCAGTTTTTCCTGTATGGAAACAAAGTGTGAGAAGAGTAATCTAGAACTGGACTAAGATGCATCAAGTAAATGTCTTTTTAATGTTTGTGTAACTGTAAACAATGCAAGCTAAACTGCAGTGAGATTTGTTTCATTCTATATAGCAATAGATTGTTTCCAACACTTCTATGAAACATTATTATTCTGTCTTGTAAACCTTGTACCAGTTTTATGAATTTGTGCACTACAGAACTTAGAGACACTTACTGGAAAAAAGAGATTGATTCCCCTTGTAGGTTTTGCCATTATTGTCTACATGATTTTAGAGTGATATCTTTCTTATTTCAGTGTAGTAGTTCCAATGGAGAGAACAGGTTTTTAATGCTATTATTTTCTCCTTCAGAGCTATAAAAGGGTTCATTAATCAGAATTGAATTTTGTTCAGAACTGGAATTTAATAAAATCTTCTTATGCAATTAGAATTTAAATTGTTAGTAATTTCTTATTAACCTAGCTCCATGTTCCTTCTAAGACACCTGCTTTAGTTCTGCCATGATAATTTTTCATCATCAAAATTTTGAGTATTATTTTTATTTATTTTTAAACTGCCTCAGTAAACCCCCCCCACTTTTTTTTTTCCCAAACAAGCTCAAAAACTAAGAGCCAGACAGTCAGGAAGAAGACCTGAGTGGTTTTTCTTACAGAAGTCTGAGGCACCTCTTAATCAGGCTAACATATGGGTAGTTACTTCCACATAAGGAAAGTTTTAATAAGTATGTCAGGTACTTTTACATAAAATGCTTTTTAGAAACCCAGATATACAATAACTTTATTAAATAGATCTGTAATATTGAAAGGGATTATTCTGCCAGGATGCAGGATCTTCTCTCCAAAAAATGCAGCTTCTGAATCTGTTAATAACATTGATATATAAAGAAATCTGAATACTCATATCATCTGAGAACATATTTTTTTCTTATCACGTGCATGGACAATAGAGTGGGGTACTCATTTTCACTTCAGGATATTGTTGTTCTGACTGTAAAATCTATTCTTTGCATTATTACAGCCCTTTCTGCCCATGGGGAATAACATTTTTACTTTACCCATTCTTTCCCCTTAGTGCTGAATGCAGTGGGAGTTCTAGAAAAATACACTCCCGTGGTTCTGTTGTTCTCAGCTGGAGAAAGAGCATTAACCAGTTCCACGATGGTGACTTTCCAGGCACTGCTGTCCTTTTCAATTAGCACGTGTTGTATCCCTGCGTGTGCTGCATATGGAATAACTTTTCATGATAAAACCACAAAGGTGTGGCAGCCACCATCAAATCAGCACTGTGCTTTATTGATACATCCAAGTGATAATCAATAGAAACTGATAAAAGCAGAAATGGCAAAACAATCAAATAGTTACAGCTTCTGTATCACTGCCAGATATTTATTTCAGATGGAAACTGAGGATGTTCTAGAGCTTCTAAATTTCTGTGGGTCTGCTTGTTGTCAGTGAAGAAGGAAGTTATTCATGCATTTCTTTGGATTAATTAATTATCCTGAAGCCATTGTTGCTTTTTAGCAGTGTCATGTTGCAGAGATGCCAAAATGAAATCAATCCATGTGTAGTCACAAGGATTCAACATCATGAAATCCTTTATTTCTCTTATGTTTGTGGGAGCTTTGGAAAATTAAACAAATAGTAAAAGAGTCACCATGAGGTGATCCTCAGGGTGGGCTGACTGACATGAAACTCCCATTACTTGACAGGAAGTCAGTCTGTCTGCCTTGTCTCAAAAGGCTATAAACATGTTCAATTGAACGCTGCTTCTACCAAATGTAATCGTTTCATTTTCTTATAAGTAAACTATGATTAGCACTCTAGCACCAGCCTTTGAGAGATCAATTAAGCACAGTTCCATCATGGTGGTTTCTTGTTTGAACCTATAGTTTATTTAACAAAAGGTAGTGAGGGGTGGCTGTTCACAATTTTGTTTTGCAGAGTAAATTGTGAGCACTTTTTCCTTATAAAGTGTTTTCTTCAAGAAGAAAGAATACAGGATGAAGTATTTTTATGTTTTATTGAAGACAGTGATAGGGTAATATTTCTCAGTTCAGTGGTTTTGGGGGTTTTTTTATGGATGTTGTGTATGTAAACCTACACACTTGCTGCAAAATTGCAGGAGTCTTTAAATCATTTACAACCATGTTGATGGCTTGCAAGACAGAGACATGTTAGTCCTTTACCCAAGGGATTTTTCTCCTTTTTCCAGTCTTTGTGAGATATATGTAAGAGTTATGTGCTTTCAAAATGTAGAGAGTGTGTGTATATATATATATATGAATATAAATAAATATATATGACAGCTAGTTTAAATTCCAGTTGGAACTGCTGGTGAAAAAGGTGATGCTTTTGCCATAGGCAAAATGCCAATTTAATATTAACTGTGCAGCCTGTGCTTGGTACAATTACCCTGTAATTGTCATCATACCCAGGCATGCAAAGCTCTGCTGCAATGCACAGGAGGCTCAGCTGCCTTGTGTCTGTGGTGAAATTCTAGGGAACCCTTGGAAAAGGGGATTCTCCTGATCACTCGGTGTCAGTCTTCCTTTATTTCCAGTTGGATTTGCATTCAGTTTTCATTTAATTTGCCTCCAGTAATATGCCACTGCAGTAGATAGAGAAATTGTATTTTGCCCAAACAGGCTTCCTACTTTCACTGTCCTTTCATTCATGCAAGTTTGTTTTTAAAAAAGCACGCAAATGATTAACTCCAGGTGCTCAGAGACAAGTATGAATGCAACATTTTATTTTCTGTCTCTTACTAATGTCAAAACTTAGGGCATATCTACCAGATATTTTAAGGGAATGGCATTCACGTTAGGTACATAGTTTCTTTCCTTGGCCTGTCTATCCATCTGGAAATTGCATTGATATAATGGTTGTATCCTCTACATTGAGGTACTTGTGTCATTTAAATAATTGGGGCTGTTACATTGTCACACAACTTAAAAGAAATCAAAAACCCGAGGCTGAATGAAAGCACAACAGGCAAAACTGGTGTTCAAGTCGTTTAATCAAGAAAATCAGTGCTGAAAAGGAGAAAAGAAGATGCTGGCTCTGGTGACCACATCTGGTGGCCACATCACTCCTTCTGCCAGCAGCATTTGCCAGTGAGGCGATTCTTTTCTTTGTCTTCTGCTATCCAGATTGGTAACTCCAGACTTCAGGAATCCATAAATCAGCCTGGTCTTCTTTTGTGACTCTCTACAAATTCTTATAGAGAAAGAACATCAATAAATTCATAATTGGCCTGGGGAAAAAATCGGGAGGATGTTCTGCAGCCCAGTATGTAGGTGGAACTTCTGAGTTGGAAACTTCTGATTGAAAAAGTTAGCAAGAAAACTGTGAAGCATAGAAAAGAATTTATTGTTGATACTTTTTTTTTTTTCTCAGAAAGCATTTTAAAATATGGCTGTCACTCGTAAGAAAGGGAGTAAATGACAAAATATGTTTTCTTTATAGACAAGTGATACTTCTAGAGTAGCAGTGGAGAACCAGTCCATGCAGCGTTTTTCACTGTGATTCCAGGTTAGTGCTGAGACAGAGAGCAGTGTCTCATTCTCCCTAAGGTGATGATGATCTTTTGGGAGTTAATTAACAAGGGGATTGCTGCACTGATAGTGGCTCCTCGCAGAATAGGGGATTAATTGAAATCAGAATGAGAAAAAACTTCATCATTAGTTATTCCCGGATTTATCTGGAAGAGGGAGGTCTCCTACTGTTCTTTTCTGCTTAGATAACTTCCTCTGTGTGCTAAATTTGCACTATTGTGTATGCATATTGCATTTGAAAAGGAATAAAGAACAGCAAATCTTTCAATGATGTAAATTTGGGGGGGGAGAGGGAGGAATCCAGCTGTCTGTGACATGATTTTATTTTTTTTTTTCCATTTAAGATGTGAATAAATATTTTAAAAAGCAATGAAAACGTATGAATGCGTGCCTGAATTACTGGAAGTGTTTGGGTGGCTGGTTCCTATCCAGATGTTCTTGGCACGTGATCTCCTGGAACTGTTCCAGATGGTTCCCAGCCCATGATAAAGATATCACCAGGGCATGCTGCGGGCACCTTCAGGTTTTGTTTTTGTTTCTTTTTAAATTACTGTTTTACAAAAGTCAGCTAGCTGTGCAACTTGTGGTCAGTCACAGCTGAAAAGGATAGTCCAATGTTTGATTGTGCTTTCCACCCTCATTCTAGATATTTATATTTTAATATTCTTACTGTCTTTCTGTGTATGTCTAATGAGTGATGGAATACAGATTGTTTCTGGATATCAGCCTTCATGAAGAAAATCTGTTGTTACTTATTCTTGGGCCTCTGATATCCTAGAAGCCATAGTGGCATGAACCTCATGATATGTGACTTTTATATATAAACACTATAAAAATATATAATATTTTATATTTTCTTTAAATCACATACAGCAGGGCAAATTTCTGTTACCAAAAGATGCAAAAGGTGATGATGTTAGCATTCTCAAAGAAGCCAGGTTTTGTAAATAAAAGGTTCTATAAAAAGTTGTAGCATTCTTAGGAATCTTTTCAATATTGTCTGGTTTGTTGTTATTTGCTTTAAGTGTGTTCTGTAAAATTCTCTTACAGCCCAAAAATAGTGTGCACTTCTGAGCTTCTATACCCACGTATTCATACTGAAACCAGCTTCACTGAGTTAGTTCACAAGACTTAAAATCCTTTGCATAGTTTAAGTTTGTATATTTTAGGCCTGGTGGTGTTATTTTCAATCAATCCATCATTTTTTTCAATCACTACACCTATTCTTTCATTTAAAACACATAAACATGACTTTTTTTTTCCATTAAGAAAAATAAAAGATTACTGATGAAGCACTAGAAAGTGGCTGAGCTTAGACTACAATGATGATAATTTCCTGGTTTACCTGTGCAAGGCAAATTGCAAAATAAGTATTAGACTCATAGGTTACTCTTCTGAAAGAAAATTCAGAAATATGTAAGGAAATAGCTGTGAACTCGAATCCACTTAAATCTTAGATTAAGGACCTAGAATATAGTCCAGCGAGATCCTTGATTAAGTGTAAGTCCTAGATGTATGACTTCAATTATACTGAGGGTTTGTTATTAATGGGAGTCTTGTGCAGCTTCTCTGAAGCAGTGGGAAGCTCCCTGTCTGTATAAATGTGTACAATGCACTTCTCAGGATAAATGGGTGCTGGACACATTTGCATCAAGTTTTGAGAATTTGAGGGGTTTTTGGAGTTGTTTTTTTCTCAGGCAAGCTGAGTTTGTCTAGTAGAGGGTTGGGATAGAGTTCATTATTAGGAAACATTTTGGGATATAAGGGATGTTACTCATCCAGCATTCTCAAAAATCCCATAAATTTTGATGTGGGAGTGCTTCTATTGAAACTTCACACTGAAAGTTAGATGTAGTTGAGTGCTTCTTTGGAGCAAGAAAATAAGTTCAGAGTGTGACAGGATCAGCCTCTGAGACCAAGTGCCAGTTCCGTTGACTGTTAGATCTTCACATATTAGAGCTCTGAGAATAAGGACTGATAATTCAGATGCATAAAAAGGGGGTTTCTTTCGTGGTTTAAATAAAAAATTTTGAAACCATCACTTTGGGACATTCAGTGATATTGTATATTTAAAAAGACATTTCTGTAATTCCTATGGGCCCTGCCACTAAGGAATAGTATTTTAGGGGCAATGAAAAATGCAGGTAGGCTATAGAATATCCACATTGTAAAAATTCAGGTTTCAGCTTTGTAATAGTTACAGGATTTTAAAAAACCATAGTTGAATTTTATGAATGTCTTGGAAAAATTGTTCCATCTTACTCAGCTGAAGTAATTTGTTATGTTGTGCAGTCTAACATCTGTTCAGAGTTTTAAAATAGTTAGAGACGACAACAGTCCTCTTCTGCTGGAGCATCCACAAGAGTATTGAACTGCCCCAGGATCTGTGTTTACAGAACACAGGCTGCATAAAATGCAGAAGATTAGGAAGATGCAGAGGGAGTTGAAACTGTAGACAGCAACATATTTCATGTATGTTTTATTTATAGTTGTGAAACCTGTGTTTACTGAGAGCTCAAGTAGGTGCATAAACAGGCCAACAAAAGTAATAAAGTACCAAACAACTAGTACACTGCTAGCATAAAAACAGAAGAAAAACAAAGAGTGAGTCTTTTCTCTCTACAGCTGTAGTTTTCTTTCTTGAATTTATTTGGCTTAGGAAGAGGGCTCTGTCTCACACTAAGTAGGAAGGGAGCCTGATCCACCCTGCCGCACATAAGGAAATCTAATGCAATTATTGAGAGTTCTGAGTGCTGTAAGTGCTCAGCCCCACAGCACAGTGTACAGGCTGTAGGAGAAGGCATTAAAATCAGACCATAGCCCTGGTGACTCTGCATCTTTGCATTTTTATTGGATTCCCAAAACTTGATGCTCTCATGAGAGGTGTGGGCCCACAGTCCATAATATGCTTTAATTTTTAGACTTCATTCCACCTAAAGAGGTTTGCCCTTGTGATCTGCAAGCTTTTCAAGTTAAATACAGTGCTCTTGGTGTGCCAAAATGTCGAGGTGGCCATAGCATGAATTCTGCTTCAGAATAGCCTGAGTAGCCTTGGCCTGAGCTGCTTCCTCTCAGGAAGGTCTTGCCAGGCTGCTTGTCAAGAAGGCTGAGAGCGAAGAACTGGTTTCACTCAAGAGGCATCATACTGGTAAGTACAGCTCAGCTGGGCACATTTCCTCTCTGCTGGAGCAAGGAAGTTTTATCATCTCAGCAGATGGCCAGAAATCCTGAAACGCTGGTTTAATTAACTGAAATCCCACCACCAGACAGCAGCTCTTGTGACTGTATCTGGAAGTAGAGCAGAATGCTTAAGGGGTAATATTGTCCTTCTAAAATTGAATTAGGCTAATGTTGGGAGATCTAGGGGTTATCTAAACATATGTGGCAGGTTGGGGAGGAAAGAGTAAATGCTAAACTGATAAGGGGATTAGAGTGTAAAAAGTCTTTTGAGAGTACTGCTGTTTGTCCTCCTGAAGATAGACGTGCTGAGCTGTTGGGTCGTCTCAGTTGCAGTGGCTGGAAGTCAGCATGAGTTTGAAACATTTTACAAGTGTGGTAGGGAGATGGGCATGAAAAACAGATAGCATGTGATACTTGCATTATGTTAGCATTGGACTGCTAGGCAAGCTTCAGTTTTGTAGAAAAGAGCAGTGGTTACCCCAGCTGCCTTTTCATCCTGCTGTAGGCAGGGGAGCAGGATGGTTTATGAGCCCAGCTAAAGCCCGGGTGTCATCACATGCTATGCATAGGTACACACAGACCCTCTCCTGTGAATGGAAACAGCAGAGAGAGCATCTTTTCCTCCTGGGAATACAGGAGGGGGTATGCAATAAATAGTAGAAAGGCTATGCAATGAATTCGATTCCCCTGTTTCACGAAGATGATGGTTGAATCCTGGCTGGACACTGGTGGAGGTGAAAAAAGCTAAGGCTCTGCATTGAAACAGCAGTCCTGAGACTAATTCTTATTTTCATTTCCATGTGATTTTTTTTTTTTTTTTCTGAGAAACCTTTGTCCTGTGTGCATGTTCCTTCTTCCCAAGGAAGGCGTAAGGCTTGGATCAGCTCAGTTATATACAGTGAACTTCAGAAATGGTTTTGCTGTACTTTCATTGTAATCTAACTAGCGCTGCTTCCCTTTTATGACTCATCAAAGGCCCTCCTTTTTCTGAAATCCACAGCTCTGTATACAGAGATAGCAGGAACATACAGAAAGGCTATGGGTGATTGTTGAAATAAGTGTCTTGAGGAAGAATTCAGTAAGCCTCTGACAGAGGTGGTTGAAAAAAATAGGTGCAATGTTTTACAAATGCTTTTATTGTACTGATGGGTTTGGTAGTTGCTTTCCAGTAGTGAATTAGTACAGATCACATCAGCTAGACTTGAGAAAAATGGCTTGTTTTTTATAACCATCTGCTTAGCTGTAAATTGCTTTCTCCGAGCTGTATGCAATCTTCTGCTTTGCCTCTGTCTCTGCTTTAGCTCATGCTTCCTATTTTTTATCTCCTCAGGGTGCAATTTACTGTATCAATCAAAATAGGATAAAAAGGTCAAAAGTCCTCAAATGTTTTTATAAAAAAGGGAAAAAATGGAACTAATATAATCAGCTCATACGTGGCATTTCATTTATGTAATTTATTCGTTGTATTATAGCTCTAAGTGAGGTGAGTTATTTTGAAAGCAATGGTGATGAAACCAGACCTCCTCAAGCTCTGGGGCATGGAAGGGAGAAAACAATATATAGAGAGAGATCCTAGATCTTTCTTTAGTAAGTAAGGGAGCCTCTATGCTTGATTTCCATGATTCATGTGAGCACTTAACTTACAAAGCAGAGGATTTTTTTTTTCAGATCTGGAAATCTGTTTTCCTCTCATCCGTGTCTCACGACGCTGAATTATTGTTAACAATTATACTGAGATTTAGGGAATATATTGGGCTTCAGTAAAGGTTGCTTCTCTAGAATTGATCTCATTTGTGGAGGTTTTGTTCTGGGTTGGGTGAGAAAGGGTTGGTGTGGGGGGTTCTCTTCCCCCAACTCTAAGAACTGATGAAAGGTAACTACAGAAAGAGGGAAAGGAGGGGAGAAAAGCCTTGGCCTACCAAAAGCAAGCTCCAGGAAGGTGCTGAAGAAAGCAGTTCTTTCCTGACACAGCTGTATTGCTTATTTACTTCAGTGATTCCTTTCCGTAGCACTCTGGGACTCAGGTTATTAGCAGTGATAGATACACAGAACTCTTCTAATTAATTGAAACTTTTTTCCCAACTCAAGTAGATTTTGAAGTTTCAAAGGAAAAAGAAAGTGTTCAGGATTGATGGATTTAATTTTCTATGATACGGCTCTAGAGACAGAAGCCTTTATATTAAATTGTAAATCTTTGCAGGTTGAGTTTGTTTAAATAAGGCATAATTTTATATTTAATATCTGGGAAAACCATTATTTATGAAGCCAAGAAGATATTTTTGTAGATGATGAAGATGAACAATTTTCTTTGGTTTATGACCACCATCAAAAGATGAGACTCTTGAAAAGCGTTGTTTGGAATATACAAAATATTTTTACCTGACTGCTAAAATTAATGCAGATATATTTATTTATATTACTTTTGTGTAATAGCCATATGCTTTGTAATGCAAGAAATATATTCTAAAATTAGTGGAATAATGTCAATTTCCTATTATTAGAAGCCAAGATGGGTTTAGGTTTCTTGGTTGTTTGTTTGGTTTTTGGTTTGGTGGGGTTTTGGTGTGGTTTTTTTTATTTTTTTTATTTTTATTTTTAGCATTTAGCTTGTAATTAGGCTAAGTTAAATGATAAAGCCAGGAGCTGACATGTCAAAATGGCTAAGACCAAGCCTAAGTACTTAATTGTATGAGTTACATTAGATGATGTTAACCTGAGACTTTAAAATGCTGATTTCTAGCTCAGGTTTAACTGGGCTTTTGCCCCAGAAATATCTGCTTTCATTCATTTGGGGTTGTTTTTTTTTTAACTTCAGAGGAGTACTAGAAACAAGTTCATGTGAACATGGATTTAAAACCCATGGATTTAAATCAGTAGCACAATCTTTAAGAAGTTCAATAAGTGTATAAAAGAAAAGGACAGCAGTGTGTATCTTCCTTAATGTTATTTTTAAAGCTTCAGATGTTTAGTCATTGTGCTAACTTCACATTGGTAACACAGCTGTATTAATCTCTACTGCATCAGGGTCCAATTAAAACATTTTATATCAAATCAAATGAAACCATTTCACTGTAAGTCCCGTGTGAATGCTTACAAATTGTTTAGCACAAAATAAATTGAAAGCAATACCAAGTTTAAGTGCAGTTGATGTTTTTTTCTTTATAAATCTTGAACTCAGACTTGTATGAAGTAAATTGAGAGTATTTTAAACTACAAGTGCATAGACTCCCTCACTCTATGCTGGTTATCTTTCCAATTTCTTTAAAATATTAGTCATATATTTTGAGAAGTTTTCTTCCCCACTAAACATGTGGTAGGAACATATTTGGGGTGGAGAACTGTGGTTTCAGCTCCTCAAGTGGATGTAATAAGGCATTATTATGTTACTGAATGTTATTTTTTCTCTGTAAAATGGAACAGCATAGTTCTAAAAGAGTTTTTATGCTTTTTCCATTTTTCAAAATGTAAGTATTGTTTTGTATGAAAAATATTCTATAAATCATCTTAGCAGGATAGAATCCAAATTAAATTTACCATGTAGATCATTTCTGTAGCGGAGGGGAGTAAAGGGGCAAAAACTTCTAACAAAAAGGAAGAGCCAACATATTTCAGCAATAAGCAAAAATGATGAGGGTATTTTTCAGAGCTGTTCTCTTCTGGTTAGAAACACACTGGGTTGGTAAAAATAAATAAAATTAATGAGTGTCTCATTTCTTATAAATGTGAGAGGCACTAAAGACAACCAAGAAGGAAAAGGTTATTTGGTATTATTGGAAAAAGTAAGACTGGTCATTTTTTATTTTCTGATCTATGTACTGATGTTTAAAGGAACAGACTACATACTTACAACTGGGGAAAAAAATCCACCTCATTAGAGGCATAGGTAAACGTATAATGATAATGAGTTTATAGAATAATTACTCCAGTCATAGTATAAATATTTTCAAATATCAATTCCATGCACAAAAGTGAGATAAATTGTTTCACTGCAGGGCTGGTCTGACTTTTGAACAATCAATTTCTATATAATTGTAGTTATTTAGCTGTGCAGTTACGAGGAGAGAAATACCAATAAATAGCAACAGTGTGAAAATATCAAGGGTGGAAATATTTTATTTAGAATAGTCTGTAACAAAGGGAATGAAGAAATGTCCAAGGTAACCTTAGATTAGCTAACTCAGTTAATCCTAATAAAATAACTGCTGCATCATGGAACACAACTTGGGCTGCCAAATTTTACCAAAAAGCTCAGTAAATTTGTGAGTAGTAATCTCTGTTGAGCTGTCTGCCTCTGTGCCACAATATAAACAGTATTTAAATAAGCTACTATAGCATTATACTGAAACAACAAAACCTGTAGTTTCTGAGATGTTTAGAGAATTGAAAAAGGTATCAGAGGTAGAGGGATGAGACTGAAGTGAGTAGTCAGGGGTTTTTCTGACATTGAAATGTAACTAACCTGTAAGTCATAAAGACACTAGTGCTGTGTCTTTGACGAGTTGACGACTGGGTCAAAGGCAGAACTGTCGGTTTCAAAGTGCTTTTTGGGCACTCAGCTGGCAATTGTAGCTGCAGGAGCCCCCGCCCGTGCTGTTTGCAGGTCTGTTGTTGGGATGCTGTGTTCCAGAGCCAGCCCTGAAAATTCTTCTGGTTTGCTGAGTACTTCCTTCCATGTCTGCCCAGGTGGAAAAGTACAGGGGAGTAGCAGGGACCAGGTTTCTTCCAGCAGCCCCTGTTTCCCTGCAGACTTACTCCACACCAACTTGCAGAGTCTTGCCTCGGAGTCTCTCCAGCACTACTAGCATTAAGGCCCTAACAAAGGAGGAAAAATAGTAAAACTCTTGAAGCTGAAATGATGAAGCTGAGCATGTCTTGGATAATGTACCCATCCTGGCCTTGGCATGTCTGTGGTTTGGCTGATATCCACCATCCAGCCTCAGAGGTCATTGACACAAGGCCTTCCTCCCTTCTTGTTTGTTGTGGTTTAACCCCTTGTTAAGCTGTTGCATCACACAGCTGCTTGCTCCTTGTCCCCTAGTGACGGCATGGGAATTGAAAGGGTAAGAAGGAGAAAACATGTGGGTGGGAAAAAAGATAATTTAATAGGGAAAGCAAAAGCCTTGCACGTGAGCAAAGCAAAACAAGGAATTAATTCAGTACTTCCTGTTGCCAGGCAGGCGTTCAGCCACCCCCAGCAGGAGATGGCTCCATCACACGTAATGATTACTGGGGAAGACAGACATCATTGTTCCAAATGTAACTCTCTTCCTTTTTCTCCCACCTCTTTTATGTTGCTGAGCATGACACCATGTGGTATGGGGTGTCTCTTAGGTTAGTTGGGGTCAGCTGTCCTGGCTGTGTCCTCTCCCAACTCCTTGTGCACCCCCAGCCTCCTCAGTGGTGGGACAGTGCGAGAAGCAGAAAAGGCCTTGAATCTGTGCAAACACTGCTCAGCAGTAAGGAAAACATCCCCGTATTATCAACACTGCTTCCAGCATAAATCCAAAATGTGGCAGCTGCTACGAAGATAATGAACTCTACTCCAGCCAAAGCCAGCACATTTCTGCTCTGTGTTCCACAACACAAGGAGCCTTTATATCCCATTTCTAGAAAGGGGCTCAAATCCCGCATGACAGTGGATGGACATGCTAAGATTTGCTTTGCTGTTACTTGATATATTAATATTTTAGAAGCTCAATCTAAGAGAAAATTAGAATATCCTAATTTTCCTTGTAATCAGTGTTTAATGCATGTTTCATTAACATAGCTTCACTTTATAAAAATTCTCAATATTTTTTCTCGGAAGAAAAACATAATGAATAAGTGAGCTTGACAATACACGATTTCTGCTTTCTGCAGAAAATGACAAGGGTATATTTATTTTATTACCTGAATGCCTTTAGTGTTTACACTGCCACCATTATTGCATGTCTCCTGATAATTTCACCCCACAAAATTCCAGCCCCGGGAAGGCTGGAATTACGATGCTGCTCTTCCAGCAGCACTGGGAGGGATAATGCTCTGCAGTAACAGGCTGAAGGTCACACGGGAGGAGAATGGGGTGGCTCCTGGAGCAGAGCTGCTGAGCAGGCAACCTCTGCTTTCTTCCTCCTAAAGGTTTTAGTCTTTAGAAATGAGTTCCTTTGAAATAAGGATGAATACAGTCAGAATGACCTGTTCTGCTCCTTTTGTGTGTATGTGATGGGGAGGATTTGGTAGCACTGCCTACTGGCAATGTGAACTGCACTGCCTTTCTTTCACCTGAATTCAGAAGAGAATTATCAGAAACACAGAGCTGAGTTCAGTTCAGTTGATTTATGAGCAGGCATTCAAGTGAAGCAAATGTATTCCTCAAATTTCATAGGGACGTCTTGTCAGAGACTAATTCTAATCCACAAAATGATCCTAAATGGGACATAATGACTTTCCTGGTTGTTGCTTTCTGCTGTCATTATTTTGAAAATGGAATCAAGCAAGTCTTGTATGTATGAGCAGTGTGTTCTGGCAGCAAGCATGTCAGATCTGTGCTACCTATTAGAGTTACCATTATTTCATAATACTCCAATTCTCAAAGTTTTCCCTTTTGTTGGGCTTGGCAGGTGGTGGCAGAGCATGGGTGGCTTCCCATGCAACTGCCTACTTTAAAAAAAAGTATTGAGAAGAGATGTTCACTCAAATGTAGTAGGGCCTTTTGTGAATGCTGTTCTTTTCAGTACATAATTTTACTTTTCTATCCAAAATTTTATCTTATATAGAAAATAACCATGCTCCTAGTTTTCCATTGGAAAAAAGTTTCCATTTTCCACAGATAAATAATAATGTCACTGATGGGTCAGGTACCATCTGTAGTCAAGGGGTATTTCCTGCAGCTAATAAACACCCTGTAGTCTGAAATATGCTCACCCAGACCCTACTAAATTACAAATACTTTGGTGAAACTTTATTAAGTTACATTAATAACTTGTGGACAAAAACATTCGACTCTTCACTACTTTTTTATGGCATGGGTTCTTTTAACTCAAACAAGAAATTCATTTAGAATGCTGAATCTACATAGTGGTACATATGCCATAATGTCATAATTACAATACATAGAGTTTTCTCTTCAGAAAAAAAATATTCTACGCACGACTAAAACTTCTGTTTACTAGCGCAACTTTAAAGATTTTTAGTTTTTCAGTCAGCAACTTTATAGATCTCCAGAGAGTGGCCTGTTAGAATTTTAAAGCTATTCTTTCTCTGGGTTCTAAATTATATTTAATGTGCTAATGAAGGGTTATTCTGGAAAATGTTCCTGTATCTGAACTTTGGTAAGCAATTGCACTGATGTGTGCAGATCATAAAAAATACAGTAGCAGAGGCATGTTTATCTCTTACCATAAAGTCAGAGGACATCATTTGTGTGGACCATCTGGTAGTAGTTAAGGATGTTTTAACTGACACCTCTGAGTGGCTCCAATTATTTTTTCAAACCAGGTATAAAAACAGGTACATAGCAAATAGCTCACTGAATTACTGAGGAGTTTTGAGTTCCTGGCAGAGGCACTCTGTCTCTGTAGATAAGCACTGGCTTGAGGTGACCTTGAGCTTTTTAGGAGAGGAGTCTGTGACAAGCAGTATTCAATGTAGATGTTATTACTAGATAAGTGTCTGAATTCCTGTGTGTATTTTAAATTTTTTCAAAAAAATTAAACTGAAAGTTTTGCTGCAATTTGGAAAATGGCCTTGATTCTGCAGGGCCAGGTTGGAAATCTTGTGTGCCTTTTTCATGATAAGCAAAGGATCCATTGTTCTTCTAGCTTGGGCTTGAAACAAAAAATTTAATTTCTCTGAGTATTTTTTTCTCTTTTGAATTGGGAAATATTCCATGTAATAAAGTGAAAAATGTATTTGACAGTTTTTGAAAAAAGTGCAGGGCTGTTATTTATTAAGTAGCTGGAAGCAAAAGATTTTAATGTTGGGCTTGTAATATTTGTGGGGAGGAAAGTGGGAAGAGACACATCCAGCAAACCTGTTAAGCCACTTAGGAGTGAGTTTGCACCTCTCCTTACAGTTACCTCATTTGTTGTTATAATTGCCATCTTTAACAAATGGCCTCTTGGAGGGCACCAAACTCCATGATAGCAAATCTTACATCTTTTAGTTCTTTTTTATTGATTTCGTAGATGTTTTTATACCTAAGTCCAGTCCCTGGCAGATGTTTTCAAGAATTTTGAAGGATTTTTATTTATAAAGATGGTAATCTTGGGCAGGCATAATATAAAGCAAGGGTCTCGTTTTCATTTGTTTTTTCAAGTATTGAATGTGGCTTTCATCTGTGCCTTAGCTGTGTGAGGCTTTGAATATGGTAAGAAATCACTTTCCATTTATTCAAAATCTTTTGCGTAGCTGATGAATGCCATACATAATGAAAGACTATATTCATTTATCATCCATGGTAAATCATTGATCACAGAGGTATCTTGTGGAAAAACTAATCAAAGCTTTTCAGTTTTTCTGGTTGGTTAAATTCAAAACAGCAAAGAAATGATTGCTCAGTTAGTTGGTTAAACATTTGGTTTATTAGATGATACTCACAGACAGTTTCTAAAGCATTTTGTGGTTTGCAGATGGAAGTTTGTTGTTAAGGAGATTAAGGCAGATGGCAAAGGTAATTCTTATCCCTTGAAAAGCATAAAGCTCGTGTATTAGCATGAAATGTTTATGTACGTGTGGATATGCCACAAATAAATTTGATACCAAGTAACTATCAATAATATATTTACACATCTTTGGATACAAAACCTAACCTGAGTTTTAAGTGAATTCAGTAGTCTGGAACCATTATGTAACAATCATGCTTAGACTATATGCATTGATGAAGAATATGAAACTTTCTTCTATTTTTTTTTTGCTTTTTGGTAAGGGAACACTTTCAAATTAAAGAAAATTGGTCTGCTGTTGAGGGAAGGGAAATTATCATTAGTTCAGGTGCTGTCATAGGTCTGGGTGGCTTGAATGGCTTTACTAACACATCTTGTTAATTTTTATTTCTTTTTATGACCTACCTTTCAGGAAAGACAAAGAAAGCAAGCCACCTGTATCAGGAGAGGAAGGATAATTCAGTAGTTCCAGCATCATTTTGGATGAGGCATTTAAGTCAAATCCACATAACTCCTTTTTAAATGCTAAAAGCCTCATTTAGTTCAGTGCTTCCTACAGAGGGTTTATTAAAGTGTCCCCACTTAGTTTCTCCAAGGCTAAAGGATCCTGAAACACTGGAGTCAACAAATTAGCTGAAAGTTTTATTATCTAAATCTGGGCAATGTCTCAGGGTTTTGTAGCTGCGACCTCTAATCTTTATGCCATTTATACCAAGAGAATAACAGTACTTCCCTGTCTCAGAGACTGCACCTACAATTTATATACTGAAAAATATGGTGGATTATACAAATCATAAATATGATTTTTAGAAAGTCTGACTATAATTTCTCTATGATGTTAGAAGGTTTCAGCTGGCCTGGTTCTACCGAAAGCAATGTAAAACCCCCCTTTTTTACTATTCTTTGTCTGTCTTTTCAACATAATTTCCTTTCTGGTTACTTGCTCTACTTATTTTTAGCAATTGCAACATTTTTAAAGAAAACTGACAGACAAGTGGTTTTTTTGGTTTTCCTTCTAAAGTTTATTCTGTCCATTCTGTAAGAATTGTGCTATTTCTCTAAGGAAAGAAAAAGAAAAGGCAGATACATATCTTAATTCAATCACATAATAGATTTCAAGGTCTTAAGAAAATAAAGTACGTTCAAACCCTGGTATGAAACCTTTATTATACAATAATTAGCCTCTCTGTTGTGAGGATTATTTAAAATTAACTTTTTTGAAAGAAAAAATAAGGATTGGCCTGAATTGTTCAGGGCTTCCCATCTGAAGGGATTCATGATTATGTTCAAGAAGTAGTGTGTCTTCAGCCAGTTCCTTACTGGATCCCCAGTTTGTTCTTTTTAATGCCATGCATTTGACTTTAATTTCGTGTATTTGTATGTCTTTATATTGAATTTAGATTAATTTTAGTTAGTAGGTTATATTTTGTGCATAACACAGACCATAGGGGTAGAATTTTAAGAAAGGAACAATCCTTCTCAGGATAGATAATACTCAAATGACCAGGACATTTCTGCTTTGTAGAAAACCTGGCTTCAAGTCTCGAATGCTTCATTCTCACACCAAAGACAGAACGTGAATCTCACACCTCAGGTGGGTGCCTGACCAGCCCACTGCAAACTATTGATTCTTATGAAGGGTTCATTTTCTCTCTGGCTTTGAGCACCGTGTTCTCACTTGTGATTTGGTAGCCTGATCTGTGGAACCAAGGAAGCCTGTTTTCTGCTTAGACTGGCTACATGTGTTAAATGACAAGATATCCTGTCTGACCCCTCACTGTTAAGATTAATTTTTCTTCCTTTGTGAATAAAATCTTCACCTAATAACAATCCCAATAATAAATATAAATGTCTGTGTATTCCAGTTAAGGTCATTCTCGTTGCAGGCACAGAAATCTATATTTAGTTTACCTGCAGAGCAAAGGAATTATTTTTCATTTTTTACAGCATATTTCAGGCTGGATTTTGGGACAGCCCAATAGCCTATATAATGTCATGGCTTGCTATCGTAGATTTATTGTATAACTGACTCTCTGACCCAGGAAAAAGAGTATTGCATTCTCTGTATGAAAATAAATACTTGATCAAAATTTGCAGACCATTAGAACATTTCTTTATAATGATCTTGGATTTCTGTCTTAGAGAATAAATAAGTGCTGCAGTATGTTCTCTTATTGGCATCTGAATGTTAGTACAGTGGATATAGTGGTGTCAGGAGAAAATAATTTGCAAGTGATCCACTGAGATGGATCATTCTAATTAATATTGTCTTTGAGACTGCCAATTTGCCATTTTACAAGGGGATGGAAATGTGTGTTGATTTGGATTCACTGCAAAAATTAAATTTCATTTTTCATAGGTACTATTAATTCTGTCTTTCAAATTGGACTGCTCCTGTTTATGAGACTAGAATCAGATTATAGGTTCATATAAATTAATCTTTTGGGCACTGCACTATTAAGATTTTTTTTTTTTTTAATGTTACAAATCACCTTTGGCCTAGGACATGCTTGTTTTCCTGGTGAATAATCCTACAGCTTTCTCTTCTGCTGTAGTCTGTCCTTGAGACGCCAAATGTCATTTTCAAAATTTTCATTTGAGATGAACTAATATATTTCATTTGCCAAATTCTGGGCTTCGTGCAGAGAAACTATTTTCTGCATGCTTCTTCACATGGTCAGAGGCAATGTGATCACCACACTTGGGGAAGAAGGAGAAGTGTTTCCATTTCCGATGGATGGATATCACAGGGAAGGAGGAAAGGGATGGGGGTGCATAGCGTTGTCATCTTTCATAGCCTCTGCAGTTTGCTGGTGCCACACTCTCTCTCCTCTGTTCTGTGCCTTGCTGTCCCTTGAGAACTAAATATTTAGGCTTAATAGGTATGTGGAGCTCCATATGGAAGTGTTTGGGGAAAATGTAAATTGTGATGGTAATGACTTCTTGGCCATAAGTGTTAGGTCCTATCCTAAGTCTTCTAAGTATGTTCTCTTTCTTGCCTTTCTGCTGACTTAAATATATTTTATTCTTCATCTTTGCTTATTGTGCAGTTTGCCCCACCCTCACCCCCATTCACTTTACTTTTTCTAATGTATCCAATACTTGGAGTGCTGCATTAATCTTACAAGTGACACTGTCATCTATTTCAAATCTCCCTTGGCTCCATAAGGTTGTACAAGATCCAGTTCTGGAAAATGTCCACCGAAAATGTCTGTGATCTCTTTGACTAGAACCTACATGTATTAGTACTATTTGACATCAACAAAAAAGAGTGAAAGAATGAGTAAAATCTCATACTTTAATTACTTTCTAATACTTAGGTGCAAATGTGCCTAAGTAGGAAGGAAAAAAGCCTTCTCACGAGGAATGAGAGATGTGTTTCTGCGTGTGTGTTTTCACACAGAGGTCATTGTGGCTGACTCCACAAAGTGCAATGCACAATGCAGTTTATAACTGGTGACCTTAAAAAATCATCTGGGAAAGTATATTACAAAAAGAAAAAGTGAAGAACACATTCAATCTTAGTTGAATTTAGCACTTATCATTAAGGGATGTGCTGTTTGCAGGCATTTTAGCAGCTGCCGATTAGCTTTACCTGTGATTCTCTCTTCGTACTGTTTAATCAGAAGGCTTTAAATAATTCCATTTGGACAGTACAATCCTGTTGATATTTTTGTTCTAGAGCCTAGACAGACACAGTCATTTTGCTGAAAATCTGAATGCAAAATGGAGAATTTCATTTTCATATTTATTTTGCAGAGAGGCTGTAATTAACACCATTTTTAGACCCCTTTGCCACGGTCTGCACTTAAGCCCAAGCCTGCTCATACAGTGCTGTGCTTCTGCAGAGGAGCCATTCCTGGTGCTGGAATGGATCTTAGACTGTCCTTTCCAGCCTTTGCTGAAGGGGTCCCACATGCAGATCAGAGCTTTTGCTTCACTATGAGCAATATCTTATCCAGGTCCATTTTTTTTCTATTTTTTCCTTTTTTTTTACGGTATCTCTAATAAACATTTGTTTGTCTGAGAATCAAGTGATCATTTCTGAAACCATCAGCTGCACCTGAGCATTTCTCAAGGTTTCTCTGATGACTCATGGCTTTTTAAATGCATCCCTAATTATGTATGTGATCATTCACACTGCATATGGCAATATTGAGTGACCTCATTTGGACCTTCCTGAACTTCTCTGTGTGTCACAACAGTGCTGTTTTAATAGGATTTTCTGCAGTGGCTTCTTGTGCTTTCTTCCGTAGAGGTGTGATACCAATTAGCAGCATGTGTGCATATCACATCTGCCTATTTAGGACAGATGGCAGATGCTCTAGCTAAGATTATGGGATGCCAAAACATGATCAACTTTCATCATATTGTAGCATTATGACTGTTAAATGTATATTCTGCAAGGCTTCTGTTTCACGTGACTTAACTGCAAATGTTTGAACTTGGGTGTCATAATGGCAGAGCAGTTATTGCTGTTATTTGCTTTCATGGATTTAAAAAAGAATTTGTTAAGGGAACTAGAAGACTTAGGTTTTAACTTTGCTGAAAAACTTAATGCAGTTAAAAAGTCCAAGCTATGTTTGGCCTTCAAGTCATAGGACCAGTGAGGTTGAAAAACCCTTCTAGGATCAGTACGTCCAGCTGTTAACCCAAATCCATGTCTAAACCATGTCCCTAAGCACCACATCTACATGGCTTTTAAATGCCGTCAGGGATGGTGACTCCGCCACTTCCCAGGGCAGGCTGTTCCAATGCCTCACCACTGTTTCAGTGAAGAATTTTTTTTCCTAATACCCAATCTAAACCTGTCCTGGTGCAATTTGAGGCCATCTCCTCTCATCCTGTTACTTGTGACCTGGGAGGAGAGACCAACCTCCACCTCACTACACCCTCCTTTCAGGGAGCTGTAGAGAGCAGTAAGGTCCCTCCTGAGCCTTCTTTTCTCCAGGTTAATCCACCCCAGTTCCCTCAACCACTCCTCATAAGACTTTTGTGCTCCACTCCCTTCACCAGCTCCGTTGCCCTTCTCTGGACTCGCTCCAGCACCTCAGTGTCCCTCTTGTATTGAGGGCCTCAGAACTGGACACAGGATTCAAGGTGCAGCCCCACCATAGTAGGTATTACCTGAGTGTAAGGTTATGGTATTACATTAAAAGATTATTCATTGATAGATTGTCCACCTCTGTACTAAATTTTGAAAGAAACACATTCCCCTTGTGGCATGTTTGTCAGAGGTACAAGTGAGTTAAAATGTCCATGCACACTGATGAGCACTTGGTACAGCTGTTCCAGGAGATGCCACTCTGTGACTCTATCCTCACACACTTTTAGGATATAGGGGTTTAAGTCTGTAATAGGGTATTTATAACCAAGGCAGGTGCAAATGTGTGTCCAAAAGTTACTAGAAAATGCTCACAGAAAGGCAAGAATCCCCACCTGTGTAGGTTGTACTTAAGATTTGAGGTCTGCCAATTCCTCTCAAGGCTGTGGAGAAGAGTTTCTTTTTGGTGTGAGGCAGCTTCTGCTGTTTCATAATCAGATGCAAAAGATACATGCAGCACTGTCTGAGTATATGTGGACTTCTTCAGTGTTTCTGACTAGTGGACAATTTTAATTAATAGAACATTTTTTCCTTGACTGATAACTTATGACCGCTGTCATGGGATCTGAATGAAACAAAAGCTGAACAGTTTTTTTCAAGTCAGTTATTTTATAGATAGGCAAGTACTGGGAGGAAGCTGATCTCCAAAGCAGTACCTCATATCCATCAGGGAGAAAGGTCAAACGGGAGGTTTTGAAAACATATAGGTTTAAATGGGGGGTTTAAATCTTTTTCTTACTGTAGACTTTTACTACATTTTTGGGTCTGATGGGAACATAATTTACATATTTGCTCACAAATGTTCTTACTAATCCCCGAGACACTGCTAGTGAGACGCATTTCTCATTGAACCATTAATTTATTAAACCAAAAGCATATTAAAAGGCAACATTTAGAGGAAGCCTCAGTAAAAACATTGTGAAGGAGCAGATAACTTCTTCTCCTGACATTATCACATCATTCAAGCTGCAGCTGTCAACCCTAATGAAAGGTGGTGATGCTGATTTGAGCATATTGCTTATGTGATGTGCAAGAGCTTTGGGAGATAAGGAATCCCTGTTGCTATCATTTATAATTAAAGTGTCCATCACTTTCCTCTGAAAAACTGCTTGACGAATAAATAATTAAAGATCTGATTCTGATACACTTAGTTGAAATGAGACTTCTGAGAACAGTTCAAAAGCAGTAAATGGAATTTCTTCAAAGTAAGGCTTCAAGATACATAATAGTATTACAATCTCAGCCAAAGCCAGTTCTTGTTTGTTGAGGCAGGAGGGTATTCTGGTTTATATGCCTTAAAATCTAATCTCACAGTTGTCTAAAACTTCCCACTTGCAAACAATGCCTGATGTTGTCTATCATTTTATCTTTTAAGCTCAGTATAAAATGGTATTAAAATTAATGGCTAGCTAACTGTTCCCTGCTTTTTCAGACAGCCAAAGATAAGTTGTCTGCCTCATGGTTTGCACAGTATGGAAGCTTTGTAAAGTGTTGTGTTACCTAAAGAGTTTATTTCATTGCAAATAAGTGTATTTTATAGAGGAGTTTTCTTTGATTTTTGTTTCACTGAATTGATTTTTAAAAGAATGATTATGCTCACATGATGTTTATTTTCATAGTCTCTAAAATAATGAAAAGGTTTGAGGGGAACTTTTTTTGATATACAAATTATTTTACCTACTTCCATTGCATTTCAGTAATAACCCTGCTGCCATATGGTAGAAATAACTTGCATATTGTAGATATGCGAGTCCCTCGCAGTGTTGGCAGGGAGAATGTCGCTTGATTTGGGACCTTAAAATTAACCTTTTACTACCGCATGCGTATGTTTGTCATTTATCCCCTTTTTCTCAGGTGCAAAGAGGGCTACCAAGGAGTCCGCTGTGACCAATTTTTGCCGAAAACCGACTCAATCTTGTCAGATCCAAGTACGTCAAATGTTTTTCTTATATTTTTAATCCATGCTGGAGGCTGCTCTTGCCATGTGAGATGACCCTTTGCCTGTAGTCAGACAGTCCATGCTATAGGCCACTGCAGCTGTGTGTAAAGAACAGCGAGGCTCTTGTTGGTAGGGTAAAACCACATCATCCAGTCTCTGTTCTTATAAAACATGTGCTGCTCCAGCAGGGCAATCCATCAGGGGACTCAATTCCTTATGATTTGGAATAATACTGTCCCTGCTTAGAGCCAAAACATTTGTGTTTCTCCACTTCTGACTCAACAACAAATAAAGTTACATAATCTAAAAGGAGACCTAGTATAGAGTGCAAAGTGGTTCCTTCAAAAGAAAATAAATGCACATTGTGTGGCACTGAAGAGATTACAATCTCCTCGGAAATACTTTATATCAGTTTACATGAAGCTTAATTACTTTTTCACTTTGACAAGTGATTTGTTGTCTATTTGCATCAATAATAAATAAAAATAAGGTTTACTTTCAGGTAGTAATGTGGAGACAAAGTAACTTTCTGTTACACTGGCCAGTATGTGTCAGAATAATATCTGCATATATCTTCTCTTACTCCACTGTTTCCCTTTCTAAATTCTCTTGACTAATAAAACTATGTCAAAAATATTATCCAAGATGAATTTTCTGAAGATGAATCCATTTATTAAGTAATATTGTTTATCTTAAATTTTTAAATGAAGTGACATACAACAAAGGGTCATATCCAATCTCTTGGGTTTGTTCATATACCTGGAAATTGTAACATATTAAGTCTTCTGGTTTTGGGTGCTCTTTAAAATTATATTTGAGTTGTTTTGTTTTGTTTTTTGAAGAACAATACTTGTTTTTCTAGTCTTTGTTCTTTTTTATTTTCTTGTGCTTTTCCATGTGAAAAACCTGTTTCCAAAGGCACCTGTTGCTTCATAGTTCTCTGTGTTGTGGAGTTCCCATTACAGTTTGCTTTGTGTTTGGTTTATTTTGTCCTTAGCTTGACCTTTAATGGTAAAATGCAGAGCTTGTAATGAATAGGCAGATTTTACCTGAGCCAAGTTTTATGTTTATGTGCATGTGTCAGTGTAGAAGCTGTGCATACGTCAAAGAAAAGAGCAGTTTGTATTCTAAAATTGTGGGACAGTTGATTATCAACAGGATATGGTGGTACCTGTCTGACCTGGTTTTCATGGGAGACTCTGGCTTTACTCCCTCAAGAGTAGAGGCAAAATCCAAATTGCAGATACAACACAAAGCCCTGAAAAGGCTCCCAGATTAAGCTACATCTAACAAGAACAAAAGCCCCAGAGTGTTTATCTAGTGCAGACAGTATTGTTGTTTCTTTCTTTGTGTTGCTTCTCTTCATTAGGAGATGCTTACTCCAGTTGGGTTCTGGCTGTATTGTTTCCAGAGTGTTTTTCAGCCACCTGATCCTGCTCAGTGAGCCAAGTTCTGCTGAAACATCCTTTTTTAGACCTTCTGACAACAAAAGCTAATTTTTTTTTTTTTGAGGTTTTCTTTCAAAATTATATTATTTAGAGCATGTAAGAAGAGGGGGCTTTGGCTTGACATTGACCTAGATCCACTGGACACACTCATGGCCCAAGAGGAGCCTGTTTTTTGGTATGAGTGAACAAGGTTAACATGAGTTAGGTACTTTTCTAGTCAGTTTTGAAATTTAACTTATATTTGATCCTTGTCTGTTTTCAAAAGAGGAAAAGCTGCTGTTCAGGTCTATTTCTGTGTGTTGGCATAATATGATATATCTCCATGTACGTGTGTGCACATGCACTTGCTCTAAGCATGTCGAGCCTGAAAGGAATATAATTGAACTTTCTGCTGCAGCTGGACAGGGACAATATTTTGTTTAGGAGTTAAATTAGTAACGTAGTTATCTTCCTTCTGGAGAGAAAAAAAAATTGATGCCGTGCTGATAAGTAGCACTCAGTGGCAGATGTTTGTTATTTGCATAACCTGAGGAGTGTAAAAAGTATTTGACACAGTAGTCAAGCACAGTATTATCATCTTCAAAGGCTCTGGGTTTGCACTGCCAAAACTTAGGTTTGTGGTTGAAGGTGTTTTGATTAGAAAGAGAATGGCTGAAGGGTGAATTTGGAGGTGGCTTCAGAAAGAAGCAAATTTTTTTTAATGAAAAGCTTTATTTCCAAAAGCTGAAAAATGAGATGAAGGCTCTTTTGTCTGGGCTGCATGTAGCCAGCACTGGCTGTTGTCAGTCAAGCTTCATGAACAAGTCCAGCTCATTTGAGTATTATGGGATTGCTTGGGGTGTTCCTGGTAGTGAATGTGCTGCTGATGACACATCTGCTAACATTTAGCTTTTTTGAAGTTTGCATGCATGAAATACTGAAGCAATGGTTTTATCTTACCTTGCCTGTGATATCACAGGTTGCATTTTCAGAATATTGTCATGGTTGGGAAGTGAATCTGCACCACAGTCACTTGGGAAATAGCAACGATTTTGTTATAAAATTGTTACTTATTTACTTGTGCCACAGCATTTTGATTTTTTTTGGTTCTTGTTTTCCTTTGGTTTTTTTTAATAGCCTGCTAAAACAAACCAGGCTTGTTCAGTGTAGCTATTACATGCATATTATTTGCATAGTGAAAAATAGCTCTGCCATATTTTTAACACCAGCTTCTTACCTCATTCTAGATATATGCTAGGCAGGTCTTGATTTTACATCACAGATATGAATATAAATTATGTAATACTTAATATGGATTAATGCATGCTATATGCATGTATATGTAGTTTAATTGAACAAACTGGTTAAAGTATTTGTTTGGGAAGTTTTCGGGAAACATCTTGAAACTACCTGATGGTGTTTCAGAGTTCCTGAATTGGCATCCATGGCTTCTTGCAGTCAGATCTTCCACCTGCTACCTTCCTTCAGCTCAAAGTTAGGATTAAAGCCCTAAGGTTAGGATTAAAACCCATTTGTACAAATATACAGCACACACAGAACAATGTCAGAACACTCCAGGCACAGGCTCTTTGACCAGACCTTTAAGCATCACAGGTGTTAACAGCTTCCACTTCCCTTAATATCTCTAGTCTTAAAAAGATTTCTGGCTAAAAGAGGAAGTTGTTAAAAAAGAATCCAAAAGAATCCTAACACAAGTGGTTTGAGAAGTTCAGTAATCTTGGAATATGAGAGAAACTCGCCTAAACTATGGGAGCCTCAGGCACATGGGAACCTAACAAAATTTATAATGTCACCAATAAGGGAAAAGGCTGCATGGCAAAGCAACCCAGGCTCACAGTCTCTATCAAGAGGAAGAAATCTGTCAGCCATGCTAATACTGTGCAGGAAAAGTCCCTGAACACTCTCTCTCAGTCATCTTGCCCATTATATGGATGAAATAATAATGGGACAAAGAGAATGGAAACAGCAGTCACATGCTGGAAGGAAAGGACAGGAGTATATCTGGAATGTTACTTCAGCTTTCTTTTTCTGGGCTAACTCCTCTATAAACACAGCAAGAGGCGATGGTAGAACACTTACATTTTCAACATTATAAGTACAACCTTAATATAACTTCATGCACAAGAAGTTTTTGTGTAGCCCTATGTGTATCTATAGGATTGGGAATTTAAACACAGCATAAATGGTAGAAATGTACTCCTGTACTACCCTTTATAGTGTTCTGGACTAGACCTGCCTGGCCCAATGAGTCTTGAAAGGTAAGTTGTGTGTAGGCCACAGATATTCTTTCAATCTGCTTTTATACTGAGGCAAAGTAAAACCTTTACAGCTTTGACTGTTCTGTGGGCATATTCCAAAGTGGTGAACAAGGCATTGAAAATGAGTTTTTCACATTACATCATTTTACCAAATTGCTCAATTTCACCTTCAAGTATTTTGTTCTTAGCATTGAAAGCTTCTTTTCTATGTAAAATGTGTATTTCAACTTTATAATGTTCAGTATTAATTTTGTGTTTATCATATTAATATTCAGGTTGTCCCATTTGACTCAGAAGCTTGAGTAAAGAGGGATCCCCTATCAAATATTGGGGATGTTAGCTAATCCTTTTTCAGAATAAATGCATTATTTTCTAGAAGAATAAAAATGGTACAGAAAGCTTATAAGTCACCAGGCCGTGCTCCTGCTGTTGCAGTCAACCCCATCCCATAATTTCTTCTGTAATCTGATCATACTTCACTCATAAGGCACTTGTAATTGGTGTGAACCAGCCACCAGCAACAGGGTTTGTTTATCATCCCTGCTCTGAGTATTTCAGGACTTTTCAGCTTCCAGACAAAACTTATGCCAAAATGTGTCAATTTTGTGCTTTGTTAAAATGCTTCATTTCAACTTTGATTTTTTATTTTCTTGGTTTCCTTGTTGTTATGCTTCAGGTTTGTTAAACTGGCTTTTTCAAATGTCAAAAGTCTTCTTCCTACTGAGTGAGCTATAGCTTGTGGTCTTGTAACATTTGAACCTGTGACAGCATGGCATACATGTTTCTCTTTGAATCTCATCAAAGAGAAACCTGCAAGTGTCATGTCTGGAAGCTGCAGTTGCTCATTCTTAGATTACCTTGTTCTATAGCAAAGGATCAAACTCCCTCTTCTGGAAGACTGGGACTGTAGATAAGTAAAACACCTATAAATAGGTTACAAATGAAAAAATGTTTTCCCAAAAATGTATTCAAAGCCCCAAGACCCCCAATAATGTCCTCAAAAAAAAAAAACCAAAAAGCTCCCCAAAAATCCCAGCATGAATCTTAGGTGTTCTATTTTATTTTTATTCCCCCCATCTAGTTTTGTATATGTAAGATCATAGATAATTTAAGTTGAAAGAGAAGTCTGGAGAACTGAGGAAGTTCAGCCTCCTGCTCTAAGCAGAGCTGGCTTTGAAGTCTGTGCTCCTGCACTGGACACTGCAAAGGTGTTTTCCAAAGGGGCTCTTATTAAATAAAGAGCATCACTATTGCAAAATATCTCTAAAATATATTTTCAAATAATTTGAATATGTAAAATGAAACTAGTGCCCCTTACTGAATGATTGATTTTCTAGGGCCTGAATAGTTTTTTTATCAACTCTATTAAACCTTTCTGAATTTCTCAATGTTCCTTCTGAATTTGTTCTTTTTTTTCTCTTTTTTGAGTTCTAGAAGGCATAGGAGAGAATAAGATTTTGGTGTTGGGAAGGCTTCAAAGGTTGCACATAAATAGGGGCAGTTAGGAGTGGGAGACTACCCAGAGGTGGGTATCTGAGTTTTGTGGAGGACAAGTCCTTCTTAAACAGATTTAACATGGGGCTTATTTAACCCCAGAAAGAACTTTTGAAATCTACATTTAAATCTGAATTTTGTGGCTTAACTTTGTCTTAAAAAGAAAAGATTTTTAAGCCCTTCTGCATTAATTATGTCATCTGTTCAAGACTTTTCTATTCAGAAAAATCACATGAAGGGAGTGGTTGTAGACCAAGCTTCTTTTATAGTGGCTGTCATTTTATGCTGTCTTGTCAAAATAACGGCAGAGTGCCACACCACCTGCACGTTCACAGGCTGAAAAATATTAATGTTGCTCTAGGAATATTAAGCTTTTACGAAAATGAAATAATCAAAAGGTGATATTTTATTGGCTTGAAAAAATAGGTTTTAAGAGCTAAATATGTGGTGACTACAGTCAAAGGGAGTCCCTGAAAATGACAAGTCAGTAGAAGATCTGTTAGCCTCCATCAAGTGATTCTGACATTTCTCTCAGCTACCGTCTCTTTATAAAGATGTAAAATCAGACTTCCTCCAGTTCAAATGCACCACAAATTAACCTAGATTAGTCCTGATGCATTAATGGATTGAAAGGAAGGAGTTGCCTTAATTGAAATAGTAATAAAGGAGAAAAGCAACAGAATCTCTCCAGAAGTTTTAATGCGTTTAACTATAGGTGAGAAAAGATGCCTCAAATGAGAGACAGGCTGAGGAATATGAAACATCAGCAAGGTAAAATTCGAAAGAAAATACATCCCTGGGGCAATGAGGGACATGTTTTCCCTCCTCTTTGATCAAGTGTGCAGAGACCTCGGGATATGATCAATAAAAGATGATGTGTTTTCAAATTTAAGTTGTCCGGAAGCTGTAAAATTTGGCTTTCTGTGACTAGTATGAAACTTCTTGATTTGTTTCGTTGTTGGTTTTGTTTTCTTTTCTTTAAAATAAGAACTTAGGCTTTATTCTGCAGAACTGGAACTAAGTGCTCCAAACCAGAAGTGCAACATTACCAAAGCTTTAGTAAAAGTGTTCACCAGTGATAACTGGAAGTGTGAAACGTGTTCGTTATCAGAATGTACTGAAACATTAAAGTTGAAGAGAGATTATTGAAGTTACAAATTTGCCACTAATAAAAAAAATGCCATGGGCAAAGAAAATCACTACCAGTTTTGATAATGTTATTTCTTAAAATCCTAAAAGCAAAATTTACATTCATAGGAAACACCTAATAATACTTGATTCTATGGACAAGCTAACAGTGACTTGTACCGAATGTGCAGTATAGATGTTTTGAGTAATTTTTTTTTAAATTTCTTTTTTTCTCTGTCAGTACTGCAAAAATAGATTTTAGAAATCACAAGGGTATTGGGAGTCCTCATTTTTCTAATGGAGGGGGAGAGTATTGTGAATTCATTCTAGTATTCTAAGTTTGTGTTGCTCTTCTCAAGTCAAAACAGCGACAAAAAAAAGCCTACTCGTGTGAGAGGTGTTTCCAAATAGCATTAAGTGGAATTGCTTTCATTACTTTTATGTGCAATAACAGTGGTGTTTTTTCCCTACTTTCTTTGAATTACCAGTCCTTTTAGAAAGAAAAAAAAACCAGCAGTGGGTTTGCACAACTACTCCCCACACCTTCTGGCTTTCCTTCTGGAAATACTGTATTTGGGTTACAGTTTATTTCCATTTAATATTTCAGTTTTAAATTACATATTGGCCTTTATTAAATTCATGTAGATCTTTATTTAGGAATTAGCTAAAATAACATTGAAATAACAAGTCATACAGGTTTATTTGGAAAAAGAGAGAAATTCAATCTGAATTTGGCCAAAAATCCTTTCATGAGTTTTAAAGGAACATTCATTCCTTACTCTTCCCTGTTCATCTCTTCTCCTGGAAGACAAGAATGTGTTTGCATCTGGTTACTCTACTTTGTTTTATTTTCAAAATTTTTCATTTGAAGTATTCAATTATGTCTGGTTTCACCATGACTTTAGGCCATACATGGTCTTCTGGAATTCAGCTTGTGAAGGCTGCATCTCTGCAGACATTCTTACAAAGAAGCTGGAATAGGGCAAATACAATATCTTTGACAGCAGGGAAAAAACCTCTAAGCAAACCACAAAACCACTTGTTTCCTTCTTCTTCTTTAAAAATTGCCTGTATGCGGAAGGATAATAATGAAATTGAACAATTCATTTTATTTGGAGTCAGTAAAAATCCCAAGGAAGAAAGAAAATGGGATCTCTAGCAATGCAAATCCCAGCCAATAAGAAGTTTCCATCAGCATGTCTTTCTGTAAGCCATAGTTGCTAGAAATCAAGAAGGAAATGAAAGCCACCTCATGCAGAGGAGTTTGAAGGCCGCCTTTCCAAACTACCATTCATCTGTGAAATGTGGGACTTGTGTCTAGTTAAAGAATTTCTAGGCCTTTGTGTAGTGATTTTTGCGCTTGTTTTTCAGGGAGGTTTACCGTATGATGGTAGAATCACTTGACTACGGTGTGTCACACAGGAGTCCCAGCAGATGGCTGTGAATGGAGGTTCCAGTGTTACGTAAGGGCCAGGGCTGGGAATCGCTGTTCCGCTCTGCCGCGAGCTGGGAACATCCCGGGGCCTCCGTGAGAGGCGGTGCAGCGCTCTCCCGCAACAAGCACCTTCTGAAGTGATGAGCTTCTAAAAACAGCAGCTCCTCCTATCCCTCTTACAAACACATTAGGATTTCCTAAATTTGCTGTTGGCCATTTCGTGTCTGGGAAGCTGCAAGTATAAATATAGTTGAAGTCTATGTTCTGTGACACCCTGGAAGCCTCTAATTTTGCCTATTACCCTAAGTAACTAACTTTTCTGACTTGTGTACTCTTCTTCTGACAGTGTGTTACTGTTGGTGTCAATCTCCCAGTCTTTCAGAAGGACTTCCCTGATTTTGCCTGGATGGACAAGGTGCAGTCAATCACTGACTTGTCAGATCACATTTTCAGACCTCCTAAGAGGAAAATGCAGCAGTGAAGTTACTGTAGTTCTTCATGCTCAGGGAGAAAAGTATAAGCAAAGATGGGCCATCATGAGATGACACATAAGAAAATTGCACAAAACATGACTGTAATCTAGGTGAAAAGCATTCATTTTGTTGAGTTCTTGTTTTTGTAAATTAGCTACTCAGTTGTCCACTAAAATCTTACTTTAGCAATACTTTTTCACTTTATATCACACTTCTGATGTTAAATTCTTCATGGTTGGTTGAGATGGCATGATATGGGTTTCTTTAAGATGTCATTGCCTGTTGCAGGAGCTAGTAAGGACACATGGAGAAAAGAGACGGATTTCTCTATTGGCAATTAATCCTATGCCTTTGAATGTATCTGTTTGTGTTAAATCTAAGTTTGAACTGAATGTGTTGCCATCTCTTATGAGTGGTTCTGCATTAAAATGATTCTGCTAAATAATGCAGTAGTGTGAGGGCAAGTATATCCTGGAGTTGTGGGGTTCCTGATGTTGTGATCTGTCCTGTCTAGAGTACAATTTTTTGACTGTAAGTAGTGAACAGCAGGAAGATAAATTCTGCACTGTACAAACACAAAGCTCCTTATCAGTCCAACACACACTTACTGTCTTGAGAGTAAAACCATTAAGGCTCATCCATGAGAGCTAGAGTTTCTTCCAGGAGGATTTCTGCTGAGTGTGCTGATCATCTTCCCAAAATGAATACCCTCAGAAGAGCCTCTGTGCTCTTAGCTGATCTTCACTCTTTGCATTAAGTCCTTACTTCACTACAAGGATGCTTATTAAGGCAATTATAGTCGTTAGACTTTTCACTTCACTTGGAGCTTCTACCAATGTTGATTCAGCTAATAACAATCTCTGCTCATGAAGGAAAGCCTGGAATAAGTATCATTCAAAATTAAAATAGTGAGTACTCTGTGTTGTTGTGAAGACCGGATTCTGTGAGGGCAATGTGTGTATGTACATACCTGCTTACGAGAACGACAATCTTGCTGAAAACATTAAGGGTCAGTGTTACTATGAGTTTGATTACCACATCAAAGTTATAATATTTTGCCAGGAATAAAAATAGTACTGAGGCTCTTGAAGGCATTTCCTGGCTCATTTCTTAGGCCTAACATAAAACACTTACATTTAGCAACAGGGAACAGCCACTTCTGGTTAAAATTTTACTGTGCAAACCCAGCAATTTATGTAACTATTATTTCCTGGCTAAGAAAGATCAAATGATAGCATCTTGGTCTCACTGGGACTGGTAAACATTTGTTAATGAAGCCTTCAAGGTTGCATTGTCCTCACGTGACTTTTGTGCCATGTATGACTACTGTTTCCTAGTGGGTTTTGTACTGACCCTTAGGGAGTCAAAATTGCCAGCCATGAGCATATGTATTCATTTTCTTCTGTGATAAATTTGATCATGGCAGGAATTTCTTAAAGACAAACCAGATCAGTGTTGTCCCAGAAGCAAACCAAAGAGCAGACTCGAACAGGCAGCTCTTGATGAGACTGTTTATGTTGGCACAACCAGATTAATTTCCAGCCTTTTCAGAGAGCATCTTGCTCCCAGGGCTCCTGGCTCTTTGCTCTCACTGCAAGTACCTGTTTGCTGTAGAGAAAAAGTCCAATTGTTTGCTGCCATCAACAGTCACAAGTTAATAAGGGGCCTGGGAAACCGAAAGTTTCTCTTGTGACTTCTGTATACAGCCTGAATAACAGGCTTGAAAATCCAGGATGGTCATATGAAGAAAACAGTGCTGAAACATGGAACAAGTGAACGCAACAGACAAGACCAGCCTGTCATTACCCATTGCCCTTCTGCAAGTAATTCTGCTCTTTGACCTCGTTTGTCTTCCCCAACCACTTTAACATCTCAGCTGAGTTACCAAGAGGAGAAGATTTGAGTGTACTATATATGCTGCTAAGATACCAGTTTGTTTGGATTTTTTAATATTTTACCTTCTATCCCAGCACATCTACTTTTATTTCCTTCCCCGTTTGTGAGGGGCTTTTTCCTTTGGCATCTGAATTATACTTCTGTTAGTGAGTCTTCTCTCTCTGCAAGTCTTTGCTACCAGTCAATATTTGCCACGTGCTTTTCTGTGATTCCTTCCCACATTGTCACTGTATGTGGCCTTTACTCCCTCTCAGACACCAAGATTTGAGTCCTCTGTTTCCGATCTTCCAGATGAATGCCTTAATCACAAATTACTTTTCATGGGCTGTCTGGTCTGTCTCATTTAGGCTTCCCTTTCTTTCTTCTCTAAAATTTTTACTTTTGTTCCATAATGGAATAAAAAATATAATTTGTAGTTTAATTTAGTATCCACAATGTTCTTTAAATGTTTACAATGAACAGATGTCCACATTTCATTTTGTTTCCAAAGGAGTTGGCTCCAATTATCTCTGAAGATACAGAGAGAGGTTAATACCTGATGCTTATCAGAAGAAAATATCTACTGTGTGGGCTGTTTGTGAAAAGCAGCATCTAAATTTAACTTGGATTCCTGTTTTGTTTGCTTTTAGTAAAACTGAATTTTTCTTGGAAAAAAAGGTTATATTTTCAATACAGACTGTTTTATGTGTCTCAACAGTGTTTCTATTGGGAGAGCTTTTTCATGTTCAGAAGGAAATACTTCTTATCTGGTACAGGAAAAGAGGCCCAAAATTAGCAGAGAACAGAATATTTGTTCATGACAGGTGAAACACAGGTTCAAGTCCTTGACCTGATTTTGCTCTCTTGCAGGTGAATGCCTAGATCACAGCACAGAAAAGGGAGTGTGTCAGTCAGTGTCTTTTTTTCAGGTTGTGGTTGTAGATATTTTTCCTGGAAGAGAAAGACTAAGCCTTTTCTGCTATTCCCCAGCTAGCTGTAGTGATGAGTTGATCTCTGCCATAGTAAAATGTGTATTTTTACAGTATAGCCCTACCCTAGAGAGATCACAACACAGAATTTTGCCTTAATGCTCATCTATATTATGGAAGGTGCTAGAGTTTACAAAATGTGAGATACTGACTTAGGTCTTGATCCTGAACAAAACTATACTGATGGATATTTTTTCTCAAGATAAATACTCAAAGATATTGAGCAGATTTGAAGCATCCAACTGAATTATTTGCGTTAATTTGTGGTTTACGTCACAAATTTGCTGTTTTCTTGATAACGAGATGACCTACTGCATTTTAACTCTGGATTTAATGAGTCCTTCTGAAAAGACTTTTTCTAGAAGCTGAGCAGCTCTAATGTGGGAGTCTGGCTTCTGCTGATGGGGGAGCTGCCCCTGCATGGCTCCATCTGCAGCTGGCAGACAATGCAGTGCACTGATGGGGGAAGCGTGTCCTTTTAAAGGAGCTCGTTGGTCTGTGGAGATTAGCAGTTGTGATCATAAATATGTATATATGTTAATATATATAAAGGCAAAAGGTATTTTTGTTTTTGTAAAGACTTTATGTTCCAGTCTGATCTAGCTGCCTTTGAAAGTTTGGTCTCCTATTAATGCCATATTAATTTGCTGTCTTTATCAGTCTCCCCATTTTAAGTACCCCTTGTGATCAGGATTTGTTTAGTGTTCCCTAAATATTCGAAGATTTAAATGCTTTTAAAGCCTTAAAACACAATCTGCACACTTCTGGAGAAAAGATTACTTATTTCAGAAGAAACTGGCTTAAGCCATATGAGTAGATGTCTGGAGAACTCCAACTAAAAATGCAACTTACCAGTGCCATTCTCAGTAATTATTAATTATTTATTTTATAGGCATTGGAAACATGGTGACTAAAGCCTAGAGAAAAGTGAGTTTAGGAGAGACCTTATCACTCTCTACAACTCCCCGAAAGGAGGCTGTAGACAGGTGGAGGTTGGTCTCTTCTTCCAAATAACAAGTGACAGGACAAAAGGAAATGGCCTCAGTTCCAACAGGGTGTAGGAGCCCAGAGTGCCGAGAATATTTCTCTGCCTGTTTTTAAGGGTTCTTACCCCTCTGAACAACACTGTTTTAGCTTCAAACCTCGGAAAAAACTACCAACAGTCAGACAACAACTAGAAAATACAGTGGTGTGAATTAGGTGATAGACTACTATGTAAGATTGTCACAGGGTGAAAAATTTAGAGGCTTTAGGCTTCTCTTTGTAGTAAATAGAGTAAAAAATATCAAAATGGAGGATTGTTGTTGTTCTCTAAACCTTCTTCTCCTTCTTCTACTACTCCATATTCTGCAGTAAAAGTAGTTTGGAATGATTGGATGGAAAATTCCGCAGTTCCTAGTCGTGTTTCTGAATAATTGGTAGGAAAGTGAAAATAATGTACATTTTTAGTAACTATTGGTTAAAATATCTTTAAAAGGCTGTGTAAATCTTGATAATTAGACTCACTCCTACTTTTCTTCCTTCTATGCTGTACCTGGGTCACGCTAGTGGCTCAGTTCCTCTGATAAGACTTAATAAACAACTATCTGGAAGCATTGAAACTAAAGGAAAAGTCTCAGTTTATCTCTCAAACTCCTTGCAAGGATTTTCAGCAAATTCTCTCCCATCAGGAGAGACTTGATTTAAGGCACAGTGAAGTGTCAACAGGGCAGGCTTAGGTTGGATATTAGGAAAAGTTTCTTCACCAGAAGGGCTGTCAAGCACTGGAGCAGGCTGTCCAGGGAAGTGGTGGAGTCACCATCCCTGGAGGTATTAAAAAGACAGCTGGATGTGGCACTTGGGGACACGGTGTAGCAGTGGGCTTGACAGTATTGGGTTAGTGGTTGGACTCGATCTTAAAGGTCTTTTCCAAACTAAACAATTCTGTGATTCTAAGGGGCAATGTTACTACATGAGCTTGTAAGTAGAAGATGACAAGTTGGGCCCAGTTGGGGTGGTGACAAGGACACTTCCTTAAGGTGTCAATTTAGTGGTTGCTAAATACAGAGATGCATCTGCTTGGGGAGACCATGACCCATTTCAGTTGGTTCTTGTTTTAAGAGCTTTCTGTGCCTTTGAAAGTACATTCAGGGTAACCTATTTCTCCCTTCAGGACTTCTGCTTTCCTCAATCCTGCATTAGTCAGAAAGCTCTTACCAGAAGTTGTTGTGAAAGCAGCAAAGGCTCTACCTGATTTTTCATACCACCCTGCAGATGTATGAATAAAGATAACCTTCCTACGTAGTAAATGGGCAAGATGTATTTTCCTGCTCCATCAGAGGCAAATTAGAATACGGCAAATTAAGCAAAAGCCAAATTTAGATGTTACAAGGTGATATGTAGAGAAGATTAAGTCTTCTAACTCTCTAGGAAGCTCCAATAAGACAACCTGAGGAAGACTCAAAGTCATAGCAGCTCAATGTCTGTCTGCTTCTTAGCAGAGGGAAATTATTGAGTCTCTGCTAGGGCAGATCTGCATTGAGAGCAGGGACACCAACCCTGCTGTGTTGGAAAAACATCACAAATCCTGAGATGCTGAGCTGAACTCAGTGACTTGGAAGTATCACAAAGCTGACTGCTGGAATTCAGCACATATGAAAATGAAATTATTTTTCTATTTCTTTCTTTTTTTTTTTTTTTTAAGCCATAAGAGAAAACTAAAAAAGAAAAGGAAGATGACAAGAAAATTTTTACATATAAATAAAAACTTAGACTATTTATGTATATATTTAGTCTTGGGCTAGGTTGAACTAGACCTTGCTTAGGTTTTTAATTTAGGATGCTTTAGGTATATCTCAAGTGAATGGAATAATACAACATCAGCAATCTGCTGCTTGGGTCAATAGTGCTCAGCATTACAAAACCAAAGCCTCTTTCTAAAACTCAGCAGAAGGGTAATAGTTAACCTGTTACTCTCATGTTGCTCAAATTTCCAGATCTTTCTACATTTCCCTGCTGCACAGCACCATCAAGATGGAAAAGCTGGATGAGATTTTAAAAAAAAAAAAAAAAAAAGAGTGCTTTTGTAGGAGTTTTCTTTCATTGTTGTTGTTTTAAAGATTTTTCTGTGCACTGTGTAATAAGTTTTTGCTCAAGTGAAGAGACTTGCTAAATGAATTCTAAATGAGCCTTTGCTTCCCCAGAATAAGACCTGGGAAGTCTCCTGCATGTTCCAGCTTCCCAGCTGAGTTTGTCCTGAAAATGAAAATTCCTTAAGCTTAAAGTCAGAATGAGATTTACTAAAATGAGAATGAGACTTACTCAAATCTTAGAATAAAAATTAATCATGTTTAGAGGGGTCAAAAATAAAAAGGTATTAAAAGAGGCTTGATCTTCCCTGCCTTCCAGTCACGACCCTATATCAAGCGGTTTGGAACAACCAGGTTCTGAGTTCTTCCCATTTTGATCTTGTATATATAAATATTCCTTCTAACATCTAGTATGTACATGCTGACATAAACCAAAATGTTTTAGTAGTCACAGCTCATCTTTACTATGTGCATTACTTTCAGCAACCTTTCATTGGCTGACAATTGCCTGTCAGAGCTTCAAGGAATTACTTGAATCCTTAGAATTACTCCATTAAAATCACTCCAAGGATTCTCTAGATTGATTAAGCTGAGTATCATCTACACGTTTTTCACTGAAAAAATTGGTTTGTTTTTCTTAATGAGAATGGGTCAGTTTTACGGAGAAAACCTAACCTGTATAACTTGGGATCCATTGCCTAACATCTACATGTGCTGAAAACCATTTAAAGTTGATTGCCAGAGGAGAATTTGAGTAAGTTTGTTGTAAGGGATAGGAAGTGCATATTGAAAATGTATGGCATGTACCTTCTGTCCTAGCTGCTGTAGGCTTTTGCTTTTTCTCTACAGTCAGTGTCTCGTTACAATATAGTACTGTCCTGAGCCCAAAATACAGGAACAACAATAGGAAAGTAACTCCTGCCTATAATGTCCTTCAGCACCTACAGAGATTGAAGTTTGCAAATAGTTTGGAGAGCAGGATGGCAGATGATGGCCTGTCTGAGCAGAAGAAAGAACAGCAGCAAAGGAAATATTATTGCCAAGAGCAATAGTGAAGTTTAAAAAGTAGTAAACGTAGCTGTGTACTTGGCATTAGCTAAAGGATTCTTCAGGCAGAGGGAGTTTGGAAAATATGTGGTCAGAGAATGAATTAATATTACTGCCTAACCACATCCTATTTTACACTAAATCCCTTACCAGCAGATTATATACAGTCAGAGTAGATAAATATTTTAGCAGTACATGGTTGGCTCAAAAAAACCACAAAACCAAGTCAGGGAATACAAGAAAAACACTATATTTTCAGATGAGTTTTGAGGGGGTTTGATTGGGTGAGACAATGGGGCAGCAGGTGTAGGAGGCGAGGAGGAGCAGGTAGAAAGTCATTCCCAGTGTGATGTATGTGAACAAACTTGGCATTCAGGTCTGCAGTGCCCTGTCTGCTATAGCTGCCTTGGGCTCATGGGCAGAGTCTGGCTCCAGGGTCAGGCACATTGCTGAAGGGGGACTTTGGGATGCTCTGACATTGCTGAGTGTCTTAAATTGCTGGCCATAAAAAGCTAGAAGTGAAAGAAAAGTTAGAATAGACACAGCTGTTTTGATCAATGCACTGGAATGTTCATCCCTAGGTGTTGACCACAGGGTGCCCTGATTTATATCTGCTCCTCCCTGGTGCATGTTAAACTCAAAATGCCATTTTCTGCCAGAGTTGGTAATGAGAGCTGTGTTCAGACAAGGCTGGCCTTTGGTATGGGTCTACAATCAAGAATTTAATTCAGAGCTCTCCTCTATGCCATTATTTTTATTTTGGTGGTTTTGATTGATAAAGACTGAAAAGCAGCTACATGAAGTTGTCAGGTTTGAGTGGGACTGCTATGGACCTTTATTTTGGTCTCTTGTTCGTGACAAAGAAGGTGTACACAGAGGTGTTTTCACTTGGGTATTTACACTATAAAAATTAGTTGTCAGAATAAGTGAAGTGACTGGGAAGCAGCAATGTGTGCATCCTGCAACAGTGACTGTGTATTTGAACTGAGGATGTTTTGTGTGCAGAGTGGGATGTGCTGAGATCCTGACAGTGATACATACCTGGGTTTTGTTGTTATACAAGCTGACTGATGCGGTTGCTACTTTTTTATTGATAGCAGTTCAGAAGAATGGCTATTCTTTTCTGCTTTAACACACGTTGGCTTAGAAAACAAATTCTGTAGCATGCTTTGGTCAAGAGGAAAGTACTACTTTATCCATGTCAGTACTGGGAAACACATAATGTATTTTTCTGAAGACGTTGGTCTGACTGAGGAATTTTATTTTGTTTCACATTTGTCTGTAGACTTGAATCTGTTGTCCAGTAATTTGATTGACTGATGCAGCTTCTGTTTGATATGCATCCAAATATACTCTTTTATTTTGCACTTGTGTTATTATCCATAAATCTCTTAAGCCTTAGGTAGTAGCAGCTGCACCACTATTTGAATATAAAACAATGCATCTGTTCTGTAAGAATGCAAAATCTCATACGCAAAAGGAAAAAGTAAAGACAAAGTGCAAAATTATTGGAGGAGTTTTGACACCTGTAGATATTTAATAATATTTAGGCTCCTATGTGTCTTAAGTAAATTTTTAGAATTATGCTTGAACTGTGTGAAAACTAGTTTCTTAATGCCTCTAAAACACCCAGAAATAAATTAATAGCTGCTGTACATTTTTGTATATAGTTGTAGGGCTTGGGAGGTCTTTCTCTCTCTTTTGAATCCCAAGTGGTAATTTTAGTGTAGTTTGCCTTGGTTTGGTTATCTCGGTAGTGGATAGGATATCTGAGAACAAACATTGGGCTGGAAAGATGGTAATGGATAGAAGGAGAGATGAAAACTACTTGGTGAGATAGCAGCTGTTTGTATCTGATTCCCTTTTCAGCATCTGGTTGGCACAAGAAGAGGGACTGTTTTATAGATCTACTCAGGGTTGTGGAGGAACATTTGACCCCCAAAACTATATGGAATTTTCCTGGAATCTGTCCTTAAATTACCTATGTCATTGAGACGGTTTCTGAGTGCAAATCCTGAAAAATGTGACAGAGCCCAGAGCCCAACCAACCCTATCTAGAAATTCTGCTTTCATGAGACCTCTTTCCCATCAAACCTATCATGGTAGCTACTTTTTGGCCATTTTCAGAGCAGACAATCTGTAAAATAAACTTGTATCTTTCATACGGCAGAGGAACTTACAGGCTTTCTCTAGTTTGAGTATACCAGGAAAATTAGGAGACTGAGAAATGAGTACTGTAGAGAAAGTGAAGGCTGTCGGTGTATAAATGTAAGTGTTGCTGCAAAGCTCTTGGATATGGAGTGTCCCCTAACTTAGATGCTTATTGCTAATTGCCATTGCCAGTACTTTTAAATTACTATACCAGTTTTCTGACTGCATTATATGAGTTTTAATCTAGCAATTTCTGATTTGACTGATTAATTTTGTGCTGCAACTATGTTTTATGAAGTTTTAATTTGCTCATGAGAAATTTATTTCATATGGGGCTGTATGACTTTCCAAGATCATTTCTGCAGTTCACTGTGTGCTGTGCTGTCCTGTGGCTGAATGAGGAAATACCCAAGCAAATTCCAAATTATGTAGGTCAGGCTGTGGAAGCAGTTTAGCTGCAGCAGTACAGAGCTCAGCAAAAGCCAATTAATTTGCCTGCTGGTATAAATACTGCTATGCCTGTGCCTCTCCCTAAAGAAGAAAAGCAATTTTGTTTGTCTTCTACCCATTAACTCTCACAGGTCCCTTTTCAACATAATTTTCATGTATTATTCACAGCCCAGTTTCTTCACAGTCTGTCCTTATCGCATTATTCTGATCTGGCTTGAGTGCATGAGAAATCTGATGACAAAAGCACAAAGTTCAATGTCAAAAAGGGTATTTTGGCCCATGAGAGTACCTTCAAAAGTAAATAAAGAATAAATCTAGAGCATAATGAATCTGCAGAACTTTTATCACCATAAAATCACTTCAGGAAAAGAACTGGGTTGCTGTCTCCTGTAAACTTCTCTGTGAGTGCATTAAACTTCCCTAATAAGCTTTTTTCATTATTGTCTAATTGGGCAAAGTGTTCTGCTCTCTTATTGCCCTTATGCTCTCAAAGCTCCTTTTAGTATCTGTATTCAACATGCCCTTCAGAAAATAAGTTTGCATGATTTTCTAGTCTCACAAGTAAGTCTCCATTCTGCCTCATCTGATAAAATAAAGGCTTAGTGTCTGTTGCATATAATAATATTAGTTTTGACCCAAGGGCTTAGCCAGAACTGAACATTCTGTGAAATTAACAGTTAGGAAAACAAGCTGGCAGTACTTGGATATCTTTGATGCACTTATGGCTACGAAAGAAGGAGCAAATTCTCTTGTCTGAACAGAAGGAAGTTGTTCACAACTCCAGCACTAAGGCTGCCAGAGAGGTGCCCTTTGTCATCATTTTTTCCTTGGCTCATACTCTGTTATATTGATCTCACACTCCCCTTAAGTGAAAAAACAATCAGTATAGTTTTCTAAACTGTTTATCTGCCTTTTTTTTAATGTGCCATATATCTGAGCTAAAATATAATGCTTTATTTAATCTGGCCATTTAAAAAAAAACCTATTAACATCACCAAATCTTAGAGTTGTGCTCTCAGATGGGCAAAATATCTCTCGTTTCTAAATATCTATGTCACTGCTGATTGATTTCCTTAATACACTTTGTACAGATGTAGCAAATAACTATGGGGGTTTTTTTTCTAAAGCATACTTTATGCTTGTAAATGCTCTTGAAAAATCACTGAGAGCTCTGTGGAAGCTGCTATTGTAATAATTGTAACCAGTTGTATAAAATTATGCTGTCATGCTGTCTTTTCCAATTAAACTTATAACACTTTTGTACGGGATTTAAAAATCTATATAGTAAATTGGAGGGAATGGGTCCTTGACATTTCTATTAAAAGCCAAATTATATTTCTTCATGGAATAATTTGAAAAAAAAAAAAAAAAGCAGTCAGCCTCTTTTTCTAAGATGAAAATGGACTAAAATACACCATTTAATAGTAAACTGCAACCCAGAACAACTGCAAGGATTTTACCTTTCCATCACAAATAGCATCTTTTCCAGCTACATTAAACACTCCCTTCAGGTGAAGGACCAGCACACACAAATGGGATGCACTTTATCTGCTGGTACCAGCACCTTCTGCTGCCCATTGCTCAGTGTCTTCTAGCTTTGCCCTCCTAGCATTCCAAGTAAGAGTGGGACAGTGCCTGACAAGGCCAGGCACAAGGTGTGGTGTCCATTCTCATGTTTAACATGTTTGCTGTTCCCCTTGAAACAGGAGGGAGTTCATGGCAGAGCAGAGCATCCTGACTCTGAAACTTCTGCAGACGCTTAAAATGCCACTGCCACCTTTCTCTTGCCAGCATGTGTAAAAAAATGGGAAGCCACATTCCAGTGGGGAGGGTTCATGCAAAAATAAACAGGAGAAGGTGGAGGGGAAGGAACACTAAGAGAGAGCAGGCTGAATTTAATGGCCAGAGAAATGGGCAGAGAAAGCAGAAATTACCACAACCTAGGAAAAGCAGTGAATGGGGTACAAAGCTGTAGCATCCTGTAACATTGACTTAGCTGGGATGTGTGCTAATTAATCTAATTCATCTTGCTCATCATGGTGGAGTTTGATTTCTATTATTATTGTTATTATTAGTTTTCCCTTGTAGTCTACAAGGATTTTGCTTTGCAGTGTCCGGTTAGATGTGATGTATTTTTGGTGCATGCATTTCATAGAAATACCCTGCTCTCCCCCATCCCAGTTCTGGGGATGTCCAAAGGGGAAAACTGGGAGGAATGATCTCTAGTTTGCTCAAGAGAGAAACATTTATCCTCAGAATGGCAATTTCTTAAGAAAATGTTTATAAACAGTGTAAGTGTTTTGTTTTGGTTTACTTGGTTATTTTGCCCTGCAGTGTGTTTAATTTTGTTAAAAGCAGCCTAATGGACTGCAAGAAAATGAGAATGTGCAATTGCAGAGCAGCTAATCAGACTCCATCACAGCGACACCGACTTCAAGTCAGGGAGACTAGGGCTGTGTGCCTTTTTTTCATGGCATTTGTCATATCTGTCTGTCCTCAGACACTCATTAGAGACTCGTATATGACTCTACCACTGACTTGAGGTTATCTTCCAGAAAGAAGGCTCATGTTGCAGGCCTTAACTCGTATTAATTCCTCAGCAAGCATTTCTTCAGGTACTGTGACACTTTTTAGGCAAGTATTTACCAACTCCAGTGTAATTACTTTGCATATATTTAAACTTGCTGCAATTGCAGACTGAACAGGAAAGAGACAATTTCTGTTGGAAGTTGTCCAAGCAATTTAAACAGCATTAGCAAAAATAATTAAAAAAAAAAAAAAAAAGTATTTATGCTATAATGTCTGTGCAGCAGTGTTAAGCACCTACACAAAAGACAGAGAAGAGCACAGCATAGGACTGCATTTCCTGTATGACTATGTGTGTACATAACCTGTAATTACCACAATGTGTTTTGTTAAAAATTGCTTTTAGCAATGCAATATTCTGTCTTGAATTTTATATACCTTTCTAAAACCAAAATATTTTTATTCCAAAAGTTGTTCTTCAGTGCAAAACTTGGTTATAGAAACGAGTTAGATCTTGAACCATTTTGATTTATCTGTAAGTTGTCACACAAATATGACAGGAACACATTTTCTCTATTACATTCTCTCTGGTTTATAATTCTATATAAAATCTAGTTAGTGGGGCAGAAATTTCCTTCATAGGCAAAAGGGATTTAAGGAATATCTCCAGTTTCATTTTGGCAGTTTTCTCACAGCTGAACTGGCAGTGGGATGAGCAGCTGTGCCAGCCAGCCCCGATGTACCTGTTTGGGTGAAATTGCACTTTTGAGGGCAGATCTTGTGTTCTCCTCTCCCCTGAGGACTCTGACTCAAAGGCTTTAGCCATAGCTTTTTACGTCCTTGATGTTGCTTAATGGATGGAGGCTTTTGTTTTGTTTCTGGTCATTCTGACAGCACCAATAGGTGTATGATGTATTTTTTGCTCTTTTTATACGCTATATTTTATAGGAATGTAGGAAGTAATGGTGGAAGCAGTGATCAGGTTTTTTTAAAAGTATTTGAATGCCTTGTTTGAGTGAAATAATGCTGATCCAGTGCAATAATTGATAGATGTTCCAAGGCCTGTCAGGAAATTGCAGCTGTATAGAATGATGACCCGGGAAATATGTCAGAGATGTCATTGGGTCTATAAATACGCCAAGTGGATAAATATAAAGGAAATATAAGGATGATTGAAGCTGAAAGATAATGTTTGTGCAAGAATGAATGGGTTTAAGTTGGTGCAGTATGAATTTAGACTGAAAACCAAAGGAAAATTCTTACACATTAGAAAAATCAGGTTCTGCATCTTGGAGCTTAAGATGGGTTTAAGACCTCAAATGGCCAGCATAATATGATAGTACAGGTGGCTCTGATGAGCTGCCTTTTGCCTTCTGCAGTTCCTAGACCTCCAAAGAAATTTCCCCCATGTGAGTAGACTCCAGCTGTTGGTGCCCTGCGAGCTTTCTGCTAATGAAGATGTTTGGCAAAAGTAGGAGTAGACATCTCAGCAAAATGGATGTTTCAGAGCAAATGTAGATGTCTGAAAGCTGACCTGAACTACCTGGCAGAAGCAGGAACAGCAATGTCAGGGAAGAACCAGCTGCAAGAGCACGAGGTGTTCCTAGAGGGTGGTAATTCATGCATGGCTATTCTTCCATGCACCAATAACTACGTGCAGGTGCTCCTGCTGCAGTCTGGCTGAACATGTGAATGTGAGGCCTGGTGCAGGAAACACCTGTCCCCACAATCTAGATGTTACCCCAAAGAAATAAAATTTTCAAGAGCACTTAAGAGGTATGAATCTAAGATGACTGGTTTCCAGTTTGAAAGGGACTTCAACTTTGTTTTACAAATGTAAAGGTATTGAGGTATTTTACAAAGGTATTTACATGCCTAAGTATGTTTTTAACCATGTGTTAGGCTCTCTTTTCTGTTTTATTTAAGGGAAGAAAATCTCTAATTCTCAATGGGAAGGGCATTTGGCAAATGAAAAATAGAGACAGCTGGTTTTTCAGCTTAAAATATTCTTGAAAGTTAGTTATACGCAGTGCACAGCTGCAGAATAAAGGAGGGACCAACAGTTTGCAATGGACAACTGTTTTCCTTTGAGGGAACAGTGCTGCTGCTGCTGACAATGTTCTCTGATATTACAAGCTGCTGAATTCTTCACAAACATGTGGAGAAAAAAAACTTTATTTTTATCTGCATACTTGGTCGAGGTGATGGTTTTATAGCAATGTAGGAAGTACTTTTTTATCGATGCCAGGGTATTTACTGATCCTTTGTAAAACTACTCTGAAATGTAAATACCTGTTTCTGCTGCTGCTGTTGCCAGTTAAGCAGCAATACAGTCCCTTGTTTCACACAGATTTCAGACCATATTTGAATTAATGGACTGAGGAAGCAGCAGGGTGAGATCGTTATTCTGTACAACATTTTAGGGAAAAGGACTGCTTCTGGTAAATGTGATGAGTGGAACAGCTGACTGGGAAGATCTGCAGCCAGAGTCCCACAAAATACAAATAATACTTTGCCAGAGCCTTGCAGCTCCTTGGAAAAGCAGTATTTCTCCTTCTTTAAATGTTCTGGAAAGGGGAGGATGTAGATCAGAAGCATATTCTAGAATGCTTTCTTCTGCTGTTTCCTGACTCAGCCATGTTTCAAAGAAAAGTACCTTAGCAATTTGATTAATGAATTTGGTTAGAGTGATGCAGGTGGAATGTACTCACTCAACACCAACCTCAGGCTGCCTGGCATCTTCATGCCATTGTAAGGGGACTTATCTTTCTTACTGATATTTTAAATCCCCTTCACAATCCTGCCACCAATGTAACAGTAAAATAGATGTGTAGCTAGAGGAAAAAGAGGTGATAGCTGGACTTCCCAATTTTGAAACCATATACAGGCAAAATAAAATATTTTTTTTAAAAAAACTGATGATACTCAGTTTAGCACAGTCAGCTTCCCAAGGCTTGCTGTGGCATCACAGTTTTCATCTCAGGTCAGCAGCAATTCTGCTTCAGTGGGGTTTGGAGCAGAGACTGGAAAATTTTGCTGCTAAACTTAGGCACCTTTTCACCATCTCCTAGGTTAATTTTTCCTATTGATCTTATTCACTACCTGAAATTCTGACCCTCAGTTATAAATCACAGCAGAAGTGTGTCTTTGTATCTTTTCCCTTCACTGTATTGAGCTTTGTGAGCATATTACAGTGTGTTTCACACATTTATGACTATTCCCTCTATAATAATGCCACTGCAAAAAATGGAATTTTTTGTGGAGGATTCCTGCACAGCAACTGTAGTCTTGTTAATTGTGAGGTTACTTGCCAGTTTTTTGCCTCAATTTAGCAGGCTATGTTGGCAGATAAAATCCAAGTCCATTTAACCCAGAGCTTTCCTCACCTTACTGTTACTGTAACTGTATTCCTAGATGAATGAATTCACAATGCAGTTTCATCTAACAAAAATAAAATAAAAATCTGTATATCTAACAAAAATAAAATAAAAATCTGTATATCTATCAGGATTTTTTACTTTCCTTCTGAAATGCTGATATATTATATATTTGTCTTGTAATTTTAAAGCATTTTTGTTTTGTTGGGTCTCATACACCTTTGGTTTTATGACTTTCTAAAAAGAAATTACCTTTCAATACAGTATCCCTTGTTTCTGCTAGAAATAGCTTGTAGTGTTTTCTAGAGATTTTATTGGAATTTACATGTGGGATGCAATAATTCTTACTTCACAGTATGTAATTTCTCAGAGTAGGACATCTTGAGGGCGGGAGCCCTATTTCATGTGGGTAGCACATTATCCAAAGACTTCATAAGTTGAAGCTGTAGTAGTGTTCATTCGTTTTCCTCGTGCACAGACCTTGGTTCAAAATTCATTTGCTTCTCATCTAAAGGTGATTTCCATACCCCTGGCTCTACTGATGGTAAGGAAAAGGAAAAAAAAAACCCAGATGTTTTCTGTATTGGTTTGTATTTATTTTTAGAGGTATAAATGCTTTGGACAGTACAGGGACAGACAGTTGATGTATTTTAGCCGTGCCTGGGGATTTCTCTGCCCTCTGAGGTGTGTGTGTGCCTGTGGTTGTCCTGCTCTGGAGTCGTGGTTGCACTGGGTCAGTTCTCACAGGGCTCATGGTGCCTGCTCTGCTGCCTCACCCATTTGCAGAGCTTAAGAGTTGCTCAAGGTGTGAAAGAAGGTGCACAGGTGGAGCCAAGCATGAAAAAGGAGAGCTCTTCTTTCCACATTGATGATTTATAAAATAGCCCAAAGAGGAGTAAAAAGTTGTGACTTCAGCTCACAGCTTTGCTCTGAGCAGTCCTACTGATTTGAAACAAACCTTTTAAAAAAAAAAAAGAATCTACAAATCTAAGCAGGTTATAACATTATTTTATTTTATTTCCATTTTCTAGACTATCCTACAAAAGTAATTTGCTTGCTGACACATCTAGTTTGTTTTAGTGGAAAAGAATACAGACCTTCCTTTTGCCCTGTTCTTGTTTGTCAAAATAATTTATGCCATAGTAGTAAGGTGTTATGAGGGAAACATTGTATTCCTCAATACTGTTAAGATCTAATTCAGAGTAAGATAAAGTGTCTCAAACCTGGAAGGAAAAAGATCTTTGATGGGAGAATGTTCTCTGAGATTTATTGGGGACTATTCAATTCTTAGAGGCACCTTAAAGTTTATGGAATGGAGATGAAACAAGAAGAAAGAAAACAAGTGCACTTTGATCATCTAAAGCACAGGTGTCACTGAGGTGTCTCATGGGGGACAGGCCATAGTAGCTCTTTCAGTCTTCTGCGAAGTCTTAACAAGTTGCACGTTCATCTGAACCGCTTGCCTAGATTTAAATAATGTTTTGTGTTTATGAAAGTTGTAGAATGAATTTTTCTCCCTTTTGCTTCTTTTTTTTTGTCCCATGCTGTTCTGTGTGTGGGGTGCTGCAGTAGTGGTGAGCTGCCCTGAGGGCCAGGTGTTGCTGCCAGTGCTGCAGGCATCAACACGAGGTACCATCCTGGTGGTTTTGGTTTACATCTGTGCACAGGCAAGTCATTTGTTTGAACAGCTCTGAGAGAGCGATTACACTCCGTGAGTTTAATATTTCTATATATGGGGCCCTTTGGCAGCATTCTCGCATTAGGTTTGTAACAATTTATGGCAGTGTATCACCATACACAAATGAGGGCAAACAGCAGCTTTAATTTTGCTGCTCTCGCTGTGGGTGGCTCTGGGTTGTGTGCACATCATATGCTTCTTTTCTAATATGCTCTTTTTTATTGCTGCTGATAGCTGCTAATGATTCTTTTTATCACAGCCCTGTCTGCTTTAAATCTCATGGATGAGTCATACTGTTCATTCCCAACATTAACGATTTCAGGCCACCTTTGTTATGGGTATTTATAGTAGTTGATGTTCTAATATATTCATAGTAGTAAAGGATCTGAACCCTTAACAGTGTTCAAACAGATAAGAAGTTAAGTAATTTTCCCATTGTTTCCTACATATCTGAAGTCATCAATTTGTGGCTTGCATCTAAAATTACAAAAGATGCTCAGACTCTGAGGAGAATAATTTCTTGCCATTCATTTTTGCTGCTACTTGGTTGTTTACATTATTAGCTAATGGCTTCTAAGCAGAATATATTTCCATAAGCAAGGCAGGATAGGCATGGAAAAAAAGCCATGATTGCATTTGCATGACTGCATGGTATGGAAAGTTATTTGTTGTACTGTCTGTGGGGTCAGAAACACAAGTTGGTCTGATGTTGTCAGGACACGTGTGCCACGGTCAAATAGAAGTGTCACCATTTGAACTGTTACAGCTCCAGGTAAGAGAAGTATTTCCTTGGTGCCTTGATAGCTCAGCTCTGTAGCTTTCACATCTCAACAAGTGAGATACTCATCTCAGTATGTCACTTCAAAAGTCTGGCATTTCCGACACAGTGCTCTGTGTGCCGCAGAGCTTTGTCCGAGTCACAGTGCTTCCCCATCAGGCCTGGCTTAGTATTGATTAGCTTGAACAAATCATCCTCAGGTGTCAAGAAAGCATTTTAGCTTAGAGGAAAGCAGAGCTCTTCTGCTCCAATCTTCTGATTGGGGTTTGATGTCATAAACAAGCTGACAATTACCAGTATATTTCCATAGGACTGCTCATACAGTGCACCAACCTCGAAGAGTTTGGCAAAGGCATCTGGTAGGTGACTTGAGAGAGCACTCAAATTTGAGTACTGAAGTGTTCTGTCCTTCAAGGAGCCTTTTTATGAATCTGAAAACACTATATGGCAAAATATTCACCTCAGGTGTCTGTGTTTACTCACCAGCTTTGAATAAAATGTTTCCATGGAATCACAAAACACCTTGATAGAAATTTTCCAGTTAACAAAAAGAAACCAAAAAAAGTAGTTTCTCTAGCACTTGTACATACCCGAACTTTTGTCTCTGTGCTGTTTAACACCACATAGTGCATAAATGCAGAGCAAGCTGTGCTCTGTGTGTGCATGGTTTACACACTAGACAGCAAGCAAATGTGCAGCAGCTTTTTAAAAGAAACCACAACACTATAGTTGAGTTGTAAAATTGTTAGAGGGAGTTAGAGTTGAAAAAAGGAGAGATGTGCCTAGGTCAGCTCCCTGCTATAAATCTTACAAGCATGGGGAATTGCGCAGTAACAGGAGTATTTTTGTGAACTGTCATTTGGTATTTCCTCCCTTGAATCGTAAGACATGTTGGACGAAGGCTTTGTTTTCTGATAAAGTTCACTGCAATAGTCTTTAAAGCTTTCAAATATGTATCCAGTGAAATTAAGAGGAATAACAAGAAGGAGGGATGCTGCTCTTCCTTACTAAATAGGGCAGATCTAAGTAGCGGAGAACAGCCTCTTTTAAATAAAACCCTTTTAAGCACCCCACACTTGTGGATTGCTTATCTGCAGCTGGATCTGAGGCATAAAGGCACTTGCATGCCTGTTTTCCTAGAGAAAGCACTCAGTAAAATTTGGAAGAGCTTTAGAGGTCTTGGTGTTAAACTTGTGATGGTGAAGGAAGGTGGGTTGAGAGACTCCTGACATACACAAGTTCTTGCCTGTAAGACAGCAAATTCCACAAAAAATGGATAAAATGATGGTGAAAACTTTGCACTCTTTTATTGTCTTCTGAGCCTGTAACACAGAACTGCTGGAAATGAGGCCCAGTAGTGCAGCCACTTATACCATGTGCAAAAAACATGCACAGAGTAACTGGAGTAAGTTCAAGTAATTCTCTTTCTATATCCTAAGTTATTTAAAACGAAGCAAGATAAGGAAGTGTACAGCAAATATAGTTGTTATTGTCAAAACTGGAGTCCTAAAGAAATGTGGATTCCTAAAGAAATGTAGATTCCCAAATCAACACAGATAAAAACCAGCATCTTTCTAAAAAGTCTGAGTCCTTCATCTCTGAGTCTCTCAAGTTCTTTCCTGCAAAACTCAGTCCAGCTATCTAGGCAACTAAGTATGGGTATAAATAAATATGTCAGCTTTCTTGTCATTGGAGATGTATAGTTCCCAGCCTTTAAAACCTTCAGTTAATATGGTAAAATCTCGGTGTCAGTACCTGTACTCTGCTTCTGCCTGTTTGTTTTTTTGACTGCAGTAGAACTAAATTACTTGAAGCATTAGGGAATAAAGCTCTATTTTCTTTTTCACAAAATGATGTACATTCCTTGTTCTGAAGTAGAAGAAAGTAATTAGTTTTAAGAAATTGACAAAAACCTACAAAATTTTCTATGCCTTTAGAGAGCACTAAACAGGATTGCATCTGAAACATTTTCTTGTAGCAGGAAAGTGAAGGACAGCTTAATGATCTGTGGAAGGAATAAAGTAACATTTAGTATGAAAAATGTTTATTAAATGTCATATGTTCTTAAGATGAGGGAGCTATTAGCAATTCATTTAATGTTTCTGTGAGGCTGGTTACATTTTACAGACCCATATTACCAAACACCCATTTGGAGATAATAGAGCAAAAATCCCTATAGTAATTTCTAAGAAACTCATAGGCTTATCCCATCTTAACAGACATTTTGTGTCACTTGTTTGACCAGAACAGGGTTGTTTCTCCCACAGAATACTGCAGTCAAGTGAAATCTTTAACAGCTCTGCAAAGACAATCTAATTCATACACACGGTTCCAAAAACTTTCCAGACCATATGTTTTGGAAGTAATGATTATGCTTTTGGGTTTTGACAATAAATATGATTCCACTTCCCCCTCCCATTAAGCTTTATGAGACCTGGTTGCAACATAGCTGGGAAAGGACCAGTTTTGCCAATGTAGAGGTTGGCATTTCCAAAGGACTTTGTGTCACTAATCATGCCAATTGCTGCTGAAATTCACTGGAAGTGCTTAATGACCAAAAACATCTAAGCTCAACGTAGATAAATGCATTTAAACCCATTTGCCAGCATTCCTGCAGATAAAGGCAGGTCCATCTGCAGAGGCAGCACGATGCCACTGTGCAAACCTCGAGCAGGCTTGAGAGGCTGGACCAGGATTTCATGCAGGACAAGTCTGGGCTCTGCAGGAAACTGTGTGTTAATGAAATGTCACAGGTGGATAGAAGAATATATTCCTCCATAGCCCAGTTCTCCCAGTGGTTCCTCAGTTGTGACAGTGCTGCAATCACCTACCATGCAGTTCAGACTGTGGGACAAGTGCAGACATCATCATATCTGCTATGGAAGCCCAGGAAAAGAATTAAAAATTGTAGAAGTAGGTCACATAGCTACATCAGTGTTTGGTCTTTGTGTAGTCCTTAGCACAATCTGAAAACCTGGTAAGTGGGGCTGGGCTTTTAGATGGGAATATAAGGTGAGTGCGGGGTGTGGAGCCAGGAAAGGTGGAGGGTGGGAAAAAAACTTAACAGGAGATGAGAGGCTTCAGTAAAGAACAGGAACTTCAAAGAAAAATGACAGTTTCTGCAATTACAATGCTAACACGGGTTTACTGATCTGTCAAAACTGCATAATATTAGAGAAATCTCCATTTTTCTGGGAATATTTATCAGACTCATTGGTTATAGTAGCTTATGCTAATGTCAGTAATCAAGTAACCAGACTGTAATGTGCAATGTTTACTGCAGTCTCGTTGTGCTGGGGGAGGTTGATCTCACAGTGATCAAACAGGTTTATCATTTTCAACATATATTTAGAGTGAACCTTGTAAATAATCTTATCACCATCAGCTATGAGGTCTATCAGGCAGCTTCATTTACATTTGATGGAGTTACTGATTTTCATAGAAATAGCATTACATTTTTTTTCAGCAAATAAAATAAGAAAGCATCTCCCAGTTGTCTGAGTGGAGGTGAAGGGTTCTGTGTGGACATCCTGTTTGCTTGCTGGTACTCTGGGATGAATTAAAGTTCTTATATGTGTTGAACAGTTGTGTTGATTTATGAATGCTAAGAAAATCAGCAAAAATGTATCTCCATATAGCAGCAGCATCTAACATCTACCTGCTCTCTTGTCTCATTGCTGAAAACAATGGGTTATTTAGAGAAAAATAAAACTGCTGCATGTTTACCTGATGGTAAACATTTTGGGCTGAATCTGATAAGACTCTTAAATGCATTCTTCAGGTGTTTAATAAGCTTAATAGTACAATATCAGTAGGCTACTCACTGATTTGAAATTAGACATGTTTATTTCTTCTGCTGAATTTATAGCTATAGTAATAAAAATTAATTAGTACTGATTTACAATATTAGGAATATCAGTAGAGATTACTTGTGTTGCTTGTGAGACTAAGTTCTTTTCATTAATATCCAATATAGTGCCTCAAAGAGAAGTAACTAAGTTTATTAGCTGCAGAGATAATTTAAGGTCTTAAAAATGATAGAAAAGAGACAAGCTTAATCCTCTGAGTCTTCATGCTGCAGGTGAAGTAAATAGTTGAAATTTCCAAGTTGTCTTGAACCTGAACATGGGAGTATAGCTATTATTTATTTGCAGAAGTTAGAAACAATCTTTCCACTTTTGCAATGAAATCACAGCCACAGGCTTTAGTCATTCAAAGGGAAAGAACATCAGCAGTTTGTTCCAATATTCAGCACTGTGTATAATTTATATTACAGGAGGTTTTGATGGAGGTTTTTCAAGTTTTCCTTTGTTATGGAATTGATAGTGGGCGAGGGGATCCTGTCCTGAGGCTATGTTATTATCTCTGCAGAGCTATACAAATACAGCAAGCCTAGGGTTTTTTTTCCTCCTTCGTATTTTTTTTCCTTTACAAATAAATGGCTAAAGCAATTAACCTTTACATTTTGTCTTCAATATTTACTTTTGCACATTGAGGACTTGAATTTGGTTTAGAGTAAAATTAACTGTATCTATGCAAATTGGGAATGTAAATGTTTTTCATTGTTTATTATACTGAGAATATAGCAGATTGTGAAGTTTTTTTTATAGATTTATGGCCTTCTTTCTTTCTAAATTGTTATCATTTCTTTAACTGTGATTTATAATTTCATCAAAACCAGACCAAGTATCTTATAAGGGATTGTGTGTATGTGTGATTTTGTTATTGTGTCTTGACACAGATAGGGCAAATTACCAAAATATTCTGTATACTTACTATTACACCAGTTAATGTGTAGTGAAGAGCCTACCTGTTGCCAGGGAAATTTTTAATCTGGAAATATTTTAGTAGTCCCCCTTATCAGAGAGGGTGAAAGGAAGGTCCAGGTATTAGTTGATTCAAGATCATTGTCAGGATTTAGTTTGATCCCTTTTTAAATGTCTCAGAGAGGGAACTTTCTGTCGTGAAGATATTTTAAAAAATTAGTAGTTGAACTATTTGGTTTTATGTCTCTGATTCCCCTGAACAGTCTCAATCAGTTTTCCAACCTCACCAAACATTTTGAAGAGTACTTTTGTGTAAATTCATTACAGAAACAAATTACTAGAATTTCTCTAAAACAAACAACGAAATCAAATTTTGTGCTCTTTATTAACTGGGATTTAAAAAATATATTAATACATGCTGTTGCTTTTTCTTTTTGATATTAAAAAAAAACAACAAAACAACCAACCACTGAGAGCTTTGGTCAGTTTGTCAATGAGGAGAGAAGATGGAAGGAATAAACACTTCCTACAGAATAAAGAAATCCCTTGTCCCATACTCTGTGGGCTCACATGCAAAGTGAAGGACCAAAAAATAATATACTTCAAAAAAATCTATATTTTCCCATATATATGTATATATATCTGAAATTGATTATGGTTTTCACTTCATTAGGTATAGAAATAGGCTGATAACCCCTTGCTGCAAACATCATAAAACACAATGGATAAGAGAGCAGTAGTTTAGGTAGTATCCTAATCTAGCTGCTTTATGCATGGAAGGATTTTTCTTTATTTCAGACCAAGTTTTATTGGTCTTAATACTTAAGAGTTAAACTTAGGCCTGCTCCTTCCAGACAGGTCATCTGTTCAGAGTACCTGAGCTGTCCCAAGGTAGCTTGTAGCATATTATCATGTAGCATTTTGTGTTCAAGACAATCATCTACCAAGGACAATCTAACAACACTTATGAGTTTCTTGCAAGCAATAAATTTCATTTGCAGAGGAAAATACTTTGCGGTTGCACTGATATCCTAAACCTGTCTTCTTCGTGCCAAAGTCAGCTTGTCCTTAGGAAAGACTAAAATGTCTGTAGAGGTTTACAATGGGTGCTTTCACGTCCAAGATTTTTCAGTGAGATTTACACGGTGAGTTGGTGAGTTTATATTTCTGTTCATAATGTTAATATGACTAAGAAAAGAGCTGCAGGAAACCACAATCCAGACACGAGGCAGTATGGTTTTTTGTGGAGCACTAATAAATTAATCCATTAGTGACTGCAAATTTATCTTCTCTTGCCCTCGTTATCAAGTATTCACAGGTGTGTATGTATTTAGACAGTATAAATTAAAAGGGCTTCAGTACTAGCAACACATTACCATAGTGCAAGGACCATAAGGCACAGTATTTTTCCCACACCAACATGAAAATGCAGAAATACTGATAAAATAATAAAGGTGAATAATCTTCCTATCTGAAAAATATGTTCGTTTCTAAGAACATAATACCAGAAAGAAAGAAGAAATCACAATAACAAAAATAAAATACAGTTGCATTATTTGGTTAATGACCCCATCTTGTGGAGCAGCGCCCATGCTTCAGCACATTTATAGCTCTCATACGCATTTTTTTTTAACTGAGTCCGTTTCTTGATGGTGAATTACTTGGCAATGTACTTGCTGTGTCCAGGGAAGTGCTCTGCAGGCAATTCATCATTTGTACACCACAGCTGTAGAGCAATAGAACAGTTCTTTGTCACACCATCGCTTGCTGGGGTCAATACTTCACATTTTAGTGTTTGGTTCAGTCTCAGGTCACCACCACAGCTCACAGCCCCCGCTGGTTATTCCATGCTGCTGTATGTGTCTCTCACATGGACCCGCTGCGAGAGTTTCTTGCTGTTGTTAAGAGGGGACAAACCCATCTCCAAAGCTGGAGCTTGCAGAGTCGCTGATTTGCACCACAGCGGTGCAAGTGAGAGCATTCACTGGGCTGATGCCTGGTCACCGAGGGGCGGCCCAGTGATGGTCATAACCAGTGCTAGCGTGTGCTCCATCTGCCAGAGTTACCATTTCCCTCTTTTCTATTCCTACGTAGCTACTCACAGAGGTTGTTGAACTACACTTAATGATTGGCAGCTTGGATATTTTATCATAAAGGTTTATCCCACTGGACATCCTTTCATCGTAATCTGGGGAAATCAGCTTTGTCAGCAGTATACATTATGCTGGTTGCTGAAGTTGTTTTCCAGGCACATGAGATATTTAAGATAAATAGCCTGACATGTTTCCACCCCCTCCAGTTGAACATGTTTTGCAGGAAGGCTCCATATGCCCTTGATTCTCACTTACGTATAAGCCACTCAAATATGAATTGAAATGCTTTTTCGTGTTTTTGAAGGAAAGGTGTATTTTGTATGCACTTTTTGAGGAAGTGGTTTTTAACCATGTTGGTGAATTCAAAGGGAGAATTGCAGGCTGCAAATGGAAAACATGTAGAGAAGAGGTATAGCCAAGTTAGGAAAAAAGGATTGTTTTTTTTAGCTGTTCCGCACAGACTTTAAAAGATGGTATTGCATGATCTTGCTTCATGTGTCAATATCCTTAGCTCCTTGGAGACCAGATTATGGTGCTTTGATCTCTGCTATCGTTTTTTTAAAGCAAGGAATTTTCAGCTGCATTTTGATCTAATTTACAGAAGGATGCAAAGGTTTGAATTGCAGGTAGATAATATCTGCAAATTTCACAGGTACAGAAAATTAGATGGGGAAAAAAACAAGCTACAAATCTCTGTAAATATAGTACGTTTGATGCACTTTTGATATATCTGATCTCATACTCTTATAAAAATCATATTCTTATAAAAATTTACATTTTTTGTGTCAAATGTTCTAGGGATGTTTGTACATGATACTTGTACATGAATGCAAGAACACAGATTAGAAGATTGTTATGTGGAATACGTATGCGTATGATTTTGAGTTATGTCTTTTCAAAAGGAAAGATTCATTTGGGTGTCACTAAACTCGCATAATGTGCCTTCCCTAACACCATGGTAATAAGGTATTTATATCATATACCATCATCTTGTGTTCTTTGCTTTTCAAGTGCGTATTGTGCCTTCTGTATGAAAAGAAATATGAAGTTTAGCAGTTCAGCAACTGTTCTATAGATTTGTATGCTAAGTGAACTGAGCACGCTGATGCTCAGTACCTTTTCCTGGGTGGGTTGAAAGGGTGCAAAAAGTGAAAAATTCCCAGCATTTTCAACAGAACCCCAAATATTCCACGATCCCGTCACAGGTACCAGAGCTGGCAATAAAATGAAGTGTTTAAACTAGCTGTTGGGTTATGTTGGAAAATCTTTTAGCTTTGCTGTGTAGTTCTTAGAGGATTCTAATTCGTCATGTGAAAAAAGGGCCCTGAAAAGTCTAGAAGTCCACGTGGTAATTCAGTCAATATTGTAAAAGCACTAAAATTTTTGCTTCACTTCGAGGTGTCTTGAAATTATTGCATCCTGTCTGTCTGATGGCCATGTTGGGAACATGGCTGCTCTCTCCTGCAGTCAGATTTGCTGTTGTGCAGCAGAGAGCAGATAGCATGTTGGGTGCAAGTGTGGCTGCTGTGCTGTTCTGAGAGCTGCCAAACTCAGTGAAAGCCTTCCATTCATGACTTTAGGTTCTGATCCCTGTCAGAGAAAATGAAAGAAGGAACCGTGTCTAACTAAGGACAGCAGTTAGCATGTCGAGAGAGGAGTTTCAGGAGGATGGGAGAATGAAATCTCTTTAGGTAGCTGGCTTGAACATAAAGTCAAATATAAAGGCATTCATGTCCTTCCCCAAATACACATCCCTTCTTGTGAGAGCTGAGTGCCCTAAATTCCCACCCTAGGATTGCCTTTGAGGAGTAGGGTTGTGCCTTTGTGAGCCCTGACCCCACACTGTTCTGCAGCACTGCCATATCAAGGTTGTATTTATATTTTACTCTGTTTCTAACATTTCTGTCTCTTTTCTCTTTTTTCTTTTACATGCTTTCATGAGTATAGCAGACCATTTAGGAATTGAATTCATGGGTAAGTTTTAATTTCTCTTCCTTTCAATTGCTCATATTTATCTTGGTTCCTTAGTCCAAAGAGCATGGAAGTTAATGGGAAGACTCCCATGACCTCCACCACTGGGTTTTGGATTGTGTTCCTATTATACTTACAGATTACACTTGAAATTATATGAAGGTTTAATTTTTCTCTTGTCCACTGCTATGGAGCTTAGAAACTGCATAATGATGTTTTAGTATTTCATTGGTATTTAATGAAACATAACATAAAGGTTATGTGACCATATCATCTTGAGGAATAGTATTTTATATGTGATTTTAGGGTAGAATTACTGACTTTTTCATGTAAAGGAAAGTAAAATTTAAATTAGAATATTTTGGGGTTTTTTAAGAATTTTGTGTTAATTACAATAATAAATTTAACTAGATTTAATAAGAAACATCTTATTAAAGATAACTCTCTAAAGTCAGAGAAATTCTTTTAAGAAAAGAGTCAAAGATCCATCATTCTGTGAAAAAAGTTAAATTGGTTAGGAAAAAGCTAAAAAAGGAGTGAATAATTGCTTCTTACAATTTTGGAAAGGGAAAGATGACATTCTGTTGGCTCAGCTGCAGCTCTGTGATGTGTTCATAGTCTCATACAATGACAGGCTTAACAGATCACCACTTCACCTCTCAGCTATCTTCAGACCTGGGGAAGCTGAGATCCATCCCTAACAGAGTTAGTGGTCCTCTATGTAAGAACAGCTTGCATAAACCATTAAATATGACTGAAAACACTGTAATAAAAAGCATGCAAATTCCTGTTGAAGTCATAAAACAGTTACTTTTAATGCGTTCTTTCCTTATGTTAAGTTTTACTTGATTATTTTTAGATTTGAAAAGTAAGAGCCTGATAACCTATCGATTTTAAGTGGCAATGTGGGGATTTTGTTGACCAGTTAAGTATAAATTGTTAAGAAACCAATATGGTGATGAATATTAACTGCATCGCAGGCTGCATTAACAAGAGGACAGCCAGCAGGCTGAGGGATTTTCTCCTACTGCTTTTGGACTTGTGCCATGCCTAGATCACTGTTCTCTCTAGAGAACTGGCTTGTGAGGTCCAGAAGTTTTGTGTTTCACTTCACTTTGTATGAGGCTTGAAAAGTGCCAGTGGAATCGATGCAAGGGTCTTAACAGACTTAGTGGACACGCACAGCTGGGAAATGGTTGCTTGAAAGGCTTTGCATATATCCTGCTTTTCCTGCTTAACTTAAATTGTGGGCAATAGTCTTGAGGCATACAAGTTGAAGGACAAGCATATATGAAAAAGAGGATAAGGACCATAGATATACTGGATTCTTTGAGTGAACCTTTCCATAAGAAGCAGGAAAGTGTTACCCAAGAGGCAAAGCTGAATTATTTTAATTTTATTTTGAGACTTTAAGTTTCCTCTCTTTTTTTTTAAGACATTCTCTTTAAGGCATGAACTAAAGCCAATCCCTGAAGTCTTGGCTCAGAGTAGTCCTCTCATATGAGTAGCTTTCAGATTTTTTTATTTAATATTGGAACAGATCCTGATGGCATAAAAATTAATGAAATCTTGTGTCTCAAGCCTGAAAATATTGTGACAGCAGTGTAAAATGAGGCTTGAAGTTGTTTTCTGTGGGCTAGAAAAAAGCAAGTTCCAGAATCATATGCAAAAGTGAAATGCTTGTGCTACTTAAATCCTCCTCTAGTCTCCATGAAGATTTATTTAGGAAATGTAAGCATGCAAGGAATCATTGCTGTACATGTAGCAAAGTAGAAATTCCCACCCTGTGCACAGAGAGTTCAGGTGACAGTATGCTCATCAAATCATGGGCACTCCTGTAAAACCTCTCCAATGAGTTTACTTCTGTACTGTAGAAAATAATGGCAATTAGTGCAAAAAATGTTTTCTCTCTAGAAAAAACAACAATGCATAGATGATGCAGCTTTGTTTGTACATAATCCAGGGAACAGTCTTTCTAGTGTTTTCATTGCATTTGTGGGCTCAGTTGCCTTAGAAATTCCATTTTCATCATTGTCTTACAGAAATTTTGTTTGAAAATCATGTAAACCATGTAACTTGGGTTGCCAGGGCAAGTTGAATTCTTTCCACAGTAGACAAAGCTGAAACTTCATGTCAGTAGGAACATGTGCCTACAGAGGTGTCTCAGGGGAGAGATGAAATGTGCACTAGCTACACATCTAGTTTAGTGTACATTTGCCAAGGAAGGTAGATAAGTGTAGTCATTTCCTTTTTTTTGTGCTAGACTCTTAAGGATCAGTGAAGTGCATAAACACAACCAGTCCTTTATTGTCCTGTTAGGGATCTGTGGTCCATGAATTTGTGTATCCTGTTGTGAACCAGTTGATGCTGTTTCCCCCCACCAGCTCCTGTGGCAGCCCATTCCAGTGCTCAGTAGAGACTGTGTCTGTTGCTTTTCCATTACCTGTTGAAATCTGCTTCCCACTGGATCCTTCTCTCACAAACAGTATTTTGGGAACAGGAATTATGCATTCAGTGTATGTACCACACTGAATTTTGTGCTAACCTTGCTCATGGTCTCACACCCCCTTCCCTATCTAGGTGCTGTCAGGTTTGCATTCCATACAATATGCAATATTGTGCATTCCAAAACTGGAACACCTGATACTTTAATATTGCTGCTGATACTGATTTACACTGTTTGTTTCTTTGTATGGATAGAGAGATAAAGGCAGTCATATCGATGTTGCAAATGTAGCAATTAATGTATGGTTCGGGTGTATTCATGTGCAGCATCTCCTGAACTAGATGAAAGCCAAGTATGTGGTCAAGGGACACTATGTCCTTAAAAGTGTGGATTGAAGTATTGTCATCAGTGGTCCAGCTTTATGAAACTTCTGGTGATAAGAAAATGGTTTATACTTTCTAGTACATCACATCATAAAAAAAAAAGTCTTGTGTCTGATTGTCACTCGATTCAATATCCACCTCTGATGCAATCTTCTGGACAGGCTTTGGGCAAGGTCTTTTAATGTGTCTGTGCTTCAGATCCTCGGTTGCAGTAAGTTTTTACAGGCCTTCAGCATTTAGATTCCTCAGCTCTCTGGGGGATACCTTTCAGTAACATAGAAACTATTTCTTCTTTGCGAGAGGGTGCAGACTTGGCTGCGTCCTCTCCTCGTACGGGAGCAGAGCGGTGTGAGGAGAGCACCGTGCAGCTCACCCAGGAGTGCAGTGCACCCGCTCTGCTTTGGTGCCCGTGTCTCACCAATGAGGATGCACACAATTTTATCGACATTTCCGACACACAAGTAAGGAAAAGTTGTCCCAATGTCCGTACTGGAACTCTACGAGTTGTATTAACAATTTCGTGTCAATGGAAAGCAGGGTGGCTATTGGTAATGCTCATGTGAGCCAGAGAGATTGATAAAGGAAAAAAAGAGAGATTGGAAGAAGCAAATTCTATACAATGAGAAAACTCAGTGATGTGTCAATAGCATTAAAAGAGCATGGGGATACAAGTATCTACAGCTTCTCATAATTTTTTGACCCAAGTGGTTAATTGCACTTCAGGGCTGAATGGTTTACTTTCCTGATGGAAAATTTGTTGATGAGGACAAATATCTGTGACAGCAAACATGGTCACTTTGGAGCAACAGGTAGCAGCTGAAAGCTGTTGTGGAGACTGGCATGGTGCATGTTCTCCCAGCTGCAGAGTGAAATTGTTACCTGAGAGTCATCTTTGGGTGTTCTGAGCTGCAAGCCAGTGCCCAAGACAAGGAGTTGCCTTTTTAACTCATTTCTTACACTGAGGATGAGTAGAATTAAGATATGCTAAGGCATGAAATGCAAAGGTGAGTATTGGAATAACCTGCTACAACACATGAACAAACATGTTTCAGCAACTCACCTCCACTACCTACTCCAATGATCCAGAATGATGATCTTTTATTCTGTAACAGTAATTTATGGTGGATACAGCTGAAAATAAAATGCTCCAATAAAGTGTAGCAGCCGGGTTGCTGCAGTTTTGATGGAAATACAGACATAACATAAGTAGTCTTCATCCTTGGGCTGCTTACCAGTTAAACCAGTATCAATGGTGTAAACAATTTTGATGTGATAATCTCAATCTCCCCATGCGTGAATTACAGAAAACCAATGTAGCAGTTGCTATATTTAGTTACTACCTTTAATTTGTTTATACTTAGGGCTTAAAGAGAAAATTAATATTTTTCCTTAGAACTACTCATCTTTTCTGGAAAAATCAGGAGCTTCACTGAAATCAATAGAAGTATGAATGGTATATAATACCTTGTAAGTGCTGAATCATTAAATAGCATTTAATTGAGCAGAGTAATAAAGTTACTCAAGAATGGGATCTTAGTAAACTTTATATATCTCCTTGCAATGACTACAATGTGAAATGTATTCAGTTTTCTGTATTCTGAGCAGCTGTTAACACCGGAGAAGATGGTGCATGCTGCATTTTCACTGTGCCTATTCTCACTGCCGCCTCATTGTGCTAAGATGGTTGCATGCCTAAGACTCTGGGAATATCTGATCCAGTTAACCAGCTTGACTCTGTCACCTTGTGTCATGCACTGTGACTGATGCATTTTTATTTTTGCAAACTGCAAAAGTTGGTTTTGCTGATGGGCAGGATAAGCAATAGTGCAACAACTTAGTATTTTTCCTGTTTGCAAGAAATAAAAAGGCAAAGTTCATTAGTCCTTGCACAGCTCAAACACTGGGAACCTGGACTCTTTCCTCTGAAATGCAATGTCTCCGTCTCGATGTGAGCAGCAACCAGAAAATGATAATAAATGACCAGTGTGTCCATGGATGGTCCTTGCCTTAGTTACCATTTAGAAGTTCTTGTCTGTTATAAAACCCTGTAATGCTCCAGTCCTTGCTGGAAGAGCAGATGAATGTTCAATTACATGAGCAAAAATGTACGTGTTGTAAAGAATGTATGTTTAAAAAATAAAGAAATAAAGTTCAGTTTTCCCTGTATTCCTTTTGAATAGTATAAAGCAGGTAGATCTTGTTCTGATAATATGGCACACTATTTTTATGCTCCTGTTTGCACATAATCTTATTAGAGATTCTGATCACAATCATGCCCCAGAACTATGAAAGCATGTCTGTCTAATAATTTTATTGTTATTAATCATATGCATTTAAAATATTTCATCTGTACTCTCTTGTTAAATTTCTGAAGAGCTATGAAGGGCTGTTCTGGTAGGCATTGACACTTGGAATGTTTGCTACCATCGTCATCGCCCCTTGAATCCCTTTGTTCTTCATCCTTCTGTTTTTTATCTTTTCAAACTCAGTAAAGATTTTGCTCTTGGGACCTTTTCCAAACTTACTAAAGGCTTTGCTCTTGGGACCTCATCTTTCTGTTTGCCTTATGAAATACCTGTTCCTTTTAAGTATGCTGCAAAATAACAATAGCATCCTGAGGCATGAAATGGATTTAGATCCTTGGCACTTTCCATGGGATTCACTTAGCTGGGAAGAAGAGTCATTTGTCATCTCTAGAGAAAAGAGACATGAGCATCAGAAGAGAGATTTTTACAGAAACAGCTGATGCCTGAGTGCTGTAATAGTACTGGATGGAGCAGGGGTTCCTCAGGGGCTACAGCAAACTCTGCCAGTGTTGTATCTGTTGAGGAAAACATACCTCCTAAATGAAAGTCAGTGTGCATCTGGTGCATAAGTCGCAGGTTGCCTCACATCTTGGCTCAGTTTAGGGCATATGGTTCTAGTTTAGTTGAGAGGGAAAGATTTTTACCTAGATGTTTTATAACCTATCTACCATCTTGATTTGGTGCTACCATCTTTACTTTTCTTGGTATGTCATTTTTCCAATGTGTCTGCATTTTATGTATTGGCATTGAACTGGGTTGGATTAACTTGCATTATTTTTAAAAGACAAGACTAAGATGTACTGTGTGGTTAACTTATGTGTGTCATTAATTGCCTGTGATGCTTTATCAAAGTAGTAATTCTGTGAACTGGATGGATAGAGTAATTTTAATATATGTAACTTACTCTGGTGACCTTCCTCAGTGTTTGGTTCCTGACTGAACCTCCTGATCATCTGTGATGAAACTTACAGAAATTTAAAAACCAAAAACTGATAAAAAGGTGTACTGACGAGTTTAGAAAACCAGAGTTGGTCTGGGTTTCTCTGTTTTCCTGGGGTCTGGGTTGGGAGGAAGAGAAAGTTGCATTAAATGGGGTCTGTATCAGACTGTAAAAGGGGTTGTGCATCATCCATAATGACACATGTGAGTGTTATTCTGTCACTCCCAAGGTGAATGTGTACTGAGTTCCACTTTGTGCTGATTGGAGGGCACTAATAAAGTCCAAGTGTTATCCATGGGTTAGAAAGAATTTGTGAAGCCTCAAAATTGGATGTTGTGTATAAGCCTTCAGGTAAGTTTCTGTGTACCTCCTACAGGGTTGGAACCCTGGGTTCAGAGAATTTGTCTTTCAGTGCTGACAGGCAATGATCCTCAAAAGCACACTGCATTTGACCTGAGGCCTTGGGAAAAGCTTCCCAAATTGTGTGATAACACTGAGGTTGTTGCTGTGTATTTGAAGAGAAGTTTGTTATATCACGGGGTGGAATATGTAGAGATGTAGAAAATTTAGGTTTATGGGCTATAGTAATATATCTATGTAACAAGATGGAGGATTTTGGGTGTAGGTTAGCTCTTCTCCATTCCTCCTCCTTCACAAATCTGGGTGGTCTGGTATTGGTTCGAAAAACCTGCAGTGCAGAACATGAATGATTAGTAATTGGATTATAAGTAAAAATAAATTAGTTGGCATTCCATAATTGGATAATTTGGACTTTAAAAGACCTTGGAAGGTAGCACTTGGGGGCCATTTTCACCTTGTTAACTTAGAGGCACGCTCTGTGCAGCTGTACTATAGATAAGAAATAATAAACATCTGAGTTCGAAGATAAACTCTGTGTCTCCTGCGTTTCAATCCAAACTCTGAGTAAAAGAAGCAAGAGACTGAGGCAAAGAAAATACAAATCAGAGAAAATTTATACTACAGTGCCAGGTACCAGCCTCTTCTTTATCGTGCCAGGTTCAAAAATGTTGGCACCTCGAGGAGAAGGGGCTTCCAGGTTGGGTTTCAGCTGAGGACACAGCATCTCATCTGCTCACAGAGGGGCTTTGCTGTGTCCTGTCTCTATGTACACATATTATGTGTATGTTCTGGTTTGGGATTAGACATGTGCCCTAGGTTCCTGCTCAGAGTTAAACACTTTTTGTTATGAAATCCAGGTAATTGGATGGCTTCAACACTGAGCAGACAGCTGTGTATTTAAATGTGACCTTATACCCAGTCAGTCTCGTACCCTGCATTTTGAATATGGTATTTAGGTAAATGCTGCACTGAGCCTGAGGAATTGTTAAAACTGACACCACAAGGGTATGCTAATGCAATTAGATGACTTGCAGTGTTGAGATTTGGCCTTTGTTTGGGCTCAGTTGCAGTTTAACCAGATGCAAAAATATGTAGACAGTAACTTGTACACTACTGAAACCAGCCTAGCCGGGCAAAGGTGAGAGCCACATGTCAAAGGTGGTGCTACAGACAGCTGCCACAAGATCTTCCACTGACACTTGATATTGCCAGTTGAGAGGAAGCTTCAAAGCAGTGAGTACCATCTGGACATGTCCCTGGGAACTTGGGATCTGTTGTTATGGGTGGGGGGATTTATTACTAGCAGAAGGTTGTTCACGGTATATTGAGGTTATCTTGACACAGGAGGAGAAGCTCCAAACACCCAACGTTTATGCAGCCGCAGTGAATCAGAGCTGCTTTGCCCTTTCCCTGCTTGGAGGTGCTGCGTAGATGCCGAGTCTCATTCATGAATGATGCAAGGATTTGGAAAGCAGGACGTAAGTATCTCAATAGATGTTCTATGGCAGTGGTGCACTTGTAATGTATACTACAGTTGTATAGAAAAATCAATGGTTTTGACAGTGAACTAAACCTTTCTCTGTCCTTCTTTTTCCTGCCTAGAATGAGTAGAGGTGGTGTCCTGCCTGTAATTGCTGGAAGCAGAGGGGAAGGGTAAGCAGCATGGAAGAATTGGCAGTGAGCTGCATAGAGCACTAAGTTATTGTTTCATGCACTGCCTTTTCTCTTCTTTTGCAGGCGCTGTAAGATATTGGCACATGGAGCGCAGAGATATTCCTGCTCTGGCTGACAGTTCCTAATAAAGATATTTTCATTGTAATTGAAAATTTTCTCATGATCCAATTTCCTGTTCCTATCAGCATTGGTTTATCCTCATTTCAAGCATGATTCTGCTGAAAAACACTCTGTCCAGTGGGCCAGGGTATCTATTGGTATTGCTTCCGACTCGACAGTCAACAATTATCTGGGAAACAAGCGTGAGCAGCACAAAAGAAAGAGGGAAAAACAAATCCTGTGTATGAGTGTGCAGGTGTTGTGCTTGTATGCTCAGTTCTTAACAACAGTGGAAATAATCTCAGAGTTGCTTGCAAACTGTTACATTCAGATGACAAATGAACTTTTTTGTTTACCACTGCTGTCTTTTCTTCTTTGAATGGTTAAATAAATTGCCATGAGGTATTTTCATTTAGTATGGATCCAGATCCTTTTGGATCATGTTCATATAATTTACTCACTGCATTTCTATCTATTGCATCAGTCATCCTGTAATTCTCATATTAATTAATATGATTTTTTTTATTTTTGTGCTAAGTTAATTATGTACTACTCCATGCCTTCTTTAGTAAGTAAACTCAATTACAATATAGTATTACTCTATGGTTATTCTTTTACATCTCTTGGTAATTTTGCATTTCACATTCGAATGGCAAATAAAAATGGAAATATAAAAAATAACCTGGTAATGGAGGAACATAAAATGGGGCACTATTTAAGTTCTCAGCAAAATTAACTAAAACAATTTAGGCTCTTCACTATTTGATAGTGAAATACAAAGTAACAGAGAAGAGCCAGACAAAATTAATTAGACCAAGCAGTTTATAGAAGAGATGAAAATGAGAGAAAAAGCAGTTTATTTGCCATTAAGACCGTTAATACTTCTATTAGTAGCTTCCCACACCTTGCTGTTAATGAGTAGGAGCGTAAGTTGTTTCCTCATTGAAATAATGACCTTAGACACCAAAAGTATAAGGTTTTAAGTAATGCAAGGAACACAGAGTTGAGCCAGCTGATGCACTTCCCTGGTGGCTGCCTGCCTAAGCCTGGCCTCCCTCGTGCACTTGCAGCTCTTGCCCGTTCTCCGTGCCATGGGATAAAGTTCTTCAGTGGTGTAAAGGCTTGAGTATCTCACTGCAAGCCAAGAGTATTTAACATTGATACCTACAAAGGCTCTGGCTGTTTTTAGTGTTAGTTGACTGTAAATTTTGAGAATTGCAGTGTTGGACTTAATAAGAGTTACTTTTGTGTTGCTCTTGATTTCTGACTAAAACACATAGAAGTTAGTGGATATTTTGGTATCATGTCTGTTATTTCTAATATAATGTACAGAACCTGAAATCAGGATCCAGTGTGTGACTAGACTGAATTATGAAGTGAGCTTGTCCTTTTCCTGATTGGCTCCAAATCATCTAAATCTAAAAAACTAGATAAATCTCTCAACAGTAGTTACAAAGCTGAGTATATATAAGTCATTTGGTGCTATTGTGAAAAGCTGGGAGTATCTTTCTTTCCTCTCCTGAACTTCCAGTCTTCTTCTCCCTAGCTTTTCTCTTTTGTACCTTCCTGATTGTTTTCTTTTCTTTGTGTACCCCCGTGGACCTTCCTTTTGCGCTAGTTTATGAAACCTACTGGTCAATGAACTTACTCTGTTTAAATGTGTTGCTGTTTACAGCAATGACTACAAATCAGTTGTATCACAAACTGCTCTGTTTAGCTTTAATGGAGAGTACAGCATGCACACACTGAAGTTTTACTCATTTATTATCGTAATGTCCTCTCCTGTACCCAGAAGTGATGCAGCATTTGAAAAATGGAAATCACAATATACACTAACTTTCCCAGCTCATAAAATATGAATGCTCAGAAAATGAATACAGCAGTGTTAAATACAGTTAATCAGCTTTAGAAAAACAAAAATACGTATTTATCACTATAATACATACATGCATGGGATATTAATGAAAAATACCAGATACTTCATTTTCTGTGTTTATTCTACACTGTGCTCATTACTCTCATTCAAATAATTTAAATTTGCTTTCAAGATAAGGATGATTTGCTGGTGATGAGAAAAGTTGGGATGTCTTCTGTGCCATATTTTTCTTTAATGCTGTGAAGCAGAGTCTATGCACTGAATATAAAGCCAGCTGGGCTGGAAATTTTGTACATTACAATGGACCGACAGGGTAGACCTTTAAAATTGTTGAGCTGTAAGTAGTTGCACATAATGCATTGTTAGTAAGTGTATCACAAAAATATAAGACTTTATTAAACTCAAATTAATAACCTGCCTCAGTGAGATAAACCTGTGACTTCTGCTGAATTTTTCTACATGAAGGTTTTCTATGCTTCTGTACTTTAGGTAATGTGCTAAAAACCCAAGAAAGTGGCCTCGGTTAAGTGTTTGTTTAATGAATGATGAAGAGAAAATTACTAAAACAAATTTTATTTCAGTCAGTTTTTTCTTGTGAATCTGCCTACTGTGTTTTTAAAATTTCTCTTGACTGATGGAGTCTCTTTCCAAGGTAAGGTGCTACCAGAGCATCTCATTCTTTCAATTAGTAGTCAATCTTGTCTTGAAATAAGATGGCTGACCATTGGTGGGAGAAGGTGAGTGAATCCTATAAAAATCCTAAAGAACAAATCAAGTAATTTTAAATTGATTTATTCCATTAAGTTACTCAAAGGTGAACTGGAGAGGCAAAGTTGATGTAGTTGTCCTAAATTATGCTGTTTCTTTGAAGTTAAATAGGTATTCATGTGGTTTTTTCCAAAAATTACTTATTTTTAAGCACACGTTCGAGTCAACTTTTTGTTCCAATAAAATATGAAAAATACTCATTAAAACCTCAGGGAAAATACGGAAATTCTGTTACTTATTTTTTGCTGGATACAAGTAGTGATTTGTGAGAACTACGCTGGATGGCCAATATCTTACTTGTCAGTATTGGGTCAAAAGTTCTTACGTGACTCTGATGCAGTTGATTGTGGAGATACTCACAGCTTTTTACCGGCTAAGCTCGTAGTTCAATGCCTTAGAAAGCCTCGGGCAGCCTAGAGAGGTAGCACAGGCAATCCAGCATTTCAGCAGCTCTAAAAGCAGCAATAGTAGCTGCAAAGCTGATACCACCAGTAGAAGCAAAGAGGGAGAAATATAGTCTTCACTTGCCTAATTCCTGCAATTAGAAGCTTTCAAACAGAAACAGAAGCAGATGTTTGCAGAAAGGGTGCAAGCCAAAGAGGGCAGGCCCCCTCTTGTGCCCTTCTTTTACTTGGAGAAGGGGAAAGGGGCGGACTGGGGGCAGACCCGGGGTGACCGGCCAATCAGACACTGCTGAAGAATTTGAGTTACATTTGGTTTTGCCCGCGCTTGGGACAAAGGGGTTCAGAGCACGTGGCAGAGGCAAGTGTCTTGGGGAGGGGAAAGGGAAGCTCGGAACAGGCAGCAACAGTTGATGTGGATAGAGGACAGCTGAAAGACAGTTCAAATATATGCCTTGCCACTGATGCTGCTTAATTCAACTTTTATGTCAGGAGCTCTTTTGCTCAAAGGTTGAGTAACGTAATGACATTGGCTTGCTTTTTCTAGTGATTTGTAATTTTTTCTATACCTTTTAAGATGTGGTAGTGTCCATGTTTCAGCTATTTCATTGCCTCAACACCTTTGTGGATTGGGTTTAGCATCTGCAGGCCATGAATCAGTTTGGTAATCATCCTGTTCAGTCTGCTCAGCCTTGTTCAGTGAAAGTCTAACAGTCCTTGTGCAAAGAAAATTCAGAATCACCTGTAAGTTTGCAGGTGTAACTCCTATTGTGGCAAATGCCCTGTGAATTCAGGATTGAAATGTGCTCCAGACACCTTGCTGTATATCCAGCCTGCACTTCTGGTTCTAGTGGTGCTAGTTTGGCAAAAATGGGACATAGTCTGGTCCCCTTTCAGAGCTGTGACAAATGTGGTGGGAAAACAGTTAACTTTTTAAGAAGCGTGTTCTCTGCCTCCCCACTCCCTACAATATGCTCCATTTCCCTAAATCTTTTTTTCAATCTAAATTTGTAGAGTTTCTTCTCTTAATAGTGTATGCAAATAAAAATTCATTAAAATAGCAGTATATGATTCACTTGTCTGGGAATTATCTTCCCATAAATACACTCCATGATGTAACATTACTTTTTCTCCCATTCTATACTCCTCATTTTATGGTACCAAGGTGTGTACCATCAATCATTTCATTTACAATTTTGTCATCTTTATTGCTTGCTCAATCATTTTGATACCTTCATCTTATCCTCCTTTGTTTTGCTGTCAATATTCTGAAAAATATGGATGCTCATGTTGGTAGCACAGCTGTGCTGATGAACCTGCTTGCAAAGTCCTCTGCTGTTCCAAAGAGTCTGTCTTTCCCTGTCATTATTTGTGTCACTGTTGTTGAGAACAGCTTTTTAGCTGTTTACTTCCTCTGGGTGTTTTCCTTCCCTCTTCCATTGTTTGTCACAGCTCTGCAGCCATCTCTCACTCCCTGGTTATTTTGGTATCACCATTACTTCTAGTGTCGATGTTATCTTTTTTTCCTTAAAAAAGTCTGTAATGTTAAATTTTCTGAATTATTCATAAGGTCATATATGAACACCTGCATCTATTATTCAGAACTACTTATTTCTTTTGTGTGAGAGCCTAGAACCTCTTTTATAATTCAGTAATAAATGAGAGCCTTCCATTTATTCAGACCTTTTTTTGCCAACCTCATGTTTATCTCCCAACTGTCTTTTAGTTAATTGTGCAGAGCCCTGCAGTGCAAGGAGCTACAGACTTGTTAAAATAATTTAGAGTATCCATTCCCTCTTTGCTGGCTCTGTCTTTATGCCCTGGCCTCCCTGTGCGATATGTTTGAAGTGGTCCTTGGTCTAGAATAGATTATTTACTACACACAAATCTTTTTTCTCCAGTTCTTTATCTTTTATCTGAGAGTATTACTTAATAATTATTGCCTTTTTACCTTTAAGGAGGTGCTAATTTAATTTTTTTAAAAAGTTTTATTTTGCTTTATGCCACTTATTATGCTGCCACATGTACTTTTTTTATTTACGTTCCCTGTTGTCTGAAACTTCTGTCCTCTAGCAGTAGTTGGTGTGCCCGTGAGTTTCCTACCTACTTAATAAGTATTTGTAAAATGGATTTTCCCGAACCCCTGCGTGATTCTGGATGGAATCTGAAGGTTTCTAACCTGGTGATCAAAGCAGCGTCAGCTCAGGTGCCACCAGGATGCTCAGGACTTTACCCAGATTAATCTTTAAAACACAACTTCCCCAGGCAACCTGTTCCAATGCTTGACTGTTCTAATGGTAGAAGATTTTCCTTATATCTAGATAATATGGCTCAATTTGTTGTTTGTCTAGAAATACTCTGGAATAATGTATTTTCTGCTTCTTGATACTTTGTAATTCAGACAAATAATTGCTTATTGATATTTGATTCTCTGCTTATCTACAATGTTGTGCTCTTGATAGGTAAAAAAGAATTTAGTCTTAGTTTTGATCATCCTATTTTTCTTATCCTGTCGAAGCTATACTAGTCCTCATTTATTTATGTCATTTTACTACTAGAAGACGTATGTGTTATATCTCTAAGGTAATCCTCCCTCTGCAGCTTTGTAATTATCTAGGCCTACAGTGTAATATTTTATTGGCTTTATGCAAAAGCAAGTTCTAAAACTAATTAGTTTCAGTCCTTTGTTTTAGATTAGATCATCACAACTGAAATTCCAGGAAGTTATTCTGTTCTAGACACCTTTGCTTATTTACTGTATGTTTGTGAGAACTTCTCACCTAGTACCTGGTTTCACATTAAATTCTGTATTCAGGCAAAAATGTAAAGGAACAACTGGAGGTACTGAGATTTCTAATGGCCACAAAGTTGTGCAAAGCAGTTGAACAGTCTTGACAGTCAGTTTACAGAAGTATGGTGTGTAACCTGCTGTGATTCCTCCTATCAGACCATTTAACAGAATTCAGTCATAGGAGTACCAGAAACGGTAGGATTCACCATCAGTTTATTCAGCTCTTTCAAATATTTTGGGTCTAGCACGAGAAAACTGGAAACTGTTTGATACAGCTCCAATAATGCAGTCTCCTCTTCAAAGAGCCTTAGTAAAAGAGTTACAAGCTTTAGAGAATGCCATCAAAACAAGGCCTGGCTTTAACTAAACAATTTAAATACACTTTGTTCCGTAAGTGTTTTCATTAACTTTTATTAACTTTTGCAATAGCCTGAATCAGGAGCATAAACATGAAAAGTGGATTAACAGTCAGGATTGACTCACACCTCAGTTTTGAAAATCTATGTAAAGGGGGTTTTGATGGCTCTTATGCTGTTTCCTTTCTAACATTGCCTATACTTAAATTGCTGTAGTTGCATGGTATATTCCAAATACATGAACTCTAGGAAACTCTTAATAACTTTAAAATAATTAAAATGTCTTTTTAGATACTAGTTTTACTTTCTTCTCTTATTTATCTTTGTGTTTTAGTGAATATTGACATTTTTTTCCGTGTCATTTAACTTGAACGTAAAATGACATAGTAATTTTCATTAACTTTATTTTTCATTTTCTTCAGCAAGTGATCATGCATTAAGTTCTTTTATTCACTAAGAAGCCTGAATGCAACAGTGTGAGATTTTTTAGTTAGCCACAAAGAAAAAAAATAACCACAATCTTTCCATTTTGGAAACCAGAGGTAACCTTTTGTGCCTTAAGGACAACATTGTATGTTAGGTTTGTTGTTTGTTGTATTTTTTAAAGTTCATCCTGCAGTCATTAGAAACATTTAGTGGTAAAAAAACCCTGCTATCTTTGATCTTACCTGACCCATTTAATTGGGAACAGCCCAGAGGGATCTGTCAGAGACCAGAGTTCCCCTGCAGAGCCGTGACTCTACCTGGTTTCCTGGAAAGGTGAGCTGGTACTGGAGCACAGGTGAGAACAGAAACAGAATTGCAGGAGGGTATGAATTCACTGAAGGAGGGATGGCAAGAAACAGAGAATGTTGACCATAGTTTTACTTTCTTAACTGGGAAGAGATCTATGTCTTTTTGAGGAATTTGATTCTGCTGTGCTCCTGGATATTAACGTGAGATTTCTCTTGTGTGGTGTGATAAAATTCGTGGTTGCAAACTGATTTGAAACTGTTTGTATAGTTAGTGAACAAAAGTAATTTCAGATAACATAATAATTCTCATTTACAAGCTGACAGAATTGTATCTGGAATTAATATAGGTGATTAAAAAAATATATGAAAACCATATTTTTGTATCCCAGGTGCCACAATATGTGCTAACTTACAGTTCTAATAATAATTCCCAAGAAGTAATGTAATTGTGATTTCTTTATGTAATCTGGCATTCACATCCTTTATCATTGCATCCGTCAAAAGTGTGTTTTACACTGTGGGGGATTGAAAGATAAGTGCCGACAAATGCCCCTGTATTTTATGAAAAATTGCTAAGTGGCTAAATGTATAAATGCATTACTGTATAAGATAAAATAAATCTTAATTCCTGACAGAAAATCTCAGAGGAATCAGTTCCAAAATTCAAAGTTTTGTGGAACAAAATACAACTCAAGGGTTGTAAATTGAATATTACTGATCTCGCAATTTTCTTTTGTCTGTGGAAATACCTAAATCAGTTATCCAGCATATAGTTTCCTCTTTTATCTTCTGTAATCCTTTCTAGTTTTCTGTTTTCCCTAAGGCATGTACACACACAATTAAAGTAACTTTTTTTTTTTCCATTTGTGTTATACACAAAAGCACAAATTCTAATTTGTTCCAATCTAACCTACTGATCTAATCATGTGTTGTGTCATGATCCATCCCACTTTGTCCAGGCACATCTATAGCAATGTATGAAATTAATTGTCCTTTCCTTAAGAATACTGTTAATATGGACCATCATGTTGTGGGTGCTCTGCTTCTTGGGGGGTTTTTTGTGGAACAGAAAGGAACCACTTCAGGTTGCCTCCTACTAGGGAGTATTACAGAGGAAAATGGTTTCTTACTGCAAATTTAATCATTCTTGGTTAATAAGTTTGTTGCTACCCTAAAAATCCGAAGTACCACACAGGTAAGGAGTTATGCAGTTCATTAACTTAATGTCGCTGAATTAGAAGACCTCAGCTCCTGAGATGAGCCAGTCATACAGAGTCCTTTACTACAGAAAGCAAAGTCTGTGTGTGTGTGAGAACTGCTTTGGCAGCAGTGCTGGTATTCCTCCACCTGCCTGAAGAGGCACGAGTGCTGTGCTCAGGAGCTGAGCTGAGCTGCTCACCCACTTGCCACACACATCAGGGTATGTTCTGCCTAGTTCGTCTTACGTAGGGATAAATAAACAACTGAAGGTGTGTCCTAAACCATGGGGGTACCTTTATAAAATAATCAAATGCCATTTATGTTTAGCTGTTAGCGTTGCACTTGGTGTTTTCAAGAGCATTTGTTATGAATACAGTGAAGAAATAATGTTCTATTGTCCAAAATACTGTGTATGAAGTGCCTGAGCCTTTCTCTTTGCTGCTGTGCCTTTCTGCACCTATTGCTAAATTGCAGCTTTTTAGGGAGGAGACAAGTAGTGTCTGAAAAACACTCATGTCTGCTGGATTGCTTCCCAGGGCTGTTTGCTCAGCATGGAGTGCCATGGATCAGGGCTGTAAAATGCTGTAAGCTCTCCTGTTGAACCGTGGTTTTATGCCAAATTGTTTAAGACAGAAGCTGATGTAGGCAGGAAAGGTAAAGTTAAAAACAGGGGAAAGTCCAGTGCCTTTTCAAGAAAGCAAGGTGAAACCCCTTCAGTTGTTGGTTAGGAGGCAGTGGGATCAGCTGGAAAAGGCAGCAGGGATCCTATGAAACACTGTGATTCTGCTGCTGTAGAGGAAAAGGGGTTGTTTCCTGTTGTTACCCTCTAAAAGCCGGATCTGGGAATGATGATTCTCATGGCAAAAGTGAAGCCAGGAGTTTTGCTGAGGAAACATATCAGTAAGTGCTGCAGCTGAGTTAGAAAATGAATGTTGGTCTGGGGAGAAACATCAATAAATGTGCCTTGTGGATCAGGAGAGGAGTGAAGGGTGCTCCAGTGTGGGTGTGACCCATGGTTTTTTCTGGCTGTTCTGTGCGTGATATGGGATGTCTGATTCTGAGTTCATGGCTTTGTACACTGCCTAGTAAGTGTACCATGGCAAAGTTTCACATTGGGATTTAATTAATTTTGCTTCTCATGTGATCAAGTGTTCCTTGTCCATATATTTATTGGCATTTCTATTTTTGAAAATGAACTCGTATTTTTTTGCATATTTAATTTCTGTGACATTATGCATGTTTTAAATTTAGTTCAGTTAATCCAGTTTGCCCTGGTAGAGCTCTTATATACCCTCATGTACTACAGATTTAACCCAATCTAGGTGTATCCTTATTTTTTGGGTGTTATTAAGGGATAATTATGATGAAACTACTAGAAGGATATATGGAGTTTTAACAGACAAGATTATTGTGTCGTATAATTCAAAGCCATAAGAGCAGTCCAGTTTTAAGGGGAAATGTTAAACTAATTACTCCTCTCCATGTCTTTCACAGAAAATAGCTGATGTTTTGTGTGTTTTGGTACATGTCACATGTTGCCTGTTTCAACAATAGCAGGTGATCAGGCACTGACCCCAAGCCCTTATGAAAGTAAAATTGCCATGCTGAAGTTGAATCAGAACTGGTTTGTATATGGAAAAAATACAGTATATAAAAAATATAGCACTGTAGAAGAAGTTATCATAGAGAAGATATTAGGAAACCATTTTTCTGCTTATCCATCACAGGTGACTTGTAGGGTGAAAGCAAGGCTGTGGCACTTAGAGCCATTACTTGCATGAAGGAATGAATGTCCAAAAGAATAAATACAGAAGAGAAATGTGCATTTATTGTCTTGATTAAGTGAATGAATCTTACAAGTGCCATGAACTTTCTCTGTACAGAGATGTACATCTCCATAGAAAGCACACTGTGGATTTAATAGGAAGTTTTTGCTGTTGACTTTGAGGGAAGACTGGGTAAATACTCACTTCAACAGAGCTATGCTCACTTACTCCGTTTGAGGACCTGTCCCTATTATTTTAATTAAAAAGCAGCAGACAAAATCTGATCATGCAGAGCCTGCTCCATATGAAACCCAAAGTTAAAATTAATTCTTTGTGCTCAGTGTAAAACTGAATTTAGCAACCATGTCATGTAACCAGATCTTCTGCAGTGTGCTCTGAAATGCAGTGTCTTGGGAAAAGCAAAGGAAGCAATTGCAAAATTCACTTTTCCTGGTTTTTTGCCAGAGCCATGACAGAAACTTTGTTAGGGAGCAACATTTAATTAAACTGTTATCAACTTAACTTTGGGGTATTTCATAATCTCACCCTTGGCATTGTCTTTTTATTAGGGAAAGGCTTAAGTGACTATGAAATGTAATTAAAGGCCGTGGGGAGGGCTTGCACACCACAAAGCTGCTAATCCATTGGAGACTTTTGTGGGAAGTGAGCATTTTTCAGCAGCGATGCAGAGCTCTGAAGGTTATCAGGACCTTTTATCTTCTAGTCAGCTTTCTCTGAACTTGAAACTCTATCTATGTGAAGTATATCCCAGCAAATATCCACTGAGCTTGAGGTGGAAAGACTAATGTACTGCTGCTTTTCCTCAAATGTTTTAGATCCTTATAACTGTTTATTTGCTTTATATAGCGTGTGGAAGCCTGAGTGACAGTCCAGGACATTAAGCACAATAAGTGTTCAGTGCTCCAGAGCATTTATTGTGCAAAGTGCTAGGTGTTATTCAGACAATGTGGGTTTGACACTGCAAATATAGAGATGTATATTTGTCTTGACCTCAAACTAAAATAAAAGATCCAGACCGATCCAGTAACAGCAGGAGTGCAGTATTTTCCTCTCAGGTTTGTTGTTTTTGTGTAAGAATCTGATCAACTGGGAACAAGAACGGTGCCTGCAGTTTGCTTTCATATTTTATTTCCTATCATTTATTCTTTTTATTCAGCGTGGAAGAGTCTGAGCTGTAACTGGGAACAAGGTGTCTGAGAAAATACTGCCTGACTGACATTTGTACTCAGTCTCCTTTGTTAAGTCTTGCAAACAGTAAGGAGAACAGTTGGCTTTGTGAAGGAAGAAGTAAACCCCAAGAAAGAGCATCTGAGAAGATTTAATTATTTGAAAGGAAATTAATAGTTAATTTTTTAAAAAGCCTATTGGCAATATTTGGAGTTTCTACTGCTGAATAGAGCTCCTTTGGTTTGAATCTAGCCACTCCTAACCACACACACCCAGTGATCACTCTGGGAGCTGCCATCTCAATGTTTAGTTAAACATGCCCATGTCAGGCACTTTAATACAGCTTAACGTGACAGCAGTATTGGGCTGTCCCCAGACTCATTTACTGGTGAATAATCATGTCATGCAAAGTCCATTAGTGCCATTCTGCATCCGTGCTGCTGGGCTTGCCCATCACTAGCAGCTAACAAAGAAGCACAACATAAATTAGCCACTTAATTTAAACCAGAATGCAGCTGGAGCATTCATTATGCTCCTTGAAAAATCTCAACTGTCAAAGCTAAATACTTTCACCAGTTGTTGGTTGTTTGCTTCTTTGTTTTTTTCTTAATAGTTAAAAGTGCTGAAGCTTTGACTGAAGTCTTACATCTTAAATTTTTTGGGAGGAGTAGTAGGCTTATTTGCTTTACAACTTTTTACTGAAAATGTAGTGTCCCAGCTTGGGACAATAATTTACATAAATATCAGTTCTGACTTTTTAACTGTTGTCATCATGCCTTCCACAGAGCTTTAAATATTGTGATCTTTATCAAATGCATTCTTCATAGGATTTATATAGATACCACTTGCCCAGGCTTACTGAAAAGTTCCATAGACCAGGGAGTGCTTGTCCTTCAGTTGTTACTTGGCTTGAGCCATTTCCCTACATCAGAGGTACTAAAATCTGCCATTCAGTGGAGTTAACAGTGAACAGTTAACCCTGGCTGTGATCTGGACCCTCACTATGGCCAGGTTACTCCTACCATTAGCAGCAGTTGAGTCAACATTTCATGGAACATAATGACCTTTTTGTGTGTTTTCTATTTATAATCTCAAATCCTTGCTTCCTCTGTTGCATTCTCTTATGCCCAGTTGTTAGAAAAAAAAACAGTGATTTGTGTTTAAAATATCAGAACTGGGCTGATCAGATGCCACTGCTCATGCTACCTGAATGATGTCTTAAATGAAGCTAACTGGATAATGTCATAAGTACTATTTAACTGAAATCCTCAGTATAAAGCAGCACTTTATAGGCTAAAAATCATGAGCTGAATTTTGTCTGCTCATCAGCTGAGTTCCTCCTAACTGTATTCAGGTTGAGTAGCTGCAAGATGATGGGAATCACTGGTCTAGTGGCATTTATCCCTGGGATGCTCTATAGAGGAATTAACCATGTGCCATTAAAATATTCACCTGCATGGGGATTAAGCCACATCTTGGACTTGGCAGATACAAAAATCTGTTGCAGGGGCAGACTTTGAGACAGACTGAATTTTACTTCCGTTGATACAACTGAAGTTAATTCACTTCTTTCTTTAGCCAAATATTTTGAGACAATCTGAGTTAATCAACCTGCTCTTCAAAAAATATTGAAAAGGTCATACAAATTAATATCCAATTTGGAAAAGGGATTTGCATTAAAAAAAAAAAAAAGAAACAGGAAGGAGATGCATATCTTACCGGAGTGCAGTAACTGTTAAGTTAAAAATAATTAGGGTATGAGATAGTAAGTATCTCTAAATATATGTAAAGAGCAATTTTCAGTAAAATGTATGAACTCAGTTTTTACCCTCTCTTCAGTTAATATAGCGGTTGGGATTGGGAGCTCACTTTTTTTTCAATTAACAGAGAGAAAAGCTGTTCCATACAATCCAAGTGATTTACCATGCATTGCAGGTAAACCTGCTAAATTGATTATCTGCATCTCCCAAATAATTTCACTTTCTCATTAGTGATAATTGCTGCTCATTAGTGAATAAAGTTGTAATCGATGCATTAGCATCACAGAAATAGCAACAAAAAGCCAAATGTCAGTAGACGAGTGGTTGTCTCCTCCCCTGGCACTTCACGTAGACAGCTCTGTATTTTATTGCCTGGTAAGACTTGCTACAATTTAGGCTAAAAAATAATTTTCTTCATAGTATCTTTTATGTCACATGGCTATAAAATTCTGAAATGTTTCTTTCAGTGTTGTGTTTTTCTCTGGAGAGGAATTTTTTTTGGAGCATGTAAGAGTATTCAGTGGTCCAGAGAGCAGTGCTTAGGCATTATTTTACATACATATATATATAAAAATTCGTTTAATGGTGGTATTTATAGTTTCCCATAGACTTGAAATGTTTCAGTAGAGGAGGTTTAACAGGGTACAATTTGGCTCAGAAGGAAAAATTTGTTGGGATTGGTTTTATTTAAACATTTTTTCCCCTCTTTCTTCATTGCAGCTTCTATGAGCTGCTAAATAGCAGAGCTATTGCTGACATTTGGCTATTTGATTAACATAAAAAGGCTTTTTCCTCATTTCATTACTGAAATTGTATTTCATGCTGTCTTACCAAAAAAATTTTTTTTGCATTTGATTACATTGCTGAATCTCTAGTTTTAGGGTATGAAAAGAGTAGTTTGTACCTGTTAGGGAGGAGCTGATGGTATTGTTTCTTGTCTTTGAAGAGATCTTATGAGATTACAGAGTTCTTCAGTCAGTGAGAATTTTTCACTGTAATCATACTTTGAACTGGCTGGGGACAATGTTTTGCTACTGAATAAATCTATATAATAAATAAAAGCTATCAGTGATAGTAAATAAAGTGAATTCTAACCTCAAAAAAAGTTTCTGGGCTATGTTGACCTTCGTAGGTCTTAAAAGCTCCTTTTGTCCTGAGATGACTTTTATATCAAAATGATCCAGCTTTGTTGCAAATCAAGCAAAAACATTTACTTGAATCTTGAATGCAAAGCTAAATAGATAATGTTTTCTAGAAGCTCCACAATTAACCCCTATATTAGAAGTTATTGCAGTTGTTTATTAATTCCTTTTTTAAAAGATAATAGGTTAATACACAGAAACCAGAGGTTTGAATGAAAGATAAATATACATGGCTTCAAAACTATGAGGGGTTTCTAATGCTTCCTTAAGAGCAGCATCTTTGTGGTCTAATAGGTAGGATTCTTGTAAAAGATCTTTATCATTAAATAATTATAATTAGTTGTTATAAGATATAAGCATGCTCTTTTTCTGTACAAATAAAAAGTAGATAAGGTTATTAGAAATCTGGTTAGACATTTGGTAATTTTTACTCTAGGTGAAGATCTCATTTGGAAAGGTTGATATAAGTTCATACAGTACTTCAAAATAAATCATTGCATTATTCCAGAGACCTGCATTGCCATGTGGAGAGCAGTAGTCCATAAAAAAGCACAGTGTCTTTTGATTTGTAAGCTAGGTATATAGGACAGATTGGTATAAGGCAACATAGAAGGCATTAAAAACTCAGATTATATCCTCCTGGATACATACAAAACTTGCCTTCATTGATGCTTTGCCTTCAAGGGTATTTATAATTTAAGAGAGAAACAAGAGCAATGTGAGAGAAGCAGAGTAAGATACAGGAGGGTGTCACGTTGGACCAGTGCATGCCTGGAATATGTGTGTACATGAGCTGCTTAGTCCATGCTTGGAAGTTCATTTAGAAAAAGAAAGAGCTGCTTTTTGGTTGTGGTTTGTTTTTTTTTTTTTAAGACAGATGCCTGGCATCATCCTTTATTTTGTTTCTGCTAAACCTGGCGTTTTGGACCACTGACTTCTCAGGAAATGTACTGCTTGTTTTGATTGTACTAGAGATGAGCTTTCTTCCTGGGTACTTGCTTCATCACCTAAACTTGCTCCAGTTATTAGTCATGGAATAATATTGGGGAGATTTAGCTCAGAGGAGCGGGAGCACTTGAGAAAGTGCTTGAGAGTGGCACGTCTGTGTGTGTATAAAAACCTAATAATGCCTACTGCAAAAATCCTGGAGTTTAGCCCATATTGTGTAGCTTCAGTCAGTCTTACAGACAAGGTAATGTTTGTCCATGTCATGTGCAAGTTATTCATCATCTCTTCTTCGGTAGCTACACTGAAGTTTACTGAAGTTGCAAACATGCAAGCAGTCTGTTGCATTTCAGCTTGTAAGAAGTGGCCAGTATGTATGTGGGAAGCTCTGAGAAATCAAGTTTTCTTCATTTCTTCAAATCCTTTCTTCCTATCTTTAACTGCTTCATCCCCCTCTCTAGCTAGTTCCTTAAAATAGAGGAATACTTACATGTGTCTCTTAACTGGTATCTAAAAATGTTTATTCTTAGGCTCTGAAGGTGCAATTAAAAAAAAAAAAAAAAAAAGGCAGCAAATCCAAATGCCTGTAGACAGATATTTAAACTTTGAGGCTTTCTTTATCTCAGATGTTTCTGCTCCATTATTCATGAGAGAGGGCTTTGTATCACTTGTACCTAGCCAGCCACAAACTTGTTCTGTCAATTTCAACTCATTTCATATTAAAGATTAATTGACAAGATCTGAATTTTCTTTAACCATTGGGGAAGCTTTGGGGAAAATCCTAGTATGAGTATGTAATTGCAACACACAGACCACAAGAACTTAAACAAGATAATTGAGGTAGCAATAGGATTCAGCAGATATTACACAGACTTTCAAAACACCCTGATTTTTACCTGATTTGGGAGGATGATTTCACTGTTCTATTTCCTTTCCCAGACACTCCAGAAGAGTTACCTGATAGTGAGCCCAAAACCAAGTTAGAAAGCATAAAAGGGTAAGGTTTGATCCAGGGTAAATTTTGATCTTACATCTGGAGAGTGTTTCACGTATCTTTGTGACATTGGATGTTAGCTGCAAAGTTTTGGAAATGAATTTTTCAGAGGTTCTTTCAGAAGCATCTCCAAAGTTCCTTTTCTGCTTCTGGGTTGCGGTTCTTCTCTGCCTGGTAGGGAAATTATGACAGCCTTCACTGCAGTTTGTTTAGCTTTTATCCAAAGAATAAAACTTAAGGACTCTTCTGAAAAATCCCTGTATCTTTCTCAACTATTTAAAGGACTTTTTTTCTGTGAGAAATATTTCAGTGAGAAGAATTGGCCAATAGCTCCCCTCTATCCTGTTCACAGAACTTTTGGAGGAAAGAGAACAGTTTCATATAATTATCCTACTAAAAATAGTTGGAAGTTTTTTTCAATTATTTGGCCTTGGTTACCATAAATTGGTCTTGGATATAATTTTTTTTTGCATTCATGCTGGTCTTTATAAAAAACAAAATGATAAGCCTGATAGTAAGCTACAAATGTACTGCAAGAGTTACCTCTAAATTATTTCCTATTGACTGGCTTATGCTTTTGAATCCTCTGAATCAAAAATACACACTTTAACACAGTCACTTACTGAAGTTCAACATCCCATAAATGGCCTCAATGACTTGATGAATTTGGAGACATTCACAGCGTCTGATGGAGATGTCAGTCATGGTTCTCTCTGTAAATTCAAGTAATAGAGGTCAGAAATCATTGCAGGATGTCATTTGCCTCATAAAGTTATGGAAATTTAGGCTGATTTCAGAATAGCTGCAGTATAATGCTATTTTTGTCAAAAGGTTAAAAACAAATAAAAAGTCTAGGGGAGGAATGACTCAGTACATAATTACAGATAACAGTAGACAGATAACAATAAAACAGGAGCAGGAAACAGGTGAGCATAAATACACCATGTATTCAGAGAGCATCCTGGTCAGCATTTCTGAATCCTTGCAAAATGTCTGGTCAGAGGATTCACAAGCCTCTGCCTGAGAAAACATCTGCTTTGGGCAATTATTGCAGTTGCATTTGTGAAAATACTCTTAGTGAGCTGAAATCTGTTGTTTCCCAATAGGCACGATCAAGGAAGGCTTTGTGTGATTGCAACACATAGGTGGGAGTTGATTCTCTTGTCTGTATTTTCTAAGATCTAATTCTGCATTGTTGGAACATTTCATGTTCCTTGTGCCAGCCAAGAATACCTGGAAATGGATTTTTGCTTCAACAAGAGCCATTTGAGACAAAAGAAGACACCTCACAGAATGACAGTACTTGTGTTTCTACTCTCTGACTATTTAGTTTCTTGCATATTGCAAACTAGACGAGAATGAGTCCCACTATTTCTAGCAATTCTTGATTTACTCTGTGCAAGACTCCTCTCAGGTGTATTTCCCATAAAAAAATCCATTAAAAAATACTTCTTAAATGTTTCCAATGCAAAAATGAGTTTAAACAAGGCAGAAATACCCAGTAAGATCTAATAGAACCCGCAAGTGAGAAGAACTGGGGGTTGAGGAATGTCAGTCTGGAAGGTTCTTGAATAGGGTTCCCAGCTATTAACATAGTAGAAACACATATTTATACACATTTCTGATATATGTCACATATATAAACAAAACTGGTTTAGAGGAAAAGATCTCTGAGATTGGATGTCTCATTTATGGTTAGCAACTGAGGAATCTGTAAATCCTTAACTTCTTAGGAACATTTTATTAAGTTCATTTATCTTAGTTCATAGCTACCACTTTTGCATATCACCTCTGCATTCTCTGACAATATTGTTAAAAATGAAATTGATGGTAGCACTATGTTGGCAACCTGAAGAATCATGTTGTTTTCTGATTGTCTCTTAGAGTGGGTATAAGATGTATACCCTAAGATGATGAGTAGAAAGGGGTCATCTGAAGGAATCTCCTCTCTACTTCTGCTCAGAGAGGCAGATAGGAGCTGTCAAAAGAGGATTTCTGAAGAGCAACGTGGAATTGCAATATTTTTTCCTTGGCTTTTGCAACGCCCAACAGCAAAGGAAAAATTCAAAGACAGTGAGGATGTGCAGAGATCTTCCCTAAATGCCTTCTTGATAATTTTGCAAACTGGATTTTTCCTGAATTGATGACATAACTATCTAAAGCTGCTGGAAAATATGAGGGTAACTCATTTTAAAACTAGTGACTTCAGATGTAGGGGAGAGAACAATGACTTAGAGCCAGAGGCAGCAGGTTGGCCAGCAGGGAAGCCTTTTTGTGTGGAATTTCAGTTTCAACCATAAAGGCATCTCCATGAACTCTCACACTGTGTCCACGGCCTTGGGATTGGAAGCAGCATGGTCTTCTGCAGTCTGTTCTTCAGTGTTCTTTTGCTTTTTGCTTTCATGCCACAGCAGTGCAGCAGCTGTTGCCTCCTTCCTCCCTGTCAGCCCGACCTTGGTCTCTCAGCGCTACCCAAGCTCTTCAAAACATGTCTCGCCCAGGCAGGAAAGAAAACTGGGTCACAGGCAAGCCCAAGTAGGCCAAGTTATTGCTATTCTGCTGCTTTTGTTTGAGTTGTTCTCTTCAGCCTCTTCAAGTCTGCTTATTCTTTTCATTAAGCTGTGCTCAGAGCTGTGGTGTTTCAGCAATGTTTGTTCAAGGCGCAGGACCTATAGCTATGAGCTGTCCATTATGACTGCCACAGAAAGAAACGTGAATATTTTTAAAAGAGTAAGCCTGAGGGATACAGAGAGGGCTGTTGTGTAAAGCATGAGTCAGAAAACATTTGGCCATTACTGCTTGGCAAAGTGAGCTTTGTGCTAAAATGTTGTGATGAACCAGAGGTAGTGCTTGCTTCTGGCACGGTATATCCATTTCCAGTTTTTAGATAAAAATAATGACCAGAAATGTTACAAAGCACATCAGAAGCTGCCCTGTGCTGTCAGACTCACTATTGTGTATGACAGCTTCTGGCTTGTGAAGCCAGAAGTCACCCAGGCAGTCTATGTAGAAATGTTTATTACTGGAGCCACCAGTCAGGCTTCTGTTGAAAACATTTGACATTGGTGTAATCTGTCCTTCAGCTTGCCATAGAGTGACTGTGTAAAGCTGGTCCCTTTCATGCAGTCAGAAAATAATTCAGGAGCTCCACAGTCAACTGATTGAGTACCAAAATCTCCAGTGATTGTCCTGCTCTGCTGTGCTGCTGTAGTGTGCAGATTTGGGCACCACAGTATAAAAGAGACATAAAGCTATTAGAGAGTGTCCAAAGGAGGCCATGAGGATGGTGAAGGACCTTGAGGGGAAACCATGTGAGGAGAGGCTGTGGTCCCTTGATTTGTTCAGCCTGGAGAAGAGGAGACTGAGGGGGAGACCTCATTGCAGTACAACTTCCTCGTGAGGGGAAGAGGAGGGGCAGGCACTGATCTCTGCTCTGTGGTGACAGTGACAGGAGCTGAGGGAATGGCCTGGAGCTGTGCCAGGGGTGGTTTATGTTGGATATTGGGAAAATTTTCTTCACCCAAAGGGTGGTCAGGTATTAATTTTCCCAAGGCTTCAGGTCAAATGCAGTGTGCTTCTGAGGATCACTGTCTGTCAGCTCTGAAAGGCTGAAATTCTCAGAACTCAGGGTTCCAACAGTCAGGCACTGGGACAGGGTCCCCAGGGCGGTGGTCACAGTTCCAAGCTGGCTGAGCTCAAGAAGTGTTTGGACAATGCTCTCAGACACATGCTGTGATTCTTAGGGCTGTTCTCTGCAGGGCCAGGGATTGGGCTCGATGGTCTTTGTGGGTCCTTTCCAACTCAGGCTGTTGTATGGTCCTGTGATTCTGTGATTCCACAAATGGACACTGCATGGGCTCACTGGGCAGCCTGGCCCACCACCCAGCTGTCCTCATGAAAAGAGGTTCTTCCCCACACCCAGTGGGAAACTTTTGTTTCAATTACTGTTTGTTTTGTCCTCCTGCCCTGCACTCCTGGCTCCATCTTCTCAATAACCTCCTTGGGGTCAGAGATAATTTGGTATTTATTTTATTTTTTAAGTAACTTTTAGCTTTAAAGTCATTATGTGTGTCATTCTGAAAATACTTCTCCTATGGCTGAGTTTAATTTCTTTTTACTCTATAAGAAATTATGTTACGCTGTATGGTTTCACATAACTGCGCCTCCTTTTGAAGTGGCAAGTTTATGGTTTTTTTCTGACAATTACTGTGCTTCACTCTTGAAAAAAAAAATCAGCCCATGTAAGGGATTTTGAAATTTAAAATTCTATGAGTAAAAAATGTATTTATCTATTTTCAATAAAGGAGAGAGTGGGCACAGTTTATCTTCTCCTGAAGGATAGTACAAAGTTTACATAGCTTGTACATACACCTGCTTGCCTTTAAACAAGTGTCTGCATCCCTTTGAGCTGCAATTTGCATGTGTTTAAAATCCACCTAAATATATTAATACAGAGAGATTGGGCTATATATTGAGTTTTGTATATATCAGTGGGGAAGCCAGGAAGAGGAGTACAAGAATAAGTAATTCTTGTGTTCTCAAGCACTGTAAGAACTTTCTGGTAACTAGGGACACAATTAGGATGTATTATTGATGTCATGCAATATGTCAGTTGCTAAAGATTGAGATCCCCTCCTTCAGTCCTTCTGAAGCACAGGGCTGTGGGGAGGCTTGCACACAGCAGTCCCAGCAGTCACATACCCAGACAAGCTGGCATTTGAGCAGCTTGGTTTTGGCAGCTGCTGCCAACCTGCAGCCACTGCCAAGCTCATGAAGCAGATCCTTCCACGTGGGTGAGTGCTGGGAGTGCACTGCTAGACGTTCTGTGGGCTGAGGACTTCACTGTGCCTTAACACTGCTACTCGCAATAGGAGACTCTAAGCACCTGCCACTGCTCGGTATGAACAACTGGATGTAATCCCTCATGCTGCCAAGGAGACTGGGGGATTAAAGAAGAGTGTAGCTGCTTACAGTCACCATATTTAGTTTTCTCTCTGTGTCATTTATCCAGCCTAAACTTGAGTGTTGTAGTCATTATGGTGAGCAAAGATGCACTTTCTGTGCTGGGGACCTGAGTGAAGGGGACTTTTTGCGACAAGGTGAGGGGGATGCCACTGCGCCTGGGGACAGAGCACCAAACCAGATCTCTGTTTCCAGGTTCCACTGGCTCATGGAGTAGGCAGAAAAAATCAGCAGAACAAGAAATGTACACTCAAGTATACAGTCCTTCAATCCTCCACATAGCTGGGAGCTTTGATGGGGGTGGCTTCAAGGGGAGCACAGACTGACACAATGCTCTGTGTGAAGGACACTTCCCTGGCTCCTTCTGTCAGTCTCTCTCCTTTTGTCACATCCATCCCTGAATGCTGGCTTGTGGCAAGGTGAGGCTTGGAACAAAAAGCAGGCAGTGCATAAATACATAGTCCTATGCCTGCAGAGTCTTGTCTCTAGTACTTCAGTAGGAACACAGTGTCCCTTGTCACATCTTTCTGCATCTGACTAAGCCCTTGTCCTTACCCTCTGAGCCTTCACCCTCTAGATCCCTCCCAGGCAGAACACCATATTTCTGTTTAAGTGTATGAAAAGCAAAATATGTTTCAAGTTATTAACGATCATTTTCTGTGGTTTTCCTGTCACTGCTCTCACCACATATTTGTAAAAAAAAAATCTATAAATGCACTCTGGTTAAAACAGCAGCAGTCAAAAGAAATGGTGCTTAGTTATGATATTGCTTGACTTGCTGCGAGCTCCTGACAATGTAGCCATCAACAATAACTGTCAAATACACTTTGGCAGCTCTGACGTTAGCTTGAGATTTGAGTGGAATGTTCAATACCAGCAATTGAGCAAGATAGAGGGAGAAATTCCAGTGACAGGACTTTGTTGATAGGAGCAGTGCAAGCGCTGAGATCAAATAAAACATCAGCTGGGAAATTAAAATGTTATTATATTACATTTTAGTGATGCTTGGGATCTTAGGAATAACAACCCTCATCAGCTAAGGAATTACTAAAGCAGAGTTAAAGAATGCTATTGCTTTATAAAGCCATAATATTTTTGTGTAATAAACTTCTCAGAAGCTACCTTTATGGAGTTACCTATAAAACGATTATGTCACTTATCCAAGGCCTATTGCACTTAACGGTCTTTGGATTTATCCCTATATATATATACATCCTAAGGAACCTCGATAAACTACAGTAACTCATGCAGGAAGTTTGTATCTAAAGAGCTTTCTCTCTGGTTCTTCCAGCTACTAGCACAAAGGTATGGCTGAACAAGGGCCTCAGGAGAGCTCAGCTCAGTGTGGAATTTGCAGAAATGGAAGGTCATAGTTCAAGAAGAATAAAGGCAGAATGGAAGTTTCACTTTGGAAGATTTTTTCATACTGACGGTGGGAGAGAAAAATATGTTAGCAAAGACATTTTAAAAGTGCAGAACTGTGTGTGGTTATAAGATTTAGAATAAAAAATAAGGATAAGAAGGGAAGGTAACAGAATCAGAGAAGGTGTAGAGAAGTGCCAAAAAGCAGCCCAAAATTAAGATAGGAAAAAGGAGTGAGTCATCATTCTGGAGCAGGATACTACACCATTTCCCACACACACACACACTTCAGGCTCTCATACAGAATTGTGGAGCTCACATGTTCTGTCAGAGAGTGAGCACAAGGACCAGCTGGAGGCAATCCTGTGCCATGATGATTCTGCTTCAGCAGGGAGGTTGGACCAGGTGACCCCACCAGTGGTCCCTTCCTGCCGTACCAATTCCATGAATAATACTTTCTCTGGGAAATCTATGGTATGAAAAGTCTCTAGGACCTGGCAAATAGTTGATACCCTGCAAGAATATATGTAGAAGCATAAGCACTGGGGGAAAAAACCTCACCAAAACGAAATCCTTTTTGAAAAAATGTTATTTAGTTAAAGAAATATCACCATACGGTTGTAATATTTTTCAATCTTTAAGCTTTTGTGATTTATGCTTTGAAGCTTTTTGCATTCCTTGGATGTGTAGTAGAAGTTGGAGATGCTTGGGGCTGTGATTTTCAGTAAACAAAATTGACATAAAGAGTAAGACTTGATAGTGGATCAGGTAGGTGAAGTTTCAGATATTGGCTCAGGGGTGTCAGTACCTAACACACAAGGGGGTTTAACTGTAAGTTCAGTAGTGTCGTGCACTACTTAGCAGCAACTGCAACACCAGGGTGTTATCGACATAATTCTCATACTGAATCCAAAATACAGCACTGAACCAGCTACTAGGAAGAAAATTAACTCTGTCCCAGCCAAAACCAGTAGCTATTAGTTTTAGCTATTGGTTCAGTACTGAGGTGCTAGCAGCCAAGGATGCTATAAAGAGGCTTTGCACCACCTAAACATGCAGAGTACTGAAAAGGCTTAAAAACCCTCCTGCTGTTCCACTGGAATTTTCTTTGAGTGTGCTTTTGCAGTTGGTTTCTTTGGTATTACTCCATTGCAGTTCATTTTCTGGTAGCTGCATAAGTGACTGCTGCTGGCGCTGTCCCATTCGTGGTGGATTCTCCCTGCTCCCCTCAAGCCATTCACTGTCCCAGGAGAAGCTCTCACACAGCATTGACCAGGGAGTTCTCTCTTGTGCAGTGTGAACACACACAAAGCAAAAGCGTACAGAGAGGGGATTTTGGGCTCTGAAGTTTCTTCCCAGTGGAAGAATAAGGGGGCAAATTATCCTGCCTCGTTGTGCTCTAAAGGTTTGGCTGTTCCTATTCACTCCTGTCTAATTCCTCTTGCTGTCCTCAATTTCTATTTAACTTTCATTTTTGGTAGCAAGGGCAGAGCTTTCTGTGTTCAGAAATCAGTAACTGCTATGCTCCTTATGGGGCTAAATGCTGATGGAGTTAAAATTGAGCTGGATATATTTGACTTCGTGACAAGAGTGTCTTTTTTGGTCAGTGCCCTTCTGTACTGAACAATAGGAGATGACAAAAAAAAACATAGGTGCTCTGTGGGGTGCCATCCCCTCCATTTTAGACATGATGTGGTAATTTGTGGGGAAGGCAAAGAGTTTCTTTGAAAATGCTTGCTGCTTCTCTGCTCTTTCTGCCAAGAGCTGCTCATTTCTTTCCTCTCTTGCAACTCAGCTGCACGAGTACCACAGCATACACAGCCATGTACAGTACTTATTGCCCAGGAGGATCTCCCACAAATCTCTAACTTTATGTCTCAAATCCACAAGCTTTCAGGTGTGATTAGGGCACGAGTTCATCTTGTTTAGGTCTAGATGTTTGGCCCATGATTTCACATCCTATTACTACGATACTGTTTCTTCAGTGCCCTGATACAGTTTAGTAGAAATGTCCTCAACAGTGGCATAATGTAAAATAGAAATGAAATGTTTCAGATCTTTTAGTGGGTTCTTTTTCTCTCCGCCAGCTGTCAAGTTTCTCCTCCTGTGGGACTCTTCCTCCTTAGGGGGCTGTTTCTTAGCTGCTTATCCCTTTCACACATCAGCAAAAGTGCAGGCAGCCATCAGGCAGGAAGATTGCTGCACAGGATCACAGTCTGCAACAGCTTTACTCTTTTTATCATAAGTTTTTTCAGTGTTCTCATTGTCTAAAATACCACCATAGATTTTTTAGCTGTCAGCCTCTATTACCCAGCTAAATTTTTTCCCTTATATCTACACTGAAAATTAAGTTTGGGGAAGGAGGGAGAATTGCCTGCATATTTATCTTTCTCTTATACTTAGAAAACTCAAGTTAAAACATGTATATTCAGGTTGTATCAAAAATTAATAAGATAAAAAGAAAGGTTCATATGTAATTTCAATTCTTATTAGTATATAATAGGAACATAGTACAGGTTGGCTTACTGGATATATTCTTGCAACAGTAGAAGGTCTTGGAGAAACTTAGAATTGCTATAATAAATTCTAAAACTGAATAATTCAGCAAGTAAAATTAGCGCACGCACATAGGGAACTGCTGAGATTTAGGTAGTGAATTTGGTTGGTGACTGACCTTATCGGTCCTAGAAATAAAATGAAAATTGATAAAGTTTGCAATAGTATTGGCTTGTGTTGCTCATAAATTGTCAATACAAAAGGACTTGTAACAAAAATTTTTCTTATAATGAAGTTACCTCTCATCCCTTAGCTTCCTATGGGGCTATTTCAAGCCTAATGTTTAGTGAATATGTTGCAGTGAAGGTAGTTAGATATGGCTTTGGGAGTTTGTCAGATTTGAGTTCTGGTTGCAGCTGGCACAAATCCCAAGTTCCCTGCAGATAAACAGAAAAGATAGTTTCTTAGGAGACCCAAGTTAAAATTAATTCACCTTCAGAATTAAGATCTTGCTGTTTAAAAGTGCTTATCAAATTTTCACTTTAAAACAAGTAGCACTTATTAACAATATTGGCACCTTCACTCCTGCTGTAACCATCGATAGCAAAAGACATCCCTGTATAAAGTTAGCCTGTTTTGGTTTTCTTTTTCCCCAAGAACTCTTCAGTATTTGGCTCATTTTATTTGACGATGTTCTTTCATTACTTTTTGATTGAGATTTCACATTTCACTCACCAACCTAAAATTGAGAGCTCAGCCTCAGAGTTACAGCACATACCTTTGCATCCCTTTTCACGATGAGTGTATAACATTACACTTAATTCATTCCTTCATTTTTAATCTCATTCAAAACCAGTGCCAATGCAGCATTAACTTGTAGAGTCAAGTACTCAAAATAGGTCAGTCAGACAAGTTGAGCGCTCTTCCTTTCCTTTTCTGTCCTCTGTGTATACAGAAAATGATCTCACTAGTGTTAAATGCCATGTAAATCTCATGCAGTTGTAATATATAATGGGCTGCATCTATTTCACTTTGCTTTCATTAAGATCCTTGTGCTGTGGACGTTCCACTAGGAGAAGAAAATTATTTCGTTCATCTTTGTTACAATCAGAATTATCGAACAGTTCTTCCCAAGAGAGAATCACTGTCCAAACCGTGAAATGTTTTATGAACTTTTGCCAGCAGAAGTCAGCTTGCTCTGTTTCCAGTTTGAGATGGGAATCTGTGCAATTGACCTTGACTCCGTCCTTTCTGCAAACGATTGCAGATAAAAACTTCCGCTTCTGATTTGGGGACCTAAGTGTTCTTGAATCCCTTTTAAAAGGGAAATTCTACCCAGACAGACAAAAGTCTGAGGAAGAAAACTCAGTGTTTTATAAACGTAACAGAGACTTAGAATAAAACATGATATTTTATGTGAAGTAATCCATATGCTCTTAAAGATGTTGGAACAGAATTGTCTGGGGTGGGTTTATCTATTTCATGTATTTGCGAAGACTTCATTCCTTTAGAGATTAATATGTTTATATTACATTCTGTCATGTTAATTTCTGCAATGGAAGCGACAATATCCTTGTGGTTACAGAAAGAACAAGGGTCTTGACTTACCCAAGGTCAAAGAAGAAATTTGTGAACTGTGCCTCATAGCATTTCAACTGTTTTGCTCTGCCTTAGCACAAGCCACAGCATATGGCAGAGAATCTGTACAGTAGGTTTTTGCAAGTGAAAGAACAGAGAAGACTCTTGGGAGAGTGGAACGTCTGATGCTAAGGCAATCACAGATTTTGTGGAACATGCAGGCTTTTTTTATTCTCTTCGTGAATTAAATTTAGAATGCTGTATATAGTTCAGTACTTCTCACATATAAATCTAAGTATATTGAGCAACATGCTTTAACTACTCTCTTTTAACTTATGGGAATCCATATTTTATTGGAAATCCTGATACTGTGTATGAGGTTTCCATGTAGTCCTCCTCCCTTGTTGTCTATGGGACTTTGAGGGTGCTGGACACCAAAGAGGGTTTAAGTTCCAAATGATACAATTGAGGTTCACTTCAGAAGTGAGGTTCTGGCTCTGCAGGATATTCCAATACCATGTGGAATTGAGGTGTGGCGGGAAAGGTATGGGCAGGGAATCAAGAGAAATGCAAAAAGCATAGCAGTGAGGTCATAGCAAAAGTCACAGTGCCCAGTTCTCTGCACCTGCATGGCTCAGTTTTCACATGGGGACAAAAAACCCCAAAGCTCCGCCTGCATGCTGCCTTGTAATGTATTGAGGAAAAGCTGGCTCTGTGCACATGGAAAGCTATTGGTTTTCCTATATACCAATGACAAGATAAAGGGTTTCCCATATTTGTTTTATAGTGTGTTATTACTTGCAGTGATGCAGAGTGGGTCCTTCTAGGAGAAGGGAGTGGGGAAGGTAGGGGGATGCTGGATGCTGTTAGGGTTTGTGCTTTTTGGGCTGGGAGTAAAAACTTCAGCATAAAAATTAATGTGCAAGTTTATTCATTTTCAGGGAGTTTTTTCTGTGTAGAGCAAAGGTTAAGTAATGCATTTGTATGGTAAATATCATAATTTCTCTGTTGGCTTGGTTTGAATAGTCAATAATTATTCTCTGTGTTGCTTGTGACCATATTGAGATTTTATTCAAAAGCCATTGAAATAAGCACAAGGGGGAAAGTTGCTATTTTTGTTTTGTTATTGTTTTTCATGGGCCACATGCACATTGCTGTTCTTCATATTTGAAATCCCTTTCAAGGATATTTCAGCTCAAAACACACAATAGAACTGGAGGATCCAGTGATTATGGCTGGCAATGATATTGTGGATTTAGGTGCTGACAAAGCCAACATAATCTGTTTTAATTAACTATTTTTCCCTCAGTAATATGGTTATAATCATACTCAAGGACCTCGTACCAGCATTCTTCCTTTTATATTAAATTCAAAAAGAAGAGGCAAGTTTCAGCTTATGTACAGTAAAAAAACTACCATATCCATTAGAAATAACAGTCATGAGAAAAATGTGTCTACCCTACACTTTTTAATCCTCTAAAGATGTATGTGTATGCTTCAGCGGGTCTTTCCACATGCATAAAGCAAACAGGGTACAGCCTGTAAGAGCAAATTTTAAAGAGCAAGAGAATTAAAAAACCCAAATCCCCAGTACCTTGAATATGATGTGTATCTTTTTTCATAATGGACATGAAATTTAACTCTGGTGTGAGCAATGGGTAAGAGCAAGAAGTAATTTTGTGTTTCATAATAGCAGCAAATGAGTGGGATAAGCTCAGAAAATTTTGTAACAGGATAGAAAATAAGAAACAATCAATAGCATGATTGACAGTGGGCTCCACACGTAACAGGGCACACAATGAATGGGGACTTTTCTGTGGGAACCAGCCTTTCTTACAGGCTCAATGTGCCATGTGAGTTTGTCTTGCCTTTGTGTTCTGAGAAGATCTTTTTTCCATAATTTTTATTAAACAGTCTGCATCTAAAGAGTTTACTATGTTACTTTTCAGCACTGTGGTCGCATTTCTCTCAGTAGAGGTTGTGTATTTTTTGTAATTTGAATGCTTGGTGAAATTCATGTTCTGTAGTCTTAATCCTCAAATGGATTATCCAGAAATATCCATGGCAGTTTATATTTTGGTTTTTAGCAGAAATATTTTCTTGGCTGCTCATTAAATGAGGAATCCTCTCCCAAGAGTGTTTATTTCAACAGACTGTAATTGAGGTGATGTGCATCACAAGGAACATATGAATATATGTGAATAAAGAGAGACTTACCATTTCAGTCACACTTTAGTTTACCTTGGGAAGTTAGCTTCAGTATGTAAATACGTGTGTGCACCAGCTGATGCAAATCCTTGAGTGAAGGAGAAGGAATTTGCAGCTCTTCTCTTTTCTACACTTTTGATTTCTACAGCTTTCTGTTACATGAGAGCCCAAGTGCTTTGCAATGCTTGGCTACAGCCATCTCCTGCCTCAGGCCCTTTTCAGTGCTCCTTGTCTGGAGAGGATCTCAGCTGTGCTATCTGTGCTTAGCACAATAGTGAGGTTAAATCAAGGCAACCATGAGGAGACCTTCGAAGTTTGCAGAGAAAGACATTATGTTGCTGTTAGTAAGAAGGTGATTTTTAAATAAAGCCAATGTGGAAGATTAGAGAATGGAAAAATGCCGAAGTGGTTATATTCAAAGATGTTGGAGACAAAAAAATGGTGGAATCCAATACATAAATATTTAAAGGGTGTAAAAAATGAACAAAGGTGTCTAAGAAATGGAGTACAGTTAATCAATAAGTACTTCTTTAAACACACACTGTACAAAGTAAACAAAAAGCAAAGAAAGTATTGATCAGCATGTGTTGAAGGTGGTGACAGGGACTAATCTGACTACACAAAAGACTTAAATCTTCACATAGTTGTTTCAGCAAGATAATATTGTCTGGTCTCTGAATTGCTTTTATCTTGGTCAGACTTATTCTAAAGCATCTTTAACAAGACAGTGGTCACTAGTCAGGACCGACAAAGGAGCACAGCTGCATCAAACTCATAATTTCTCAAAAAAAAATAGCAAGGGGAAAAAAAGTATTTAATGAGGACTTCTGTTGAAAAAAATCAAAATTAAGCCTATTTGCACATATTACTTAAATCAGTTTATTTTAATTAACATATTTTGTATTGCAATTTTTATGGAATGTTTGAGTGAAACTGCAGTTCATAACTACGGATGGTTTAGTTGTGGCAGTAGGTGCTGAAATCAGTATTCAGGCAGAACAGGTTAACAATTGCTGAAATGAAGATTTTTAGAATTATTTTCAATGTGATTCACGTCAACAGAAGAATTCAAAATTTGTTAAATTTGTGCATTACCGTGGAAATGGAAGGTGGGTAATTGTGTTGGCACAATTGCTTTTAATAGCAAACAAACAAATAAAACAAAACAAAAGACATTAAACTCTAAACATTTCGTTCACTGCCAGTGAGGATTTACTTTCTAGATCCAGATTTTGTACCTCCCAATGAGGAATAGGCCTGTACTAGAATCAGTTTTAGTGCAATGTGAACAGGATTTCCCCTTTAATTACAAATTTTCCACTTACATTTTAGACAGGTGAAAAGCCTATTTGCTTCTTTTTATTTTTAAGATAATATTTTAGATTACAACTTTTAGCATTTCAAATTTAAATTATGGGGAAATGTCAGCAGAAGCTGAGGACATTTTGTATCTTAGAGGGGCTTCTGTATCACTGTGGTGTTGTTTGAGAGAGCAAGTAGACAAGTAATTAAAAAAACAAGATTTGATACTCATAATTTTATTTTTAATAGCTTACAAAAAAAGGACTGGGGCTTACAAGAAACAAATGCTCATATTTAAGATTCCAAATGCTTAGTAGCAGCACTGTGGTATTCATTCTTGAAAAATTAATAATTAGTACTGCTTAGGATACTGTACATAGTCTTTAATGATTTGTCTAGATTTACCTCGGTGTTTCATGCAATCTTTGTTGTGAACCTGAGAGTTACAAACTTGGAGCTACTGCCACCTACTTGACATGTGTGCCTGGTGTTTTCACATCAATGGGGGTGTCTGCACTGAAGAGCTCCAGCCTAGGAAGGAAATGTAGGTTTGTCAGTGCACAGTGCTTGCTTGTACTGTGCTTTGATAAGCCTGCATGTTGGCTTACTACCTGAAATATGTGGATGAGAATACTGGTTTGTATGCTGCATGTTTGGAGAAACCGATCTTAAAAAATAGCAATCTGTTTAGCATGTTAGCACTTTGAACTAGAAAAGTGGTTGAAATAATAAATGTAAAATATAGCACTTAAGGAGCTGTTGATTAATTGAATTTGTGAATCTCCAGTTCCTTATCAGCTCCTGTCTGCTGTCAGGAATGAGTGTTTTCTCTTATTTCCTTAGCTTTTTTTCTTTTTCTTACTTTCCTTCTCTTCCTGTTTTAAAGTTAATTAGAATATTATGAGATTTATAAAGAAAACTTGGTTTGTTAAAAATAGATGCCTATTAAAGCAATATCTGGTGCTTTGGAGCAAAATAGTCATTGGGTTCCATGCAAGTTCATTGAGTTAATTCTTTACTCTGGCATGTTTTGCATCAGCTTCAGGACATGGGAGTAAGGCATTGTAATCACCACTCAAAACATGAAAACCTTGCATTTTTGGGGTAGCTAAAGAAGAACTCTGACTCTTGTGGGACATTACAAGAGCTCTGATGGTTCTTTCCTTAAACCAGAAAAACTCCATGGTTGTAGGGCTCTTTATCCAATTGATGGTAGGCTCTTTGTTAGTTGAAAAATAGCATGTAGGGCAGAGAAAAGATTAAACTGTACTGATTGTCATTATTACGTATCACTCAGAGTGTATTGGGGCCATTTCCTGAAACTCCCTGAGGAGGCCACAACTGTATGAACCTTATCTAGAGGAGAGGTTCCAAGAAGCATCCATTCTGTGGAGGAATTGGCCAGCCCAGACCTCCAAGTGTCTCGTATCCATCCCTCATTAGTGAGACGCGAGGTGCTGCAGTCCCCTTTCGCAGGTGCCCTTTCCTGTGCTGTCCTAACTGTGCCTTTTGCTGTCCACAGAGAGCGAGGAGGTTTACCAGCGCCAGGTGCTCTCCATTGCCTGCATCGTCTTTGGCATCGTCGTGGTGGGCATGCTTTGTGCAGCATTCTACTTCAAAACAAAGTAAGAGCCTGCCTCTGCTGTGTTTGGGGTTTAGCTGCTGTCCTTTTTACAGCCTTAGAGTGCTTCAGCTTCTCCCCTCGTTTTGAAGTTGCTCTTATCTCTGGTCAGGCTACAGCAGTTCCCCATGGCTACACTAAATCCCCCCCGAAAAGTAAACAGGAGTAATATGTGTTCTTCTTTCTATTTTCTGCTATCAGGATAGAATAGATTGTGTCATTTCCAGTTCTTTTTTTTTGACAGTAATAAGTTCGTGTCTTTTGCTATCAGTGCAATAATTACTTTGCTCTTCTGAAAATGACAGTTTAAACATGCCATCTCCTTTTTGCATTTCATTTCACATCCCTGAATGTCCCTTTTCTTTCTCTATGCTGAGAACAAAAGTAAAGTTAGAAATGCAGAAACAAGTTCTCTGCAGATATCTGTAACCTGTAGCTAATACAGCAACCTATTGATAAAGATGCATATTAGTATTTGTAGCACAGAAGCACTTTGACTCATCCAAGTAGTGAAATCATCTCTACTATCAAGTGAAATGCTATCTAGTCTATTCTTTTATCTTCACAACTGAATATTATTTTATAAAATTTATTGTTATGTGTATAATTTGAGTTGCAAAAACCTCCTAGCAGTTACATGAGTGCTGCTGTATCTATAAATATGTTCTGTATGGTGCCATCCTTCATTCCTGTTCCAGCTGGAGTTAATGAGAGAACACAAATCAATATAAAAAGTACCTGCATGAAGCTAGTCAGGGTGGCTGAGCATCAGAAATGTGAAGGCTGGCACTATTTAAAAGTTTGGATGTTTATCTGAATCCCCCTTTCTAGAATTTGTTTTAATGTCTAGGAAATCTAGTGAGGATTGGGTTTTATTTAGAAAAAAATTTAAACTGACATTTCCATCAGAGAAAAAAAGTCACCAGGTGTTTTTTCCCCTTTTTCTTCCCCTCAAACTTCAGGGGTAGGTCATGTGTGATTTGAGTGAAGATTTGAATTGGTTCACATTTTTTCTAAGTATTCCTAATTATTCTAATTCTTGAGGGATTTTGTTTAATTGTTCTTTGGTCATCCAGAGTGACAGTGATGCTAGCTGGGAAGGACAGACTGGCAGGAGAGTTCCTCTCTGCAAACTCCTTTGTTGTAGTGAAAACTGTGAGCAGAGACAGCCACTTTGGCACGGCATTAGAGATGTCATTATGCATTTTAGATCTGCAGATCTTAGAAGAAAGAGGGAGCAAGAATCTTCCTAGAAAGCTTGAGGGTTTTGCTGATGAAGAGAGTTTCAGAAAAGGCAGAATGGGATTGTCAGCAGGAAGAACATGCAGTCAATGACTGAGCATACTGTGAATAAAATGCCCCTCTGTTATTCACAGTGCCCCTCTTGGTCTTGCACTGCTTGGTGAGAGCTGGGCTGGAACAGCCTGCAAAACACCCTGGCTTTGATGAGGTGGTGGGGAGAGCTAAGTCTGAAAATAATGACTGGGAGTAACACTTGAAAGAGGAAATTACAGGACAATAGTGTCAGGAGCAGGTGGGGGTGTTGGGTTTGGGGCTCTGTCTTCATTATAAATATGAGTTACTGAGAAGAGCTGAAGTGGGCTGGTGCCAGACTCTGGGAACTGAAGTTTGGAGAGTTATGAGAAAATGAGCACCCCTGGTTCAGTCAGGAGGCCTCAGACAATGTGTGAGTCGAGTAATGGAAGGAGACTGATCGATCCCCAACACCCTGGCTGTGGCTCCATCTGGTGCTGTCCAAAAAGTAAATAAAAGTGTCTAGACCGGGTCACATGGAGGCCAGGTAAAATTGTAAATGTAACATTGGCCAGTGTCTTAAGGGTGTAAAACCCAAAAATTTAAAGTGCCTCAACACTTACCATATGTTAGCTTTTAGTCAGCAGATTTTTGGGAGCTTCTTTATCAGGCATACCCTGACTATGCCTAAGAATTATCAAAGCATTCCTCCTGCATGGGGGTTATCTTGGGGTTTCATTTGATGTACAAAAAATTTAGAATATTGCTAACAGATACAGAAATTCTGAATAGTGCATCCATTAAGAGAAAAGTTTCCATGAAGATCCTGACCCTCACTTACTTAGTCTGACAATTCTATAATACCAGCTGCTAGAAATAGGCACTTCCCTATGTGCCATTGAATTAAAAGTCCTTTTTCAAAATAGATTCAATCTGAGAAAGTTTAGGACTATAATTAAACTCTGTGCCCTTCCAATTATTCCTTTTGGGGTTAATCAAGAAAGTGCTGGAAGTATTAGCAACAGATGAAGAGTACAGTAATGGGCTGCCCTTTACAGCTTAGACTTTTACAAGTAACTAGTGGCTTTTATTTCTTGCTGAAGTAAGAACACTTCGTTGCCAAATAACTCTAAAGTAGAACACGGAAGGGCCATTTGTTTTGAAAACAAAAATTATAAAATAAATTTATTAATCAGCAAGTAACTTTGAATTATTAATAGTTCCTAGTTTTATAGCTGTGCATCCTATAGTTTGGCAAAATTAATATGCATAAACCTAATATTAATGTTAGGTTGCATGAACATAAAAGGAAATTAATGATTGGATTGTTTTTCTCAGCAAATTACCTTCAGGATTTTCAATTGTAGTCTTAAAGATTGCAGTAGTGAAGCTGGATATTCCAGTTTACTTACACGTGTTTATACACATAAAAAAACCTCTATTTATTTTTCTAAACAAATCCAAAAATTTTGTTATTTTCCTGATTAAATTCTCATTTTGTGTGTATAGGAGAGATTCCCCAAGTCTGCTGCTGTGATCATATTTCATTATCATTGTTCTTACACAGAGTCTCCACTCGGAAAATTCCTGAATGTTCCCTAACCATTTTGGAGACCAACATGCAAAAGGCTGGTTTTCCAGCAGGACATAGGAATAGATTTATTAATTTCCTCAGTGTATGTAATTTAGCTGGTCAGAAAATAAATAGTTGTTCATAAAAAAACTCTAAAGTTGTTTTTGTATGAATCTCCCCTGGAATTTTATGAGAAGCTAAAGAGCTCATTTAGACATTTTATAAATTAAATTGTTCAATTTCATTGGATTCAAAAATTAGTAGATATTAAAAACATTTTTAAAAGAGATTGTTCAGACTCAACTGACTAATTTAATTTGACACTATAATCCTTCAGATTATATATCTATTCGGATTATTCCGATATTAATTCTACAAATTTTGGCTAAGGAAAATTTCAAAAGTTTTTGTGCCTGAGAAATTATTTCCTCACCTATCCCTATTCATAAATTTTGCTAATTATGAGTTCCTAGCAATACTCAAAATATGCCACTAATATTTGTAACATGCTTACAATATAAATTCATTCTTTTTCATTTGCTTCAAAATGGGATGCAAGCAGAAAGCCCAAGAGGAACTTGTAGAGTTCTAGATTTGTTCTGGCTTATGACCTGTTCTCAGGAAACGAGCCATAACAAATACTTCTAAGCAGCAATTTGTTGAATTTAGGCCAATGTTTACATTGTGTCATGCTGAACCAAAACTAAGGGACTCAATAATTATTAAAAACTATATTATTAAAATTGAATACCTGAACTGTGGTGCTTCTCACCACTTACTTTCATATCGAGGGAACCTGTCCTCTCTCACAGGCCCCTCCACTGAACACATAAGTAAGTAATTTTCCTCTGGTTTCTTATACCTTCCTGCAGATCCACTGTGAATAAGAAATTAAAATTACTTCTATACTTCATTCAGTGTCAAATTCACTGCCTGGCTCAAGTAAGATCCTACCAAGCTTGATGATGTCATAAGACCTTCCACAATATAATCATCCAGAAATGTTTCAAAATGTTGCTGAAGCTTCTTTGCTAACATTTAAATTTCTCTATAAAAAGGCTGTATTTTCTTTATCTCTTATCAACACTTGGCTGAAATCACTTCCTTCTGAAATTTGGCTTGGCACCAGCAGCTGTCCAAAACCTGCTGGTGGCATAATGAAACGCTGCTACTGGCGAGTCCTTGAGGTTGCTGGGTGGTTTCCAAGGCCATTGTAGGTTCACTGCTGGAGATGCATCTTCTAGGGAGAGAAGGGAAGCAGGGAAGGAAGGAAAGAATTAAAATGGCATTGTGAAGTTTTTGCTCATGATTGTTGAAAACTGATATTCCCAGACAATGTAGCTTATCACAAAAAAAAAAAAAAGTGATAAAAGGCCTTAAATGTATTTTGACAACAGTTTTTGCCCAGCTATCTTTTTGCAGAAGATAAAAGTAATATTTAAAGTTTGCTGTCTCATATCCTCTATCATGTACAGAACTTAAAAACTGTTTGTCACTCCCATTCAGTAGAGTGTGGCAGAAACAGAAAGTCTTTGTTAACAGTATAGTTATCTCGTGAATAATGCAAGGATTCATTTAGTGGTATTCCTAGCTCTGACATGGTGGATTACAGTATAATAAGTCAAAAACATGGTCTCAGAGGCCATACTGATGTTTTTTCCAGGTTTAAGCATATAAGCAGAAGCTGCTCTATACAAGATGGGTTATAGGTCAAGTCTAATTAGCCAGCAGAAATCTTTGATAATTCATCAGTTTTTATAGCCAGCAGTGACTAATGCCTTTTTTGTTTGCCAAAATCTTTTTTACCAAATCAGGGCAAAATGCTTTTTTTGTTATTCAGACTGACTTGCAAGCTATTGTTAAATGTGCAGTAGATGATCTTACAAAATTCTGCACTGACACAACGAGCATACTATTATAGTAATCTGAGAATAGAAGATAGTTTAAAACAGAGGAGGTGGGGTTTTTTCCCCTTTGTTAAGCCTTGCCAGGAAACAACTGCTGCACTGGAATATCAGGCATTAGGGAATTAGCTCAGCTGGCTCATCTAATACGGCGAAGTTTTGAACAAAGGGAGCTCTGGCTATAAAAGTATCATGGCTGTAGCAGAAGATCAAGTGAGCTCTTTCTTACATGAGTTTTATTTCTCTCTGCAGGAAACAAACAAAGCAAATTCACGAACAGCTGAAGGAAACGCAGAATAGGAAAACCTACAGCCTAAATGCTTCCAGCATGATGGCAAAGTCGGACTGTATGGCACAAAGCCAAGTCCAGCTGCAAAATGTAAGTAATCCTGCCAGCTACAGCACTTAATAGCCTGGCTGAGTTCCTGCTGCTGATGGCAGCACATCGTCATGCTGCTATTAACATCTGAGCAATGGGAACCACAATTCTCACCTCTTTCATAAAATGTTTTCTGTCGGGCTTCTTAATGGAAAGCAGGGAATTTTTTTTGCTAAAGTTATTTCAATGGATCCTGGCACATTTTGTTCATGTAGCAGACTTTGCTGAGCCCCCCAGCTCTGCATTCAGCAGTGGAAATAACTGTTATAGTTTCTAGAAATTCCTGCCCTCCTACGTGTCTGTATATGTAGTGGGGGGTCCTTGAATTCAAGTGATGTCAGGTCTTCCAACAATTTATGAACCTGCATGAAAAAACATAGAGATTTGTCACAGTTAATTCAGAGTAAATTCAAAATCTAGAACTAAATTTACACATGTAAATAAATGCCCAAGGGAAGACCATGCAGATGGTCTCATTTTTCTGGGTCTTTAGTTAAAGGTACTTTAGTTTACAGAACGAAATTAGTCTGTTCAAACTAAATTTGAAATATATTTAGTCACTTTCTGAATATAATTATATGTAAGTCATTACAGTCTCACAATCATGAAATATGTAAAGTGTGTTTGAAATAAGGAATTTGAAGACAACCAATTTATTTAGCCCTGGTATTTGTTTAGCAAGGTATTTTCCAGTACATGTTATTCTCTTTCCCCTGGTCACACACAGTCAGTGCTGTCTTACTTTGAACAAAGCCTTTGGAAGAAGGATCCTGGTAGCAATATAATAGGAAAATATAAAAGATGTATCAAACCTTTCTAAATTATTAACTCCTTTTTTAAAAAAAAAAGTATCTTTATGTTCCTTAAAGGGATGACTAGCTTATTTGCCAGATTCCATCAAAATAGAGGGAGTTTAGCAAAAGTGAGCACTCATGCCCACTTAACCAAAGATTTCTCAACTCCTAGTTTACATAAAATTAATTTAGAGATAAAGATAAGCACTTTTAACCAATTTAGAGTAAGCAGAGCCTCACTGCTAAGACAGAGAGGTTGTCAGAGCATTGCTCGTATTCACTAAAAGTTCTGTTTTGTAGGACACCACTGTGGTGCTCCTATATATGCTCATGATATACTTTGTAATTCAGGAAAAATATACTCTTTCAAGAAGGAAGATAGCTCCACTAAATTGACAAAATCACAGTTTGGGGAACCTTGTGCAGTGTTTTCTCTCACTTTCAGTTCATTCAGTCATATTATTTCTAGCCCCAAAAAAAAAAGCTGTTGGAAATGTTGTTGGGTTGTAATGAGGGCAGCAAAAGGTAAAGTTCATGATCCTTTTAGTCTATCCTGTGAAGTAAGCCTTGGTTAACACTAAGAATATGTTCTTTGCCTTTTTCTCACTGTAATTCAGCGCAATATTTTGTCATTTTATTTTGCCACAACCATAGCCATACTGGCTGAAGTAGTAGCACTTTGTAGATTCTGGACACAGAGATAGAAAACCATCATTATATTTACTATTTTAATCCAAATTTGCTTTTCAGTTTTTAATGCTCTTCAGCCTGACATTATGAGTGCCACATACCACTTTCTTGTTCTTGTGGCTGTGTGCAGGCAACTGTTTTCTCCTTGCCATTAATGCATTCTCCCTTTGGGAAGATGGTAAGGAAGAAAAACAGAATGACCTTGTGCAGGATATAGTGTAACAGTGCAGGGTAATAATGGTTTCTATTGTCAGGAAGATTTTAGTGCAGGAATGCATGCAACCAGCTCATGAAATATTTACAAAACTTGCCAGATTGGAGGTGGAAAGAAGGGCAGGGATATGATGAGGCAGCAGAAAAGGGACTTTGGAAAGGTATTTTGTAGGAATGGCTGAGTGACTGACCCCCCTCAGAAACCAGAGATCGTCCTCAGGCATATCTGCCAGGTGGAAAGGGGCTCAGGCAGCAGCCTGGATGTGATCCCTCTGCCATTCCCATCTGCAGCTGCCACCACAGGGGCCTGGGGAGAAATCCTAGTTCTCTTCATTTCTAGGAGCTAATAAAGAGATAAATTAGCGCAGTTATTTTCTGGAGACTACTCCTCCAGTCTGGCATTTTGGTTTATGTAATCCTGGAAGTTGTTTCTTTTCCCACTCCATGAGCTCCTCCTACAAGCAAGAGAGTTTTCCCATTTATGTCATTTTTCTGTCTTTCCCTGGAAGATTCTCTGGATTTTCCTCTTGTCTCTTTTGAATAGACCTGGTGATGCTTTTAGGCTTTCCACACTTCTCTTTTTCCTCCACAGATAGGAATGCTTTTGTGGAGACCTGAGAAGAGTTGCATAAAGTTCCTTATTCTTGATGACTATTCTGAAAGAACCATCAGCTTTTGACCCAGAGGTTGCTATATTTAATAAAGGGTCCATCTTATCTTTCCAAATGTGTTGCTTTAGAAAGAGGTTTAACTTATTTCCCAAGACCCAGGGTATAGCAGACAGGGTTTTAAGTGGTTTGTGGCTATAAAGAGCCTGACCAACCTCAGTGAAGTCATTTTTCCTCCCACACTCAAATGTATTACATCTCCTCCACTCCCTGCTTCTGCTCAGTTGTGATTCTGAGAAGTGAAATAAAAGGTTGGAATTTGTCAGGACAGCTGTGCTCTCTCTGAACTCCTGCTGCTCATCACTGGTAATTGTGCTCACCTGTAGCAAGACTTATCCTCCATAGCGATTTCATTATTTTGTTAGAGATACAAATTAGTTGGGAAATACTGTGTACTGTAAGAAGGATTCATAAATATCTGTTTGAACATAGCTCCTAGGATTTCCTGAATCTCCTCCAAGTCCACTGCTTTTCCCAAGCATTCTGGCAGCAACACACTTAATTTCTTGCTAAGGTTTCTTGCTAGGGTTTCTAGCCTCTTGGATTTAAAGACTAATGCAGTTGTAATCTTGCTATAATTCTTCAGCCAGGAAGAGATAGATATGCTGGCTTTTAATTCAGGATCTTTGAGACACACAGGAGATTCATTTTAATTTCACCTAATGCATGAAACCTAGGGCTTCCCAAGTATTATGTACCCCTTCCCAGGGATCATCCTCCTTCCAGGAGATATTTAAAGGGCTGCAGCAAACATTTAGCTCTCCACATAGTCAAAAGGACTTTGTCAGTCTCCCCCCCTAGAAAAACAAGTGCTTGGTGCACCCTCACAGACCATGCAGGTGACAGGAGGAGGCAGGGTGGCTCCTGATTCCTACCTGCTTTTTCCACATAGAGTAGAGGCTTTCTTTAAATTCTCACAACTTGATAAACATGTCATGGGAAAAAAAGTAAGAATAAAAAAAGAGTCAGCTGAAACCTTGACATTCCTTTGGTGATTTTGAGAATTGTCATGGCTTTTTAAAGTGGCCTCGTGGTTTTTAACACCTTCTCCCATTGTGCCAAGGGGATCTATTAGTTTCCCATCACATTCCCTCTGAGGTGGTTAATATGCTTTTCCTGCTGTACTATGTGGTTTCAATTTTCACTACACTTGTTTCTAGTAGCTTGCAATCACTAGCTCCAGGTTTTTGAAATTCTTCAAACAAGGGACAAAAAATGCTCTTTTTGCATCTTTTTGCCTTTTGTTAATAGTAGTAGGAAATAAAATCTTTTCAGTCGCTGTGACAGAAATACAATTAATACATGTCGAGCAAGAGATGCACTTAAATCTTTTAAAGGATTACTCTGTGGTTTTACCTGAATTACCATTTGATGTATCAGCTAAGATCAAGAGCGAATTTCCCATTCCTGTATCACATGAATACTTAGGAAGAACTGCCAGAATAGACAAACCTGAATTTACTGTCCTCTGTCTAGAGCCAGTTGGGAACAGAACATACAGAGCATAGGGGAACAGTAAGGATGTTAAATGTACCACCTGATGAGCTTTTGTGCAAGCTCAGCCCACCCAGAAAAATCCCTGGCTCTTTTCCTCCTTGAGGCAACCTCTCTGAATGTCACTTAAAGCTGACCCCTCTGCCTTCTCAGTTCTTTCTGAAGTGGGATCCCCACATCACCTCTCTTCCAATGCCACATGAATTTCTGGACCTTTTACTATTTTGGAGAAATCACTGAGGGGGAAGAGCTAAGTAAAGCCTGGGGGAAGGATGGGTGTTTCTGTTTGCATAACACCAGGACAACAGTGTCAAGCTACTCCACAGCATTTGAGTGGTATTTGTTATCCCTGAGTCCTGCATTTTAGAACAAGGAATTCAAGGCCTGGAGCAGAGGAATTATGTGCTCAGAGTAATGCAGCAGGTCAGTGACAGAGGCTGATTTCTTGTCTCCTGGCTCAGATTCACTTAACATTAACTAGCAGGGGGTGGAATTTTTATTGTCAGAGAGTTGAGTAATTGTACATAATAGATGGTTTTCTCCATGAAACCATGAAAAATTGAAAATCTGCAAAATTTTTTTTTAAAAGCTATCATTATTCTTTAATTTATTTGGCCATATGCCTCAGTGTTTTCCAGTAATTGCTCAAACAAGAACAGATAATTAACCAAGAAGGCAATAAAACTATTAAAAAACCTGAATACAGATAAGCTTTTAGTGATGCTTTCAACCTACTGGAACAGCCCTTTGAAAGGGTTTCACAGCTTGTTCTCCATCATGGCTGAGTATTCCGCAGCTCACAAGAGTCAGAGGCTTCCACAGAGCTCAGGCCAGGTGAGAACTGAGCTGTGGGAGCAGCAGGATGAGCTCTGCTGGGATACAGCTGGGGAATGATCCCATATTGTACTTCTGAGGGCACCAAATGATACTTCTGTAAGCTCTTCCCAAAAGTAGGACGTATTTTTCTCCAGAGGAGATCTTAGAGAAGGGATGTGGCACTTGGAATTAAGCTAAAGGAGAATAAACCCAACTGTGTTTAAATATATTAAAATGTATGAATAACGTGGTACGTGCAGGTATGTTCATTGCATTGTTCGAATTCCCTGTACATTCACACCCTCAATTTAAACTGTAATTCACATTTTCATTGTAAAGAATTTTATGTCTGTTACAGGAATTTTGTTTTAAGTGCTGTATCTGAAAAGGGGAAAAATGTTCAGCTGGGGGAAAAAACACCCTTTACAGGGTGTGCCTGAGTGGTGCTGGGTGCTGGACCTTCAGTACAGTTTGCTAATCAGCATCAGAGCAGCTTCTGGGGTCCTGGTGCTCCTCAGCTGTGGTGAGGAAAGGCTCTGTGTACCACTGCTCCAGCCCACATCCACCTGAAACACGGGTGTAGCAAAAGGCACAGCTTATCTCTGCTCTTCATGATTTACTTCATACTCATGGTCTTACAGGCCATTCAGACCTTCAATTTTCTGTCGTGAGCAAACTCAAAAAACAGGACAGAAATAGTTTCTTGGCACTAGCAAGCCATTCTTTACATAGCTCAAATTGATTTATTCAGGTCAGAAATCAAAGCCAGTTTCATTTCTGCAGCTGGCAGGATAACTATTAAAGTTTAAAACCTTCACCAATGTGAGTACCTCAAAAATCATACTTCTGTCTGAATATTTTATCTGCAACATTTACAAGTGACATCTAAGATCACGGTAACTGAAGGAAATGGGAGTGGAAAATGTTTCTTCTTATTATTTCAGTTGTGTTTACTTCATGCATGCAGCACCATTTTGCATATTGCCCCTCATAGCTTTGCCTGCAGAAGCATGAAAGCAATAATTTTCACCCTGTTTACATGGGTGTTTCACTCAACAGAAAGAGGGAGAAGAGCAGTGGAGAAAAATGTGAAGATTTTATCTATAGAAATTGGTCATAAGTCTGACTGGCTGGACTAAAAGTACATGTAACCTATTTTTAAAAGAGTATATTCTTGTATGACTTTCCTTTTTGATCTTGCTGAAGTCTACAGAAATGTAGATAAGAATAGGTGAGAGTCAGAAAATAATAGTCTGTTGTTTTAATGAGTTCTTGGTCTTTTGTTAGACAAAACCAATAATTATGAAGAACTCAATTTCGCTCACTCTCTTTGCTTACTATTTTCTCCATAAATTTTTATGCTCTTGTATCATAGCAAGGCATTTTTCACCACTGTGATTTTTTTCTATTATTTTAATTTTCTTTCTAAAATATTTCTATTTTCTTTCTAAAATATGTAATCATGTAATCACTCCCACAATACCAATCTGTTTTAATGATAACATGGATATCTAGGTGTCTAGTACTAAAAAAACAAAGAAAAAGGAAAACAGACCTATTAGTTTTAGTGCAGGTCCTTGTAATGCAAAATAAAAAAAACTGAAAAATGCTTTATTTTTCATACCTGAGTGGAAATGTGAGTTAACATCTCATATCTCTGAGATATTGCCCAGTAACCACTAACAACGTGGAATCTTCTTACAAGCCCAAGTGCAGCTTTTCCTCTACTTTGACTTTATGGCTCCATTCAAGTTCAGAGACTCTTTTTTTCTGAAATTGCAGTTGAATCACAAAGCAAGAAGAAAAAATCTGTTCTTGTTCATGTCTAGTGTCTGCTTTGCAGCCCTTTGTGTCTCACTCTGTGCCCAGAGACTGCCCTACACCTACACCTGCCACAAGAAGAATTATGTTTACACTGTTCTTACTAGCACAGATACTCCCAGGTCAGAAGTTTCAGACTGGTTCAGAAAGATATCTGGCTCTGTGGATAGGATTCAAATATTTTCCTTACTTATCTGATGACACAAGTGCTGCTTTAGTTTGGTTTTCATGGTTGCACATGCTGATGATGATGCAGTGTTTGACTGAAATCACCAAAGGACCCAAGAAGTTGCTGACTGTCCTCTGAGATGTGTTTTGTGATCTCAGTCTCTGCATGGACAGCCACAAAAACAGACTTCTAGTCAAAGGGATCATTGTTCCCATCATTATGGGCAGATCAGTCTGTGATTTTGCTGCTAATGCTGATACCAGTGTTTTGATGTGCAGAACGTAATGGGGATAATGAATACTAGCCCTTTCTGCTGTGTAAACAATACTGAATGAATGTGTTACTTGCAACGCCTAATTTTGATTTAAAAATGCACTAGAGCACTTCTTAACCTGCTCTGATATGAATTCAGGGTGAATAGCATCAACAATGTACTTTGTCTTGTGAGTATTAATTAATTTTATTCTCTCTGCTACAGTATTCAAAACCAGATAGGCACCCGGGGCCTATTCTGCACAAAGTTATGGAGTCTAGTTTTTCAGGCCCTCAGTCCTTCCCAGAGGCCTTGTCTCCTGACAGAGGAACCCAGCCCATCAAGCAACACAGGTGAGCAAATGTCTGTGTGGTGAGAGATTAGGCTGGCAGCTGCCCAGGGAGGCAGTTGTAGAAGTGCTGATAGGTGTGCAAGGTTACGGTGTGGCGGGGCTGGGTGAGCTGCTGAGTGCCATGGTGCCAGCAGAGCCTCAGCCGCCTTATTAAGCAGATGTCCAAGCATTTTCTTAGCTGCAGACATAAAAGGTAACAGCAATGCTCACTGCTTTCCCCTGTGGTTTGTGCCAGCCCTGCAGGAAGCATTTACAGACACCATCCAAGCTGCAGGCACAGCCCAGCCAGTGGAACAGCTGTAGAAGGAGGAGCCATTAAAAAAAAGACTTTGCTTATCGGTGTTCATGAATTTAATGACTCATTTGCTGCAGAAAGACTTGGTTGCAAACTCCCAGCCTTTTTCACTGTTTCTTTAAACAAAAGATACTTGGAGTGAATAACGACTTATTTATGAAAACATGGTGGCCTTTGAAAACGAGGCTTAAAAAAGTTTGGATGGTGGTTTCGAAGAGAAAAAAAGAAGAGGAATGTCACCCATCACCAGATGAGATTCAGATTAGAATTCTGCTTATAACTGGTTTTGGATGAGAAAGAGGGCAGGTGCTTCATTACAGGACTAGAAACCAAACCAGAGTCTGGTGTAAGCAATAGTGTTGGTCGAATGACAGTGGTAACATCTGGTCCAGGCACAGAGAGAGAGAAAAAAGGCTGAGAAAAACGAGTTTGGAATTTTTTCAGCTAGATAATCTGGAGTGGAAGACTTGTTTATTAAAAGGATTTTTTTTTAATTACTAAAAAAAAAAAAAAGTCTGGGATTGCATGAGGTTGTGATCTGGCTTCTGTAGTATTTGGTGCTCTCAGCCAGCTGTGCTTTTTTCTCATTTGAATGAGTGATTTGTTTAACGGACAGAGTGCCACATGTGAGCCAGAAAGGGAGTTTTGGGTCTTATCTGCTTTTACCTTACTTAAGCCTTTAATTTGGCATGAAAAAATAATGCCAACTGTCACGTCAGATCCATTTCTTAGGTCTTTTTCCTTATTACACTGAGATTTTTAAAATATGCTTAATAATTTTATTAAACATAGATGAACTATGGGACTGCTGCCTACAATGCTTTTTACAGAAGTTCTGGGAAGAATTTTATCACCATTTAGTCACAACATGAAGTTCAGAAAAAAAATCAGTGACATTCCCTTACCTTTTAATAGTGTGATTGCAATATCCAAGAAATGTCTTTGCTTCAGAACTAATGTAAGAAGTGGGATGACTTTATAATTTATAAAGAATTCTTTTTTAGTTTTAAAGCTCAAAATTAATTATACAGGGCCCTTGCTTTATGAAACATTCAACAGACTTGAAGACTTGCAAGACTGTCTTTAATTCATGCACCATGTGACAGCTTCCTAATTTATTTTCTAAATAGTGTTCACTGAGGACAAATGGTCAAATGTGGCCAAATGAGGATTTTATACTAAATATCCCTCCATTTCATTCCAAACCTGACTGAGCCTGGAAAAATTATATCAGCTCTGCAGGTTCTCTCTTTTATGCTTTTGTTAAATTCTACCGTTGTTTTATTTCTTCTTGCTACGGAAATACTTTGCTCTACATCCAGACCTGTTTTCTCCACTGGTGTTTTCAAGAACACTAATGATAGGTGATCATTTCATAAAATCAGGGGCTGGCTGTTTCCACGTCCTAAAACTAATGCAATTTTGGCCTGGCAGTAAGACTGTCAATGTAGGGAATCACTTGGAGTTGCTGAAATATGACTGACAGAGACCATATAATTATTTCACTCAGATTATGGATAATAGCAATTTTCTGTCTCTACCAACCTCAGCTACACAAAAAGAATTAATGCAGATATTAAGTTGAAAACTGAAATTTAATCTCAAAAAATATTTTCCCTGTGCTATTATTAATATCCTAAAATATTTTGCCTGCATTATGCACTACTATTACAGTAGAAGAATGTTACATCTTCTGCTTGCATATGTAAAATAACTCAGAACTGTCAGAATTCAAAAATTAACAAATGTGTTTAATCAGTAAACTTCCTGCAAAGTATACAATGTGCTCAAAAATTCATCTTGGATTATCTGTTGATCTTGGTAAGAAGAAAACCCATACTGTCTTATTTTCTAGTAGATAGAAATAAATTAGAGTTTTGTTAATTATGGGTTGAGTTGTGATCCCTTTGAATAGCAGTTTTCCTGGTAATTAGTCATCCTGACTTTCATTCATTGATTCAGTCATCCTTGATTTTAGAGGGATTCATTTCAGAGAATGCCATGATGAAAGCCAAATGCAGAGGCTTTCAGCCTGGAGCAGTTGTATTGTCTTAAAAAAATGCCAAAATAGGATAAACTTACCCTAAAATTAATAATAATTTGTTTTTTTCATTTGGGAAGCATTTTACTCTTTATGCTGCTAATATAAGTGATTCAGTTTACTGTAGAGGAAAGAGTAAATTAAAGTTATTCTGCAAATAAGGCTATTGAATTTGAAAGAGCAAGTACAGATAAACTAAAGCAACTAAGAATGTAAAGGCAGAGGAACCTGAAAGGAAGGAGGTGTAAGGAATCTGCTATTTTCCCAAAGAAAAAGCAAAGCTGATGGTGGGACAGAGATAATAATTGAAGCAGTTTGTGCAATCCTGAATTAATAGATTTCATTTTTTAGGTTAGGATGACTATTTGAGGATAACAGTAGAATATGAACAGAATTAAATGTATGAAAATAGACATTCCTACAGTCAAAGTGGAAGTAAAATGTGGAAATCAAAGCTCTCAAGATGGTTTGGTTAATCTTGATCCAAAAAGAAAAAAAATCTGGAGGGAGAACCAGCTAATGAAATTTCATGTCTGGGAGCAAAGTCTATAAAAATGGGAACTGTGACATGAGAGGATGGATTAGCAAGTGTCAAATATTTAGGATGATGAAGAATTTATCAAAGTAACTAGGAACCAATTATGTTGAATAGTCAAGACTTCAGGACAAATATGGGGGAAGAAGATTCTTGGGGTAGATATAAAAAAGGAAAAAATTGTTTACTATCTTACCAATACAGGTACTGCAACATATGCACTGATGATTGTATTTGGTGTGGGTGAGTCAGATCTCTACACAAGCTCAGTCACTGTTGTCATATGTGTCTACTGCCTTTAAGGGGAGAAAGTAGGGGGAGGCAGAAAAGCTTCAATGTGGATACACAGAGGTGGTTGAAAGGGAGATATTAAGGACTTGTGTTGAGAAGGTAGGACATTCACCACTGCAGCACTCAAAGAATTACTCAGCACTGGAGTCAGACTTTGTTCAGTGCTCTTGTGCATGACCTTGGCACAAAAAAAGCTGGAACACGACACAGCACAGCATGAGAATGCACCACTGTTATCTCACCTGCTTAAAATGGCCTCCCAACTGCCATGGACTCAAATTGCATTCCCAGGCTAAGATGAGGAATGAATGATTGATGTTCCACAGAAAATGCTAGAAAGTCTGTCTTACATCAGTGTTCAGTTCAGGAGACTGGAAAGGGTGTATGGCTGCTGCTTATAAACACACGAGAGCAAGCACAACGAGAAGTAAAAGACCTATTTAAAATGAAGGAGTGTGGTGGCACATATGCCAGCTGAATATTCATCAGAAGTAATTTGAAACTGAAAAGAAGTCTCAAAGTTTTTAATATAGAACAACTTTCTGTAATAGGAGCCTGGATATTGTCATCAATTTAGGGTGGAGGTTGACCAAAGCACTGCAGGGAGCATATGATGAGGTTATGGCAGATGATTAAACTCAGTGCCACTGAGGTATCTCAAATGTTCTGTTCCCTTTTCCTGTTGTTCCATCACCAGGACGGTGACCAGATGACACAGGTGGCACTGAAGGATTTTCATAGAGTTCCAAAGTCCCTGAGCAGCCTCAACATGGGTTATTCCCAAATACGAGAATATTATGATGCTATCAATAATGCTCACATTTCAGAAATTGGGAGCAGATTTGTAGCTGTAGGCTGTATTTATTAATACTGAAATTGGTTGAAAGTCTCTGTAGTTGATTCATACAAATGTTAGCACTAGATTGTCTAACAGCACAAAAAGGTGGCTCCTAGGGAACATCAGAGGACACTGGCAGCTAGCTCTGTCCTTGGGGTATGTATTTACTGGGTGCTTTGCAATTAACTCAAAAGTACTACAGAAATATTCCAGAGTTACTGTAAAAACACTGCTGCTCTTCTCTTCATGAGCATGGTTAACTGCATTTAGGAGTGTGTCTGTGCCCCAAGAAGACAATGCTCCTCCTGTAGGATCAGACTTTGTTTTCACTTAGTCGTTCAACCCAAAGAAAACTCTCGCAGAAAACAATTTGCAACAATGAATCCCAAGTTCTTAATTAACTTTGGGATGGTTGAACTGCTTTTTTCAAAACATTAATTCATCAGAACTGTATTGCTCCCTAGTTTGTGCCTCACTTGTGAATCAGTTCATGTATATTCTGATTTTTTTATTCTGGAGTAACTGATTGATAGATTTTAAGGATATATCTGCTACAGCTTTATGTATTGGTCTATTTTATTGAACAGCTCAGTCATGTGGGCTGGTTTTTTTTACCCAGTTAGACTGGAGTGCAGGGAGGAAGAAACCATAATGTTGGCTAAAGGAAAATAAATTCCCTGAAGAAACTGAAAAGACATTGTTTGCCTGAGAGGGAGGAATTTTTCACATGAGCAGCAGAGAAGTCTGAGAGGGACATTACATTTGCATCGCAGATATTCATATCAGTTCTTTGTAAAAGGAAAAACTTTTCTGTGCTGGAGATCCTTTTCCATAGAACTTTTAACAGAAATTCTTAGGGGTTTTTTGGTGCCTGGAGAAACGAGTGTTGTCCTGCAGCTTGCAGCTGCACTGTCTGTAAGTATTCCTGATCCTTAGCAAATTTGTCTTGTCCATGACCACAAATGATTTTTATTCTTTCTTTCCTCAGGCTTGTTTTTTTTTTTCTGTCAGAAATGTTGAAAGCATAAAAACCTCTCATTAGCAACAAATTGGTTGCTTAGACCCTGTCAGTGCTGGAAGTTCTACGGCTGCAGGACAGAGGCAGATCCCTTTGTCTCAACCTGTGCTGCAGTTCATACCCATTACCTTAGGTGTAGCTGTATGTGGTGAAATTATGTCTATTACAAATAGAGCTTTTGTGAATTTGCATATGAATACTATTAGATAGGAGACCATGTGCTCTCATCCAACAGGGAAGATGCTCAAAGGCATCAAACCAACCACAAATTAAACAATTAAAATCTCTATTTTCAAAGATTCGTAATCAATCTAAAGTTTGTTCCTTACTTTTGTATTACATTGATGACTACACTCAAGTCAGTAAAAACCCCAAAAATTCATTATCTATCACAAATTATTCATTCACCTGCATCTTTTGAGATCCCCTGCTGTATTAATCTCAGGCTCTCCTGAGCAGAAATTGTCAATCATTTTGTGTGGTGGTAGTGTTATTTTACAGAATATGAACTGTAACTTGCAACTCAAACTCAGCCTTCAGAACTGAGAGGCCAGTAGTACTTCAGGTTTTTAAAAAGGTTTTTTCACAGCCTCCTTAGTAGCAAAGGAAAAATCTTTTTAAGGAAGTATCAAAAATCCTGGAGGGAATGCTATTGCCATGGGTTGTTGGTCTTTTCAATTAAAAAGCACTAGAAGAGTAAAGGTGTGGAAGAAAACAGAGCTTAGACTGTGATGGAACACTGATAGCCTGAACAGTAGGACAGAGAGTGTTGAATTTATTTCGTATTTTAACTTTGGGCAGGAAAGGTTGATTTTAATGGAAATGTACACTCAAAGAGAATTTGTCCAAGGTACTTGGAACAAGCAAGAATTGCTTTGGGAGTAGATGTGGCCCTAACTATAAATAAAGTTCCCACTAGGAACTTTATGCAGATTATTTTTAAGTCACATTATAATAGGGAAAAAGAAGCAAACTTCTCAAAAGTCTTTTGAATTTTGTCACAAGTTGGAATTATTCACACAGCCAAAAATAATGACTCGTAAAAGGCATTTACAAAACCTATGTTATCATTAAAGATGTAATAGAATATGAGGTAACATAGGCATCTCTGAGACCCAGAAGATGCCAAGAGAAATAAGAGTTGTTGCAAAATGAATATTCAGTCACACCATGCAGTACAGAGGCCTCTTTGCCATAAAAATGGGTTGTGCCTTGCCTTAGTTCTGTGTTCCCATATTTTTGCATTGACAAATTTATGGTTTATATACCAAAACTGTGGATTCTAGATACTTTTCCATTCCTGCGTGAAATAAAAAAAAAAAAAAAATCCATTCTCCTTCCAGAACACCAGAAAAATACTTACAAAAGCACTTTTCTAAAATGAGTAGAACACTATTACTTGTTTTTACCAAATTCAAGTTTCTATTATATAAAGAAACGACACACTATTTATCAATATATATAAACAAGAAAAGAATCTGTTTATAAAAAAAGAATAAAACAATACAGAAATCTTGTTCAAGGTGGAGAAAACTTGTCTTAGCTTCTTCAAGCTGCAGTTCATAAGCTTCACTTATATTCCTCACTTACACTTTTTTCTCAATTTAATGGTTTTGTATCAGGAAGCAGCCCCTCGTAGGCTGACAGAAGATATATTGGGCTTTCAGTTTAGGATCTAATTTTGAATTCAGCTGTGGCTATGACAGAACTGTATTGTTTGTTTATAATGTCTGAGGACTCAACTGTGTATAGCAGGATTGTGATATGCAGCATGGAAAAGAGAAACATCCTTCATCAAGTGCAAGAAAACATTTCATATACTGGGCAATTATTTTCATTCCTAGAAAAGAGGTAATGTATTAAATATGGCATAAACAGCAGCTAATGGTGGATTGGACTATTATATTTCCATAGAGAGTTTCTACTGACATCATAGACTGCCACAGCAAAGTTTATATGAGCAGTAAGCCATGCATTATTAATCGTGAACCTTTACTTTGCAGAATTTTATGCTTTTGGTGTGATAATTTTTGCTGTACTCTTGGTGTTGTTCCTAGAAGTCTTTCGTCATGCTGCAGCCCAGGACAAAAAAGTGGGATGCTACATAGAAATGCCTTTCGGAGGACTCCTCCCTTGCCTCGGGGTAGGTTCAATGGAATTACAGGACCAGCATATCAACAGCTCGAAGAGTCGAGGATCACAGACCAGGACACGATACCTTGTCACGGGTGAGTGTACCACACCTGAAGTGAGCCAGTTAGTGGCTTTTAAAAGAGTGATTTTTAAAATAAAACAATGCACATTGCGAAGTTGGTTTTCTATAGACTGAAGACTGATAGCTTCATACAGGTTTGTCTCTGAAAAGGCACAAAAAATACACGATTTTTTTTTTTTCTTTTTAAATTCAGTTTATTAGAACATTGATTGTGAGCTCCAGCTGTACATAAGGTCTGGGTTTCAGAAGTGCTCCTGAGAACCTACAGCTGCCTTTGAAATCTTTTGCAATTGCTAAGATAATTTGAATAATATTTTCATATCCCTATAGATTTCTAAAGACTTTCCAGAATATTACAGGCGTGTTTTATATAAAAATAGGAGTGGTGTCTGAAATGGAATAAAAACCCCACCCAGTTTCGCCTGTAAGTCACAGTGAAACTCTTCACTGTGACTTACTGGTGAAACTGGTGGGGTTGGGTGTCTGGTGACTTCTTTTAAGTAAGTTTGACTCACACTTGTGTCCTTGTTACTATTTGCTTCTTCTGAGGAAAAAATTGTTTATTGCCTCTTGCAGTAAATATATTATTGTTCATTTGTATGGTATGTGCATATCATACAAATACATAGCCTGGTGAAAATTTCCTGCTGAAATTGCAACCCTTCCAGAAAGGAGCAGGCTGGCATGGCAGCCTTCCCTCTCCAGTGGCAGAGTCGTATGATGCAGGCCCTGAGAAGTGCTGTAGCCTCCTCCCAGGCTGAGGAGTGAGGTACAAAACAGCAGAGCTGTGGGTAATTGTATTTACTCCTGTCTAGGAAATCAGTGTGTGATTACATGTTACACATACCAGCTTGTACTGGGCTGTATTTTAAATTGGCAGTTCTGCAAAATTTGATATTGGGAGCAGACTGTGACCCCTTCTGGCCTCAATCCACTCAAGCACTTCATCTGTATTTTGTGCACTAAGGATGTTTACTCTCTAAATATCTGCTGGTTTCACAGTGTTGATGTTCTCGTTGGATTTCCGGCCCAAATGAAAGGTTCCCTTGTCCCCTGCAGAAGTTACACTACTTCCTTTCTTCTCCTTTTTCACCTCCATCTTTCCCTATAGGGATGCACAAATCAAAGTGGTTTATCTCCCTAATTGTGTGAGCATTCTGAACTTCATCCACCAGCAGCCTGGCTGAAGTGTAGCCATGTCTACAGGTAGAACATGGGGGTGTGTGTATATCAGTGTAATTGTTTACAAGGCTGACCCAAAGCCTGGAAGAGCCACTGGAATGATTCCCATCCATCTTAATGGACCTTGCTGTCAGGCTCATACACTGCACACCTTTAGCCACAGGGCTTACAGCAAAGCTGCTGGGACTATGCTAAATAAAATCCATTTCATATTTTAAGTTTCAGTCCCTTCTGTCTCTCTTTGATATCTGTTCTTAAAGGAGGCAGTAAAATTATTGTGCTTCTTTCAGTTTCATTCTTTAATTTAGACTCTTACACTGTATGACATAATTACTGTTGAATATCTATAAATGTTTGCTTTTGTTGCTTGGTTTTAGGAAGAGGGTGGAGAGAGAGCTGCACTTTGAAACACATGCACATGAATTAATTTATTCAGACAAAATAATTTTTCAGATAAAAATCCAGATATATTTCTTTGGAGGAACTGTGGTTCTAGGAAAGTTAATTATAGGAAAATGTAATTAAGGTTCTGCAATTATAGTTCTAAGTCTCAGTCTATTGAAAACAGCAGCAGTCTTGTGTCACACACAGAAGCATGGATCAGTTTGTAATTAACCAAAAGCCAAGTCTCACATGGTTTAGATGTAATATCCCTTCTAGATTAATACTTCACCTGTTGCAAACAATGTATGCACTTTAATTCATCCTCAGTTCTCCTTTGAAAGCCCTGTGAGCACAGGACAGAAACATGTAACTCTGGCATAAAATTGGTGTTTCTTTCTGTATTTCAAAAAATACGGAAATACGCCAGGCATTTCATTACATGTCACTGCTGCTGCCACTTAGTTTTCAAAACACCAAGAATAATTGAATCTCTATTGTGGAACTGGAAAATGCTACTGTTTTCTCACCAAACCCATTTTAATTCAGTCTTTTCTTGGTTTTGCTTATATATCATCCATATAATACATACATTGCATGAAATTCATTAAAAACATTCACTCCCTTTGTTTTCAGGGTGCAGCCCAGAATATATTTAGGGCCTGAATTACCAAAAAAGGGACTAATGCAACTGATGCGATCTCTCCAGCTATAGTCGTTTGAACAATTATATATAAGCAAAGGAAACAAGAATGGGCACAACCCAAAGGTCTGCACTGTTTTGTTTTCATTTATTTTTTTTAATTGTCCTCCCTCAGGAGTAATATCCCTGATCAGTATTTCATTCATCCTGAGTCTTGAGAGCTGGTGTAAAAAGCCCCTCCATGAATGGCTACAGGTGTGTCTAGGCATAGTGCCAATGTAATTAACCCAGGCTGAGTCTCAGATGTGAAACAGCTGCAGCTACAGAGCATGGACAAGAAGTTCTAGCACGTACCCCAGAAAGCTGCTTGTACTATTATTCCCCTGGGTCCCACTTCCCAGAGCAGAATCTCTTTCCCTCACCCAGCAGCAAAGTCCCAGCACTTCCTCCTTATCACAGAGCTCCCAGATGCTCCTTCTGGGGATGTCAGGAGAGTTCTGGTACAGGGCTGTGCAGAGCTCCACGTGTGCACGTGTGAGGGCAGGGGGATGTGTGCAGCAGTTGGACGAACTCAGTGCCATCACACACGAGTTAATTACAGGTCAGTGATGTTCTGCTGGAAATGAGCCTAAAGTTTTCTCCTGCTCCCTCCTGTCTGACACCTCTCCAGGAGGATGGGGCCAGAGGAAGCCTTTCCAGTTAATTACTGTTTGTGCCAATACTGGACTACTGCAGTTTCATGAGATTCAGTTTCTTTTCCTTAACTCTTTTTCTGCTCATACCAAAAATCAGGACAGACATGTGAGTAAAGGGATATTCCTAGTGAGGTCCAGCAGGCTTAAGGAGCTTTTGGAATAATACCCTTCAAGTCAGAGCACCTGCTTCCACGCCAGATCTAAATGTTGCTCTCCTCATCCATGGATAGAACATATTAGATTCACCATTAGCTTGCCTTATTAAATAGTGATAAGCTGATTATAAATAAATTATGTTCTGGTACTGAGGTGATGTCTGTGCTCCTTAGCAATCATGACTGGTAATACAGTAACTCATAGAGCACCATATTTCTAGAAGTACTAATTTCAGATGGGAAACATCCTTTCTTTTTGCTTTTTTTGGTCATTGTTTATTTTATATTTAGTATACTTTCCATTTCTATTTTTTTTAAGTATTTCTTGTCAACAAAACAGAATTTGGCTTTGAAACAAAATGGAAATGTTGGTAAAAATTCATTAAGTTGCCTCACAATAAATAAAATCATGTAAAATATGTATTAGTGGAGGATAAAGGATTTTTTTTTAAAACGGTATTACAGTATTAAGAGTACACAGACATTTGCTCAAGTCCTATATATTAGCTCTATTTCCAGATGAAATACAATAAAACAAATCAGGCCAACATTATGAGTATGGACTATTGAAAAACAAATGTTTTTCAGAGGGACGCTGCACTTAGATGCTCTGCTTGTTTGAAGGGGAGTACAGACAATCATTTCTGTGTAAATAAAGACTACACAGCCATGAGTGTTTAATGTTCCTTTTATCTGCACTTTTTAAAAGTGTTTTCCTGAAACAACCTGACAACAACGACAACAACAACAATTTGACATTGAGAGTTCTGACATTGGAGAAAGTATCAATCCATTTCCCCAATCAGAAATGTAGGACTAGAATTCCAAATTTAATTGCCAAGAAAATTAATAATACATTCTAGCTTTTGAAATGTTTTAAAAAGAAATTTCTATTATTCTCATATACTGGTGGGCAAAATGAGACTGAGAGAAAAGCAGATTTGAGAATCAAAACCAGTCTCCAGAGCCTGTTGTTTTCCCCAGGGCCCCACCACGGCCAGGTGCTCCTCTATTGCAGGAGAAAATTGTGTGAATCTCTTCAGCACCATTTGCTAAATCTCACACAGTGTCCCTGCTGCTGGTTGCATCTGACCGCTTGATGTACAACGAGAACTCTTTTTCACTCTTTCCAGGTATTCATCCAGTGGTTTAAAAACTCCTCAGAATACTTCAATAAATATGCAACTGCCTTCAAGAGAGACAACCCCATATTTTAATAACGTGGATCAGAAGGACTTGGTCGGCTATTCCTCTTCAAGGGCCAACTCCGTTCCCATCATCCCATCTGTGGGCTTGGACGAAGCCTGCATGCAAATGCAAAATGTTTCTGAAGTAACAGGCATCAAATGGTGCAAAAACTCCTATTCTGCTGAACTTGTCAATGTGAGTTCCCCAGTCAGTAATTGTCTAATAGCAGAACAACACGAAGTGAAAATATTGCTAGAAACTGTGCAGGAGCAGATCCGGATCCTGACGGACGCGCGGCGGGCGGAGGACTTTGAGCTGGCGAGCATAGAGGCGGCGAGCGGCGCGAGCGAGAACACGGCCTTCCTGCCCATGAGCCCCGTGGCCAAGGCAGAGCGAGAGGCACAATTTGTCTTAAAAAGTGAAACGCAAAGAGACTCGGTATTGACCAAGTGACTCTGTGTGGGGGCTGTGGGAGGGGAAATGAGAGATCTGTGCATTCGATGCTTTGCTAAACAGGAAGGGAGGAAGTTAAATACAAATTATTTATATGCATTAATTTAAGAGCATCTACTTAGAAGAAACCAAATAGTCAATCGCCCTCATATCATAGTGTTTTTTAACAAAATATTTTTTTAAGGGAAAAGTTCCAGGAGGGATGAAGCGTGCTTTCAGGTGCTTTCTAGGCAGGATTACACAGTTTCAGTTACAGAGGATTGTACCGTGGTCCTGTTCAGCTGGCTGAAGGCTTAGGCTATGCATCTCTTTTTCAGTAAAGGCCAAGTACCGTTCTTAGATGCATTTCTGGTTTCAGGGCAGCACTGCAGCAAGCTGCTGGGCAAGGATTCAGACCCTGGGGAACACATCCTGTGGGCCCAACGCAGATCCAGTCCCCTCTCCCCCTCTGCTCTTGATTCCAGGTCGCACCACAAAAACAGGGACACAGACACCTACTTCTGAGTTCTTGTACCTGCTGTGGAATGACGACAACATCCCTGAATTGAACAGATGCTTAACTCTCAACCTTAATTTGATGTGTCAGTCAGCCCAAGAAACTCAATGGAATCATTTAGGAGCTTTGGGATTGGCCAAGAGTAGGAGCTGGATTGGGTCTGTAGAGATTCAGTGGTCAGGAGCCCACAGCTGCTCCATCTTCTGAGCTTTGCCTATCAGAGCTGCCTTGGTGGAGAGTAGAAGAACAAGACAAAATGCACAAGTATGTAATACAGCAGGTTTGGGTTTGGTTTCTGGTTTGGGTTCTTTTCAGTGGAAGCATAAACTCCGTTGTTCATTAGCACCCCTCAACATTTCTAAACTTTTACACTCTGGAGGCATTTGTAAGCTCTCAAGGAGCACTTAGTGTGTGTGTATTTTTTTTTAACTTATTTTTTATTATGGCTTGTTCAGGGAAGAGTCAGGGAGATCCAATATGGTCAAAATCCAGCCAATAAGTGTCCACGCTGCCTAATTTGTTCCTGCGTTCAGTTCTCCAGTCACTTTATTTAATTATGGCTTAGGCTTGTGAACTTTAAAGCTTCAACCCAGCAGCTGTTTCAGTATGGGCAAACCACAGGCATGCAGAGATCTGACTCTAATGGAGCTTTCTAAGAGCAGATGGTTTCCACCAAGTCACTCCCTGCAGGGGATCAAGGCCTTAGAGAGGAAGTCTCATTCCCTGGTTGCTGTATCCTAATCACATTATACGCACTTTTTGCATCAGCTTTCTTTTGAGTCCCTCTTCCTCTCCACCCCCCCCAAACTGTAACAAAATGTGCCAGTAGTGCGATGAATTGGGTTCAGTGACACATGTTACTGGTTATATTAGTGTTAAAATATCTGCTTATTCTCGGGGGGGCAAGAAATCAACTATAATAAATAATTGCTAAATAGCCTTCCCTGGTTAGTGTCAGGAGATTGATTTAAAAAATTACAGTATATGCAGAATTTATTAAAATATTCCTTTGAAGCAAAATAATTGTTAAATTTATTAACGTGCCCCAGACTTTCTAGTTCACAAGTCTCAAGACTTCCCAGAATAGCACAATCAGTCACGCAGTGCTGTTGTATGTTGAGTCAGAATAAAGCAATATTTTAACCTCTGTCAAGTAAATTTGGATAAGAAATGCTGAAGGTGTATGTCTTTTTTTTTTTTTTTTTTTTTTTTTTTTTTTTTTTTTTTTTTGTTAAGGCAGTAAAAAAAATTATTCACAGTCTTCATTCAGCAAGTCTTATTTTGGGTTGCTTTTGTGGTTATGGGGGTTCTTTTAAAGATAAAGTTGATTAAATTGTCCTGTTTACAGAATTTTCTACAGCTGTAATCTTTGCTGTGTGTTTTCAACAGAAATATATTTGAGGGCAAACTATTTCATGCCCCAGGATGGAGTGTGAGTTGTTCAGACTCCCTTCTGCAAAGACACAGAGCTTTGGTTGTAGCAGTGAGGTGGGATCCCCGTGGGGTTTGGGCTCGCCCTGATGTTTTCCTGTAATATGTGGTGGCTGAGCACATTCTCACTGTGCATGAGCCGAGCTGATACGGCCCCAAGCCCACACCAGATAAACCCTCTGAAAGGCAGGGAGAATTAGGTGGGCCTCAGCTTGGCATCCCTACAATCGTTAGACTTTTCTGTCAACACCATTTGCATCCCCCCATCTCAGGACATGAGCAAAGGGAGCTTGCCTCTGCCCATAAGCTCTGTGAACACACCTGTAATATAAAAACTGGGTACTATTTAAAGCTCTGGTTCAACCATTTGCAAAGGGTGATCACAATTAATAAATTGTTCACCATTAATTTTATTGAGATGGTCTCTCTGCAATACAGTGCAGAATCCTGCCCAAAATTATATTTAAAAATTAAATCTTCTCAATTCACATGCAAGATCTTCCCTCCCCTAAGCTCTGCAAGTTCACCTCTGGCAACATAATGGAAACACACAGCGAGATTTCAGTTGAAGAAAGAACCATATCATAAGCAATGCCTTTAGGGATAGAATGTGTTCATGCAGCACCCCCAAAAGACCCAGAAAGAGGAGACGAGCAATGTATTTCAGAGAATGAAATGTTTTACTGAATGATAGCTGAAGATCTGAAATGGTGAGGATATCTTTGGTTCATGTTAGAGATACGATCTTGTACTCAGCAAAGGATGTGTGACTGTTATATGTTAACTGTTCTATTCAGTTCTCAGCATGTTTGAATAGAGAGACGTTAATATTAACCAATGACAGACTAGTGTATTATTTGTTAAGAGCATCGCTTCAGATCTTATTGAAACTGTCATTGTTTGCAGAGGAAAACAAGAAGGGTTGAAAACATCCAACTAGGTAGCCTTAATGTTGTTTGTGTGGCTCTCTAATGCAACTGTTTTCCTCTGTGGACCTTCCTGTTTTACAGTGAACGGGGCAACATTTTCTCTGAGGTCTGACAATTAATTGTGTAAAGGATCCATATGAAAGTCGTACTGAAACAGCCAAAATGGTAGGCCAAATTTTGCTTTACTTCTGGTCCCACTGAACTTGTGGATTGGAAGGGATGCAAGTCACTGAGAAATGCAATTCATTCCTAAAATTACATCTTTTCCCAGCCTTGGAGACAGTCTGTGATCCCCCTAGAAGAGGCTCTGAACTCAGTTGTTTACATGTAACATAATTAAAACTTTTATCTGACTTATGAAGTTCCAGGTGTAGTCTGGTGTGAAAATTTACACGCAGAGAGGTGCATTCAAGCAAACTGGGAGAACAGCTGACTAAATAAATTTAACTTTCTCTGAACTGAGCAGAGACAAAGCCTGTGTCTCCAGCACAATACCATGGAGGAGAGTTATGAGAGGTGTATGTCCTGATCTTTTTTTTTATTATTATTATTATTCCTGTTTAGAATTTCTTCAAAAACAATCCAAAATAACCCTAAACCCCCCCCTCCCCCCCAAAAAAACAGTAGAACAATCCCAGCACTTGAAATAGGAAATGTAGGTAAGTATGGGCACATTTCATAGTGTTAACCATTGAAAAACTCTTCAGTACCCCAAGACCCAAAGCTGAAGTGTTGCAATTTTTGCAGGGTCATGTTTAGATCAGCAAATGGTTCTGTGGAACAAGAGCTCTTCAGAATGCTTTTGGTACCCAGCCACGCTCTCAGCTGCTGCAGTCAGTGCAGCAATGACAGTGTATGTTAACAGGGGATCACATCCCAGATCTGTGCTACCTGATGTCCAGTGTGGTGTCACAAAGCTTAGTAGTCTCCCATGTGGTGTAAGCACTGCTACACTGATTTATTTTGCCTCTGAGCATCCCAGCAGGGTGTGAACCCTCTCGGCAGAGCGCAGTGTGAGGCTCCTGGGCCAAGTGATTGGGTTGTCAGGTCCATCTGGTACAGGCCTGAGTGTCCCTGGCCAGGCTCTAGCAGCAGTGAACTTGCCACCGTGTGCTTGATCCCTCACCAGAATCCCACAGCTTCAAGTTTGAATTTTGAAAAAAACAAGGGAGTTGATGGCATGTGCTTATGACCAGGCATGTGCTCAATGTGTTCCCAAATCGAAATGTTCATTTAATTCACGTCTACTTCTCATGTAAGTAGGGAGAAAATCTGGATTTCTTTTCCCAGTTTTTCCCCAGGTTCCTGTAGTCTTCTTTTGGACATTACTTGAACATTTCTTACTCTTAAGAAATTCTCAAAATGAATACCAAAGAAGAACTCTGAAAGAGTCCTACCTGCAGTAAATAAATTTGAAGCTTGAAGGAGCAGACCTGGAATAAAAACTGGGTTCGAAAGTAGTATTAATATCAATTGCCTTTCAATAAAATGAAATTTCCCTGTAAATTCTTTGCCCCTTGGGAAAACAATGAGCTTATAATGTGATTTATTATATTGCCATGAATTTAAAATGTTCATCTTCAAGGAGATTGGGAAAAAGCAAATATTATTATAGATTTTTCAGCTTTTGTGATTTATTTTTATTTTATTTCAGCAGCCTAACAGGTCAATGAACCCATTATCTGTATTGTCTGACACACAAAGTCTCCTCTTTTGTGGTCTAAAAGCTTCACTGTTAGATTTCCTTACAGAGAACAAGATTTTATCTAAATTTTATTTTACAACTATTCATAGAATAATATAGTTTTTTGTCTTGATGAAAATATAAAGTGATGCAAACTTTTTTGGTTTTGTACTGCATTATTGCTGAATTTACAGCGAGACTGTGCTTCCTTTGTTTTGATGTCTACTCACATGAAAACAACTGACACCCAGTTTTTAGGTTTAGACTTGGCACTTCCAAATCATGGTATCAAGCAGGATTTCTGTGTTTCCAATAGCAAAGTGCAAACATGATATAGAAATGAAATAGCTACAATAGCAGTAAAATTACTAATAAAGTAGGCTTGTGTTTGGGTTTTGGGGTCATTTTTATTTCATAGCAATTAAGAGGATTGTGCCATGGGAATTGGTAGTCTCTTGCAGGAAATACAGAATGTATTATTGAGTGGAAAGTCATTGCAGTAGCCTAGAACTAGAAAAGCCACAGTGGAGGAGGAAACAGTCATCCAGTGTCTGCTGCAGGGGGTAAGAGTGCTTTCATCTTAATAGGAAAAACCAGTATAGTTGTTTACCTGTTGAAACTGCCAGAAAAGGTAAATTATCTGGATTTATTAATGAACACAGCGGTAGTGTTTGGTTAAAGGGAAAGAGGCAGGAATTCCTAAATTTGTAATGCCCCTGTTCCTTGGAACAAATCTAATTATGTTTTGGTTCTGTATTATTAAAGCACTGTTTCCAGTGCTTCAGAGACAGGGTGGTCACACCTCACTGACAGCCTGCACTGACTCTTCCTTGCTTGAAAAGATTGAGCACTTTCCTCTTTGATCAACACTCCTGTAAACAAGGAGTGATTTTCTAGTACCCCACGAGGCTGTTCTTGTGCAAGTTTTCCCAGATAAATAATAAAATACAACAAGACCACCTACAATTTTAAAAATTTTATATAAGAAACTATATATAATATTTTATAGTGATAATGGAGAGGAATTACTGATGACTGAAGTATGTAAATAAACCATGGGATATAATGTATGTCAGTGGTATGGAAATCCTGTATTTGTACCGTAGCTTTTAGTAATACATTCTCTTAACTCCATCAGGAGACCTACATGCAATTTAATTTTTTTTTCCTAAGGGGGACCATGGTCGGTACCATGCCACTGTAGTGACTGGGCACTGATGTCCCCTGGTCCTTATTTCTTCCTTTGCAAGACCCCGTTCTGTGCTGTCCCACGCCTGCTCTGGTCTGGCTGAAATCACTGAATTTGACACAATTCAGCTCCTTTATTCATGTTCAGTTTTACCTTACCCTCAGAATCAAGAGTATCAGCCTGACATTTGGGACACTGAATAAATTTAAGGCCTTAAATAATTTCATGCATTTAACATTTGTCTGCTTTGGTTTGACCTGATGGGAAATCTCTCCCTTGAAGAAGGATTTATGCAGCCTGTGCTGCAAGGCACTTTCCTGCCATTCCTTCAGATGTGCCACTATCAACATTTCCACTCTCTGAGTCAGCCACTCTCTGAGTTCTCCTGCCCAGCGCTGGGAAGTACTGTGAGATTAGAGACCAGGGCCTCAGACCTCTTTTAGTGTACCAAAGACCAGAAGTCATCTGAAATGTCCTGAACTCTAGCATCAGATGTGACTTTCTGCTTCTTACTACTAAAAGGTCTCCAAAGGTTAAGGTCTCTAATATGCATCACATTAAATTATGTAACATAAATAATGCCAAAGGTCATAAAATTAAGAGTTACATGACAAATACTATTTTTAAATGTACGTCTTGCTTTGAAGGAATATGGAACAAGAGCTTCCTGTTGTGTAAATATTTGGAAACAAAAAAAATTACAAATAATAGTAGAGGAATATAAAAGAACACTACTAGTAATTCATACTCTAAACTAAAAACTAGTCCCTTGCCTTCTCTGAAATAAACAGTAGTAGTTGAAGGTTATCCAGATGCACCAGGGAGATGAAGACTCAGTGAGGCTGGTTCATAAGTCATATGTCTAAGACCTTTTCTCTGGAAATCCAGGCTTGGAGTTTCCCTTGTTTACATTAAGATGATTCTTTCATAACATGAAATTTACTCCTATACGTTGCATACCTCAGCATAGGCAGGACAGAAACACATTTCAGGATTCACTTTGGCTTTCTGACTCAAGTTAAACTCACTTGCTTTAGATTATCTCTGATCTCTCCCAGGAAAGGATAAATTAATATCCAAAAAGACAAGAAGAGAGACTTGAATGCTTCATGACTCTTTTTTTCAAAAATCAACCGATTGCTATTAAGATTAGAGCCATCTGCTGAACTTCAGTGTTCTAGAAACAGCTGAGACTTTCACTGCTCTTGATGGGGCAAACAGCAGGTGGTAGAAGCATCACCACCCTCACCACCCCAGCAAGACACACGGGGAATGACTGGAGAATAGGGTAGGGAGCTTCTCCTGACTGTGGCACAGCTTTTTCCATGAGGAGGGATGGATTCTGTGTCGGGCCAGGTCACATCATCTGAGAAACTTGCCTTTTGTTTCTTTCTCAGATCTTTCTCATTTCAGTGAAATTGTGGTCATCAGCACTAGTTTGTTTTTTAAGTTAGGGATTTCCAAATTCTGCAATGCTTTGAAGTGTTTAATTTAGGAAGCAGAGTCTTCCAAAGAAAAAAGAAAAATTTCTTCTGCGATTTTTTTAAACCGTTGAAATACATGTATTACTTCAAGTATTTTTGTAAAAATTAGGTGTTGCAAATCTAAATTACAAATATTTAGATTTAAATCATGACAAAAGGAGATGGGTAAGACCTGTGTTTTATGTTTCTCTCCTGATCTAGTTGAAGATGTCCCTGCTTGTTGCAGGGGTGTTGAACTAGATGATGTTCCAACCTGAACTATGCTAACCATATATGTTCAAGTTAGTTCTTTCAAACTGTCCTTAAAAAGTTGTATACATCCATGATAACTTTGGGTTAGAAAGGTAAATAAGATACTTGGACTACATAAAACTTCAGGTCAGACTCTAGTGTTGCACAAGTGGCAGCTGTTTCACGGCAAGCACGGTTAATGTGAAGGCTCCCAAAGGAGGATATTTATGGTGCCTCAGCAGTTGAGCTGCCTGAAATAAACCCCAGGTCTCTGCCTGTGCAGTGCTAACCTCTGCTCCTTTCCGGAGGTGACCCACAGGGTGTCTGAGCTCCTCCACCAGTGACTCTGCCAAAAGGCAGGTGTCAGCACTGACTTCTGTGAAGGCTCCTCTCATTAAATCAAAATTAAATAATATGAGCTAAAAATTGATGGGATGGATTCTCCCAGGTATTGCCAGGTTATATGGAGTGCCAGCAGCAGTGCTGATTTACAGTTTCTGAGGCTGTGGCCCATGGTTTGACCTAATTCATTAGTTCCCACCACCTGAGCTGGGGCAATTTAAGCAGAAATGTCTCTGCCCATCAGGGTAACTTCAGAACATCATTAAAGCAGTTTGATTCCAAATAGCCTCTTTTTTTTTTTTTTTTTTTTTTTTTTTAAACTTCATTGTATATTCTCCTTGATTATTGCAGAGGTGAAGTTGCTTCCAAAGTCTTAAAGTTGTCATCACGGATCTGTCTGCCAGAGTCGTGGTCACTCAGCTCCAGTGCTGACAGTGGTGTCCAGTCCTCCAACTCTAAAGATCAGAGCTGGCTCTTGCAGTCCAAAATCATGTATGTATCATAGAATAGTTTGGTTTGGAAGAGACCTTAAAGATATCTAATTCCACCCCCACTACCATGGGCAGGGTCATTTTACAACAGATCAGGTTACTCCAACCCCATCCAACCTGGACTTGAAAACTTCCAGGGATGGGGCAGCCTCAGCCTCCTGGGCAGCCTGTTCCAGTACCTCCCCACCCTCACAGGGAAGAAAGAGTACAAGCAAAGCTCTCCATGCTTGTTCTGCAGCAATTGTATGCATTCAGATCTTAGCATGATCAAGCTGATTGTTCACATTATCAATTTGATTTAACAAAGTTATCTCCTATATGTAATTTCCATGCTGCTTCTCTGGATGTTATATAGAGAAGCATGGAGACAAATTCAGCTTGTCTGCATTTTTACCTCAGTTTACAATGGTATGATTTTTTCCAAAGCTGTTTAAGAGACCAACCCTAAAATTCTGACCTGCCTTGGGGGAGCAGGGTTATTCTGAAGAGGTTTTGTCCATGTGCTTTCTTATCTAATCTTTCTTCCCAAGAAACCTTCTTTCTTCCAACAGCCCATCTTCCCAAAAACACCTAAAACATTAAGCAAAGCTAAGGCAAGAGATATACTCTGTATTCTCTGTAGAAGGGACAGGGGCATAAGGGCTAATTACCAAAAACCTTTTCAGCTGATTCCATTAGTATTTGCACAGACAGGTGATGCTAAAATGACTGTGTGGTTTGGTCACACTTATTTGTGGACTGTAGTGTGTATAAACTGTTTGTCTGTGGTTTGTAATATCTTAGATGGACTACCAGAGTGACCAGGACAGCATTTGCCACTCTCTTTAACTTCCATCTTGGTTTCATTTGCTTGATGGATGTTTCTGTGACACCCCCTTGCCAGAGATGTGGGTATTCACCAAGTCCCACATCACCTTCTGGCAAACAAGGCAAACCAGCCCTTCCTGAAGCCTTGCAGGCAGTGGTCTGGGTGGTGAGGAAGCATCCCACAAGCTCAGACCCTTCTTCAGGCAGGGAAAAGGGTTTACAGTAGGGGAGGCCTCCAATGCTAAAAGTGAAAAATTCTCCCAAGGTTTTGGGCAACTTGAAAAACACACTGGAAATCACAGTACCTTTAAAATAAGGCTCCTGTCTAGCCTCCTACAGATTGGCAACAAAGTTGTGATTTTCATTTCAATTTCTCTGGTAAGTAGTGGAGTAGCTTTGCATTTCTATTAATTCAAAGCTGTCTCTAGATGGCTTCAGAGAGCAAAGAGAACTCATCACTGTGGGAACGGCTGTGCTCTAGGAAGGTATTGTAGCCCATGGGCAACTTTCCATCTTTGTGGGTAGGATCTGGGCACCAGCACATTGCCTGTCTTCATTAATTAGCTGAGAGAAGACCAGGCAGAGCCATGTGCTCCTTGCTCACTGGCTGCTGCTGAGGCCTGGAGCAAATCCCTGTATTAAAAGCACTTAAAAACGGAACAGAGGTGATGGAAATGTGGTTTGTTCACTGTGAATATCCAGCTGGGATAGTTGGAATAACTGCAAGGGAAGAGTTGCCTTTGCAAATCATGTGCCTGATTTACTGGTTAAATAATTTTTCAGTCCTCCCTATTTAGTCAACCAGGACATTAAGATGTCCAGAAATAAAGTGGAATGATTGGTTCCCAGTACTAATCTTAATGGCCACAAATCCAGTATTTCAGATTTTTTGCTCAGCACTTAACAAGTAGAATCAATCAGGCTTCATTTAAATAAATGAACTCCTATTGCAGAGTTATACCTGATTTCATGCTTTCCTTTATTGGTCACTAGATCTTTTCTATATCACATAAAATTATGTTTACATTAAAACTGATCTGTAGATATGCCTGAAACAGCACCTAATGTGAACATGAAGTCAGTGTTCTCAATGCATAGGGTAAGTCTTGTGAAACCTTTTTTGCAGCCGAAAGTCTTGAACCATTCACTGAAATAAGACAACTATTTGATTTCAACAAAATGGATTTTTTTGTCAATAAAATCATGGATAAATACTTGAGTTGGATTTCGGGCTTCTGAGTATATATATATATATGTAAAGCTACATACACAAACTTTCTTTTAGATCACAGAAATGAATGCTCCAACTTAAAGTTTATTCATCGAAATAGCTGGAGAAAATATCCACTTAATCACATAGTCTAAACACATTGAAGTAGGGGGGAAAAAAGGTGTTCATTTTCACCTGTGTTTATTTTTTCACCAGTAAAAACAAATAAAAAGAGAAGAAAAATAATCATAGTGCCTATGACAAAGATTGTGTTTCAAGGAGTGTGCAAAGTGTACCACGATTACTTTAACTGCAAATGGAGCTGCTTTTAGACTGAGTGTGGTTGAAAGGAAATATCCTTAGAAAAACTGTCACGCAGAATCCCAGGAAATGTTTTGGTTCGATATGTTTGGCCTCCATTTTTGTGGAGCTGTACATTCCTGTCCATGGTTCTAAAGGATAAAAAAAGAACTTATTTCAGAATCAATCTGTATTTTGACTCGTTTTTATACTCCCCACACCCAGGCTGGTTTACCTTTTGTGTAAGTGAAGCTGAACAGTGTAATTTTGCTATTTAGTGCCACGAATTAGTTTTATGGCATTCCTGAATTCAGTCCTTTTCCCCTGCTCAAGTGGTGTGTTCCTGCTGTCTCCAGCCATCTCTCGCTCAAAGCAGAGGTTTTATTTGTCCTCAAAGCCACAAAGAGGGTTGAGACCAATCCTTCTGAAGACACCAGCTCACTTCATTCAGCCTTGCTGGTAGGAGGATCAGCAGGGCTTGGAGTTGGAGACAACAAGGCACAGGGATCTCTGGCGTCTCAACACACAGAGAGGCACCTGCCTGGGAAGTCCAAGCCTTCTGCTGCTGAAGTCAGTCCTTCCAGTCTTGCCTGCAGCACTCTCAGCTTTGGGCTAAATGAACCAGGTAGAAAGGCTGAACTATCCAAAATAACACATTCGCCAGGAGGATCAACTGAGAAGAGAGGCAGAGATGGCAACATCTTTCATTCTGAAGCACCACCAAAAAAAAAGCACAAGTTCTTTGCAAAATAGCTTCTTACCTGAACACAGTGAAGGTGTCACAGCAGCAGCCATGGGGATGGGGCAGAATTTCAGTGTCACACACCCACGACTAGCCAGGGGTTGCCACAGCGGATGCGGTGCCCACCCCTCCTCACAGCCTCACATGCTAATTTGCAGGGATGTTCTTCCCTTCCCCTTGTGCTCAGGGTCATGTTTTCAAGCACAGCCCCAGAAGTTTGTGCTGAACCACTCCATGGGGAGCTTATTCATCATCCAAACCCCAAGCAGGCTTTCTGCTCGAGTGCTTCCTAAATGCCTCTCTGGTAATGCCAGGGAGCCCTCAGCAATGTCCCGAGGCTCTGCAGGACGCTGACACCATCAGCTCTGCCCACGGTGTGCTGAGCACCCTGAACCCAGCCAAGGGAAAGAGGGTGCAGGGCTGTGGGTGCTCCCCAGCTCCACTCCAGCTCAGTCCAGCTCCCCCATCACTCCTGCATGCTGTCCTGCAGATCCCCATGTTCCTGCTACACTTGGGCTTCTTCTGTTGACTTTTATTTCTCTCTGTGGTCCAGAATAGCTCTCTGGATCTGGCACTTGGCTTCTGCTTATGCCTGACTTTTGCTTGCAATCTGCCTTGCTTGAGCAGTGTTGGTCCAAGTGCTTTTGAGCACGCTGATGTTACAAAATAGCAAAAAAAGAGTTTTACTTTCAAAGCTGCTCTTTCAGGCACCTCATACTCTTGGGGCACAGGCACTTGGATGAGTTTGATGCTGAAGTCCTCTGGGCTAAGAAGAAGGTTTTCCCTTTTCCTTGGGGCAGATTTGGGTGGTTGTATAATGCTGCCCCAGATAAGGCTCTCACCCACGGGCAGCCCACACCTGTGTTGGTTGGGTGGAGCTGTTTGCGTGGTTTGCAGTCGCAGTGTAACCACTGAGGACACGCTTTGTCTCCCCACCTCTCAGGTTTCTTCTCCTGGTGTGCCTGCACCAGAAGGCTCCTGTCTTGCTGGGAGGAGGCAGCTCTGGAGGTATGGTTTTGGTAGGAGGCTTTTTTTGGGAGGCATTTGGGTTGGTTTGTTTGTTTTTCTCCCTTTGCTTTGTGCTGAATATTTCCTGTAGTAGGTATTTTATTTTTTCTATGGCATAGTAACTTAGTTTATTAGTCTGAGCAGGGATTAAGGTATTTACTCCATTTAGAGCTATGGTTGATTGTTTTGAAAATGTATATGCTTGGTAAGAGAAAATCTCCTTAGATTTCCCCCAAACACATGGGTAAGACTTTTGTTTGCTCCTTTCCAGAATGCAAAAATCTGAAGCTTATTTAGAGCATGGTTTATGCCATGATAGGCACTACATGCTATCCAACCATCCCATAAAACATCCTGTGTGCAGAGGAGCACTGTGAGTTTTCAAGGGTGCAACTTCAGATATAACAAATAGGAATGAGGAGAGAAGCTCATAAAATTCCTGTTAAGAGTCATGTTTGATACTTACTTAAAATTTCGTGTTCTTATGGTATGTCCTTTGCCAAAGACTCATTAATTATGAGTGCTTTCTGAAGCAAGGCTGCAGCAGGTATCATACAGCATCAGGAATGCCTTGTGATGATCTGTATCCTAATACCTGAAACCACTTTGCTTAGGCAGTCTTCTGCACAGCAAGAACTTTCCTCAAATCACTTAAATATTTTTAATTCACACCCTTCACAGATCCAAAGCAAGCTGTTAAAGATGCCTACAGGTAGCTCTCAAGCTACAGTAAGAGTTATGTTTACTGCTAATGGGAGGCTCTGCAGTCACCTACTAACAAAATGCTTGTAGGTACTATGTGAAATAAGAATAAGCCTTACTGTAAGTATTTTTTCTGCCAGGACTTGCACAAGTCACAGTGAAGTGCTTGCTTACTTGCAAAATGCCTCTGTCCCGGTACAGCTTGAAGCAAAGATGATGGTGAAATTAATTTGTTTCAAGTGTAGCACTGCTCCCCCTCCCAAAAAGTGTTTGCTACCAATTTATTAGTACTTAAAATAGTGCAGTTATGTCTACAGGTTATGGATGTTTTTTAACCTTAAGTCAAAAGCTTGTTTCTCTTCACTTTTTCTCCTTCAGTACAGTGAGAGATGAAATTAGAGGTGGGCAGGCAGCAAAAGAACAAACACTGAACCCCTGGTTTTACCCTCTTCTGGCAAGTTTGTCATTGTATTTTTAATTTGTTATTTATAAGCATTGTTACAATAAGATTGACTGAGATTTAAAGATGCCAAGAAGAGGCTGGCATTTTGGGAGGCTCTGGCAGTGGGCAGCAGAGGAATTGAAGGAAGGCAAGGCCTGGGGAAAGGGTGGGTCTCACTTAAGATGAAGATGTATTTTGGGATATCTGTGTGCCAAGGACTTGGAGGACAAAATCTGTGAATGTGCTCCATATTCAGATAAGCCAGATGGATACTTCCAGGTCAGTAAAGGCAAGCTGGTTGCAAAACTAGGTGGGAGAATCTACTCTGGGAATAAGACTTCTTGATAATTATCTACCAGAAAAAAAGGTGGCTCCAAATATAAATTTCTATTCAGCATAATCACCTGAGAGCAAAATCCAAGAGGGATTATTTGCAGGTGGGCTGTGATTAGTGGTGCCTGGGTGTTCTTGACCCACAGCTGTATCTCCAAAGTCTTCAGACTTCCAGGTGGCTTGGGCTAGGAATGATGGATTAAATAGATTGACTAATCCAATGGAAAGATGATGTTTTCCAGCAGTGCTGATTTATTTTTAAGGAATAAAAGAAGACAGAGGAGAGAAAAAAAAAAAGCTGTTCACTTTGAGAGATCTGGTTAGTTATTTTACTTGCTTTTTCTCCTGAAGTCAGGTCAGAGAAGACAACAGGGATTGAATTTTAGGAACTAACTTAGGGAAAGCAAACTTTTAAAACTATTTCCTGTAGCCTGGGATGGTGCTGATTCTCCCCTCAGACTGGTTACTGCAGGCATACACGTGCCTGCTGTGCTGCACTCTGCATCTCTCACTTGTAACAGTCTCTTCCCATTACTTCTCCTATTTCAGAGCATGTTCCAATGCAGTGGACCTGGGCTGCTGGGAGTGGAGAAAATATGGCTTCTCCCCAGCAGATAATAGAGATCCCTCCAGCTGCAGTATGTTCCCTGCTTTCTCTTTGGTGTCCCACATGAAGTTGCCAGTTGTCCTTCTCGGTGGTTCTCCTATGCTGTCTCGTGCTCCAGTTCTTTTTCCACATCATGCTTGACAGGTTGCTGCTGTTTTTCTAAAGATAGAGCTGCTATTCTAGGTTGTGATTTATACCAGGAATAACAGCTGTGACAGCTATTCAGGAGTTTCTCTCTTTAAAATAGAAAGATAGTTGTGGGTTTGGCCAAGTCTTCAGGAAATCTGGTGCTTTTTGATTGCTTAACAGTCTGCATTTTACCATTGGCTGTAACAGCTTCTTGGCCCAGACTCTGTAGGGTATGCCTTTCTCTGCAGGATTTCTTAGTTTGAATTGAAGAGCATTTATAAATTCATTGGTGATAATTTTTACTGTAAATGTAGACTGGCAAGGTATAGATACATAACTTCTGATTTCACATCAAATGAACTTTTTATTCCTGTCTAGTTAATTAAGCCAATGCAGTTTAAATTCTCTGGCATAGAGCTTTTTCTCTCCATGAATTAAATGGATTAACCTTTCTTAGAAAGCTATCACTAATTATATTACTGTACTGGGCTATTAACTCCTTTCCTCAATAAGGTACTATTTTTATATGGCCGTGGTGACCTGAAGTAATTACAACCCAAGTTTTACTTGAAACCTTTCCATTTAGTGCTCTTCTGATGAAATGCACTGCTTCTACTAATGTCTTACAAATATTGTGAAGGAATAACAGTGCACAGAGAGAATTTCAGTCAGTGCTATCAGAGCAATAGCTGTGGATACCCTAAGATAAGAGTATTCCTTTTCTCCCTTAGGTTATCACTGAGGTAATAACATGCATGTTTGAGAAGAGGAAGCAAGTGTTCCCTATTAGCATCTGTTAGATTTCTTTTGTATGCTATAAATAATTTATTTTATCTAGTTGAAGATGATGGAAAAATCAGATTTTGATTTACTGTATGTTTGATGTCTGAGACTGCCAGGAGTCCAAAATTCACAATGCCAAAGGCTGAATTTCTCTTTCTTGTGTTTAGAAGTGTAAAATGTTGGGCTGCTGCTGCCTGCAAGAAGAGGTGTTAGCTGAATACTTGCTGATTGTCTAACACTTGATATCTTAGGTGAGCAAAGCCTCCTTCAATCCATTCATGTGAAATTAAATGGGGAGAACTCAAAGGGGTTTGTCACCAGAGAGGAGAACTTGCCACCTGAGTTTCATGAAAGATGCATCATGAAGCCAAGCAGGAGTGGATTTCATGATTTATGGATTAAATATCACTTTAATCAAGAAGACATTTTAAGTAGCCAGCTTAATCATTGTCATCAACTTCATCAGGGTGATTGAAACCATCATTACTTTAGCAACTGATTAGCAAGAGCTGGATGTGGTCTTTCTACTAATGCTGGAGCTGCTCATTAGAAAGGTGTCAGAGGTCCCTGACACTATCTCTGCATGATCTGCCCTGGTGCTTTTGCTGTATTTTGCTGGAGAGTATGTGATTTTTTCCTTAGATTAAACTTTCTGTGTAATTCAAAAAAATTACTATTTCGTATTACAAGCACATAAGTATTTGCATAAAACTAGTTGATAAAAGCAGAGAGTGCAGAAGCCTGATCGTTGATGATTTGTTTATCCATGATTACAAAACCTAAGGAACTATTTAAACACAGTTTTTAAAATAAAATCTAAAAGAAAGGGTTGGAGTTTTCTGAAGGAAAAAAAAAATTGCATCTAAACAATGCAAAATCCCAAAGCAATGCCTGGTGGAGTGGACAGGTAGTTGATATGTGCTCTGAGAGAAAAGCAATATTGGGCAAGATTACTAAAATGAGAGTCAGTTTGGAAGTTAATGTGTAGGCTTCTCTGTCTGGAATAAGAAGATAATAAGAAACACGATTCATGTGTAGTGTACCCCTGGGGTATTTGGGGCAGGTAAAGAGGGGGGAAAAAAAGGATTTTTCTGTAAGTACTCTAGAATAGGCCATTTAAGATACAAGCAGCAGTGAAGCCTGAAGAAGGCTTCAGGAGCCTAAAAATGAGTCTGAAAAGCAACAAAAATAACCATAAACTATATAGGAAGTTACCTGTAGAGGTGATGAACCCAGCCAGCCAGAGACCTTGGGTAGGGGGTTGCTTTCTGTCAAACTGAAGATAAATTATGCCTGGTTAGGAAAGCAGCCCTCTTGCTCTAGTTTTCAGATTTTTTTTTTCCTTTTTCCCAAAAAAAGTCATATTTTTAACTTCACAATGCTAGCAAAGAATTCAGAACTTGATCAAAGACACAGGTACTAGCAGTTTTATCAGTAATCTTGAAGGAATTTATATCTAATTAGTCAAATAATCCAGGTTTCGCCTTGGATTCTCAATGGGGGTTATTATAGAAAAACCTAAATAAACATTTTCCTAAAATACTTCCCTGAACATGGGGGGAAATTGAGCAGCTCTCAGCTGAATATGAGTGAGACTTGAAGATTTGTAATGCAAGCGTGGTGATTTTTGACAAAGACCTCATCTGTATTCAGATGGAGAATGGGGAAAGGCAGCTGAGGATGTTTTTTGTCGTTTTGCAATAACCACCATGGGAAAGGCAATCATTCCCAGCCCCAGCAGTCCCAAAGAAGCAGCAACCACAAGTAACAAGGAGGGCCCTCAGCAATACACAAAACAGTGTGGAGGGACACAGAATTTCACTTTAGTTTCAGAATGCATGGAAAAACATTACTTTGAAACTAAAGCCTTTTATTTATCTTTATGTCTCACAAACTGAGCTTAATGATAGGCAGGACTGAAAGGAAAGTGATGCAGAAAGGAGAGTTTAATGAAAGTGGGAAAAGCAAAGATAAAGGGGTTAGAAGGGTTCTTGAACAGGAGGACAAGAAATGGCTCCCCTACCTTATTTCTCATATTGAAATTCATGTTCTTGTCATCTTGAAAGATGTGGGAGACCACCTGAGACCAAGATATGTGCTGATTTAACAGCCATAATCCCTTCCCTTTGCAGGGCAGGAGCACTTGTGTCAATCCTGATCAGCTTTTTGTGAAAGGCATTTCCCCAGCTGTGATGGCATCTTTCCAGAACCAAATCTTCCAGGGATTTTCTGGCTCTTTGGTGCCATATGTACTGGTTGCTGAGGTCTTGAATACTTGTTTTCATTATTAGAGGGATATTTCCCAGAGTATTGTGTTCTTCAGATTCACACAAGTGGCTTGCCAGCTGTTAAAATATTTTGTTGTATAGAGAAGAGCTCCTCCAAGTCAAAGCAGTATTCTCTGCCATCACAGGGTACGTGGAGTTGATATTTGAAGCCTGAAGTTAGCAGAGGGGATTTCATCAGGCTTCCTGCACTAGTACAGCTCTGTCTCTTTGGTGCACAGGGAGTTGTGCTGTCTCCCACCTCTCTGCCCTTCTGAGTGAGCAGGGCTGGTGAAGGCAGCGTGGCAGCAATGCTGCCAGCACCCTCTGAGGCTGTGCAGTGCCCTGTGCACCTGGCTCCTCTCCTGGCCCTGCTGTCACAGCAGATGTTGCAGCAGTGCTCCCTTGGAATCAGGCTTCTTATGCTTCCATGAGTAGAAGAGACTGAATCAAGTTTCCATTTTATTCTTTGGGCCGACATGCTTTAGCATCAAAGGAGTGTTCCTGCTGTGGCTGCTGTTTCAAAGCACACACTGGAATTTCATTTCTATTACTCCTCATTACTGATAGCCTGTCTCTCTTGCTCACCTTTGTTTCAGACCCTGCAGATGGGCTTTGAGAGAGGCCCCTCCTCCCACTGGGGTGTTGCTATCCATGTTGCTTAGAAGGAGCATTTGGTACCATTAACAGGCTTTTTATGGTGGCACCATTGTTTTAAGAGTGTGTTTTGGAGTGCCTGTGTGCTTGGCAATCGCTGAAGCAGCAGCACCTGTGACTTTCTGGAGAGAGGAGAGACGAGCTGCAGAGGATGGGCTGCATGGGGATGGCAGCCAGTCTTGGCAAAGCCTGGTGGTGGGGCTGGGGCTGCCTCTGTGCCCTGAAATGAGCAGTCCAGGCTTCTGCTGCCATGCAGGAGGACAATCAAACCTTCTAAATGTAGCAAATAACTGCAGCAGCAGACTGCAGGAGTGCCCAAAGCAGCCGTGAAGCACATCTGATGGGTCCTGGTGCCTTGTCAGCAGTAAATAATCTTTGTGTGCCTTGACGGCAGCTCCTAGCTCTGGTGATGAGGGTTCTGCCACCAGCCACGCTGGCCTCTGCTTAGCCAGAAGCTGGACTCGGGGGTTGCCCTGGACCTTGTGCATGGGAGCTAGTGTCTGCTGAAAGAGTGATGTGGAGGGAGTTTCCCAGAGAGCAAGGTAGCTCCTAATCCTGTTTCAATTATTTCTGTGGCAGTGCAGTCACCAGCTGTGGGCAGGATTGAGAAGGATAAGTACAGGGCAGGTCAGCCAGATTTCTGAGGTATTGCAAACAGCTTTTTGAGCAAAGGGAGAGTGTGATTATGCTGTTGTGTCTGTACCTGAAGAAAGAACTAACTTGTTGCTGTAAAGAAAATTGCTGGATTTCTCTGCTTCTGCCTTATTTCTATTTTCCTAACATGCTTCCTTCTAGATTTCTTTATTACTACTATCTGGTTTAGGTGATCTAATTTTGTGGTCAAAATGAGCAGATGGAGAGGGACATGCTATTCCCTAGCATGTTCTAAATGACATCAGCCCAGTGAGTTTAAGCACTGGTACAAAAAGCTGAGCGAGAATCACAAACAATTGCTGTATCAGACATAAATCAGGTGTCTCAACCTGATAACAGACCAGGCATATACTAACCTCTCACCAACATGGCGGAATTTCAGAGAGTTCATGTGTGTGCTCTCTAGTTAACCTGCTTAAAGAATAATGAGTATTTACTTCTACAGATCACTGTGGAAAGAGATGCTGCATTTTTAACCAGGGTGTTTTGTACATGTTAAAATCACTGAAACCTTTGAAAACAAATCTGCTGTTGACTGTAATAAAAATTGTGTGTGTGTGTGTGAAATAGGAGTCCCAAAGATGTATAAACATCATCCTGCCAAGGCAAAGTTTAGTGAAGGACTGCCAAGATGCTGAGAAATGATCTGGTTTTGGTCACTTTTAGCATCACTCATATTAAGTACTTACATCTTGAAAGTATAAACACCTGTTAAGTCATCCTTTTTTCTAAGGTTAAGGAAAGAAGTCTATGCTGCAGTTTCAGGAAATAGGGCTGAGAAGGGACCATAGGAAGCCAAAGTAAAATCAGGACTTTGGATGGGTGCTCGTCAAACTTCTCTTCAAAGCTTGTGTAATTTCACTGGACAACCCCTTCTACTCCCTTCATATTCTAACTCTTTAATGCTTTTGCTGCAAGACTTAATTTGGTTTCTTCTCCTTTGATAGGCAGAGAGGTTTTCCATTTTCCACTTTGTCTGTAGCTCTGTGAGTATTTGAGGACTGTTACAAATGTCTCTCCCCAGGTGTGTTGTTCTGGAGCCACCTTGCCCTCGCTGCTCCCTTCCACCAAGGAATACTTCAGCCTGTGTCTCTCCCAGTTACAACAATGAAAACTTGATAATTACCAAGTACTGTTTTACCATTCAGCCTTCATTTTGCAGTGATTTCATTTAGCCCATGTTTTCTGTGTTTTGTAAGAGTAACAAAAATCTTTATTATAATCAATGTATGTACTCTGCTGGGGCTTTCCTGCCTTCAAGGCCTCTTCTCCTGTTTGGGGTGGAAATTGGACTGCTACAAGTTAGTATTTGACAAACTCATGTTTATTGTTAGTACCTGCAGACACTTGTAAAACTTAACCCAAATTAATTGAGTTTGAGAGCAGAAATACCTTGATTTCATTCTGTGTTCCCACAAATAGTTTCTTCCTTCTTATATCTTCTAAGAAAAGAGCCCAGTCTGGTTAGCCCAGACCTCTTCCTTCTGCCCACCCTCACTTATTTCTCAGGGGCATTTTCAGTGATCCCAGCCCACGTGTGAGCTCCTAAAGGTGATGTGTAACTGCTTGAAGAGAAACTGGCTGGAGCAATGTCTTCAAAGCTCAAGGGAAGCATTTGCAAAGGCAGGGATACAGAAGCCAGTGTGCCCCTACACAAGTTTTGAGGCTCCTGAAGGTAGAGACTCAAGCAGAAATCTGTGTCAGATCAAATGGAAGCTGCTTGCCTTGCAAAAGATCCCCCCAGAGTGAGAAAATAAAACATATATCTCTATTTTATTTACAGAACAGAGGAAATAAAGCAGTTCTCTTGCATCTTGGCAGGTGTGAGGGGTCTGTTTCGGGTCAGCACTGGCAATGCTCCCTCCCCCTGCCCAGGCAGACACTTTTGCTGCCCAGTGTTCCCCAGACTTTGAAGTTTGTGTGCTCTGGTACAACCACACACAAACTCCAGGCAGTGCTGTGAGCAACACACCACTTGGGTTTTGAACAAGATAATTTAAAGTATGGGGTTTGTGGACTTCAAAGAACAGATGCACTAAACCACAATGATACTACAGGTGTATTTTAAAAGTGTATTTCCATGGATACCCAACAAAAATTATCCCAAATTAATGTTCTTGGAATTAATATTTTGAATGTCCTCTGTGGGAGTTCCAGTTAGGAAAAAAAAGTAGTTTTAATTACTTTTTAATGTGGCTACTGCTCTTCAGCAGTTCAGGGTGATTGATTTATCAGACATTTTAAAGGTTTAAATGCAATTATAGGCTGAAGAGAAGCCTGAGTAACCTCTTCTGTAGATTTTCATAATTACAATATGGCAAAATGAAGGTCCAAGAAATAAATTTTTGTGTCTTGGGATATCTAACATGTAGCACACTTTAAAAAAAAATATATAGGAAATGTGGTATTAAGGGTTTTTTTCACTACAGTAGCTTTAGGAAAAACTGAGAATAACAATAAAAAAGACTCAGCTTCTGTGTTTTCTAAGCATTCTCATGGCTCACCAGTGATGTTGCACACTGGAGATATTACTATGTGGATGCTAGATATGGAGATGGCAAGCTGGGGAGGAACAAGTGTTCCTATCAGGATCATAGCTGGAACGGATATGAATGATTGCCTCTTCTGCTTCTGTCAGTAGGACATCACCGAGTCACACTGCTGAAGAATAATCTTACCTTTCCAGTTAGTAATCAAAGAAAAGCTTGAATGCTTCTGAAAACCAGGATGGACTTTAGGTTACTTGTCTGAATTATTTTCCACTCAAAGTTTATCTTTCAGTAGTTAACAGAAAATTTTCTGTGGTGCTAATGAATTGTTCAATCAGACTTTTACCACTCACCACACAGAAAATAGAGCTCCTGCAGGCAGGGAATAGAGCCTCAAAGACTCAACTGAAATTTTCAAAGCATGTGCGTATTGAAGCTCCAGGGATGGGGTTTTGGTCAGATGTGCTTTTAGCACCCTGTTAGTCCACACTGGGTTTGTATATATACTCACTGATTCCCTCTAAGTATTTTGAGTGGCCAAAGCCCAATAAAAATGTTACTTTCCCCAAGAAGTGATAGAAAACTTAGTTGTGTTTTTTTTTAATAGGACTGTAAGGAGACTGTAAGTGAAATACTGCAGCTCAGGAATGTGGACAGGTTACATCTCAGGGTGCAGAGAAAGACTGATGGTATTGCTGAAACTCCTGGAGATCCACAGCTTCAGTTTTCACAACATAAGTTTCTCTTTCCCCCACCACTCCTCTTGGGAAGCTCTCCAGCCACAGGATTGCACTTAGTGCCTGCTGGGAAAAATTGCACAAGTGAATTTTGGAGAGCAGGGAAAGCAAAATCAGGGAATGGAGGGGAGGAACAGGAGAAAAAAGTAAAGAACGTGCACAGAAAAGTTAAAACAGTAAAATTTGCCTCTATATGTTTCAATAGTTGGATTATTTCAGCAGTTTGGCAGTTGAGTTGTTTTTCTACTGAAAGTGGTAGTGAAGAGTGGTATTAAAAGTGGGGGCAATGCTTTAATGTGCTCTTAATTAAATCTTACTGCATTCTATTTCACTTTAAAATTTTCCTGGTTTTGGGTGATTGCAATTCATACTTACAATTCATGCTTAAATTGCTGTTCACGCATGTACTTTCTATGGTTGCTAACAAAAATTTAACTCTGATTTGATAGCACTACTTTTAAGAAAGGCCCAGGAAAAGTGTGTGGTATGTTTGCATTTGATGGATTATATACAAGTAGGGGAAAGCATTAATTTTAAAAGGGGAAAAAACCCATTTGAGGTCACATTTTGACAACCAGTGTTGCCATTTAAACACTACGGTGACAAAAATTTCTGTTACTGAAATTCATGGGTAAACTGTGGTCAAAAAAGGAAGATGAGAATTGAGGGGTTCTCCCTTCATAATGGCACCTGTGGCAGGCTATGGTTTTGGTGGAGCAACAGCTGATTTTTGTGTCCCAGGGACCACAGAAACACTTCTCTCCTTCATGGCCAAACACAGCCAGCCTTAGTGGCTTCCAAATAGGTGAATCAGCATCAGAGAGCAGGAGGCCAACATAACCTCATCCATTGACTCAGATACCAGTGATGCACACACCTTGTAGGACCATCTCAGTGCAGCTCAACTGCAATATCTGGACTGATGTTTGGTACACTGACTTTAGTGGCTTGCTTAGAAAAACAAAGTGTACTGGTCTCTTGGGGCTTACAGTTTTCTGGGTGGGTTTTTGTAGTTGGGTGGTTTTTTTTTGTTGTTGTTGCTTTGGTTTGGATTTTTGGTTTGGTTTTTTGTTTGGGTTTGTTTTTTTTTTTTTTTTTTGGTGTGTGTTTGTGTACATGTGCAGTGTTGTTTGGCATATATCAGCTAAATGGAGAGGAAAATTCACCTGGGGAAACCTTGGCAGGTCCTGGCTGGAGGCCAATTTCAAACATTTTATGACTGTAAATTTGTTGCAGAGAATCAAAGAAATGATAGGTAGAGTATCCAGAAGCAGAATAAACTAACCTCTCTCAAATTCCATCAGGAGAGCCAGTACAGCTAGGGAAAAGAAAAGCCAGAGAAGTTTTCCTCCTCTTTGAAGCTTTTCTAGAATGAATATTTAATGATGGGTGTCTGCAACTTCTTCCAGACGATAATGAATGTAAAACCTCCAGGTTTTTAAGGCAGAGAAGAAGGAGCCTAAACAAGAATAAGCTCAGTGTGCCACTTGCACTGACAGTTATCTGTAAGTATTCCCCTGGGATGTGAGCTACAGTTTGTGTGGATAATGCTAAAGGTAGCATTTGAAACTTGAGGTGGGTGTGTGTGGTGTTTGTTCTCTGAGTAGAAACCTGGAGTGACTCCAGCAGTGGAAATGCAGAATCCTCCCTTCTGCAGCAGGCAGGGACCAAATGGCACAACAAAGAGCAGGCTATGAATACTTGTGCAAATGTAGAGAGAGAGGCATTTCAGTGAAAATATGCAGGAAAAATGAATAGTTTAGTAAAAGCTGCTTTTTTGTCCCCCTTGTAGAAAATGTGCTGAGTAATAGGTTCATTTTGACTTCTAAAGGAATTTCTGTCAAATACAATTATCAGGGAAGACTACAGCTGCAAAGGTATCAAAGCTATGTTTGTGGAAATCAGGTTTCAGAGTGCTTTGAGATGGAAGATATTTGTCAAATTTCTTTACATGTCATCTCATGTTTCTTTACAAATTTTCCAACTGTGGTACATGCTGTCTGTTTAAAGATGAGAATGCTGCAGCAGTTTTCTTTTTTAAAAAAGTCTTTGGCAGTTGCATTATATTTATTTATTTTATTTTTTCTCTTCACCACTTGAAAGGCAGAAAAGTGAAACAAAGCACAGAAATAAAGCAGTCTGTCACACTGAAAACCTCTGAAAGATAAATAATAAACTTTATTTACTAGGTAATTCTGTTTGATACTCTTGTTTATCATATTTTCAACGGTTCTTTCTTAAGACAGTGTTGCCTAAGTACAAGAAAAGTGTCTTGATATTGTTAAACTGAAAGAAGCATGACATTTCTATTAACACACATTCAGATTTAAAAGCATGTCAAAAATATTTTGAATGCATTTAGAAAAGCAAATGCATTTCTTTCAAGTGTCTGAAGACTAATTTTATTTTATATTCTGGGTAAGACCAGGATGGTATCAAGAAATGCCTCTTATTTGTTACTTTTACTTTTTACATGGCATGCATATTCCATGTCGAAGGTATCCTTTCTCTTCATTTGGTGTCACAGATAAAATTTTAGTAGCCATTCTATACATAAATCTATCCTTATTTCTGTTTACTCACCGCAACAATGACTCCTTCCTGATGAACTGAGCATTATTTTAAGCACATTTAAAGGAGGGAAGAGAAGAGATTAAACGGATTTCTTTCCCGTTTTTGGAATACTCCATGCCCACAATTCGAACATGCAGGTGGAAATTAAATGTCATCATTTGACTTCAAGAGGAATGACCCACTGAATTCAAATTACAAAGAACTCTGAATTGCTTTCAGCTGTTCTCTGTGGGTTACCATTTCTAATGATGAGTCAATTCTTCAGGTACTTTGGCAGAGAAGGAGCAGAGAAGGTGGATTTTGTCTGCAGGAAAGCAGACATTAACAGGGATGCACGGTGTCTTAGAGCTGCAGTCAGAATGTCTTTGTCACTGCTGTGCCAGGGAAATGCTGTTCAAATTATTTCAGGGGAACCATGTCATGCTTGCTGCAAGGGCTGGAAGCAGGAGCTCCAAGCTAATCCCCATTATGTAATGTTTTCCCAGTGGAAATAGCAAGTCTCGATGCCGTTGTCCCCTTTCCCAGCTCTCCTGTGCTCCCCAGAGCTATCAGCCCCCGGGTGCCTGTGTAGAATCCAGGGGGATCTGGCCAGGGCTGTGAATCTGCAGAGGAGGAGGTTAAACCCCCCCCCCCCCCAGTGCAGGATGCTCCCTCCATAACCAGAGCAGTGAGCAGAGGATTTTTCCACCTATGGCTTAATACTGAATTAATTTAAGACTTGAACAGAGCAGCTAGAAACCTGATGCTGTATTCAATGGTTTATGAGTTATATTCTTTTTCTTTGGCGGGGGGGAAGTCTTTAAATGTCCACAAGCATCATCTTCCACAGGCATCAAATTCTTTCCTCCTCTAAAATTCAAGTGTGATTTCCTGTGGCTCAAAGCTGCAGCAGAATGGCTTCATCCTCCACCAGGCAAAACCTCCACCATGTATTTTGTAGTGCCAGTTCAGTGATATAAGTGAAAAGGATACATGACAGAGTATGAGGCAGAATCTATTGCTCATACTTCAGGATGTAAATCAGTCAAAGATAGCTTCAGGTGAGAAGGAAATCTCTTCTCTATATTTAATGCCTGGCTATAAATTTGAGGCCTCTGACACTCTCTCATGCAGAAATATTGGCTAATGTGTTTTTGGTATATACAAGTGTGCATTTGTCAGTTTGTTCTGCCTACAGTACAGACATTCACAATTTTGATCACAGATGAGGACTCCCCTCTCCTGAGATTTTTTTTCCAAGCGTAGATTCACTTTAAAAGTCTGCAGAGGATGCTGTGCCTGTATTAAATAGCACTCAGGTGCCCATGGAGCAGCGTTCTTCACAATCCAAAATTTCAAAATATTATTTCATAATAAAAACAAATGCATAGTGTACAGTTTTCTGTCTCCTCACAGGCCAGTAACACCATAAATAAGACGAGAAGAATTGTTAATAGCTAAAGTTGAGTTCAGGTCACTTAATACATTTCCTAGGTAGTGCAGCCATGTGCTTAAAACCACCTTTCCTGATTATTTGAAAGAACAGTACTCTGGAGCCCATGTAAGCTATATGCAGAAGCTTGCAGGCCTCCTGAAAGGAACTGCTCTTTCAAGAGGGTGAGAAGCACTGGAAGCCTCTAATTACAGCAGTGCAAACTGTCAGGTCTTGTATAGCAGGCTATATTAGAATGTAGTTTGTGTTGATTTACTTTCAAGCCAAGATAATAACCTCACAGAAAACCAGGTTTTTGCATCAATTAATTAAAAATTGATATGGTTCCAGTGCAGCCTAGATAAGGAGGCACTTGCTCCTTGTACTGCCAGGCACTCAAAACCTGCCCTGGAAAGCTAAGCAAAGGCCATGTATCAGTCATTGCTTATTCCCTGCTCATGCTCCTGCAGGTAACTTGTAAAGAAGATCCAAAGGCTATTTAATTTCCCTGTCCCATAACAGCTTTTTAAGTAGGTATGTGCTTCTGTGATAATTTACTGGTTTAATTATATTATGTGGTTTAGGTGAAAAAGAAAAATAAAAAAATCTTATAAGCATATTTCCCTTTAGTACTCAGCTTTTTTAGGGCTGAGGGACACACAGAAAAACCCCCTAAATTTCACTGGCTTGATCCAGAGCTGTGGGGTGGGTGAACCCAGGCAATCATTAAACACTTTGGCACCACACATGGCACTAGAAATAACTTCCCTCACATGTGAAACTCCTACAGTATGAAGCAAAACAGTGGATTGACTAATGGATAGCATGCTCTGGGAAGCCTCTTTATGATTTCATAGGTGTAGCTTGGCAAGCTGCACCTCACTCCTTCAGGTTCCTCAGTCAGTGATGGGAGAGGGACAGCTCCACACCAGGCACTGACAGACTGGGTTGGCTTTTACACGGAGATCTTCTGCCCTCTCAGCCCTCGTTCAGCAGTGGGTAGAGCTAAAAAGTGCCTACAGCCTGACGTGATGTGGCTGCTGCTGAAAGGCTCGAGCCCTTCTGGGATGTGACAACATTTCAGGAGCTGTTGTAGCTGTCCTGCTATATATGGACACCCCATAACTGCAGCTGCATTCACGGTGTTGTGTAGCTGCAAGGAGAAGGTTAACAATGGGAGGAATTGCTACTTAGTTCATTAACACTGTAGATGTTATTAAAAAAAATAATCACAACCCAGTTGGCACAGGCTTGCAAGATTTACTAATCAACATGTCAGTTCATTTCCAAATGCCTCGTACACCTCGAGTTATTTTTGTCCAGCTGCTTCCTGCAGATGCAATTTGAACAGTCAGAAATAAAAGCATATTTCAGTGCACCAGCAGCGTGCTGCTGGCACTCTCCTCTGACTTAGGCAGGTATCTTCCAAAGGCATGTACGTAGGGGTGGGGGGGAGGCAACAGCCAAGGTAGATACAGGGAGATACTCAGCAACTTTTGCTAAAGCTGAGAAAATCATTGCTTGTGGGCCACACACAGCATTGTTTCCTTTGTAAACTGATTTAAGAAAACTTCTAAGATTTGTGCTGAAGATCCTTTATTTGTAACTGTGCAGTGAGGGCTCCATAATCTATATTCAGCTATGATATTCAAGCACGGCTTAACTCTACAGTTGATAGGACTTCTGCAGATGAAAAATTAAGCTTATTCCCACGTGCTAGAACAGCTTCCCTGCATGGGAGACCCCCCTCTAAGTGTGTTTGAGCACAGGAATTGTTCCCTGAGTGTTAAGCCTCAGAGAGGGAAACCCCAACAGATGGGCCTGGGTTTTGTTTCATGGTTGGATTAGGAAGAGAAAAGGTGTGGGTTAACAAATCATAGCAGAGATCAGGATCACAATAAGAAGCTTAAATAATGGGGAATTAAAAAAGAAGATAATGAGATTTTTAAGTCTCATTAAGCCTCACTAAAGATACTTACTACCTGTGATGCTCTAGAGTGAGGCTAAAGGAGCAAATTTTTCAGGCGATTTGGGTTCAACAGCTCCTTGTCAAGCTCTCTCTTGGCTTATGTTGCTACTGCCTGTGCCAGCTGAGCTGGGGAAGGGCTGGGCTCTCTGTCCTCCTCACCTCTGCTGTGCTTGCCAGCATGTACTCAGCCCTCCTAGCACCTCTACTCTCTAGGGCATCACAGACTGATGAATTCCAAGCAAGAATTCTGGGAAATCACTCAAGAGATACCTGCTAACAGCAGAAAGCTCTTGATGGCACTGTTCCTGAGCATACTGCTCAGCTTTCTGGCTGCTTTGCTCGTGTTCTTCTGTATGTTAATGCCCATTTACCGTGGGTGTTATTAGGAGCTGGAGCACAAATACCAGAGTCTATAATAAACCTGAGGTTCCAGGATACACTTTTGCTAGAGAGGGAACAACAAATGCTTATTTTCTTTTGAAGTAGCTCATCTGAGCTTTTAGCAATCAGAGGGAGACTTCTCTTGGCAAGCACAACAAGGACTCTCACTTTGAATCCCAGGAGAAAGGTGGCTGTGTACAGGAGGCTGTTGATCAGCTGAGCTGTGTGGCTGCTTGCCCACAGACCTGGTTGCTGAGCAGGGGGGTGCTGGAATGCTGGGGAAATGCCGGAATGCCGACGTGCTGCTGGAATTCTGGAATGCCCCTGTGCTGCTGGCATCCCTGGCGGGGCTCCTTGACACCCAAGGTATTCCCAGAGTACTTTCCTATCCCTCCTCTCACACACAGGTACCTCAGCCACCTTCTCTCTGATGGAAACCTCCTCTTTGCAAGTTTCTGGAGCCTTTTTTTTTACCAGTTGGTGCCCAAGTGGAGATATTTAGGAGTTTTCTGCCTCGAGAGCCGACTTCCACCGCCGCAGGCTTGTCTGGGACAAAGCTCATAACAGCACAAAGCCAAGGGTCAGTATATTAAAGCAGAATGCAATAACCCGTTCAGTTGGAGGCAATCTTGATTTCCATATAAATGCAGAAAATTATATTTGAGTGTGCACCTTTCAGGCATATGAAGTGCAACTGGTGAAGTAATTTTTATGTCACTTTGTTTTGATTTAGTTGTTTGATAAATGGTATTCTTTCTGGCATTCTTGCCATCCTGTCTTGCTACACCACTGTTTGAGTGGGATTAATTTTAATTGGAATTAATGACTATCGATGGCACTTATGCAGGTCATTGGCTAAATCTTAGAAACTTTAATTCCTAGAATCATCAGAGAAGTTTAAAATGCCCTGGACTGCAAAGTAATAATGACCTACAGTTTGGTCTGTGGTTCTGAGCTAAAAAGGGTCTATAACTCTTCCATATATCCCTAGCCTGACCCACAGTTGTACCACAAAACCTGCTTCCAACAAGAGACCTTGTTGGAAATAACACGCTGTCAGAGCTAGATTTTTTGGGTTTGGCTATTTTGCAACCCTACAAATGGCATGATTTGTCCTAAATTCCTTTGCTACATAGAGGTTCCTGGACATTACATGCACCAACCATCCTGACCTTTTCTCTAGCAAGTTTTATGATAAAGGTTATGCTAAATTTCTGATTTTCCTTTAAATAATTCTCACATTTGGTCATGTATTATTAATAAGTATGGAGTGACATCCTAGAAGATGGTATATTTACCATCTTACCATATTTTTATTTCTTGTAAATGAAAAAGGAGCACAGATGACAGGTTACCATGCAGGGATAAATGAACTGCATCTCGGAAGGAAAAGTGATAAATTGTAGTGTTATCTAGAATGCAAAGCAGAACCAGCTCTCCCCAGAGGCCACACTGGCAGGACAGGGCTGCCAAGGCAGTTCTCAGCCTCAACAAATGATTTCCCACTAACAGTTCTTATCTTGTATTAGTGGCTTTTTGTTATCCTGTAAGAGTTTCTCCTCGGTAACAGAAGCAAGCTGACTTTCCATAGATGATGGAAAGTGTGGGGAATGCTGTGGGTGGGCGGGCCCCTGCTCTGCATGCCGAGCAATTGGTCCATCTCTGGAGTAGAGAAGATGCTGCTCTACTGAGATGCTGCCCTCTGTGTTTGTCACTGTGCAGAGCTGAAAGCAAAAAGCAAGATTTCTAGCTAGTGGGGAGTGCTCAGAAAACTTGGAGACTTCGCCTTGCCCCCAGTTTACAGGGTATCAATTCTCCCAGTAAATCTTTTCTTCAGGAGTACCAACAAACACTTTCAACAATATAATATGCTCCTAAGGCTTCTGAGCCACTTCTCTGCTACTCCTTTTCAAACTTCTTTTAAATTCCATTGTTCCTAGTTCAGTTTCTAGTATTTCATGCAAAACAGTCGCATCAACAGTATAATAAATCTTTTCTTATCTCTGAAATTCTTTTCCTATTGCCTTGTTCCCAGAAGATACTGCTGCTGTTGTGACAACTAAATAGATACAACAGCCTTAGAGTTCAATTATGACTCATGGTATGTTAGCTTACTGATATAGTAAACCTAAAAGGGAAAAAAAGGGGAAAAAAAAATAGTTTGCTTTTTCAATCTATTTCTTCACATTGTTTGAAGATAAATAACACAAATGGCAGGTAATTGTAAATTTTGGGTGGGTTTTTTATCAGAAACCTACTGATATAAAGATAATCTAAGCTTTTCTTTTAATCACTTTTTTTTGTTGTTGAAAGGGTGTTGCCATTACTTGTTCTGTTTCCCTCTCCCCTAATACTAGTTACAGAATTTTGTATCCCTGGGAAATCCATAAGTATATAATAGCTTTGATAGTTCCTACTTTACACAGAAATTCAGGTTGTGTTGTGGGTCAAGGCTTTCCTTTTGTCAGACTAAAATTATTTTTGGTTTTTTTGTGAAAGAGGATATGGAGAAAATGAAGGCATTTCATTTTCTTGTAAGGAATACAGAGGGAGATACAGAATGTCAAAAGGGACACACTGAATTCCCAGTGCCCAGTGGTAGTGTGGGCACTTGCCTTTATCACTGCATCATCCACTGCAGACAATGAAAGCCAGACTCATTTATAAATCGCTACTACACATATTAAAAAAATCATATAGTGTGCCTTGTCCTCTGCTGAGTATTGCACTTGGTATTTGTCACTGCTGGGTTTTCTTTTTCCTAGGGATGTTCTCTTTTTGCCATGTATCCCAGGACAGAGCTTACGCTCAGTACTTTCTTTTTCAACATTTCTAATTCCAGAAGACCCACTAGGAACATATGTGAGAATCATCAGAAAGATCACCAAGGTCTATTCAGACAGAAGAATGAATCACACAAGGTCTCTTCCAAGTTTTCAACTCTTCTGTCAAGCATCAGCATCCCTCCTTTACTTCTCTTGTTAAGAGAGACAGGCAGACCCAGCATGTGTGGCTCTGTTCTGCTCCTCTGACTCATCTTTCCTGATATTTTCTTGAACCATGAACTGAATTGCAAATAATAGGATTGCCTATATGAAAGGCTGTCTCTTTACATGAGTAGAAGCCATGCATTTGGGCTCTTTGAAAACGGCTCTGTGGCATTTCATATACTTTGTTCTCTGGTCAGAGGTTCAGGATGTTCCATTTCTAAATCTGATTTCCACCTAAAATATAAACGTGTTGCATTGACTGATCATCCTTGGAAGTTTATATGCTTTTAGAGTTAAAAATGATTAATGCTTCTGCTGTGCTTGGCTATGAATCATTATATGATGCCCTGATTTTTCTTTCTAAATCTCTGTAGCTGTAGCAAATAAGGTGTTTAAGGGAGAGAGGGGAGGAAAAAGGGTAGAGTATGACCTTCCTGTTAGTTGCACTTCAGATAAAATAATGTTCTTGCAAGAACATGGTTCTGTTTAAGTTTCTGCCTACCCTGTGAACTGTGACAAAGTACAGGCCATCACCTGCACGCTTTTGGAAGTAATTCAAACATAAAAGTCTTGAAAGTTGAAGCAACAGATGAAACTGTCAGGGTTAAAGTTTTAATACAATCCTAATTAACTCCAGTATTACTTCTTCTCAAGGTCAATTAGACAGTTTCAGGGTATTCAAATGATGTATTCCTCTGGGAAACATATTTTTTTCCCACCTAGTGACCAATATTCTTTAAAGAACCTCTGGATCTTTCTTGTCTCCCTTAAATGTGGTGCAGAGGGGGTCCTGCTATGGGACCCTGCTCCTTGCAGTCCTCTCCACCAATCTTCTTTGGCTGTTGCTGGGGAATGAGATTCCTGATGGAGTGCTAAAAAAAATGCATAAAGTTAATAGCAAGTCCCACACTGTGTTCAGAGTTTGTCTAGACCTCAGGAGCTGATGTTGTCAGTCCTGCGTGCAAGCAACTCTTTCAAATTACTGATTTGGAAACAACAGGGCACGACTCATCCAAGTACAGGCATCTACACTTTACACAAAATGCATTTTCCCAAACAGCCACCCACATGTCACTTGATTCATCTGTGACACTTCATCATCCCCACACGGGAAGGCAGCACCTTTCTGCTGCTCTCTGAGGCTTAGCTCCGGTTTCTGATGGGAGGATACAGTCTGGGAGGGACAAGGTCCCAGGGGGAGATGCTTCACCTCTGCTGCCAATTTCAATTAGAACAAACAGGAGACCAGAAATTGCTTTCAGAAGGGATTAGGGATTCAAAGAGCTGTGCTGGGCCTGCTCTCAGGGGGCAGATGCCATGCATTTGACTGGCAGGCGTCACACTGAACACGCTGTGTCATCCTAGAAGGCACAGAGCTAGTGGCTCTCATGACACTCTTAAATTCCACTTGCCATATTTCTTCAGTGGGGCAAGGAAGATTTACCATTTGTTGACTTCAGCTCCCAGGGAAAAAATGTTTGCTTTGTCATAAATAGTGAGGCAGAGCAGGAGGAGAGCACATTTTAATTTAACAATTCAAACAAAATTTTAGACAGTCTTTTCCAAGAAGAAGCCTTTCTTTGCTGAGATGTTTAGAATGAAGTTTTCACATGGAAAATACGGAAAATAGTCTGTGAAGTGATGGCTGCCCACTGAAGAGGAAATGGTAGCAGTATTCAGGAGCATGAAACCATTCTGTTCTGATTTGATAATGTCAAACTGTATAGCAGTTTCTGTGCTCTTATCAATGGCTCCCATAGCAAAAGCACTTTCTTCACCTCATGGCAGGTGTCTGCTTCTCCTTGGAGAGACAGAGGACTCAAAAGAAGATAGGAAAATAATTTCAAATTCCTTGGTCTGTCTTTTACCTGTAGTCCTTTTCCTTCCCTTTGCAAAGTGATTGCATTTTGTAGCCAACCTCTTTTAGGGAGAACTATTTTCTCTCAGGCACTCATAATGTTTCCATAGCTCAGATCACCAGGGAATGTAGTCTCACACTACCTGGGGACTAATCGCACAGAATAATTACTGAATCCTCAACCCTCACAACGATTGTTTTAAATAATTCCCACTTTAAACGTTGATTACACATATGCTTCCCAAAAGAATTGTGCAGAGGAAATAATTCTCTGAAACTGTCACTGTTCCTGTCATGTGGCACAGGAAGAAAAGGCTGCAGGATGGGAGTGACAGGAGGCAGCAGGAGAGGTAGGCAGAGTCTGTGTCCCTTCGCTTGGCAGGCCATGGCCCCACCGAGGGACTGGCTCTGAACATGGGTTGGTTTGGCACAGCCAAATGTTCAGCTTTAAAGCAGGAATGGCAGAGCTCTGTTGCTCAGCAAAAGCTGTGTTTAAAAGCTACTGGAGATGGAGGGGTGAAGCTGGGTTTCCAATAAAAGGGAAAGCCCTTTATAGGGGGTGTGTGTGTTGCTCCACTAAAATCCTTGCCTCAGGCTTTTTCTGCCTGCTTCAGAAATTCAAATGGATGTGGCAATCTGTGTGCAGTGAGGGGGGCTATGGAAGTAACCGTATAAATGTGATGGAATGAGAATTTAAAATAGTGAATGTGTAGTGGTTGTGTAAATGACAGACTACAGATGGGGTTTTGCTAAATGTATTAGCAGGATTGGTGAAGCAGGCTGACAGTATTGTTAAAACCAACACCAGAGCATTTGTACAGAGCAATCAATATCCCTTCTGGCTGCAGCTCCGTATGTCAGGTGAAGAAAATGTTCTAATAGAAATTCAGTTTATATGTCTGAAGTGGAGGAGGGTTTTTTTGTATTCCTTATGGTAACAAATGTGCTTTTCTCTTTCAAAATATGTGCCACGTGAATTTTTTTCTTTTTTGTAGAAACTGGAAAGCCTATTGTAATAACCAAAAAAGCCACAAGTGGCAGTAGGGCACTGGCAGGTGAATCAAACTTAAGCCTCAGTTGATAAGCTAAGGCAGGGGGTGTCTCTGGATGACTGCTTGCAGGCTAAAAATGAACATGTGTGTAAGTGTGCAGCCTGAAGTAGAAGTGAGTTGTATTGAATAGTAAAACATAATATTTATAACCCTGCCCTAGCAATTTATAACATACCCACTTCCTACTATAGAGGACAGAACTATAATCAAGAATACTTCTGAAAGCTAGGAAATACTGCTTGCAAATGCATATTCTAGTAAATGCTTTTTAACTGCTTCCAGGATCTATGTCATCTGCAAAAAAAACAGTTTTCAATATAGAGTTGGATTATTTAGAGAGTTTTTTACTGCTTTAGCTAATGGTTCCTGTGTTAATTCTGTAGCAGATCTACAGGTGCAAAGAGGGCACAGCTTGGTTTCTGGTTTGGGTTTTCATTTTAAAGGTGGGGGCTGGAAAATGATTCTTTCTCATAAGGCTCAGGAGGGTACCTCCTGTTACTGCAACACAGGAATGTGCTGACAGCTTGCCATTGACATAAATAGCCTCTACCTGGGTGTTGGCATCAGTGAGGTGTTTGATAGCTTGAGTTCAGATACTTGAGTTCATCACTCAGACACTTTTGAAGGCTGTCGTGGTCATTTCATGGTATTTGCATGAGTTGTTTTTTGAGTGATATAGCTCCCTGAATCTACTGTGGCACTGCTGATGTATGAAGGTCTTCCCAATACTATTTCTTCCTGTTAGACATGACATGGGAGAAGTGTTAATGGGTTTCCTTTAGATTTTTATAGTTATGAGCAATTACCATTTATTTTGCATGAATCAGAAGCGGGTTAGAGTTCAAGTTTAATGGTGATGATGGTCTAACCACAAGGAACAAAGAATTTTTTCCCCAACCCAAAACCTAACAGAACATTTTTTTTTTTTAGACTTCTTCTGCATTTGCTTTGCCTTCACCTAAAAAACACTTTCAAAAGTAATCTAAAAGGCCAGATTAACTACAGAAATTTTAAATGTGCTTCTGTTGTCTGTTGCTGTGAAGGAATAGCATACCCCTGATTGCAGCCTGAGTTTTGTCCCACAGCTAGAGACAGCACTGCCCCTCACCAGACCCTGCATCGGGCACAGCCCAGCCTCCAGAGAGCTCTCCAGGAAAAAGGCCAGAGTCAAGGCTCTTGCTTGAAGTTGCATTGATCCAAGACCTGCAAGAACAGAGAGAAATGATGGCAAATTCCCTCCACAAACAGAACAATGCCATTTTCTACAAGATGTGATCTTTAGAAATAAATCAATTTTGTACTTTTCGGTAAATTCAGGCTGCTCCAAATTAAATTGGAAAAACTGATTGGCATGGAAGTAATTCTTTTAAGTGAATTTCTGCCTACATCCCAACAATAATATCAATGTGGATTTCATTAATATGTTTCATTAAAAGGATTTTCATTACGAATTTGTTTCAAAATTGCCTAATATGTCAGACTCTGAGGACACCCATAATTACATCTATAGCCTTTCTAGATCTGTACCTTTTTCCCTCCTGTCTCTCTCTGCCTGTGTTAATAAGCATTTCTAAACTGCCTGTTAGAGTCTGGCACGTTTTACAAATTACAAAAACAATTTTGTTTTCTTTACATTAGTTCAGTCCCTTAATCTTCTCATTCATTAATTTTAAATGTATTATCCTTCTGCTTTTTTAATAAAGAAGCAGTGAAGATGAAAGTCTAATTACAGACAGTATCAAATCTAGTTATTGGACTCTGGCCATGCCATCCCTTATGGTTTTTAAGGACATCTTCAGACAAAATCTTGAGCTCCAAGGAGTGAGTGTCCAGGCCCTCACACTGAAGGGATGCCCTGATTTCTGAAAAGGCAACATTCAGCAAGGGATCAGGGACTTTTAATGTGATCAGTGGACAACCTTCTCTATTTAAGAGAAGGATGCCTCCGTCTAAGGATCTCTCACCGTAAGGGAAGGATCCCACCGGTGGTGAGTGGCTGCCAGACACATCACAATTCAGTGTGCAAGAAATCATGGTCTCACACTGCCTTCAGTCTCTGCTGGAGCCCTGTTGAACATTGTGTGCTTGTGTTTATCAGCCTAAGAATTATTTTTACAATATTATCATTTGCCAAGATTAAAGCTGATAGAAAACTAATATACAAATAAGAACTAAAGAAAAGTCTACAAGGAACAACTGAGAAATACTACTTTTGCTTGGCTTTGGTTATTTAAAAAGGAGCTCTGTTTCACTTCTCATGTGTTAAGCTTTTCTTTGGATAAGATTTAGCAACAGTAATGAATTTCAGGGCTACAAGAGGTTGAAATTTAATGTTTACCTGAACTTTAATTACACAAAACCATTATAATTAAATGTGTTCGAACAGCATGTACACAATGAAATAAATTCCTCTGTATAGTAACATTAAATAGGCGATATTGCTCTCTTTTCTCAAGACCAGATAATAATGGACCAATTATCCTTTACTGCTTTCTGAGAGGGCTTCCCGTTGTACAGAGAGGTTTAACATCTGGATCAATGCTTGCATGATTCTTAATGAAGTCCTTTAGCTCTTAGAAATTATTGAAAAAACATCTCCCGTGGAAAACAAAGATTAGTTTAGCTGGATGCCATGCTGAGCAACGGATGTTTTTCTTGGCTGGCACACCACAAAACTGCTTCTATTATCTGTACCAGGGAAGGATCTCCAGGCTTTAGTCCAGTAAACAAACATTTTCTTGTCATTCAGTGCACTCTGTAGCTTCTTGCTTTTCTTTAAGGGTGAATAAACTGGGCCAAACTCTGGTTGTTGCCATTGCATCTTTGCCTTGTACTGTACTCATAAAGGAGACTCAAAGGGACCCCTGGGAAAATCTGTGTATATGACATAGCCCTAACTGAGAAATCCTACGTGTCTGTCCTGTAAATCCTCATGTTAAGATTGGCCTGGATAAGGATTAAGCTGTGTGAAAGGGCTGTTGGCAAAGTGCAGGACGTACGTGCCAAAGTGCAAGGTACAGCAGCAAGAGACCGCGCTGCGGTACCAGCCTCTTCAGCGTTTTTACAAATCACTGCTAGGCACACACTTCAAGGAAAAACCAGTTCAAAAGGTTTGTGATGTTTTTCACGTGGTTTTTGCCTGTTCCCCCTCTGCTGTACTCCGGATGAAGGGCAGTCTCTGTAAGGAGCACCAGGGCTTGCCGTGACGGCCCAGAGCCCGCAAGTGCCGGGGCGGGAGGCTCCGCAAGCAGCGCTTGCTGTGACAATCACAGTCATGGATTTTGGTCCTGTGGTTGCTCTTACACAAAAAACATCCCAGGCAGAACTGCAAACAACCCTGTCAGATCAAGTCATGCATGCACCTAGAAGAGCAGGGTTTTTTCTTTCCTCATGTGAGTAGCCTGATAAAAGTGTGAACTGATCCCTTCCTTGAATCCCAGGTTTTATTCATAAATCTCTCCAGCAGTTTTCTCTAACTCTTTGGCACGCCATTCCAGTTCTCTGGGTTTCCATCTACCCAGTGGTTTGGCCTGTAACTGTTCAAGGGTTCTCTGTAATACTGCTGGTGTTGGCTCCAGCAGAGGTCAGGCCCAATAAATCTCAGCTGGTGAATAACTGATTTTTAGCTGAAGAGATAAATGATATGAGAGAAGCAATCATGGCAAAGAATTGTTCTGGTAAAGTGAATCAATGCATGCTTAAAAATGTCCCGTTCTGGGACCTGTGTTTAATGGGATGACCAGAGGGTGCTGCGAGAGCCAAGCAATGAAATCTTTGCTTTCCCTCTGAGTACGAGGAAGAGTTCTACATCTAAATGATTAGTTTAATACTTTCTTTTTAAATTAAAACATGGAAGGAGAGATACACTGGAAAAGGGACTTTGGCTAGAGGCTTCCCAGCAGTTATACCCACACTTATGAACAGCATGGCTCCATGCTCTCCAGCAGAGGGACCGGAGAAGTGAAATTACATCTGACAGGTTTATTTCTACATTACCTGAATTTTGGCTAAAGGCAAAATTGATTAAAAAGAGAAAATACTTAGGATGTTAGGATTTGTGGCTGTGTTTCTATGCTGAAGTCCCAGCATTAATCTAGACTTGGCTGCACTGGTTACAGGAAGAGAAAAGGAAATCCTGTACCAGTTTCAGTCTGTGCTTATAAATAAAGTACTGATGTAATAATAGAATTTTTTTAATGCATGAGGTTTAGGAGTTCACATGTCAAGAGAAGTACAGCTGAGAAGTGATGAAAAAAGTGCATTTAGTAAGAATCACCTGAGAAAGGTGCGCTTAGGAGAGTAAATAATTGGAATAAACAGCTCTACTCTGGAGAAAAATTACTGTACTAGTAAAGTATTAAAGTGTGATTGTTATCTATAGAAATAGAAACACTTTTTATAGATCAGTATGTAGACAGATGTGCAAACATGGACAAAAGTAGTCACCTTGTACAAAGAAGCAAATTCAGAAGTCCTGGGGAAAAAATGCAGAAGTGGTAAGTGACAGATCCTGCTTTACCTTTACCTAACAATCCTGTTAGTCTGGTTTTGTTCAGTACTTTACAAAAATAGTGCTGAGGTTATGACATGGCTTTGGTTTTTGTTAATTAGCCAGATTCACTAAGGATATTGAGCAGTTAAGGCACCAGCTAGGACTTGTCGTGTGAATAGAGTTTGCCTTACTTATAGAGTGACACTAAAAGGCAGGGGATTTTGTCTTTTCATGTTTAGGGTGTAAATGAACTCAATACAATCCTCTCTTCATACAGAATTCTAAGAACAAACTAAAATATTCTGTAAAGAAACAAATAATTAGCATTTTGAAAAAGGATGAAGCAGAAACAACAAAATGAAAAATCTGTCAGAACTAATATTCCAAATGTTTGTCTCTCACCCTTTGAGGCCAGTCAATCTTTGAAATTACCTTTTTTTATTATTTTTTGAAGTTGAAGTCCTATAGCAAGTACCTAAATTAAACCTTTTAATATTTCATGGATTGCACATCTTCTAATCTGTTCTTTATTTAATTTTTATGAAAATTACCTTTCAAATTAGTTTTCTTCATTCCTGAAAGACCCATATTTTATGCATTATAATTTTTTAATTATCTTAATTTGTATACAGCTATGACTAGAGAAAATTACAGCTTGAATTTCCAAAATAACTGGTGTGAAATACATGGCATCTAAATGATGTTGCATATCCCTCACCAAAGAGCATTTTGGATGGTCTCTTGAAATGTTTTCCCTGAACAAATTAAAGATTGTTATTTCAGTTTTGTGTTTCGTTCCCCAAATGAGCTTAATCCCATAGTAATACTGGTTGCAAACAATTCAGATATTTATTGCCATGGGTTCCCGAGCCTTTCCTGACATCTTCCTTAGGAAATGGCATTCTCAGGAAAAAAGTAGAAAGGTTTCCTTTTACAACTGTGAGAAATTAAGTACATGGCACTGATATGTGGTGGGAAGTGACAGAGGCTGATACCCTGACTAAACATGTTTAATTAGTTGCTTTTGCTGCAAGTTTTATCCTCGCAAGGCTTTGACACCCACTGACATGCCTGGGCCAGGACGGCCAGCTCAAGGCAGCCCAGAGCTGCCAGCATTTTCTTACCACTTGTGTTAACTGGCTGGTTTTCAATGATAGGGGTCAGAAGGAAATAAAGCTTCTCCAATGTTCTACTGTCACAGCTGGTGTGATAAGGGAACTGGGGGATAGCCGTGATGGCTGAGATGTTCTGCTAGAGTGAGAAACAAGGCAAACCTCCAAACTCCAGGCAGGCACCTGTTAGTTAAGCAGTTCATGACAATCTAAATGATAACAACTGAAAAAGCAAACACTTAACAGATTAGTCAAGTGACAATATCAAGACTCCAGTGCTGTACTTTGGTCTCCAATGGCTTTAGTCTTTGATGTTTCTTAATCTCTAAGGTCTAAACTGCTGGGCTCAAGCCTTTGATAAGAAAGACCCTCACCTTGCTCCTTGCCTTCGCTCCTCCCCAGGTTGTGCTATCACTGGTGCGTGTATGTCCTTTTGTTAGAGAAAACCAATCTGGTCCAAGGGCTCACAACCTCTTTCCGCAGGCCCTCACTGCTCCGGGATGTCCAGACAGGTGGTGCCCCTGGTGCAGGTCCACTCTGGTGTGACCTGGATGACCATCAGATGTGATTCCTGCTAATAGCTACCTACTGGAATAGCCAGCAGAATTAAATAAACTCATGGCTTGTTTGCAACTGTGCAAAATGAGTGCATATTATGCAATGTTTCACTTTCCACCATGAATCGAGCAGCTCTGTGGGATGTCTGGTTTGCAAGGCAAGCAGGCTGCTTTCCACTGGGAGCTACAGTGGTAGTCCAGCCACTCTCCTGGCTGGAACTCTCAAAGGAGCCTCCTGATTTTAGTCCTCTATCCAACAAAAAATTACTGTGGACAGAGTTTTCAAACTCTGTTATCCAGAGTGCAAGTGTGAACTCTGGTATAGACCTGAGGACATCTAAGGTGAAGGTTGGGGTCTGACCCCCAAAGGAAGAGGAGCAAAAACACAAGCCAGCACACGGAGGTGCAGTGGGCACCTGAGGAGCACAGGCTGACACACACTCACTCACTAACAGCACTGGCTGGAGCTGCTTTCAGCAGCTTTTATTATGTTTCACACTGTATCTTTGATCCAAATGTATTTTTCTTCGGCAAAAAGCTGTTTATACCTCCCCTAGCACACATGCAGGAGGTGTATTACTCTTTTCTGCAGATGATTTAGACAATTCTCTCCCCTGGCTGCTCTTGATGCTGCTGGTTCACTTAGACGCTTCATCTCCCACACACTGTCTCTAAATTATTTGTATTTTTCAGTGTGCCCCGGAAACCTTGCTAAATCTGTCTTTCAGATCAGGAATTCAGTTCCACCCAGAAGCTGAAAATATTTGACAACTTTCAGTGTTTTTTCCTTTTCTCTAGAACTTAAAAATACAGAACCCTGTGAAAATGAATGAGAAGCCCTGCTTATGTAAAGCTGGTAGAGCTTTGCTGCACATTCAGATCGTATTTGAGGCAAAGCTTAACAGATGAGGTTTTATAATTCTTCATCCCTCCTTCTCTTCCTTGTTTCCCTGTAATGGATTTTGATTTATTTGGTGATGGGATCAGACTTCTCTCCTCTGTATCATCAGGAACCTTCACAAGTTTTCTGCTAAGGGAAGGGATGGTGAGATTTGCGTTATGGTTTTTTGTTATTTTCCTTCCACTGCAACTGAGATTTGAGAAACCCTGGTAAGGCAAAAAATATTTTTTTCTAGACACAGATCTATAAAACTATAAAAAGATATAAATATGTATATGTGTACTGATAAGAATTATATAATACATTATATCAATAGCTGGAGGTAAAGAAAATTGTTTTCTACCTAAGACTATAAATGTGCTAGGCACATTTTCTCAGCTGAGAAAGTTCTTTCTGTGTATTTTTATCATTGGGCATGCTTGTCAGAGAAAAACTACCAAAAATTTTAATACACCCTGGATTCATTAGTGGTTGGTAACGAATCTATGATTCTACAAAATGCCTGTGAAACAAACACAATCTCTTCACAGGTTTTTCTCTGTTAATAGTCTTCCTATAGCTACCCTAGGTCAATACGCATTCATCAAACATCTGTCTTTACTTGCTGGCAAACTGAGCTAATAATACACACATTAGTTGTGCTGTACCAAAGTTGAGATGTGTGCAAGCTTGTACACGTGTTTCCCAGTAGAAAGGGAAAAACACTTAGGCTTACAATAGATGACTTCTATTTAGCTTACTTATTTTCATTCTGCGTGTATTTCATTATTATTAGCAACAACTTTTTATCAATGTTACCATAGAAATGGAGAATGCTAATTCCTAGAATCATGCCAAAACTCATTTTCCATCCTGTTTACTTAGTTGCTCCATTGCAAACAATGCTTGCTAGATAGCTGTGAATAATTCAGAGCAGCTACATTATTCGGCCAGTTTATTTTTGTGTGCAATATCCTTCCGTTTCAGCAATACATTCTACGTGCTGTTCTGGAAAAGAGTCTTGTGAAACTATGCTGAATTTTAAAGGCAAAACCATCAAGGAATTTCTGGGGGGAGGAGGGGAAAACACTAACAAGAATCCTTAAGCTTAAAGAAAAGGAAGGACAGGGCTGAGTAGCTCTTTTCTTTTTGAAAGCCATTTCGTATTAATTCATACGATGTGTTTCTTCCCAGTACACATATGTTTTAATGGAACTCAGTGATCATTAGGCATAAAACATGTACTCAGTTGCTGCTTAATGTTTCTTCTGAGAGCTCAGGCTGTCAGTAGAACTTAAGGCACTGCAGCTGTATCACCTACAGCCATGTAGAACCTGAGTCATTTAACCATAACATTACCATTTATTTAATTTTGACTAATTAATTGCTGGGGGAGGGGGCAAGAGATTCTAGAACAATCTAATAACTGCTTTTGTAATGCAGCTATTAGTTAGACAATTAACTCTCTTAAAGTAACATCTTGATATTCCATAATTAATATAGTTAGGGCACTCCACTATGATTCTTAAGAGTTTGTAAATAATAATTTCAAAATATTCCTCCTGTAACAACTGAATCCAGTTTAAAAATCAACACATTCTTTCTGCTTCATGCATCATCATCAGCTACTACAAATTGCAAATGTCCTAGAATCAGAACTTAGCAAGCAATTTTGTTAATGTAGCAGAAGGTGGAAAAGAATACAATTTAGTCTTTCACAGCAATATTGACTCTGTGGGCGCTGACAACCCTGCTCATGCTTCATGGTTCTGCACAATTGGAAAGAGACAAACAAATCAGAGATTTACAGCATCTTTTACACAGTACAGTATTTTTACATAGCCATCCTCTTGATTTTTCTCCCCCCAACACATACATTATGGCCATGAATAAAAAGACAGAACAGGAAGAAAGGGAGAAATTGTTACCTAAGTGTAGGCTCCTGAATCTGTCTTCCAGCATTGTGAATAACAGCATTGATTTTATAATGCACACAGCACTTCGTAATTCCTGTGGTCTATGTTTACAGATTTGCTTGCCTGTTTTCTATCATCTGCCTGTTTCCTTACAGCCTGTGTAACTCAAAAGTGAATCTCCTCTTGGTATTGGATATTCCTTTTGTTTCCTTGTATGCTGTAAACAGCAACAGCACCTCGGAGCTGAGTGTTAGCACAATATAGGTAGTAAATAACTGATTCAGCTCTTAAAATGAACTTCACAACTGACAAGTTTCTGCAGAAAATCCTGCATTTCCACCCAGTGTACAGCTCCATTTGTAGCAGCCCCATCTGGAGACACGGCAGGGTCACAGGCACTAAATCTGCACCCACACTGTGTGTTTGAGCACCCAGTGGTTGTGCTCTGTGATCCAGCTGGGGGTCTGGAGTGGTTAGCCATGGTTATGTCCAGCTATTTGCACCAGGATTGTGAGTGCAAAACTATGCCTAATGTCATTGAACACCTCTGCCTCAGAACTGCAGAGGCACCTCTCAGTGTATTAGCCTTTTTTCAAAGCTCTCCACCTGGGAAAGTCACTGCAATAACAGCTCACCTTTAGACATTATGGCTTGCAGTTTCCACATCCTTTCAGCCTTTCAACCCATTTTTGCCCTGCAGCATGTGAGTATCTGTCTGTGTAAGCAAAGTAGCAATGATCACTTCGATCAGCCCTGGTACCAGCACTGCCAGCCCTTCTCCCACCACACACAGGAGCACATGCCATAAATATGGAGTGACTGCAGCCAGCCATCTGCAAGAGAACCAACATTCAGCTGCGATAAGCAGGTAATGCTTCTGCAGTCAGGGTTTTTCAGCTGTGGTTTCACTTTCCACTTGAAAAGGTTTTGATCAAAAATGCCAGTTTTTAAAAAAAAAAAATCCTACTTTTCAGTAGATGTGTTATTATTAAAGCTTCATCTTTTCTCTGCTGTCTCTTCATATGTCCTCCTTTAAATTAAAAAATGGGCAACTCAACCCAAAGTTTCAAATCAAAGCAAAATTATTGCTGCTTGTAAAGCTGCAGTAAGATTGTTTTCATGTACATTACTAATATTTTCCATGTCGTAGCTATGATTACACCATTCACAAAATGTTTAGAAAAATGTGTATCAGTTCATATCAATAAGGATGGATTGAATTTGAGTGCCTTTATAGTGCTGCTGATAAAATTCTTGCTTGCTAGAACAGAGTGTGCTGTAGTAGCAGCACTGTTCAGCAAGAGCATATTTGCACGTGGTGCAGCTCGAAGCAGAAATCTGCTTTCTCCTGACAAGCTCTGTAACATCTGTGAGAGATAATGGCAGAAAGGTGGAAGATTTAGCACCCTTTGTCATGTTTGTCCATTCTGTGATAGCTGATGTCTGATGCTTGTCTTTGAACTCTGTTTCTAAGAAGAATGGGGTGGGCTAAAGATCTCTGTATCTCTGACTCCTTTTGATTAATCTCATTTCACTGTGGCCAGCTCTGTGTCAGTGTCAGATAGCCACTGCCTGCTGCAGGCAGCCCCACCTCCAGGTTTCTCCCTCCTGTGCCATTTGCAGCAAGTGACCCTGCTTCTCCTCCCTCGCTCTGTGTACATTTGGTGTTATTTTCCTCTCCTGCAGATCTGCAGAGCAGCACACTCCTTTACTCAGCCGAGCTCCCACCAGGCTCTGAGGAGCGCCCAGTCTGACTGGTGCCCGTGGCTCTGCTCTCACAGAACAAACTGCAGGATCGGTCCAGCTGGGAGAACCCACCCACGCTCCTCCAGGGAGCCCTAGGAATGGGGGAGAAGTGTGGGCTGGGGGTCTGTAAAGGGATGATTAATTCTGGTGCATCTCGGGAGGCATAAAGAGCTGCTGGCTTCATCTTCAGGAATGGACCACAGGGACTAGGACACACCAGAATTTTGTTTATTTCCACACTGATGACAATTTTAAAACTCTGTCTTTAATGCTGCCTGTGAAGTGCTGTCCTCTTGAAAGAGTATGCTCTTACTGGAATAAATCACACTTTCTCTTCCCCTCTGTCAGCTATTAATAGTGGTAAATTTTAATTGCATATGTAAATAAAAACACTGTGTACTCATTAGTTTAAATATGTTTTTCATTAGGCAAATGAAATGCTTATTGTATATGATGCAAAGCTAAAAGAAGAATGTTAACAGCATTGAGCAGTTTGGGAAGTATAGTGACTTGAATTTTTAAAGTTACTTTATAGGATAAAAATAAACCATGTTTTAAGGGATTATTATGGGCAAATTTTGCACTACAGGCATCTTGTTTCTGGAAATGGAAAAAAACTCCAAAGTTAAGTGACAGAAGTATGGGCATGGTGTCAAGGCCAATACCTAGAACTTCTACTAAAAGGGAGACATAGCACATAAACTTGTATTGCTATTTATAGCATTGGCTATTTTAGAGATGGTAACTACAAGGCGGGCAGCATTTTTCAGTTTCTATTTAGAAAAATCCTGACATGTCTCACATTTTGATATCTTGGAACATATTGGTCCCAAATTACATCACTTCTTCATCGTTAATTTTCAAACTCTTGGAACACCACACTCCAAATACACTTTTTGCTATTTTTAGGGGCTATGCAATTATAGTCAAGAAGATATAATTTTTCAGTTCAGTAATCCATATTTTCAAGCTTGGAGTATATTTATCTACCTACGAGCTCATAATTTGTTTCCTTTCTATCAACAAAATACCCTGAATTTCATAACCAATTTACTTCTAAACCATCTTTTCTAGCTCCTTCCACTGTTCTGCTCACTGTGAAATGAGAGAAACCTTATCACAGAGACATTTAGTTAATTAGTATAATTTTATACAAAAAAAATGGCCTCTAAACACTCCAGTATTAGTGAAAGGATGCTCTGAAGGTGTGACTTCCTAAAGTTATGGCTCAGAACAGTTTAACGATCTCCCTTAATATCCAAACATGTGTTTCATGATTATTATGAGAATATAAAATCCCTCTCCCTGCAAAACTCAGAGCACCAAATACACTTTCGTCTCAATTGCTTGAGTAAGAGAGCCAAGATAAAAACCATTTTTATTTTACAAATATAAGCTTGAATATCCTTGTCTCATCCATGCTTCCTCAGTTCAAATTCTATCAAACTTTTATACTGGAGCTCAGTAAAATATTTATATGCAAGATGTAGTGAACGAAATGCAAGGGCTGGCTAGAGGGCAGTCTCTTGGAATTAACACACAGCAGTCTAAAAAGGAGTGATAAGTTAGTCCTCTAGATCCTTCACGTGCCAGACTAAATTGTAGCTAGCAGTACACATTGGCAAGAGAATAAAGGTGACAGAGATTCCATTTTGTACAAAAAGTTACTGCACTTGACATGGTTGAAAACATATTAGTAGATTTTAAGACCAAAAAGGGAGTGTATGATATCAAACTGGACTTGCTATATAAGAGAGGCCAGAGGTTTTCACCTGCCAGTGCCCTAAACAAGTTTATCAATTCTGGCTGAGCTAGAGCAAAGTTTTGATGATGATATTCAGCTTGGCCATGGCGGAAAAGCCATGGACCAAATAATCTCTTTTGAATCTTCTTGCAGAAAATGTTTAAAAGCTCTCATAATTTAAAAAAGAATGCTCTGTATTTGATTTTTTCATTTGTCTGGATCAATCTTTTAGTCATTGCATCATGTATTATTTTATCCTACCACTGGACCATCTGAGGAGAATGGAGATAATAAAGTTGAGGGGGAAAAGATAGAGGTTTTGTCAAACAAAACAGTTTGAGTTTTGCTTTAAGAGATTTAAGGAGGCTGTGATTTAATACATGATGATATCTCATAATATATAATAGGTCCTGACCTTCATTATTCTTACTGTTCAGAACAGAAGTTCTCCTTGATCTATAATCTATATAGTGTTTTTCCAAAGTTGTAAATATTCACAGAAAGTGGTTATCTTTTACAAATGATTGCACTGATCTCCAGATGATTCCTTTGATATTCACCCTGCCTCAGATCCTCTGAATGATTTCTCATGAGGTTCCCCTCCCTCTCACCACTGAATTTCTCTGGGTAGGAGAAGATGTACTTCAGAGGTGTATTTAATAATGTACGTGGATATCTTCACACATTGACACAACCCACTGCAGCTTTTAACAGCTCCTTCTTCAGGTTCCTCAAGAAGCTTATGGCAGAGGTGAGAAATCTGAGGCTATGTAACACTTCAGTCCGTAGTAAGCTCTCAAATATTTAAATTGTAGATACATCTAGACTGAGTGTTTTTAATGGTAAAGAGTAACGATATGTAGGTAGATGAGGAAACGTAATTTCTGTAGAACTCATCCAAAACTAGCTTATCACATTTTATCCACATTCAAATGTCTTATCTGAAACTTGGCTCAGCAGGAAGTGGTAACATGTCAAGGATCCAATTAACATTATCTCACTCCCCTGGTTTTTTTCTTCACTTTCTCTGCCTTATGGGAGCTGCTTCCAGTTCTGTTGTTATTCACAGTGAAATTGATTGATTTCTGGCAAAGTTCTGATTTGCTGATATCTCAAATACTACTGGAACCTCTGAATTTGTATGAAATATGAACCTCCCCACAGGGGAAAATCCACTCATGAGTGTGCCATCAGAATTCTGTATGGTTACTTCTTTGTTCTGTCTGGATTACTTTGTGCAAACTGTGAAACCTTCTAAACCCAAACTTTATGGAATGGCCCATTTTGTACAGTGTACAACATCAAAAGGAAAGTGAGTTTGAAGTATAGTCAGCTTGCCAAAATCAAATTTAAAAAGAGGAAACTGGAGTGCTCTGTAATAGGGAGAGTTAGAAGCATAATTCTAAACTGTATTTGACACTAAGGAATACAAATAGGAGGGGTGAAAAAGGTCCATGATGAATACATATGCATATTAAAATAATTATTGTTTATAAAAAAAAGGAGAAATTATCAACCGTAATACATTGAACAGTGGAATTTTACCTGACTTCTTCCAACAGCAACCATAATACCCTTGTAAGGCAGCACCAGAAAGGAATGTCTGTAAAGGGGCTCTTAGGTAACCAACGCTACACGTAAACACTACACGATTTTTAAAAATTACTTGCCTTTCAGCAGAAACCGTAGCAAGACTCTGCTTTGGATTTTGTTTTATCTTTTCCAAGATTCCCAGGTACAATATAAGAATCTCATGAGTGTGCTGAGCTGGAAATCTTTTTACCTTTGTTGTTCTAGAAAATTTGCCAGCCTCCATCTCCTCTTCAAGTGATTATCTGCCATGCAGCTGTTAATATAAATTCCAAGTCATTCACCAATATAGAGAACTGTGGGAGGTAAACCAGGAAAAGAGAGAAACTTTCTGTCTCCAAACTGTTCCCTCAATGCAACCCAAGACAAATAACTAAAGATACAATATGATTTAGGATCTGGTTTTTTATGTAGTTAAAAACAGTATCTTGCCACTATATTTGTTCTACTGACTTACATCAGTTTTGACTTACTATTTATCTATATCTAGCAATATGTGTAGTTCAAGTCCCAATATACTCAATTGATTCACTGTGAAGCATTTATTTACCATCTATGTGTAACTAAGGAGCATGAAAATCAGAATAGTGAATTAAATTGAAGTTGGTAGCATCTACTGTGGAGGCTAACCATAAGAAAAGAGAAAATAATCCAGCAAGTCCATCGTGGATCAGTTTTCACTCACTCCCTTGGGCTTCTCCCCACTTTTAATAGATAGTAGGGTTTACCATGCAAAGAAGTATGGAAAACAGGATTCCCCAGGGAGAGGAGCAACATCTTTTTGAGATTAATATCTGTAATGTCTTGGGAACTACTGTTGCCTTGGAGGAAGGCTATCCATACAAACATAAATCATGCCCTCCCAGGTGAGTCTGGCAATCTGTCTAGCCCAATATATACACAGTCACTAGGGATGTGAATAGAAATCTATATGTGTGAAAATATGAACAAGAAATTACTAAGCAACTTGTGCAGTGTGCACAGGGATGTGATGTCAGTGTCGAAAGATTACTTGAGCCCCCTTCTGGGATGAGCTCAGATGTGTGCAAGCCTTGATTTAAAGCACATGGAAAATGGCATGCGGATTCTTATAATGAATTTTTGAAGAAATGCTCTGGGCTGTGCCTAAGTGGGAGTGACTGCTTCAAACCTAGCTCAGATCATTAACTCATGAGCACAGCATGATAATGTGCTTCAGCTGGGGATGCCTTTGGAAATGAAGGTAAGTGATGGAGATGTACATGTGAGCAGCATGTTATCTCCATGTCAGCATATTGAGCTGCAAGCTCTGAGGTAAAGCAAAGGGCTACAGTTTGCAGAATGGCTGTTCAAATACTGAAATTCCTAGCTGTTAAAAGCAGATTAAGTACCCTCTTAAGGTATGCAGTTTTAGGTACTAAGTCAAATACTTACTGATTCAGCCAGAGAACTCTATTTAAAAAGACAATTTCCAAGCAAATTGCTACAAAAACAAACTTCCCTGCCTGGTTAGCAATACAATTCCTCACACTCAGACTTGGACACAGCAAAATTCTTAAGCAGCTATTAATGCCTATACCCTGTCATTAATTTTTAGTATTTGGTGATGCTTTGACTCCTGTGAGACCCGTTATTTAAGTTAAAAATGTTCTTAAACACTTGGTTACTAAAGTTCTGCTCCAAAAACTATGGACCTTAAGTGGGACACCTTGTAGATCGTTTTGAGGGATGTGAAGCTACAAATACCACACTAAGTGACAGCCAGGCATTTTTATTTTGAGAGTCCCCAGCACAATACTCCCAAAGAATGCCTTCTTCGGAAAGTATTCTGGCAGGTTTTTAATTCCTTTTGAATTTTATGATCTTGAAGCATATGTCTGAATGGATACATTTTGAACAGGGAGGGGCATATAGCCCAAATCTGAGAAGTGTTCTACCGAATCTGTGCCCAAAGTTTTAATGAATCATGAATATATCTCTTCCCACTGTAATACTTCATTTTTTAAAGAGGTTGCAAAATCACATAGAAGAGGAACTTCCTCACAAGGCTCACATATATTGGACATTCATAATTAAACTTAGAGAGCAAAAAAATCTTTGCAGTGTAGATACCAGGCATCTGTTGATGGTATTGTCCCATTATTTTGGGATTTGAGAACTGCAGAAGTAAACGGAGCAAGGGGGAAGGAAAAGAGAAAGTAAATCCATACTTCAATGATCCCAGCCATCACTTGGGATTTTTGACAACTAGTCATTCATTTACTGCATCTCTTATGTCTAGTAAGTATAAATGCTTTCCTTGGTATTATGCAAATGTAATTTCACAGATAACAAAAGATTATACCTGTGTATTTGTCTAAAATTGACTGTTTTCATTGAAGATACAAACTAGGTTTTTACTGAGCATTTTGCCTTTCAGCACCAGGCTCCAGCTGGACTCTAACAGTTGGTTCTTTTTGTAACTGACTCCAGCTACTTTTGAAAGCACACTCTGCTTTCTGCTCACTGTACAAAAACCTCAGCACATTTCTGCAAGGAATCAAAGGTACAGCTTTTTCTCCTCAGGTTCAGAGTGTAATTCATAGTTTTAAGATGTGTCCTCTCCAGACAGAAGCAGTGAATGTACAAAATTGTTTCATTTCCAGACGTACACCTCAGGTTGACAATCCTTCTCTCTCTTTCTCCTCCATTTCTCTACCACTCCCATCACCCAAGAAACAAAGACGTATGGCAGGCAGACATTATGACTATCTTTGTGAACATCTGTTACAGGCCAATTTCAATGCTATTGCCACTTCCTTTCTCACTCTCTATGTATGAGCTGGTATTAATATCTCCAAGGAAAGTAAATGCATGAATCAATGTGTCTGAATAAAAAAGGCTGAACGAATGAAGCATATGTATAAAAAAAGCATGTGTTATGTTTGTACATTCAGGTTCTGTGTTGAGCATCACATGTGGTGACGGGCACATTGTGGAGGCCACATCCAGCTTGTCCAGGAAAGGCAGAGCAGACAGAGGCAGAGTCAGGGAGACACACCCTTGCTGCGAGTTGCCACAGCCTTCCTTGAAAATAAGGTGTGGGCAGTTTCTGGGGCTGTGATGCTTGTTTGTTCTGCTGCCACACAGAGGAAAGGACTGGCAAACAGCCCTCCCATCAAGCCAGAGGAGCAGAGGAGAAGAAGGACAGAGCATTAGAGGGCATCAAGAACCAAGGCCTAAAGACATGGTGGCTGCTTGTGAGGTTAGTACCCACAGTAAGAAGTTGCTTCCAAAGTGAGACGTCTTCAGAAAATACAGCATGTCCATTCTGTGAAGAAAAACAGGGAGAAGGGGAGGTATTTTTAGAAACTGTTTCTGAAAATTGCTGCTGAATAGGTGTAGTGTATATTAAAGCTGCCTTTCCAGCTGTTCCCATTTGACTTGTCCTCGCAGAAGCGATGTTTGTCCCAGTGCTGCTGAGAGAGGGCGGGCACTCACTCACTCACTCACTCACTCACTCACTCACCTGCCGGCTGCCATGGGGTCAGTTTGTTCAGAGCCGCTTTCAGCCCCACATTTCCTTGAGCATGCCTTGAGCACCCACTGAGGAGACAGTGCTTGTACTCTCTATCCCTGCCAGCCCACTTCAACCCCTTGTCAGTAAGGCAGCCTGCTGCTAGTCAGTGAGTAATGGCCACAGCCAGTGCCACACTGACACTGTCCCCAGCCCCAGTGGCTCTCCCTCCTCCACTCATCCATCTTACCTGTAATTCAAGATGTGTCGCAGCCAGCCACCTCCAGCTATCCTGTCCTAGCAGGCACAGTCTGTTAGAACAATTTTAGCAAAACAATAAGAGGAGATAGAAACCAGTAGCTGGCTTATAAGGGAGAAGGGCAATTTGGCTGGAATGTGTGAGGGTGATAGATACCTTTTTGTAGTGTTCAAATTGATACCTTTCAAGATACAGTGTAGCTGTGGCTGAAAACTCCACTCATTCCGCCAGGCTGTGGAAGAACTGTGTGATTGTCCTGTCCTATGCTGAGGGTGAACAGTGCATGGCCCAGGAACTGGGTCTACTTCATGCTATATAATGTTCTGAAGACTGGTGTTACTGCTATTTTGCTTTATGTGATACCAATAGGTATTTTTGCAACAGAAAAATATATACAGGAAGCTCTCCAAGGTCAGTATAACAGTCCAAATACCCAGATGCTATTTCCCTGTGAAATACAAGGTTGAGCAGCCAAACATCTCTTAGTCATGTAAATTATGAAAATTCTGAGAACTGCAGTGCAGACAAAAAAATCTACGGCTGCTGAATCATTTTCTCTGGTTCAGAAATGACCACATCTTACCCTTTTGTTCCAGATTTTATTTGCATTGCATGATTGTGTTTCTTCCTGTCAGATATAGGGATGAAGCTAACATCTTTGCTTTAGGATATTGTTCTTTTATTATCAAAAAAGCATTCAGCAGACTTGCAGAGATTCTTTTCAGAAATGGAGAAAATAATACAAAACCAGTATTGAGCTATTCCTTTTATGCTGTCTGCAGTTAAAGTGATTATTAAACCACAGGACAAGTTTAAGGGTAATCCAGATGAATATTGTTTTCATCAAAGCAATAGTAAAGTCATCTGCTTTTTCCTTGTTGCCTTAGGACGGACATTAGTAAAGGCATACCAAGTGAAATTGGGAATTATTTTGCTCCACTTCCTTTAAAGTTCGATTTTTATCAGTTACTGCTCATAGTTATCTGATCTAAGAAAAACTACTTCCTTTTTGAAAAATGCCATGGATAGGTATTTTGTCCCACTTTCACTGGGGAACTTAGAAACGTGCTGTCTTTATGGTGAAAAATCCCACAAGATGACAATGAACTCCTTTTTCTGGAACAATAAATAAATAAGGGCTATGCAGAAATCAAGCAGGAGTGATATGAAAGAGGTGAATGTAGAAGAGATATGAGAATAGGAGCACATGTTAATGCTACAGACTTGAGTCTCATCTAAGAAATAGGGGCAAATGCTTGTCTTTTGTGGATAAAGTCAAATGACAACAGACAAAGTAATAAAGGAAAATATAGGACACAACATTCCACAAAACAATTTATAGTATCAGGACTGCTCATGTCAGGACAAAGTAAGTGGAAAATGCACCTAAATTAGAATAATTAGGGTTAATAGGCCCTTTACATTATCATGAATAATTATTTAATTCACAGGTCAAAATCAGTCTCTTTGGGTTCCTCTGATATTTTTTTTATTTAATAGAGTGTAAGAGGGTAATAGCTGAAATAAATGGCACTGCATCTAGAGGAGGTTTGTTGTCCCTATAAACTCAATCATTAAAGTTCTACTTCATTCACTGTTTCCTCAGTTTGATCATCCCAGCTGCTTCCCTAGAGACACAACATTCTTATTTTTTTTCTGTTTTTTTTCTGTTAATCCTCCTTGCTCTTACATGGTTTCTTGCAGTGATGCTGTCAGCAAGATGATGTCTAGTCTCAATTAGAAATTCAATCAATATCCACATAATGAGGGTTCTAGCAAAACCATGTCACTTAGTTCAAAGACATGGATATATTACTGTAGCAATTCAGGATTCAAGTAATTTAGGGCACCTCAGTGAAAAAAAGATAAAATAAAGCTGAAGGGCTTAGAGGTAGTTAATTGTTACTATGGCAACTTCCTAAATAAGCTTTAGATTCTATCATTTTTCAGTTTATTTGGAGGCAGAACAGAATCATTAAAGATGAAACTTATTTAAAGCTCAGAACACTTCTGGGATCTTATAGTTTCCTGCTGTTCCTTATAGAGTTACTTGAAGTTTGTCCATCTCAACTTTGAACTGTGTAAAAGAGCAAGACGCAGCCTGCATAGATTAAAAATGACATTACATAAGAATCTAATTTTAATAACTTTGGCAATAGTATTTTTACATTTTTATGTCCTAGTAGAACTCTTTTAAAAGTATTGTGTGGGAAAGAAGTGATTCTCAATAAAGAATGCTCTCACCTGTCTATAAAATGAAGTGATTAAATCTGATTTTCAACAGCGGGCTCTGACTGTGAGTGCTCCTTTGTCACCTGGCAATATGGAGTGCTGTCCCCTGGAACCCTTCCTTCCACAAAAACCCTGTGTGTGGCATAGTGGGGCTACATTTTAGCCTGGTCCTTAACCAGTGCTGTAGCAAATCTCATAATTAGGATCCAGAGGAAGGCTGCCGTATCAAAATCTTGCCATGCTGACTGTGTCCATTTGTGTTCTCAATATGAATGAATGTATTTGGCCTCTGTGGGGCTGCATCACTGGGCAGATCTAAAGAGCCTCCTACAGGCAGTAAGGGTGACAGCAAAGAGGAGAGACAACAGAGCTGGGAAACCCTCAGTCACTGCACGTTAATTAGGTGAAGATCCATATCAGCCTAAAATTTTTGCATTATCTCAGCAGCTGCAACTCACTTCTTTAACCACTCCATAGTGCATGATTAACCAGCAGAGGCCATGAAATAAAATCGTGTCTCAGCAGGAGACACCCCCTGGCTTCTCACAGAAGTAAATTCATACCTCAGACCAGTTTTCACTCTTCTGTAGGCTGGAAATCTCTGGAGTCACTGAGTCATAACTGCAAAGCTGTCAGGGAATGATGCCTTAGGTGTGAAGATACTTAGGAGACACCCTTAGAGGTGAAGGTATAAGCAGTGTAGACTAAAGCAATGTGTTCTTCTCAAAAAAAAAAGCAGGACAAGTCACCTGGCTGTGAGCTCAGTGCTCCAAGGCTGAGCAGCAGCTGCTTTGGAGGCATCTTTAAACCAGCCTCAAAGAGATTAACTGAGCAGCATGGGGAAACTTGAGGTGTGCAGGTTTCACTCAAAAGCAGGTAGATGAGGGCTAGAAGAGTGGCAGACTGTTTTGTCCATAGCCAGGAGTCCATATGACATTGTCATAAGATAATTCCCTTTCCCACCACCTGCAAAACTGTCTTTCTGTCACAAGTAAAGGTCCTGGATATGGGGAGTCACCCAGCCCAGGAAACATCTGGCTGTGTTTGACAGGCCCAGAGTGACTCTAAACTTTCTCCACAGTCTGTGTGGGGGAAACGGGCTTTGCCACGCCATGGTCCATTCCATCCTAGGGATTAAACTGCAAAAGACATCAGGGACAATTATCCTCTTTCTCCCCCTATATCTTGAATTATGGAACAGAGAAGTGTTGAAAAATGTCTCTTCATTCGTTTTCCAAATTAAATTGTTCTGTTTACCTAAAAAGAGAAAAAAGCCTTTGTTTTGAAATATAAGTTGAACATCAAAGTTTCACTATATAAACCAGTCATAACGGATATAAGTTCAAATTCAGACTAGTTCCAGGTTATTTTGTCAGGCTTAATTCTGTTGGTCTTTCTCCCTGCTTTTTTCCTCAGTTAACTCCTCCAGACTGTTTTTTTATTTAGAGCAGTAAAAATGCTCTTTCAAATTTCACATGATTAAAAAGAAATGTGCATCCAGCTGCAAGAGAAAATGTTTTTCTCTCCCATCTGAAAAGGCTGTACCATGGGCAGAAATTCTGCATTGCCTATTACTTGCACTGCTCCTTTTCAATGGAAATTCAGAGTTATAATTCAGGGAACTATAGTCAGGAGTAACTTGGCTTAATTTATAAGAAGAGGAAAAAATACCTGCTGAGGAAAAAACAAAGGAGAATACAGTCTGATCCCAAACAGCCTGAGCATTATTTATTGCATTTTCTTTTCTTTGCTGTTATACAACCACAGCACCCAGCTCTTCGTTGTGCTGCAAGGGAAGTATTTTCAAGGTTAGCACAGAAGTAATCAACCACTCAATGGTGGTATGAATATTCATATCAAGACACATTATGAGAAAGTAGGTAGAGGCAAATATGCAATTTAAATATAGACTACAGCAGGAAATGGGACATGAAACAGTAATTAAATAGTGAAAATTACATGTTATTTACATAGGTAAATACACTGTAGGGGTTATGCATGTGATCTTTTCTATTAGCATTTGTTTGTTTGTGATTTAACCCTGATTTTAAAAGGGAGGCTTTTAAAGCATGAAAATGGGAATAAAGGAACACTTACTTTGAACTAGAAAATCTGCATTGCTTGAAGGATTACCAGTTTGGGCTGTCAGCCAGGTTTCTCCTGTACTGCAGAAGGTAGTGGTGTCAATTTTCTAAAGCACAGGTTTTCTCCACAGCCCTGCTTATGCAGTTAATTCCTATTTGAGCCACTGGAAGCCTGTAGGTGATGGCAACAAATGCCTGAGCTCCTACTGCCCGGGTTAGATGGAAATCATACAGCACTACTGAATTTCTGGGGGGAAGAACCTCTGGAAGGGAACAAAAGCATTTGTTTTCCTTCTTCAGGGAGCACCTTGTTTCCTGCTTTTCCTTTCAGAAACAGAAATATGGCTGTAGTCTATTTGGATCAACACAAGCACACAAGCCTTCACAACCATCATACCAAAGGCACTAGTACTAAGTTTTACTTCTACTCTGAACTACCTCATCTTGCTGGATTCCTCACCTATGTCTGCTCTTTTTTCCTGCTCCTTTAGCCAAGAGGAAGGTGAAAGGAAAGGCTTGACTAATGTATCTCCAGCAGCATTCTTGCCTTACCATGACCAGCTGCCATGAACGCAGAGTTCAGTGATAGTCTGGGATTCCCAGAGAGAATGAATACTAGGGAATTAGTGAGAGTAAGAGGGATGGAAATAGATATCCTTCTTGAAAAGGCTCATTTCTTCGCTAGCCTTTTGCCTCTGGTTGCTTTTGCTTGGGTATGACTTGAGTCTGCAAGCAAGAAAAAAACTTCAGAGTCCACATTTATTTTTTGGTGCATACATGCAGTGGGTACCTGGGACTATTATGCTACATGGCCATGTATATTCCTGTGATTCTGGGTGAGTCTCTGCTGAACAGGGTCATAAGTCAAGTGAGGGAAGGGTCTGCCTCTGCTTCTTGGTGTAGGCTGATCTTTGATGTTGCAGATTTGCTGTCTTCTTATTCTTTGCTTTTCTTTCCCTAGGATTTTACAGCTTTTCATGTCAGTGTTTTCCTCTTGAATCCTTGAGCTTTAAGTAACCCCATCTCAGCAAATACTGTTGAGCCTATTGTTTTGCTTTTCTTAGCCTGCGTGCCTTTAGCTCATAGGTTTTCTCACACCTTAACAGCATTTTTCTCTAAAATTCTGCCATGGTGGCAATTGTGTAAAAGCAGGCTGGGGCGTGAAGACAGCCAATTCCTCAGCCACAGGGCACAAAGGGTTGTATCTTCAACCCAGTTCACATCAGCTGCCCCAAAGACAAAAGGAACTGCAGAACAAAGCTCAAAGGAAAATTTGCATGACAAGTACATGGCACTGCAGTGCAGTAACATTTTCAGGAAATTCCTGCGTGCAGGCTCCTGAGCTGGCACTTAGCAAATGCCCAGAACCTGGCCTGAGAGGACACTGCCCTCCTGCATCTCCTGTGCTTCTAAATATAGAGAAAGGACTGGGTGGTTTCCCAACAGGCAAGTGTCTCAGAATTGGTGTTCTGGGCAAATTCCAAGCTGGTCAGTCCCACTATATTTTTGAAGTTCACCTAAAATATGGGCTACTGTGTTTTTTAAATCTAATTATGTCTTCAGTTTAGAAATCATGATAATGCAACCTTTCTCCTTGGTTATCTTTCATTTCCAGTTTGCTTTTCATCAACAGACAAGTGCTTGTGGATATGAGGAAAAACCCTGAAAACTCTTCCTATCTTTTATGCATGCTTCAGTGCACAAGCGCTCTGCGTGACAGCGTGTATCTGTCCTCTGTAGAGTGCCTGTGTATATTTGATTTGCCACTTCCCCTTGTGGAGGTGGCAGCACATTGGTCCTTATTCTTTATAGGAAGTTTATTACTTTTTGTGAAGTGTCTCGAGACTTTGTGGACTAAAAGAATTTTGTGTTGAGATAAAGATAATTTATTATTCATCACTCCCAATACATTTGTTCATACGTTCTGAAGCTGGGAACAGTGTGTGATAAGAGACAGCTGCAAGCTTTCTCTTTAGGACTCTTCCTGAAAGCATGCAAATTATTTTTCAGATCTGAAAAGAGGTGATGGGCCCAAGCAAACATTTTCTTTTTCCCCAGCTGTATCAGTTGGGTCAATGAAAGCTGTTATTTCTCCCCACAAAACATAGCACAGGGAGATCCCCAATCTGTTGATAAAAATCACATTGTAGCTAACAGAACAAGCACACAAAAAAGGATGTAAAAATGTCATAAAAATCACCTAGTCTCAGATTTGAATCTTTTGTATGAGGAAAGCATCCTGCAAACAGAGGTATCCCTTATCCCTGTGTGCCTAGCTTCTCCAAGTAAAATTGCTTAAGGCAGTAAGAGGCAATTTAGCTCAAGAAATAAAAGCAAAACCAGCCTTGCTGCAGAAACCAGACATTTTGTGAAACCAAATGGAGCAGAGTGAAGAGTGGATGTCCGTGACTGAAACAACCGTGACAAGACAATCTCACCGTATGTCAGATGGATAAAATAACAACTGACTCCACTGTGGAAATTCAATTGAAACTCACTCATATCAGGCCTATGGGCTTTCTCAGAGAGTGGAAATTAAGACTGTAGTAACTCTTTGCCACCTGTTCAAATGCATCCCAGTTCTCCATTTTTCCTCATTAAAAGGTGACAGGGAGGATTAAACATCTCCTAACGTCTGGATCCAGTTTGAAATTGTTGAGTATTTCACAGGAAGCAATTTTTAGGAGGATAAAGCCTCTTAACTTGGACTGAAATCATTTGAGCACCTGTGACATTTCAGACTGAAAGGACAGAGTTCCACAGAGCAAGCCACTTCTCTTGCAGTCACTGCAGTCACTTCTAGAGACTTTGATACGAAAGTATTTTATTCCACTGTATTTTTTTGGCAGTTAAGAGGAGCCTCCATGGAAGGAGAAAGCTAATTTTCCTTTTTCCTGATAACAGTTTAGTAGTCAGTTCCATTTTGGGATGAATTCCAAAGGATTGTTGTCCTCCCTTTCATACTATTCAGGATAGGGAAGTGTTACTGTGGTCATCTGAAGGAGCTTATATTTATATTAAGGATAACTACAAATTTCAACAGTGGTTTACCTCTGAAACCCACAGGTGACTTTTTAAATTACAGACATAAGACAAAAGAGATCCTGTTCTGTACCTTGCTGTGCTCAGTAGTGCACAGTACTTTGGTGGAGTCCATTTTCAATGAATGACTCAGGGAGAAACAAAACCTGAAATGTTCACGTGAAGAAGACACTGCTAAATTTCAAGTTCTGCTCAGCTGAGGAGCAGATGCTGTCATAGGCATGGAATCCATATGGAATGTTCCTCAAATAGCAGCTATAAAACCTTTTCAGAGTAAACAGGCATCAAATCAAATGTCTAGAGTCAACTAATGGAGCCAGTGGAGACAACTCCACTAAAAATTCACAAATTGTAAATACCAGGCCACCAGCTTCACCTTCAAGCATCCACATACTTTACAAAAAACATCCTCTTTAGTCCTTCCCTGACTCAAATCTATCTCTTTTCCTCTGTGTTAACCCTAAGAGATTTGTACAGAACAGATCATAGCAGAGGGTCTCATCTCAGGTGAGGAATTTAAGTAGCACTGTACTTAATTATTTCTTACATAATTTTCTTTGACTTAAGATATTCCTTTTTTTTCTTTTCTGTTTTTTAGCTCTCAAGAGTGATCAGCTATTTTTTAAGGTATTAACTAGTTTATTTCTAACTAGCTTAGAGTCCCTATTTGCAAGACATTCTCACACGGTAGACATTCTGGCATAAAATCTTAAAATCATCCATGGTTTGAGGAACAGATTTTGCCATTTCTCTGCCTGCTGCCCAAGATAGGAGCAGTGACTGTCTACAACTCCTGAATGCTGCTTCAAATGATTAATTTATGCCTTACACTCCAAAACACACAAAATATCATGATGAACTTTTGCAAACAGAAAAACAATATCTCCAGGTATTTGTGTTCAAGATTTGATTTATATAAATGACATTTTGCATGTAAATATGCAGCCACTCGTTTCAGTGCCTGCCAAGAGGCATTTCAGCTAAACACAATGATGCTCCTCTTAATCTAAAATGTCATGTTCTCATATGCACCTACTGCAAAGGTTATCACACACATCTGAAAGTAAACAAATCATTTGGCAAATAATTGAGCCTCACCAAATTTCTGTCTTTTCGTCCTGGTTAAAATAACTTCTCTCAAGGAATATGAATCCCCAGACAAGCATCCATCAATTCTGAGCACCTGACTTAAGATGATATGAAAATACTAATTGCCTTCCATTCACCCCAAGTAGAGCTGAGTCCCAGCTGCAGGGGGATTGAATGGATGTGCTCAGGGAATACCAAGCCTTGGGCTAATGTCCTGCAGGCAGTCCTGTCTGTAAAGCTTCCTTGGAGTTTTATAAATAACCAAGGGCCCCACTTTCTGTCTTTCCCAAATCTGGACATGCATTCAGAGCCCTGCATGAGTAGATCATTTATAACGTGAGATTGGGCTGGCTCAGCATGTGTTGAGATCTGTACTTCTTCAGAAAACAAGAAGCAGCAAACATCACAGAGCATCTCTTATTTTCTCCTTCTGGAGTTCAAAAGGCTTTCAGGCTTCTGATCTACAACTAGAAGATCTGATCTGCTACTTCAATACATATTTACTGAGTATCTCTGATGTGTCTATTGTCCGCTCTACAGCTACCTCAGCACGGCTTTTCAGGCCCTGGGATGTTCCCTCAGTACTGAGGCTGCAGCAGAAGTACCTCAGGCATTCCTGGTGATCCTGCCTATATCTACCTATATGTTTGGCATGTTAGAGATAGTTCTGGGGAGAGTATGAAACCCAGCCTCTGAAGGAGAAATTTGAGTCATGGTGATTACATGAGCCTCACCCTCCCGCTGCAGGGCACTACAGTCACTGCCTCTGTTGCTGGGCAAACTTCATTCCTGTCTTGCCATGGAAAAATTCTCCAAATTTCAGTTAGCTTTTTCACCTTTTCCCCCCACCCCCGCATTCTTTTTAAGTAATCAAAGTCTGAGTTATTGATCCCCTCTCAAGCAAAACAACCCTGCACTCTGCGTTTTGTCACAGGTGTAGTTAAGCTGCTGCCATGGAACTGCTCCCTACAGCGTGACATTGCCTGCAGCTCGGAAGTCACCTTTGTTTCCTCTCCTAGATCACTGAATGGGAAGCCACAGTGAGGCCTGACTCATTTTATTCTCTCTCATGTCAAATACGGTATGTATACATCTCGTTTTGTGATGTCAAATTTAAAACAAAACTCACAGCTTTCCATTTACATGCCCAAATTTTCAGCTGAAAGGTCTCAGAAAAGATTTCTTTTTCCTTTACACAAACATGCTGTACACAATAAGGCAAAGAAAAAAGGACTGGAGTCTGTCTGATGAAATTTAATTTTTTTTTCTCTTTTAAACGTAGCAGGAAGGAAAGACTAAAATGCAGGTCTTGTTTCTTTTCTTTTCACTTTCATGCATGTTGAACATTTTATTAAAAAACAATAACAACAAAGAAGACAGAAAGGAAACATAAAGAGGAAATGTTCTTTCATTTTCAATCACAACAAAATTGATGGTATATTTCACTGCAAGTGCTAAATTCCTCCTGCTTCAGACTGAAGGAATTTTTTTCCAAACTCAAATGGCACATGTATATCTACCTACCATAAATTAGGGGAGCCTATAGAGGTTGCTATTGTTCAAATGGTGTTATTTTTCCAATGAGATGGTTTTGCATCACTCTTCTGCTGTCCTTCAGCCCTATCTGTGAGCTAAGTACCAAGTTTATTTTCCCTCAGATGTTTCTCACTAAGGCAAGCTCCCAGTGTTAGGAGAGGCAGCCTGAGTAACAACTAAAGGAAAACAGCCTTCAGGTTTTAGTATACAGGAACATAAGCTATAGTCTAATTGCTTAAAAGGCTGAAGGTTTGCTCTTGAGCATGGATCCAAACCTCACACAAACACAAGGCCCACATATATGTCCAGCAAAATTCCCAGAAGGTTCTGTGCCCTGCATTGAGGGGAGGTTGCACAGAGGTAGGAGAAGAAGGGTGGGAGCTTGCAAACTATCAGCTATTTTAGCCTGAAGAGTTGCCCCGTATCTAACCTACTCTTACAAGGGATGCTAGTGAGGGTGTCAGGTCTCACAGGTGGTGGACCCTCCCAGGAGCAGCAGGAGTCCTTTGGCTGAAATGAACTTCCTTCTTTCTCCTGTGAATATCAGCAGAGACATTTGAGAATGAGGGAAGCACAGCTGTGGGATGTGGACACAGTTTCTTGGGACAGGAAAGGCGAGGAGGGATGGTCTACAACAGAAGATGGGTCAAATGTTAAGGCAGCAGAAGAATCTTATCTACAGAATTGAGAAGTCTGTAGTCATCTGAGTTCTGTGCCTGTACCTGGAGGTTAGAGTCAGTCTCCAGGCCTGAAGCAGGAAAGGTAGAGTTCTAAGTACACGTCTCTGTCCTGTACTTGTAAGATAAGGCTGCCCTTTTCATGGGATGCCAAATTATTGCTCCTTGAGCAAGAGCCAACATCCCAGGAAGAGCTCAGCCTGAGCCAAATGGCCACTTGTGCTTGTTACTTACTCTGTGGTGGTAACCTCTGGCTTAAAACCACATTTGTGGCACTTAACTGTAGAAGAGATGATGGGCTAAATTGCTTCCTGAGTGGCACTCACAGATAAATATTTGAACTGATCAAACAAAAAACAAGACTCTGAAGCAACAGCAAAACCAGCAATTAGTTAAAATTTGCCATTGAAAACGTAATTTTTTTTGAGGGAGAAAATAGTTCAGCTACAACATTTTGCTAAAAGCCAAAAGACACCATATGAGCTATTTTCCAGGATTCATTAAAGGGAAAGAAGATAAAACAGAGAAGACCATAGAACTGGCATTGCATTCATTTCAGCCCTGAGTCTGTGGTGTTGGTTTGGTTCCAGATGCCACCAGGACAGCGATAGAACTTCAGCCTCCTGACTGCATGGTGTGAAAGAGCTGGTGAGGAGCTGTGGTGCTACACAGACACCAAAGTCCCACCTGGAGGGACCCCCTCATTAGTTTCAGCTTCATACCATGGTACCCACCCTACCTTAAGAACTGGGAACAAGGAGCAAGACTGCACTTGCAGGACATTTTGATCACCACCACTAACAAAGCAGGGATGTCCTTTTCTGTAGAAAGAGCTGTGTTAAGAGAAACATAGAGGTCTGGACAACCATAAAAAACCCCCAAAATGCTCTCTGCTGTATACAGACAGCCTCTCGGGATGTGATTGTATCCTGTAAGCCCACTCATCTTTTAAGCTCCCAGTGCAATTAGAATTAGAACTAACTTTTTCACAGCTGTTATTAAGATTACTCATGTGAAACTGCCATTCTGTTGCTAAAATCCACATGTTTTGTTTTATCCAATTTCAGGTGGGCCATGTGCTTATGAGGCTGGGCCCCAGACTGGATTTTAAGCGCAGGTCCTTTAAATCACTGCCTCATGCCGGCTCTTCCAAGCTAGTGCTTTCCAGTTCTTTTCCTGGGTTTATAACTTCCCCAAAATTTTCCAGGGGAGATTCAGATTACCTGTCATTAGGCTGCGTTCTTTTTAAGGATCTCTGCATGTCTGTCCACATCCTCTAAGGGAATATAAATGCAAATCCACTGCCTGGAAATGCCTTCCAACACCCAAGACCTCGGAATTAAACTTTTGCAATACTCAATCACATTGCATCAAGTAATAAGTACAGAAAACCTTTTCAGAAGTGAAACATTCTCAGAATCATTTAGTAAGTCAAGCTACCTTTTATTTTAACAGCATAGTTAGTGTTTTTCACATAATGTTTAGGTGTGAAATCATTACCATGAATAATTCAGCTATGGTTTTCTATCTTTTTGTTTCCTATTCACACTCTCCATGAACAAAGAAAACTGGTGAGCAGAGTGCTGCAAGAACAGTAGATTCATGAGTTGAAAAAATAAAATATATATGCTGAAGCCTTTCTAAGAGTGATTTATTATTCTTGAAGTACAATATAATTGTAGCGTTTGTTGATTCCAACTTTGTTATTATACTTTCTTTGACCTATTTGTTAAAAACTGCTTGCATAGAATGTGTTTCTTGTACAAAGCAAATCTGCGGAACGGAAAACAGCCCTGCTGACATTATTATGATAGGGCAAAGAAAATAATGTAAAATGAATTTACTAAGAGATGAGGGAGTATCAGAATTATCACTGCATCCATTTAACTCCCAGTTTAAGTCAACGTGCTTTATTCTTCCACCAGATTCCTGCCTCATTCCCTGCTCTTGACCTTCTTTCTCGTGACCTACACTCACTCTGTAGCTAGCTATTTAATTTTTTTTTACATCTTTCTCATTCATTGGGTGACCTCAGTGCCTTATTTGCTGCACCACTCTGACTCTCTGTGGATGAAAAATTTACTAATGCCCTCAGAGTCAATTGTTTGTGGTTGGTTGAGTTTTTTGTTGGTTGTTTTTCTTTTTTTTACTATGGAATCTGAGTAACTCTGATGTGTCTATTGTCTCTGATGTGTCTTTTTTATACTTATGGAATCACTTAACATAAACTGATGTCTTTATTTTCACACCACCTCCATGAGATAAGTCTGCTTTTATTTTACATATAGGGAATTGAAGGTTAGGATAAAGGTGCAATACTAAAAGATGCAAAGATTGTTTCTATCCAATTTCTAAGACATAGATCAGCCATTTGGCTCCTTTTCAAGTAACCATTTTCCAAAACAGAACTGGATATCCCTTACACAAAGAATGGAATGCACTTTGAGAAGGGCCTCCGGTAAGTACTGCTTTTCATTCGTTGCCCAACGATCCCCATGAGGGGTTAGTTTTGGCAGAGTTAAAATGCTGTTCTCCTGAGCAGACTGTATCCTTTTAAACCATAAGACCTCTTCAGCTCTTTGTCTCACTATAAACACTTAATGCTTTTTGGCACAAATGCAACACTAATGATAGAGGTGCCATTACACCCCTCAGACCAGAATCCACAGCTCATACCAACAAAGTACAAGTAGGCAACTAAACATTCTCTCATGAAAGCACATACCAATACAGGTCAGAAACTGAGGTGGTTTTAAGTATGTTGTCCAGTGGAAACAGCTCTCCTATTCCTTAATAGGTCACAATATTTTAAGTTTACTTGTCAAACTATAGGGATATTAAATTTCCCAATTAGGCAAGTTTAAGATATTTGTGTTACAGATTAACCTATGAGCTTTCTCCCCAGAATCTTCTTGATAAATGACAGAAGAATTTTTCTTGGTATAAGTAAAGCTTATGCAAAATATGATGCTGAAATGTGGCAAAGCCAGAAGCTACTGATAACAGGTTCCCACAACTGACAGTGTTATGAAACTAGCACTGCTGGGTTTGGAGGTTCAATTAAATCAATAACCTACAGTTAGGATAAAGTGGCCTTGGCATTTGTAATGTCCTATATTTTTTGTAGTATTGACTATTCCATCCATCTTTGAAATATGTTTTGAAGAAATGATACGATTTGAAAACCAACTGATTTGATCAAATGGGCCAATCCCTATATGAGTCAGTCTGCAGGGAATGTGATCTTTTTTCCATGTATTTTTGTCTTTAGGAAACATTAACATTTAACTATGTTTCTGTGAACATAGAAATTAAACCTTTCTCATTATTTCATGTTGATTTTTAGAAAAGCTACAGCTGGGCTTTTCCTTTCATAACTGATTATCAGCTAATTTTTGGCTCAATAGTCAGAAAAAAAACCTCCATTATTTATTTAGCTAATTTAATTGAGTTGCACTAAAGATGCCTTTGAAAAGAACTGTGAAGCCAGTATTACACTAATGTACTTGGTGGAAATTAATTAATTCTAATTTGGGGGTTAATTAATGGGAGTAACTTTATTAGGGGAAGGGGACATTCAGGTGTAGATTAAAGAAAAAAAAATTTGAAACCCTGATAAAATCAAATTAGATTAAAATCAAATGGGCCACAGGGTGGCTAAACACGTGGGAGCATGGCATCAGCTGTGTTTAGAGCAACTATTTTCTTCTTTTAAATAGGAAAAGAAGGAAAATTAGTAAGCCAACCTTGGTTATAATTTTGTAGGGGTTTATGGTAACTGTTGCCCTTAAAACTTTCAAGGCTTAGGGTCCATCCAGAGCCATCACTTACCCAGCTGGCAGGGAGGGCAGGTTTATTAATTTACTTTGCATTTCACAGCGGCTTTGCTGGGCACAGCACAAGTGTGTTGGATTCTATTCACCTGCATGAACAACAAATGAAGGGCTTTAACTGTTGGGTTATGATTGTGCTGGGAAGGAATACTTCTGGTCTATTTTTAACAGCTTTGTGGTAGAGAAAGAGATGTCTTCTTTTCAAGGCTGTTCAAAATAGAGAGACCTTAAAAATGTACTTCACTTTGTCAGCTCACGGTGCTCATGAAAACAGAAATGAGACAGGGAAGAAAAGGAAGGTCAAACTTGCATAAACACACTGTTGCATATGTTGACTGCCAGGAGAAAGAGCGGCGTGCAGCTGAACTGAATGCATTATGCAGAGCAGACAGAAGATGTTACTCTGGCAAAGTCAAATTTCTCTTTTATGCAAGCTCCCATGTGATAGAGCTTAGAACTACTATTTCCTTTTAGTAATGTAGGAAGCATAAACTAAAATGGATTTTTATGAATCTGGCAGGATGTTTTTAAGGACAAAGGGAAAATGAGCTTTTGAATGTCTTTGTTTTAAAGTTCATCTTACATATTTTTCTGTTTATGTCAGCAAAAAGCTAAATTTCCTAGCACCATCCTTCTAATAAAGCTCTATTTCTTTTCAGGAACCCCACTTGCTGCCGCAGAGAAGAAGCTGAAGCTGACCACCACCAGAAGCTGACCTCCTTATCTTGAATTTCATATGTAATGAGTAGCTAAATCTAACACCAAATGACTTTAGGAAGAAAATTCAAAGGCAAGCCATTTCCTTTGAAAAAGCCATTTGAAACCTTTGGGGAACAGATATGGAAACATAATTTAAAACTCATTTTCCCCCTCAAGTGATTGGGATTCATTTCCATAAATCCAGTGTTTACTATGCACAGGGCATCTCTTCCTCTCTCACCACAAGCCCTGGACACTTTGGACTACTCTTTCGTTCTGTGCTTCCTGTAGAAGTGCTCCCTCATTCTGCTTGTGTAATTCAGGTTTGTTTTTATCTGCAAGAAAATGCCTCTTCAGTTACTGAGACTGCGCCTGCTGTAGCTGTGGAGAAGTGCCTGGCCTCAGTTGTGCCGCAGTGAAGCAGCACCGCAGTCCCACCTCAAGCCATGCCAGGGACGTGCGATCCCAGCTTTGCTCGTGGGCACCTCCACTGATGACACTCAAGGACTGGGGAGAAGCTGTGCTGTCTGGCACTATCTCTATTGGAAAGCACCGTTTGCATTTGTAATGCAAAGCAGACATGATTTCAGAACCTGATCTCTCTGACAACAAAGGCTGTAGAAGATTAGAAATACTTAGATTTGCAGTTCATTAAAAAATGTATTTCCCTCTGTAAAAGGAATTGGTTTTCTTAACTCATTTGCCTTGCTTTTCTCTTGAATGTGTATTTCCGTTTGTGCCTTCAGTGTATTCTGGTACTTTTATGAACTGTGGATGGGTTTTTTTCCACCAATTAGTTCCTCTGGGACTATTTTATTAAAGTCTTTTTGGCATTTAAAATATGTAGATGATATCATTAATCCGATTAAAGCATAGATAAAGTTAATAATACGAAAAGTGAAAAAGCAGTGCAAGGTACAATTACTAATGTAATTATTTTCATTATCAATACAATTATATTTTTCAGTTGTTGCTTGCTTAACCTTTTTATTTTTTCTCCATTTCTTTCATTAGCTCTAATCTACCACTGTGAGAGGCAGTCCTCTGCTTCTTCAAGCAGTATGAAGGTAGAAGTGGACAGAACTATTAGCAGAGGGATACAAGCCTTTTATCTCTCTCTGTCTGGCTGAACTCCAGTGAAGTCAGCTCAGCCAGCAGAACGGTTCATTATCCTAGGGGGATGAGCAATCGGGGTTTCAGTTTATTTTCCAGTCCAGAATGGTTTTATTGAAAAATCTTGACAATCTATAGGCTTGTAGGTAATATCAAGGAAAAGAGCCATAAAATACCATTTAATCCCTGGAAGTGACCCAGGAATGACTTTAAAGGCCCTCTCTATTCTGTTTCACTGCCAGGCTACCACCAGTGACATTTTATCAGTACAACAGAGCAGCTCTTGCACCTGGGCATGATGGGCACCAAAATAAGTCAATGCTGTAAGAACTGCAAAGTGATAATGGTGAAAATAATGATGAGGAAGTGATTTAAGACAGGAATTCAGAGTGAAGAGGTAGGTTTACTTTTAATGGGAAAGAGAGAAAGCTCATGGGGGTTTACATAGGCTAATTCTCGTGTGATGCAGTTCTCTGGGGGGAACAGATTTGTTTTGACTTAAAATTGGGCTGTATCTGATGGCACTTCCCTTTTTGTCCATTCCAGGGGAGTGATCATGGAGAGACTGTGAGCTGGTGGAAGGACTGTGAGTTGAACTGAAGGAAAATGCTGGCTTTGAACCCCACTAGTGCAAACAAGTTCCCACAACTACACTACTGTTGGGACTAATCAGTGGATGATGTTTATTCCTCTGGGATTTTCATGTTGCTTTCCAGCCAGCACTCACTTGAACTAATGCAAGCAGATACCTCCAAACCTAAATCTATATCCCTAAGAGTAGCAATTCAAAGTTGAACTTACTGATGTAAATTAAGGAAGACTTAATTCAAAAGGCTTGTATCTGTAGAATGATTCATCCACATCTAAGCCTGGGATTTCTTGATCTCTCAGTTAGTGGAGTGGGTTAAGAAATTAGGATTTTTTTCTTACTAAGACCATGTCAGTCTTACTAAGAAATGTAAGAATGTGTGTTGTGGCATCATTTTTATCCTGTGTACTTGGTTTGTTCATCTATCAAATGAGCCCGTAATAATAATTTTTTTTTTAATTAGGTTCTACAGAATTCTTTAAAGTTTCCATATATTTATATTTGTGTGTGAATGACTCTTTGTCTTGCTTTGGTAAAGTGTCTTCTAACTGCATGAGGCTGCAGTTTGTGAAACACCCGGGGAAGGGGCTATGTCAGCTGAAATTAGGGTGAGTTGTGCATGAAGCACGTATTTTCCTCATAGACATGATCTCAGCATAAATGAATGAAAAATATTTGTGCAGGCTTTCCCAATTGGAAGCAAGTGAATGAAAAATGAGAGCCACTCTTAATCCGTATGATACCTTAAAAAAGCACATGGGAATCAATACAGTCTTTCAGACACAATTAAGGGTTACAGAGCCACCCTAAAAGAAAACCCAGTGTGCAGCTGGCATTCAAAAACTCAGCCCTCCAGGCTACCTGACTGAAAGGCTGAGGTACAACACAGCTTTAGAGAAGCAATGGAGAAGAAGACAGCAAACAGAAAGGTTTATTCTCTAAATGAGCAGCAAAACCCCATTAACTATTAAAAACGATGACCATACAGAAGAGCAGATTAATGTACAGTTCAGGAACATGAGTCCTGATCCAGACTCAGTGCTTAGCATGCGTGCTGGATAAAACCTCAGAGCCTTATTTTGCATAGATTATTAAAGATTGTATTAATTCCTCTAGTGCCTAGGAAGAAACTGTGACTGAGTTCTCCCTCTTATCCCAAAACAGTTGGCAGGATCTAAAGTTGAACCCTGACAAGACTAGAGTAAGAGCACAATTGGGAGGGTTTTTTAATCCCTTTTCTGGCACACAGGACAGTTTCTGGCTTCTGCATGGGCCCCTTTGCATGCTGCCACTGTTGATTCTGCCCTTCTGAGCAAAAAGAGCATCGTCCAAGATTCACACATACTTTCTGAGCCTGGGAGCCCCTTTACCTTGTCCCAGGTACTCTACAAACTATGTGGAATGGCCATGGATATAATCCAGAGTTAATTAGGAGATGCTGTTAAACAACACTTTAGCTCTGTAACTTGGGAGGTGAAAGGTGTCTAATTAGTAAGAAAAAGACAGAAGGAAGAATGAAGAGATAACAGTAATGAGGCAAGGGAGAAAAAAGGTGTTTAGTGATGCCCATGATGAACACAAACATATGAAAGCAATTCAGGAATAGGCAACCTCTAATTGAGCTTTTTTTTCGGTGCCACTATGTTACTGTAAATGGCTGAAGGGAAAGCTTTTTGAAAGAAACGAGCATGGATTACAAGAGAAGAGGAAACAATATTCATGAAGCATTTCATGATCATCAGGCTTCCTAATGCAATCCCTCATCCCAAATACTAGAAATGTTTTGAAGTCTGATGGCTGCTCTCTCTCTTCTTCCTCTCCAAGAAATCTGGTCTTCTAAAGATAGCATGTTATCCAAAAGAAGAATACTTCAAAATTTTTCAAATGTTGCCATAGAGAGTTTCTTTCAAGTTATGTCAATTAGTTTGCTTTTGTAATTCTATTTAAGTGAGCCCATAGGTCCAAAATCAGCTATTAGCAGATTCTGTTGTGGTACATAGCATGTAGTCCCTCAAACATGGGAGAGCAAGGAAAACACAAGTTTAAGTGAGATGACACTGGATATCAATCATCCTCTAGGAATACCAGGGAATTACAAGAAAGTAATCTCTGACTAATGTTTGTGCCAGTAAAACAATCTCGTGTAATACACTGATTCATTTAGATGTCAGCCCAGTGGTCAATCCTTATTAGTACTTCTGTAGCAGCTGAATGTCTTTTTGCTGAATATAGTGACCAAACCCAAGTTCAGTACACTGTAGTTTGAATGCAAAGCTGCAGGAAGAAGATACTATTTCCACACAAAGATTTAAGAACTCTCAGTACAAATACTAATAAACTACATACACATTGCTTAGGAATAGTTAAAAAACCTCTTGAAGCAGCAGCACTTTTTCTAGCTGAGAAATGTTAGGTCTACTGTGGAAAAGGCTGTCAACCCAGGTGTTCAAATCTAATTCCCTTGGTTCTTTCCTAAACCAAGAAACAAATGCAATGGTCAAACAGACCATAGCATAGAATAGCAAAGATGTTGGTTAGAAGCACTCAGTGTCCAGAAGTTCCTGGGACTGGTGCTTCTGTAAGGCATCTGAGTGCTGGGACGTGAGACTGGGACATCTATTGATCTGCACAGTGCTGGCTCATCCATCACCCACTCCCTGCATGTGTGTTCTGTAGGGTGGAGAACAGGTGCCAAGTTCAAGTACAGGTGACTACCTCCTTATCCATCCTTTCATTGTAGGAGAATAGAAGGAGGCTGGAGGACCACTCTACTCTGAGGGGAAAGGCCTGGCTCACTGTGCTGCTAGGCAGGCTGGACCATCCCCAAAACTTCTGGAGAAAGTGTTGTCACAAAGATGAGCCTGATGGTTTGTATTTGGAGAGATGGACTGTGGATAAATAATGACATTCAAATCCAGCAGATGCATATAATTAAAGCGACTTAATTGAAAAGATAAAGGTGTGGAAAGGACAGTGTAGGACAAGTGGGTTACTAGCTTTGTTTCATAAGCAATGCCCTCTTTAAGAAAATCTTTGTCCCCTTAGTTTGTCCTGCTAATGTTTAGCTTCCTGCTGTACTTGAACTGTAGTAGAGGACTTTATTAGCACTGTGTTTATACCATGTTAATCTCAGGCCCCCATGTTTCTTCCAGGGTACCCATGGGAGATCAGGAAGACTTTTTTATTTATTTACTTAGATATTCTGTTTGGCTTTTGCATATTATTTCTACTAACCTCTGCAGCATTGTAGTTTGGCTTCAGTTACAGGTAGGATTTTGGCAAGGTACACACAGTAATCTGCACTTGATGTATTATGTTTTTCACAGAAGAGGAAAATCTGAATTCTGTGGAGAACATGTGTTAGTAAGCTGACAGGAAAAGCCAAAGAGCATGAAATTCAGATGTGTTTGGTTGGTGTTTTGCTAATCCACTTAGCATAAAGCCAAGCACAGATATGGAGCCAAATGGGAATTGTCTCTGCATCAGATCATGAGCAGGTATTAAGGTTTGTTTTCTACCCTTTTCTACAGACTGAGTCATATATTACACCAGGCTCACCTGGGAGCTTTATTTAGGAAAGCCACTGCTTTTATAGGGATGTTATTAGCCCCATGACTCTATTACTACTGCTTCATTTGTGTGAAAACACAGCATGTTTGGGCACAAGGCAGTGTGTCTCCTCTGCTGCGTGATGGTGCTTGGACTTGTCTACAACAGACATCGTTGGCATTTTTAACAAAAAGCTTTGGAGCCAGGACCCTGCCAGTCAGAAAGCCCCTCTCAATTCCGAGCTCCTAAGCCAGTGCAGTCTGCGTGCCACAGAATCTGCCCAGCAAATGGAATGGGCAGCAAAAGCCTCTATGAGCACTGGCAGTTTCTGAGCATAACCCAGGCACCAGGCAGACCTAGGCCATCACACCACGGAGTGTGCGTAGCACAGCCAAACTTGAGAGCTTGTGCAATTCTATGTAGGGAAACATAAGTATCAACAAGGTTAGATAAAAGGGTTTATGACGGAGTGATGCCTTAATATCGGGAAAACGTTACATAAAATGGAAGTCCTCAAGCACATGGCCCTAAATCTTGTTCCTTTAATACCTAAAACATGCCACATGCTTCCATGGTAAGGGACTTCTCCTTCAAGGGAAATAGCGACAGAAGATCAAAAATGTAAGTGCCAGGGAAACACCACCATGTCAGTGCCCTCAGCCCCAAGTGCGGCTGGTGAAGCCTGAGCTGCCCTGCCAGCAGCACAATGGGAGGTGTAGAAAAAGCGAGTTCTGTACTTTGTTATTTCCTATTTTACAGGAACATTTAATGGGTGAATGCTATGAGCTTTTATGGTCAGATGGTTATTCATAACAACTTAAGGTGTTGTCAAGCTCTACTTAATCTCTGGATGAGGGTTGGCAGTGAGATCCTCTTTGCCTTCAGACAGTTTTGGAGCAGCTCTCTTTCCTCTCTTTTATGTGAAATAGTTTTGTTCCCCTTCAGCCAGTCAGCCTCTTGCACACACTTTAGCTTTTGACAAACAGGCTGGCTTGGCGTTTACATGACGGAATGCCAGGCAGTTCATCCCGCTCCAGAGAATGCATGCCATCATCTCCTCACGCAACGCTGCTCCACCACCCAACGCTAGGAAACCGGAGCTCTTCTGCCAGCAGGTGCTGAAAGGCTGAGGGCAGAGAGCTCTATTACCAACCACACCAAACACGCTGGCGCGGTCAGCTTAAAACCTTTTTACTGTTTAGTGGTTTAGTGACTTTTTAGCATTTTCTGCCAGTAACCAGACAAGGAGACCCTCACAAGCTGTACCCTGGGCAGCAATGGCGGCGCGGGGCACACGACGCTGGCGGGTTATTTAAACGCCACCAGGGCCAACGCTTCCTCTCCCCCCTCCGGGCCGGGACAGGCAGTGGCCGCAGGATCTATTTGGTGAGTCCTGTGCGAGGCCATGGCATGGGCGTGGGCACAGGCTTAGCAGGGCCAGTCTGTGCCAGTCCCTGCCCACAGGCTGCATGTTTGGGCGGTGGCAGAGGGCGGTGCTCCCGCAGCGCCATGTGCTCTCTCGGCCGCGCGATGGGCGATGCTCTGGGGGCTCCGCTTTAGTTCACCGAGCAGCGGCGTTAGTTAGCAGCAGCAATGCGAGCTCTTGAGTGAGGGTGATTGAGGCTTTGTAATAGCTGGGAGTTCGCAATGCCTTGGGAGAACTGGAGGTGGTACCCAGGAGTAGCACTGTCCATACCGGTAGAATTAAAGCAAATTTGCTGCTGAGGGTTTTGTTTGTTTGCTTTTTTCTCTCTGGGATATCTTGGCTGGGGCTCTTAAATTTCCTCAGGTTGTTGTTCTGTGAGGGCGCCAACCAGCTGCAAGTCCCAGCCGCGCTGCCCCTCAGTGCGGGCACCGGAGCTCCCCCACTCCCTGCCTTGGGGCTCTGTGGGTTTGGGGGCATTGCCCGTGCTGGTGCATCAGGAAAATCTGTCTGACCCCTCTGAGCTACCCATGGGCGAGGCCAGTGAAGGAAGGTGTCCCAGTTTGAGACAAATTCAGAGCAACGTCCGAAATAAATGTCCTCTGATAGAAGGTAGGTTACAGCCATCCCTCCCCCACCAGGTTCGGAAAGAATTTTCCTCAGAGGAAAGTGAAAAAAACCTATTTATTTAAAAAGTAAAGTGTGCACAGGCATGGGGGAAAAAAAGAATAATGCTAGTTAATAAAACCTCTTGCTGTGGAGAGAACTTGGGTAGATTTCAGAGTCCTTTGTGGGTGTGGCTTTCTCCTCTCCAGAGCTGGGGTTCAGTGTGGGCCCCTCTGGGCCTCTGTGGAAAGGCCTCCCAGCGAGGTTCTGGTGTTCTGAACAGTTCCAGAAGAGTTCTTGCCTCAGCTACCAGGCCAGCAAAAGAAAAGCAAAGAATTTTAACTCTCCTGTGAGTGATGGAGACACGGACCCAAACCGGCAGGGAGTCTGAATAGTTTATTCAAAAGAAACGAGCTGGTTTTATACATATTTTCAAGGCACAGTATGTCCTTACATGGTAATTCTCACTATGTGACCTATCCCATGTTGCCACATCAGCAGCACGCTTTCTCAATGTCCTTCTGTGGGATGATCACTGGCTGTTCACTGGTCTGTCAGCTCCCAGCAGGCTCCTCTCCGTAGGGCTCTGCCGTGTGACACCTCCTCCTCCCAGGGTCTGGTGGAGACAAACCTCTGTCTGCCTCCATGTGCTCCTTTGTGCTGCCATGTGCTCCTTTGTGCCTCCGTGAGCTCCTTTGTGCCGCCGTGTGCTCCTTTGTGCCGCCATGTGCTCCTTTGTGCCGCCATGTGCTCCTTTGTGCTGCCATGTGCTCCTTTGTGCTGCCATGGGCTCCTTTGTGCTGCCATGGGCTCCTTTGTGCCTCCATGGGCTCCTTTGTGCCGCCATGGGCTCCTTTGTGCCGCCATGGGCTCCTTTGTGCTGCCATGTGTCTCTGCATGTGCGTCCCACAGCCCGCAACCCAATTCTATCTTATCTCTCCCCACACTCTCCATCTCTCTCCTGAGAAAAGGAGCTGAGAGCTGGGAAAAAAGCAGGAAGGTGCTTCCTCCGCTCTGCTGCCGCAAGAATGCAGGGGAGTGAAGGGTCCTTGGGCACAAACTGCTCTGAAGAATTCGCCTGGCTTTTTTTTTCTTCCTCTCGGACCCAGTTTTAAAGACACAGAAAGGCACAGTGGTCATCTCTGGCATAGGGCAGACAGTAGGGAATACAGTATCATACAGTCACCCCAAGACAACAACTTGAGCAGCCAGGTGGTCCATTGTAGTCTTTCCTGCTTCGGTTCTCTTTGAAGTACCAACAGAGTTTGGGTACTCAGACTAACAAGTCCTCTATACCACGTAACTTCATTGCAAGTGTTTCCTAGCATGAATTCCAAATAGGACCTTTTTTTTGTTTTGTCAGGTGGTGGAGAGAATTTTTTTTGTGTTTCTTCATTTATTTTTTGAACTTTTATCCTAATGTGTGACTACTTCAAACAAAGTCTCCAAATTTTGAATATGAAAGTAACATCTGGTTTGTGTTCAATACTGTTATGAGCAGGAAATGCAAATAGAGTTTTGTGTTTTAACAAAGCATTCTTGGATTGTCATTCTAATGAAAGTTTCCTACATCCCAATTATCCTAATGTCACGCAGGGTTTTGCTAGATCTCGCTTCAGCTGAAAAGAAACAAACTTGCTAAACATTTCAGTGTGAAACTATCCCTTAGGATGACTGTCCATTTTAATAGCATTAACTAATCTGCAACTTGCAATTTCTTCTACTTATCATATTTTAGAGTCTCTAGGCAATACATAAAATCTCTTTGTAGGTCTTCTACAGTCTGTTATGGAGATTGTATCAGGCATGGACTATTACTGATAAGCTGACACCCAGCTCTTCACACATACTTGAGACTGCTCCAAGCTCAAGTAGCATGGAAAGGCCATGCTGACCTAGAAATGTTAAGGACTATTTGTAGTGTTTCACTGGGGTGTGCATCTGACTTGGGAGAGGGCTCTTTCAAGGCCCACATAGCAAATAATTGTACCAACATTTCCTGCTGGCTTTCCTTCTGGGATTTAATTTGTATTCCTCTTGTGGTTTGAGCTGTTGTTACAAGTTGTTGAATTGAGTTAAAAGAAGCTCTTGCTGAGTTTCTTGTAAATTTCTGCTTTTTGTTGTATTGTTTGCCTGATGACTCAAACAATGAAGTCTATTTCCAACTGTTGTGTATCACTGTGATAAGCCTGGTTCAATGTAAGAAAGAAAGTTATGAATAAAGTGTTATGGGAGTTTATTTTTTCATTGGACAAGTATTTTGTTTTATCACAGTGTCTGTGATACTGTGCAGATTACCTGACAGGGAAAAAAACCCAAAGCAACAATCAAAAACTGCCTTCCTTGTAAAGTTTCTATCTGTTTTTATGTGAAATGTTTCTTTTGTCTATTCTGAAGACAAAGGATTTGGTTGTTCTTCACCTCACCCATCCTCCACTTCTCCTTCTCCCTCTTCAATCATTTGCATTTTGAATGCTCTGGAGAAAGATGGCAAAGTAAGCGGTGAGAAAGGTGATGGTATTGCCACAAATCAGTCCTACTGAACAGTTGGTTTTCTGGTGTGTTGTGGAGTATTGCTTTAGCAAGCTTCAGTGAAGGAAATATGATGAAATTAAGTGTTGGAGTAGTCAGGATCAGGTGTTATAGATGTGGGTACATCAACTTACTGTTTCTCTTTAATGGTCACCTACCTGGCATTGTCTTGTTTCTCATTTTACAGGCTGGGCATCTTTGCATTTCTATAGCTACATTTATATTTATGAATTAAGATTTGTATTAAAAACATGTATTTTCAAATGAATTGTGATTTTTCTGTAGCGTCTCTTCATTGTATTTCATTAATGTGATCATTAGTACTGCACTTGCCTTGGTCATGCAATATTTGGGTATAGATCATATGACTGAAGTCTTGTTAGAGCACAGTTTATTTCACTCAAGAAAAGACACAGCTGCAACAGTCATAGTGCAAAAGGCCTCCCAAAGGCTTGAGCGCTGTTGTCAGCCTCTCCTGCAAGAGATGAGCTATTTCAGCCAGAGACTTCAAGCAAGGAATATAAGGGCTGTAGCCATAACCTTATTCCTAAGCTCAACAAGTCTTTGAAGGACATTAACTGTCTTCAGTACAATTCCCATCCTGTAGTCACCTTGCTCCACACAGCTGGGTTAGAAGTGTCTAACATAAGGACAAGAGCAGTTAAAGGCCTGTCCAGCAGTGTTCTTAACTGCATGAAGAACAGGGCTTATAACATGCTTTGATAATTTAGCTGGCACTGTTGCCTTTTAATAGTCTGCCAGGTAAAGTAGTAAAAGGTAAATTGATCTGAAAGGTACAGAGCTTGTGGCGGCTTTCTTCTCTAAAAGCCAACTAAACACCACAGCTTACTTGTTTCAAGAGAACTTATGTAGAGAAACGCCTGACATTGCTTACAGGTGTTTAGAAGAAATTTGTGTCCAGCTTCCCGCTTCCTTTTCTTTATAGTTTTCCTTGTGAAAACTTTCCTAGTTTTCCTTCCTAGCCAGAAGCATTTTTCTTAATATTTTAAGGTTATGGAAATACTAGAGAGGAAAACAAGGTAGTTATGGTTACTGCTGGTAATGAAGATTGCTGGAGTTATTGGTCATGGCAGCCTGAATATGTGACAGGAGAATCAAGCTCAAAGTCACAGGACTCCTTTGTGGTGACTTGAGATGCACAAATAGTAGAACTCAACTTTAAAGCACGTTGTATAATATTGGGATGAGAGGGGGAAAAAAGCAAAACCAAATTGTGAACCCTTGTCTTAGTTTGCCTAACTGTGGAATCCATCCACAAATGAAGCAGCATGTAAATGAAGCAGATGGGAAACCCTCAATCCTGAACCAAGAAACTACAGCAAGTCAATTATTTCTGCATGGTACAGACATGACAAATAGAGCTAATCCCAGCTGTTTGCCTCCTGTACATAGAGGCAAAAGATGAGATTAAACCTGGCCATCAATTCTAGTATGGAAATACTGAATCATCTGTCAAATATTTGACACTTAGGAAACCAAAATTTGTTCAGTCTGGCACTGCTGGAGGAGCATCTGGTAAAAAAGAACAGAACCTGGAACAGCTTCAAACAAAGTCTTGTTCCTGGAAGGGTATTGCTATGGTAACTAAGTTATCCTAGCCTCACTCAGATCCCTGTTCCTCTTCCCTTAAAACTAGCCAAAAAGTATCAAAGTATCCCACAGGTAATACAGATTCACAGAACAAGTTTATCATTTCTAGTAGTGATGATATTTTGGTGTTCTTTTTCAGACACCTTAAAAATCCCTATATGCTCAGAAATTAGGTCTCTAATACTAGAATGACTAAGGAGTGAAAATGAAAACTAAATTCAGTGTGGTGGTTTCCATGGAACTTGTCACTTTGGGAGTGAATATTGTAATGAATACTTGGGAAATCATGGTGGTGGTTTATTTCTGCTGTGTAAAAGTCTGAAACATAGCCCAAGGTTTCCATCATGATTTGAAAGTATAATATGCTGAGCTACATTATCTGTTAATTTTCTGTTTTATTTTTCTTGCAAATTATACCTCTTTTAGCACAGTTATATTATAAATCTTACCTTGAAAGCTGTGTTGTATTGGCAGAAGATGAAAGCATGAGTATACATGTCATATTCATGGTCTAATCTTACTTCTAAATGATGTTTCATGGGAGTATCATTTAGCTACAGCTCTCCTGTCTTTTAAATGGAGATAGAATTTGCGTGTCACATAAAGTTGTTCTGCGAATTAATTGCTTAATGTGGTATGTATGCACTGCTTTGAAAATGATGGCATATAGGTGATGAACATCATTACCAGGTAATTATTATTAATATACTGAGTTCTAATTAAAGCAACTATTGGTAGATGAAGAAGGTAGTGTCTGATTGCCCATTTTGATGTCAATAATGCTACAGTCATAAACCTGATATAATGGGGTGAAGAAGCAGCGGGATAGCTGCTACTTTTAAAGAATCTCTTTCATCACTGAAACCTAATGGTAAAATGAATACACATTTTAGCATTTACTCTGTTAAGGGAGTGATAACTGTAACTACTCCCAGACAGGCAGATTTAGCATAAACAGAAATGAAATAGGGTCCTGGACATCTCTAGGCTGGAGATTGTTGAGCTCTGTCAGCATCATGAGTTGTCTTTTGTGACCCCATAGGCAAATGGTGCTGAGTTGTATAGTGTTTTTGCTGCAAGCAAAATGCCCAATGTATGTGTTAAACTAAGGGAATTTATTAAAAATGACTATCTTGGTGACTGTATGTATGACTGTAAACAGGTCATTGTGTTAAAACAGGAAAAGCTCTGCTGATGAAATTGTTAGGAGTTAAGTATCCAGGCTGGGGATGAAATTATAAAAGTGGATACTGTAAGACTAAATTTGTGAGATAGATCTAAGGAGTTCTGTGCTCTCACTGTCTCAATATTACAGTGTTGGAATTGCACAGGTAAAATTATCTGCTCTAGGCTGGGTGATTATTTAGAAGTGTAAAGCAGTGCAATTTCATCTGAGACTGTGAATTAACAGTTCCTTCAGTTTCAGTAGTGCTGCAATATTTACATAATTACATAATATAATACATTACATACATAATTACAACCAGCGAATAAAGCACCAGAGCATCTTACCTAGAATGGGCTTACTAACACAATAGCTTCTAAAAAGAATTTCTTAAATTCATATCTGTGGGGTTTTTTTGGGGAGATGTAATAAAATCCTAACTCCATAAGATGGAGAATTAGGGAAGCTGATGTATTAAGCCTTGTTATTTACATCCAGAACCTTGTTATTTACATCCTTAAAATTCTGAAAATTGCCAGGGTACTGAGAGGGGAGTGATTAACTGTTTCTTTCCACTGCATTGTAGAGGAATCTGCAACAAAAACAAGTCACTTTTCTGTGCTCATTTGCAAAATTCTTTTAATGGAAACAATTAAAATCAGCTTTTCTTTCTTTTTTTAAATTTGACATATATATATGCTCTGCAATATTTAGTTTTAGACATGGGGCTTGATTTACTTTTTCTGTCTTTTGGTGTCAAGTATTTAACTGGTTTAGGAAATGGGCTGCATTTCTAGAGTCAACTTGTATAATAGCACTCTAAAGCAATCTTTGGTTTTAGTGAGATCTCATGGGCTTTCTCTCTTCTATCTGACAATTACATTTGGAATATAGGCATAGCTCAAAGGGTAGTGATTCAAAAACTCCCTCCTCATATAGTACAAATATTGATGAGGATGGGCATTTTCCATTTCTAATGCTAACTGTGGGAGGATGCTCGCAATTTGTCTTGTTACATCAAGTGTACTGTAAAGCCAGTAGACTTGAAAGCCAGTTTAAATAGCAGTCCTGGGTTAAATTGTTTGTAATCATTGCATATGAAGGAAGCAGATGCCGAAAAATCTGACAAACCCCCCCAACTTTAAACATTTGGTTCTGTTTTGGTAAGCTATATTAGGCCTAAAGCAGGTCTTGAAATAAATGTAATGGGCTAAAAGAACAGTTCTTTCTTTTGCTTTTGACCTTATTTTCTAGGAATCCAGTGTTGTGGTGGATTTCAATTAAAAAAAAATAAAAAGCCCACAGGGAGACAAAAAGGTGTTATCCAGCTTTGACATTTCTCAGTATTTTCATTGCTTACCACTTACTATACTTGGTAATAAATTTTGGAAGGAGAATACGACTTGGAATTCTACTGATATTTGAAGTCTTATTTCATACTGACATTCTTGGCATAGACCTCTACTCTTTTATTCTCTCTGCATTTTTCCTTTCTACAGTTGTTTGTATCTTTATTCATTGCTACATGCTAGCTTCAAAGAAAAAAAGCAATCTTTAATCTTTTTGATTCTACAGTGAGTTGTTTAGGAAAGAATGAAAAATGCTTTGTTGATGCAATGAAGTTAAAAATTTTCTTAGAGTGCCTTGTAGAAGTCCCAAACAAGAAATGGCATCTTACTGTGGCAAGTTTTCTATAAATGAATAAAATCTGGTGCCTTATGTTTTACTAATGTAAGCAATAACTGCCCATGTAATGATGGAGACACTTGTTAACATGTTGGTTGGTGGGCAGAGTTCCAGCCAGTAGAGGATGAATAACAGTACTCAAGCAGAATGTCGCTTGCTCCTTGTTCTGCCCCTTCAAACTGAATCATAGAAGAAACAAAAAGGAACAAAACGAAAGCGGAAGAATTTCATCTACCAGAGGCCTTCCCAATATCCCAAGACTTGAAAGCGACACATTCTTTTCTATGGAGAGGTGATTGTAGTAACGCATCATTAATTAGATATGTATGATGAAGTCAGCATTACACAGGTTTAAAAGATCAAGAAAACCCAAACTCAAGGTGACAAGTGCCGTGTGAGTAAATGACTAGCTGAAGGTCCTTCCTAACTAACATAAATTGTGGAGAAAGTGGGAACACGATGAGGTTTCAGTTTGGAGCGTTTTGACCAAAAGGGAATCCTTCCCTCATGCTAGTTTATGCTGAAAACAGTTCAGAATAACTCTGAAGGCACCGTGAAAGTTTTAGTTAGAAAAGGAATATGAAATTTTAAGTTGAGCTTTTATGGTTTCTCATATTTTTGGTGTAAGTCAAGCAATCAGGACTTATTTACTGCTTGAATGCTTTTCTTGTTGTCTAGCAGTGGATCCTGTGTCAAAAACAGAAACAAATGCCAGTTTGTCTTTAGTTGTGCCAGTCATGTACAATGTTGACACCTGCAGCAGTGTTAAAGGAGCTGGCATGATGAGAGAGGACAGATTTAGCATGAATATCATGCAGATTGTGGGACATAAATTTTACTGATTCACTGGTTTTGTTTTTAATGGCAAACTGCCCAAAGCCCAAAATGTACGAATAGAAAGTTTCCCTCTAATTCACTGAAAAATCAGCAGCCTGAGGACATGCTGATTTATCCTGTATGCTTCTGTTCCTGGCTAGTTCCAGCTGCCAATACAGTCTCCTATCTCTGGAATTCTACTTCTTTAGAACCTGTGTATCATGCTGGATTTTAAAGCAGATCCACGTTTTGTAAAACATTACTGAAGATCAGGCATTTAATCAAACTATATTAAGAATTAATACAATTCTTCCTGCTCTTAGCATACGTTTAAACATAAAATTCTTTTAACTATTTATGCTATAAAGTTTTAGAGATCCCTCAGAGGGCTATTTTAATCTTAATTATGTAGCTGCTGAAGGAAACTGTTAATTACTAGTAGATCATGCTCTGAAGCATCTTGTTTTCATCCTAGGTAGTTATGCCCATCCTACATTGTTATACCACCTGAAACTGTCAGAACAGTGGTGGTATCTTTCATGGTTCTGCCATCCAAAAGGGCCTTATTACATGGTGTGTGCAAATTCGGAGTGAATCACTCAGATAAACACGAACAAGTTGTTTGTTGGTGCCTGTTCTCACAAACCTCCTGAGGGTTTCCTTGAATTCTGCTCTTAGCCATTGATTAATGTAAATCATGTATAGTTACCTCAGCTTTTGGGTGACTCTTAACAGTTTCAATTTTCCAAGGCTTAGGCTTGTTCATTATTTTAGAATAATTTTTCCATAGTTCCTCATTTAAATGATGTGTTCACTTCATTGTTAATTATCTGGGTTTCTCAAACACAGGTAGTAGTAGATGTAAATTTTATTGCTCTCCTAAGTCATTATCAGTTAGCAATGATAAAAATTCAAAATCTAGTTAAAGCCTTGAATGTAATTAGTTTGGTATTCATTTGAATTAGGCAAATCTCTTTTTGAATGGAAAAAATGAAGAATTTTTTTCAGTTCTTTCTAGGATAGTTCCATTGTTTTTTTCCTCTTTTAATTAATATTTGGTATTTCCCTATGGGTTTCATTGACAAGATCTAGAGTATTAGGTTTTTGAAAGATAAGCATCTGAATGTGCTGTTCAAAACTTCATTTGAGAAGGTGTCATGAGTCTCCAAGGGACTAAGTGGGAGCTTTGCTCCGTAAGTAGCCTGGCTCTGTCATGGAGAGGACATCAGCCAGGGAGGCTGGTGAAATTTCCCTCTCTGGTTCCCTCAAGTTTGCGCCTGAGTTCTTTGACCTTTGGTAGAAGTCCCAACACATTCTTACCTGTGCCATTGCATACAGCTCTGGGTCCATTTTCTGTGACTGCCACCTGCAAGGTACTTCACAACACTGAGGGCTTATTTTATAGAGGGAGGGCTCCACATTGGTATAAAATTGTACAAAAGGGGGAATTGCTTGTCCACACCTGTTTCACGTTGCCTTAGCTATTTATTTTTCAGCCTCAGTTGCCAAAGTAGTTTAAAAAGCTCATTACTTCGACCTCACATGAAGGTTTTGATACGGAAGGATCTGAGCAGAGAGGGTGACCCTCCTCTCCGTAGTCTTTCCTGAAGCAATCTCTCAACATATGCCTTTTGAATTAATAAGAAAGTGGGTTTTGGATGCAGCTAGAGGTGGAACTATCTGTTAGTGGGTTTTGGACATTGGTCAAAGATGTTTAAGGGAAAAGCAACTGTGACTTATTTTTTTCTTTTTTTCTTCTTCTGCAGTCGGAAGTCAGGATTTTCATTTTGGGGAAAGGTGAGGCTAAATGAATGTGCAAACAGACAGTAGCTTCATCTCTTTTATTACTTGAGAACAATTTAATGTTATAGAAATAAGAATGATATGAGAACCTCTCTAAGGGAAAAAGATGAAACTGTTTTAACTGTGATGAGAGAGGAGTGAAGACATTCCTCTTCCTTGTCATAAGGTTTGCTTTTCAATAGTGTGGTATATAAACTGTGCTAAGATAAAATGCAGGCATGTGATTCTTGTTCAGCTGGGACCATACCTTTTGAGATGTCAAATTCGGGAAAAGAAAAAAATTACCTCTATTTACCAACAAAATTTAAAATAGTGATACTACAGTGACTGAATGTGATTCAGCAGAAGGATCATTGTAAGGACCCTGTAAGGAGTCCAGGGTTCCTCACTGCCTAGTTCAGGTCTTGCATAGTGCCAGATCATGGGGTATGGATCACTTTTCACAGCTGGAAATCCAGTTATTAATATAATTAAATACTGGAAAAATGTTTTGGAAGCCTTAAATGCTTCAAAAAACTTGAAACCTAGATGCTGTAGGAAACCTGAGTTTTCTGAAGCATTGCAAAGTGGGTTGTAAATAACTGGGTTTGACCCTTCTAGGTCTAGTGTTGGAGACTTGTGGAACTGCTGTGCAGAAACACCATGGAATGTATTTTTCCTCTGAGGTCTTTCCATGCCTACATATTACTGGTTTGGAACAAGAGTGTCAAACTCTTGGTGTATGCACTTTTAGTTTGCCTGGAAGGCTGTGTGTGTTCATCAGATCTCTGTATTTCATCGAGTTCTTATGAAATAAGGGAAGGACATAGTAGTTGTTCTGCAAGGTTTGTTTGCTGGGCTTATTATTTAAACTCTCTGTTGGTGAAGGGGGAAGTTGCTGAAATGTCAGCTGCTCAGCATGGAACTCCTGGGAGATAGGATTTACAGTCCTGACCTGAATCCATGCAACCTCTCTGAATACTGGATTGCTGAAGTGCTGCATTGTCAGTGTGAAATAGCACTGTGCTATCAGTATGCCAGCAGCAATAAAGATGTACGGCAGCTGTCTCATGAATGCTAAATTCCCATGCAAAGTTCAGGTAGAAAGTTTCACATGCATCAGTCATGTTTGCTCTTTTTGTGGCTATCTCCTGGTTCCACATGTAAACATTTAAAAATAAACTTTTAATGGTTAAACTGTATAAAGGAAATTAACATTGGAGATAAAGCTCTTGGAGATCTTAATGTGATGTTCAGTGCAAACTCCCTCATTGATTGATCCCAAATGACATTGCCTGAGGATTCAATAATTAAAGACCCACTTAGCTATTTTGTTCTAAATTACTCTTGTATTTCTCTCTGTCCTGCCCCTGAGTAAACTCCACAGTCATTTAAAATGTCAGGATTGATAGTGCATACTAGTGGCCTTACTGGTTACATCTCTACAGTTAAATTAGATGTGCTTTGGACCATTTTCAGACAGTGAGGGCAGCTGGCATGGAAAAAAACGTCTGCATTATGAAACTGTTTCACCCTCCAGCATAAGGAACAGGTGGGCAAAATTCAAGCTGACATGTTTTTTTCTGGGAATGATCCTTGTTATCTGCTGTCTCCAGGGAATTGTTTAGTGGGGTGTGATTTGCTACATGAAAAAACCATTTGAGACTTAAAAATATAACAGTCAAAGCAAGTTTCAATGCTTCTTAACACTGATGGCCTCTTTCCTGGCACTGTTTAATTTGCTAGCGTAAATGTACTTTTGGATAGGGTTCATTTTAAATCTAGGAATCTAGTCTAAGGTGTTGGGCAACAGCTGATAGGGAAATGACAAGATAATTCTTCCTATCCTAACTGCTCTGCTTGAATTTCCCACTCAATATATAAACAGTGCATGAGGCAGACCTGTACACAAGCAGATGACATCAACCCTTTGAAAGTACCTGTGCTCCCTTAGAGGAGATATCTGTATAGGAAGGATAAACATTAGTTTGAAGAAGAAAGTCAGAAATAGATAATAGAACTGTGAGATGCAGGTTTAGAAGTAGTTGTGAATATTGTACATGTGTAAGATTGGTTAGAGAAAAGCAAAAAGATAAAACAAATAAGGAGCACAGCTATGGAGTGTTGGAGAAGGAGCCTCTAATGAAAAATAGGACTCTGGCAGATTGTGAAGGAGAATCAGCAATGGAAAAACAAAATAGGTTATTATAGTGGTGTTAAAGTGTCCTGGGTTGCAGTGTATTCTATTACCATCCTCAGGAGCCGTTGAAACCAGGTGGGGCAGTGTTTCCTTGCCTCCTCCCCCCAGACTATCTTTCTGTTAATTGCCCATCATTGTCCTGCCGCCTGACTCAGAGATAACTCCCTCCGGACTATTCTCCTGTTAATGAGCCTAATCAACACTTGGCCTCATGACTCGTTACCCCATTGTGAGATGCTCCGCCCAGAGGGAGGAACCAAGCATCCCATCGTGGATATAATCTGAGGCTGAACACCAGAGACACCGGCTTCCCACTGGATTTCCAGAGGACAGGAGCTACACAGCCACCACTGGACTTTCTGAGGAAGAGCAGACCTTTTCTACAGGACCACTGCTTCAGGAGGACTGCAGCCACCATTCTACCAGACTGCTACCACCACCCTGCCTAACAGGGACTCAGGTTGTATCTTGACTCTGTCAGTTTGACAGTGTTTTCCTTTACCTTTTTTTCCCCTTTTCTTTAATTTCCATTAAATTGTTATTCTGACTTAGTGCCTCCCACTGGTTTGTTTTCAAACTAGTACATAAAGGAAGGCCAAAGTAAATGGAAATTGGAGACCAGAGCTTTAAACAAACAGAAAATCTTGAGCAGTCTGAGGACTGATTTAGTAAAATCTAGGCATTTAAAAGAGTGAATCCCTCCAATTTAAAAATCATTTATTTGGAGGACTTTGAAGAAAAATCTCACCTGAGTCTCTACTCTGTAGCAAGTACTTTGTAATTAAATTCTAGTCTGCTGGATTCATATTCTGAAAGATATAAGATTCCTTGCCTCATTGCATAGACAGTAAAATAGAAATGTTCCTTTCTAATAGATATATAAAGCAGTAAGGATGTTTTAAAATTCCTGTCAAATCACTCCATGTAAATTGCCTAATCAGATACCATAGCTACATAATGTAATGTTAAAACTAGCAGAATTACACCATCACAGGAATCCTGTTCCAGATTACAGGGTTTTATAATTACAATGTTTCTTCATCAACCCGCTCCACTTCATGCTGTCACATATCTTTGGAATTGTTAAGAACATTTATCTCTGTATAGGTTTTCATCTTCTTAAAAATTCATGTTTTTCAATTTTTTTTTTTTTTTTAAGTCTTTTTTTGGTGAATGCTGATTCTGGCATGTTGAGTATATGCTAGTTAGTGTAATGGAAAAACAGAGGCTCTGTTCAGGAGTACTGAAACTGTAAATTTGGTCAAATATCTGAGAAATTTAATATGCTTAGTGCCTGCTCAGAAGTATAGAATAACATTTTGCATCATTACTGCCTCTTGGCAAAATAAAGTGTGTTTTAACTTCACATCCTTTTTTCCCCAATAGCTTTGTGCTATTTGAAAGAAATAGAAATCAACTAAAAAACTTCTTGCTCTATGGTGGTCTCACTTAATTTCATTAAGTTTCTTCTTTCTAGTTGTGAAAAGAGCAAGTGCTTATCTCAGGAAAGGCTGGTGCACAACTAGTGGCCCACTGGTGCAGCAGTGCACCTAAAACCAAAGATTACACCAAGCCCTCCTTGCACCAAGATAATTCCAGGTTGCTTTGATAACTGATGGTCATTCTTTACAATACTCCCTGAGCTCCCTGGTTCTCCCATCTCCTCTGAGCTGCCTTTCATCATGAGGGTGAGGTTGCATTCCCTGGCTCAGACCAACTTTGAGTGATTAGTGGTGTAGCTCATGAGCTTAGTTGATTGTTCATGAGTGGCCAGCCCTCTTACAGAACCAAATCCTGCAGCATTAGTAATTTCAGAGTTACTTGGGTTGACTTCAGAGCCTCTTCTATGGAAAATACGATGGAGGAAAAGGATGTTTGGCTTACACAGGAGATGCATCTGTTCACACAATGCAGTGCAGGTTTCCATATCTGAAGGTAACCTGGGGAAGAAGATTTGTCTGTGACTTCGACTGAGTAAGGCTGACCAGGAAAATTCTTGGAAATACTTTCTTCATAGGAATATCGGAAATTATAACTTCAGATATAGTCCATTCTTTCAAAGTAACCAATACCTGTGCATTAGAACTTGCTGGCATGCTGAAATCAGAATGGCTTGCACAGACATTTTCATCTCAGCAAAGCTGAGGTAGGGCTCTGACAGATCCCTGCTGGGTTTCTAGCTGGCTCTCCTGCCTCAGCCTTTGGCAAGCTGCCTGGCAGGTTGACAAGCAACAGAGAACATGACAAACTAGGGGGTTCTGGCACTTGTTCTCATTGCTCCTTGAAAGGTGAAACTTTCAGGCTTTTTAAGATTCCTGATTCCAAGGCAACTTGGTAGGTGGACTGCTCCAGGCTGAGGACTTGCTTTTCTTTTTAAACTGTGGCATAAGAATATAGCTAGCATCACTGCTGATCACAGATGACAGCTTTTTAAGCAGCTTTGCAGAAAGATAGGCAAGAAAAAATTAAGTCAAATTTTTTTCTAACATGTGAAGGGGAAACCATTCTTGATTTGACAAGAAAGTAAATATATGCTATTTTTATTAAATTAAAATATTTGACATTGTTGCTCCTCAATAGCAAAGTCCAGACTTAAAACTGCACTATATGACCACAAAAGGACAGTGTTAATGGACTGGTGTATGTTTTGGTCAGTAACTAAATATCAGATATTCTAAATCTTGTTACCACATATGAATTGGGAAATTCATATGTGGAGTAGATCAAAAGAAATGGAGAAGCTTTGTTCTCTGGTGCTTGCCCTGTCTATTTTGTCTGTCCTATTTTGGCTGAATGTGTTGAAGGGAGGGGAAAAATACCAAACAAAAGGTCTGACAAACCACCCAGTAATGAAGTGTTAGTCCGACTTCTCAAATAAAACTGTGGCATCCTCAAATAACTTGTCAGGTTATAGATCAATCTAGAAGTGGAAAAATATTAATTGGGCCCTGCTAACAGGGGTAGTATGGCCTAGACTGACGGATACAAACCTTTCTGGTATCAGAGTGAGTTCAGAGTCAGATTGGATCTTTTTGAGAAAGAATGTGTTTCATACTTGAAAAGACAACCACTATCACCACCACTGTGCTCCCCTGACCCTACACAATAGCATTATTGTTCTGTGGTCTCCTCTGTCTTTGCCACTGGTGTTTCCAGTATCTGAGGTCCCATTTCCCAATAAAGACTGACAGAACACACAGAATGTGGATTTTTTTTTTTCTTTTTTTTTTTTTTCAGAGCTAGAAAGTCCCTGCAACTCTTTTTTCCCTTCCTAACATTGCCCTGGGGTTTCTCTACTTTGTTTTGCTCCTGAGTGCTGATTCAATTGAAATGTAAATGTATTCTGAGCATTTTCTTCTAAAAGGGATTTGATTCAGACAGATCTCTCAATTTTCTATATGCCTGAAATATTTGCTTTAAGGGAATGAAATAAATTTGCAGTGCCATCTTGTAACTATGTCTTCAAACTCTGTTGGCTTTCATCACATTTTGGTCAGCTACCTGCTAAGCATGTGATTTCTGTTCATTTTTTAATGTCAAGCAGGAAGTGGCTATGAACATGTTCTCAGCATCACAGGAAAAACGTTTTCTTTCAATATCATTCTGCAATCTTTATCCTCTCTGGGATACACATCATACAAACCCTTCTTGAACACTGTTCTAACTTTTCTTTCATTTCCCCTACTAAACATTGCCACGTCTGGCTTCTTATCTTGCCCTGGAGCTCTACTGCAATTTCCTCTAATATTCCAACCATGTATCTTTCAATTCAGTACAAATTGGCAGTGCTCCTGCAGTTAGCATGCATATATCTTTCCTTTCTTCTGACATGTACTGCTCCTCCTTCTGCAATGTATCTCTGCACCCTTTTCTGTCTGTAGGAATCTATCCCTTCTATATATTTTATCCTGGAAGTTAAGCAGTTCTGTCAGTTTCCTGGTTAGACCAGGTCTCACACTGCAATTTACTTCATGTTTCTTCTTAGAATCACATACTTGAATTCCTCCTTTCTTGTTTATTATGTCTTTTGCATTCTCAGAGAAAGAAGAGAAGGATCCGGATGCAATGTGTCACTGTCTTTTAAATTATCATTCTTAAACCCATCTTTTTCACTTGCTAGCCATGGCCTCATTATTTCTTTCTGGTTCAATAACAGTTATCCATCAGTGGCTTTTTCCCCGAGTAATGTATGTTTCCTTTTTATCCTTTTAAACCCCTTTTATTTCATTTCAGATCCAATGCGTGTGGTATCTACAGCTAATACACTTCCTCTTCCACTAGTACAATAAGTCAGTATTTCAATATAGAAAGTCTAAAAGAAAAAGAAACAAATAAAAAAGAAAAAAGGTGTTTCAGTTACATTTCCCTTAACCTGCATTTGAAATTATGTTCTCCTTATTCTTTTAGCCACCTTTTCATCTAACAAAATGGCGGTTTTATAAAAATCTATTTAATTGCCAGTTTGTGTCTCCCAGAATATTAGCAGCACTTACACAGTGTTGCTACAGAAAGTAATTTAATTTCTGTGTGCCTAAAAAATAAAGAAAAATTACTGGGCTTTGTGCTATTGAATCATTAAAATGGACTGGAAATGAGGCAGGGGTCAAAAGTGAACTCAGGTTTAGCTTGATCAAAAGCAGAAGCAAAGCAGTAAAATCAGCATTTGTGGTCTGGAACAACAGGTAATATGTGGTTTATGCTACTTTTAGTGATCCCACAGGAATATTGCATGTTAGGGTAAGCACAGAAAAAAATGTGGAAGGTGTATCTCCAGGAACATGGTGGAGGATTTTAGGTAGGCGTGTAGGGCCCTGATTAAAGTAAGAAAGTAAAAGCCTCAATGTAGTTTAACTCAATGTGCATTTAACTCAATGTAGCTATACATTTACTTCTCTTACCTGACCTGCCAGCCCATAAATGGGCTGCCTTTCCAGCTTTCACCCACCAGGGGTTTCAGCCTTTTCCAGCACAGCCAAGAGATCAGCCTGAAGACTAAAATCTAATCCTGTCCTCTGTTTTCTCTGATTTGTTACTGCCCAGTGACTCTCCATCCCTGTGGGAACTACCTTCCACGGTTAATGGTTTGTTATAATGCTCTTGGAGGCCATGGAATCAACAGAATCATCATCTGGTTCAATTATTTATTTCATTGGTTGTTTCTGGGCAGGGATTGCCATCTTGCTTTTCATTTAGTTTCTTTTCTTCAACGTTGTCCTTCATGCACCAAGGTCACCCTTGAGCATATCCAGTAGTCACCTATTCTGCTTCCTAACATGAATATGGAGGCTTTCATGAGGGCTGAGATCACGGTTTGTGATGGTAGAGCTAGCTCAACAAGCACTTTTTCTATGTTTTTTCTGTGTTACTCCACTGGATTGAGAATGTGTATTTTTTTTCTATACCATTTTTTGGAGCTCCTGCTCCCCACCCTGCCCAGAGATGGGGAAAAATCTTGCAACAAAAATAATTGCAAATGTACCCTCTCTGTGCAGCGAAGATCAGTGGGCCTGTGAAGTTCTCTTTGACACACAGCAGTAGGACATGTGCTGTCCTATCTATAAAAGCCAATCTGAGATGGCAGTTTTTTAGCCAATGGAAGTCTGTGTGTTTCATAAAATGTATTTTAAATTATAATCTGAGTGCTACGGTGCTTCATGGCAATTGCAACATGAATCTGTTGGTTTCTGCTGAAATGTTAGATAGAACTATAATTGCATAATCCATATAATTTGTATGTTGGCCTCTCATATGCATTCAGATCTGATTAAAATAATCTCTCCTGCCATCCTGTTTGTATATTTGTAAAGGTCAAATGTGTGATTAGGCTTGACTATTCAGCTGCAGGATATAAAAGACTTCTTACAGCATCTGTAATGTGATATCCACAGACACCTTTCTGCTTATAAAATGACACTGGTCTTGAGGGTCACGGGTGCATTTTTTCTTATGTACTTTGCTGCAAGCTGTGGTGCCAAATCCACCTGAGTCAAAGGGTGAACTGTGAACCTGCCTGCAAGGCTGTGGTGTTCCCTTGGCAATGCTCAATAGTGAAATGCTGTTAGTTTTGAGTTAATTCTCTTTTTTGATCTTTCCATTCATGTTGTACTCAGAACACTTAGTGCAATTGTTATTTATGGGGATGTAAATATAATTCCCTCTATCTTTCCCCTCCTTGAACAAATGGAACATGGTTCTCAGGGTGTCTAGTGCAGTATCTTTGAATGCTGTAGGTGTTTTCTCTGGGCCTGTGGCCCAGCTAGAACTGCCAGGGTAGCACTTGGATGTGTAAACCTGCCAGTAGTTACCAAACATGGTGTGTGTGGTGTGTTTTAAGTGATTTTGACAAATACCTTTTATGTTCTGGAGAAGCCAGAAAGACACAGTTTGTCTTGAGAAGGGTAGTGACATAAATATGACATAAATGTTCTGTATATTTCACGGGGATGTATCCATCTGGATATAAAGGAACTATGTTGACAATGGCCTTTGATAGAATGTGAGGTACTCAAAATTTTATTCTAAGCTACATCTCTGTTTTAACATGGAAACTGGAGGCATTGGAAATGTTCAGTCCTGAAAGATACCAAACATGTGAAGCAACAGAGCTTTAGATTCAGGGCTGGGCCTGAGGAGGTCTGAATTTAATTTCCAGATCTATAATAGATTCTCCATGTTATTTTGAAAAAAATACTTCTGTCATTCAACGCCAGAGTGCTCTCTTCCTGTGAACAGGCAAAAATTTTCCAGTGCTGCCTGCAATTTTGTACAGTCTCCTCTGGCACCTCTTCATGCTTTCCTGTAAATCAGAATCTCCTGTGGCACTGCTGCTCTGTATCTTTCTGTACCCTCTGACAGTGTAGCGGTGCAGGTGGCTGCACCTACTCTTTGTCCTGAGGACAACTCAGACAGCCAGCTCTGGTGGTCAGCAACCCAAGTATAGCATGTAACTTTCAGTCATGGTGAGAACCCATGATTCCCTTATTTTGCCTTTTGCATGTTTTCCCCTGTTTGGTTAATATTTCGTCTTCTTGTTTTAGGTATGAAGTTATGGATATTAATTTTCCTTCTTGAATATGTATTAGTTCTAGAAAGTTCCGTGTTCCTTGACACCCCATTGGATCCTTCCCTGAGTCCCTCCTATGTGTTATTCCCATTGGTTCCCTTCCTGTCAATCCCACCTGTTTGTCTCTATCCCATTGGCTGAGATCCCTTTCCTCACCTATTCTGTACCCAGTATAAGATCCCTGGACCCTCCCACCAATTGGCCTCTTCGTCCTTGTCGTTTCATTGGAACAAACCTGTGTGGAAGGCGCACAGACAGTCTCCTCTCTTTACTTCTTTGCCTGTGTGCCTGCTGAACAGTGACAGGAAGATACAGCCCCTTCAGGGTGAGGAGCTCCGCCCCATTTTCATTGTGTGTTGGGCACTGAGTGCCGCCTTCCAGAGGGGTTTCAGCGTTGACCTCCGGGCTTCTTTGTGTTGGTACACGAGGGGTAAAACCCCCTTCTGCCAGCTCCCAGTGGCTGAAAACCCCTCCATGATAGGTCTGGTCAGATGCTTCCCAAATTAGGTTGATTGTTACTTTAGAAAGGATAGGAAACATTTAAGCAGACTGACTTTTTTCTACCAAAGGAGAGCTTCTCAGGCATTCATCAGCAATTCAAATCCAACGGGGGCTTTAGATTTGTTCTCTGTGACTCTTGCATAGCCTAAATCTATTGGCAGCTACTGCCATGTGTATAATCTGTGTGAAATGAGTTGGTGTTTACATACTGTTTTCTCATCTCGGAGTTACCTTATCCTTTTAATCAATAATGTTGGGTTATTCGCAGTCTCTGAAGACAATATTGAAAGAATGTGGGTGAAATGATAAAGGCTGAATGATGGATTACATGGGCATTCCTAGTCAGGCATTGGTTGGTTTTTACCTTCAAACACCATCTATCTTGGTTATGCTATGAATGAATATACATATTTCTTTTTTTTCTTTTTAAAAATTTTTTTAACAAAAACTCCTTCATAATTCTCTTCCTGGTTCAAAGTAAAAGAGAATAGTTACACTGAATGAGGATGATACAATGGACAGATGAAACTCCTTCCATTTCTTAATATTCTTTCCCTTTGTAGTAAGAATCATGTGGCTCTCTGGGGAAAAAGAGTTCAGACAGTGTGAAATAAATTCTATCTGGCAGTCACTTCTCCCATCTCTACATCCAGAACTCATTAGAACTAAACAGAATTCTTCAAAATGAAATGAACTTTCTTACTTAGACAGAGATTTGGATTCATTTGGTCCTCTTTATGCAGGACCTTTTACATCCTTCAGATGTAACTTCTCAGTTCCTCAAAAATGCATGAAATGGGAAAATTGGGTGCATTTCTGTTTTCCACCTCTGTTGGCAGATTCTTTTGCATGGCTGCACTCGTGACAAACCACAAGCTGCTCCTTCACAAGCCTCAGTCCCACCTGAAGATTTTGCTGTCTGGTTTTGCTGTCTTGTTTTACCTTACATTAGTTTATAGCCACTCTCATGATCCCAGTATATGAAACAGCTGTGTAAACACCTGTGTAATATATACACAATGAACTGCTCTTCAATGAAGCCTAAGCTGTGCCCATCCATGGCACCTACCAGTATTACGGGTGTTAACTACCTACACCTGTGTTAATTACAGGTGTTAACTACCTACAGACCCCTTTAGAGAGGTTCTTGGATCAGTTATCCTATATAGAAGTGTTGTGATTGAAGAAAAGTAGACAAAACTTTCTTAACTATCCCTGCCTTTCCTGATTGTTTTTCTCCTCCCTTTTTAACAGAATTTACACGTGTTTTCTATTATATCTGTGATTCTGGCTTGTCTACAGCTGGATCAGATTTGGCAGGGCAATTGCAGTTGGTCAGAGCACTGGTATGATGCAGGTTGGAGTAATCTGTTTAATCTCAGTAAATTAGTAGTCATGGTGATGAAATGGTGGAGGGCAGACAAGCCAGGATGCTGATGGGACACATGAGCTCCATGCTGAGTTAATGAGTACTTACAGCAGGGTCTTAGGGTCAATGCAGTGGCTCTGTCTCCTGAAAAAAGAGAGAGCCTGGGTTTTTTGCTGGTCTGGTCAATCATATATATAATCCCTCTAACTCTGAAGAATATTTTAGGGTGAATTTGCAAAGAATTCTAACTCTTCCCTTCTAAGAGAAAGTTCTTAGAAGCTCAGAGTCCACCAATTACATAAACCTTCTCATACCATAAAAGGAATATCCTGGCATGGTGACTGCTCCCGTGCTTTTCCATTGCTCAGAACAGGGGCTGTCTAGGCCCTTGACAAACTGTCGATCATTCATCATCAGCTTTATGGGATTAGAGCAAGCCACGTAAACACATTGAATCATTAACTTTTGATTCCTGAAAGTGCATGGGTTGGTTCTATTGCTTGTGGTCCTTTACTTTGAAGCTCATTCTGCTTTCTCTTTTGCTTCAGTTTGTTTTCGTTTTATTTTCATTTTGGTGGTTTTTTTTTTTTTTTTAATTGGATTATGGAAGGAGTACTCAAGATATTGTAAGGAACAGATCTTTTTCTGTGCTGCTGTGTTATATGGAATCAGCTGATCCATGCTGACTTCAGTCCCAATTCTGAATACTTACAAAGAGCATTGCCAAGTCTTTTCTATCTCTAATCTCATGACTTCGGGGTGTTACTTCACCCTGCCTAACTTTTCCATTATCCTTTTATTGTCTCTGCTTCAGTACATTTTCCTCCTAGTACTTAGCTTTCTTCAGCAAATAAATTGTTTCTTCTGTTTTTTTAAAGAATCTTATCTGTCCAATGTTCTAGTTGTTTAACTTTTATATAAGGCAGTGTTGTAAACAATTTGCTGTCAAAAGCTTTTGTTTATTTTCCTGAAACCCTGAGGGTGAAAGCAGAGAGTTGATATATGTGAAATTCAGCCCTGCTATGGATCAACTAATAGTCTGTCCATAGAATAGGTTATTTTGGTTTTGAATAATAATTTCCATTAAAAGTTGGTTAGTTCAGGAGGAAATCTCAGAGGAGGGTATTTATATCTATGTGTGTATGTATATATGTAGTAGGTATTCTTCTATAAAAGGAAAAGTATTCAACAGAGTCCTTTCTGGACTCTGCTTGCGTTTTTCTCTGGGTTGGCATTATGTATAATGAGAAAAAGGTAGAAGAGAACAAATTCTAGGAATAAATCATAGTGCCTTCATTTGTGATGCAGCAGTTTAGACCTGGAAATGTTTCTGCAATGACTGTTTGAAGCAGAAGTTTTCCTTCAGCTAGGAAAAAAAAAGTCACTGTTCTGAAAACATCTTAAACTTTGATGCAATACCTAGACTGATTCTGTTGTCATTAGCACAGCTTTTTAGCCCCCAGTTTAATTGCTGTCAGCTACTGTTACACAATGTCAATCTGGTGGCCGTTTAAGCCTGAGCAGTATAAATTACAGTGAGGATGGATTTGAAGACTTAAAAGACTTAATTTTTATTTTTTACAAAATCCTGAAAATACATGGAAGAGATTGCTTTAAAAAAAAAAAAAAAAAGACAACTCTGTATATCCCAAATGTTGAACTGCTGCTAATTGAAAGGGCAGAAGTGGCTCCGAGGTGTTCATGGGAGCAAAAGGTTATCATTCAAATGGCAACGTTATGACAACCCTCTTCTACCATTTTTTTACAGATACTCTCCTCAAATGGGAAATACCCAATGCTTAGCAGCTGATCAAAGCAAGTGTGCGGTCTCTGAACAAGCTCCCACAGTTGCAGAAATTGCTTCTAGAAAGGCAGTGGCCGCTTCCCAAGGGAAAGATAACCCTCAGCCGTGTGAGATAGGATGAGCCTTCCCTTGAAAGCCATGAAAGGCAGCAGGAGCCCGCAGTACCTCCCAGCTGGCAGAAACATCGCCCTCTTCTGGGAACAGAAATGCAGAGTAAGTTGTTGAGAATGTTTTTCAAAAATGCAAATGAGCTGTTTTCAACTCTTATATTTATGACTGTATTACTGTGAGGCTGATAAGTTTTAATTTTGTAGTTACCCCACCTGCTGTTTCATTATTAAAACCTTGGGTCTGATTAATCAAAAATGAATTCTGCAGTCAGATCACAGCAGTTCTATAAAATTCGTAAGCATGACTGTACTGTGGAAGATATTCATGACTGAAATAACTTTAAAAGTTTCTGATATGTTTTTAAGTGTCTTATGAGGAAGCAGCATGGAAAAACAGGGGTATTACACCTAGATTAAAACCAAAAACATGTTGCTGCTATGAGGGATTTTCTTCCCTTTCATATAAAACCCCCATGCCCATACACCCTACATGCAAAGGGGGAGAGTTCATGTGGCAAGTTATTTTCATGAACATTTGAAGATGTAGATACCAGAAGGATATGGCTGACAAAATGGCCAAAAATCATGGAAAAGCTTGGCAAAATCAATTCCCTATATCATGTAGTTTTAATGCATGCAGTTCTGTGTCTCTAAGGGAAACTGTCATTGAGCCATTTGTTTTAAAACACAAATATTGTACGAGGATGGTATTAATGAATCTTCACACTTCACTTAATCAATAAACCTCTTTACATCAGCATTCAGCTTTCACTGGCTCCCACCTTTCCTGAAGACTTTCCTTACAACAGAAAATGTGATGAGAACTTTTCTTGCAGTTCATGTTTTCATGGCAGTCTTCTTTTGACACAGAATAGCCTTCACTGTCATGTAGCCTGGGGATAATTTAATTCTTCAATTCCTGTGGAATTTATGCTTCCCTTGCTTATGTTTGTACAGAAGCTAACACCAGAATATTGGTGTGTATCTGGACTTTTTTCCTTTACTGCAGTTGTTAGTAGCTTGTATGGGAGCTCCTATTAGTTTTTTTCATACTGGTGCTGCCATATTCAGCAAGTTTAATGAGGTAAAAAATGAAAGAAGCTCTGAAAAGAAAGTTTGAGGACAGTAGTGTACAGAGTTGAGAGGGACAGTAGGTAACAGCAGAGAGGCTCACACTGAGGATAGAATTCATCTGTTACTTTTGCAGCACAAACAAATATTAGCAGAAATAGTGCAGATGGATAACTTCTTCAGACTAATGGTTTCAGTGTAGCTGAACACTGTAAATCACAGCTTTCCCTAGTCTATTAGACTCAGAACAGAATGAAAACAGCTTGTCTGATGTCTGGAGCAGCTTAGAGGAACAATTAATAGTAATTCATGAGGAGTATGCAATAAGAGGTCTATTAAGAATAAATTTACAAAGGAAAATTTCCAATCACATGAATTACATTTTAAAAAAACCAAAATGAACTGGCTTTTGGGAGCCCAGTCCTTAGTTGACCTTTCTGGTTGCAAAGCAATTAGTTCAATGTATAGTGCTTTGGCAGTATAAAAAGTACTGAGGAATGGCAAAATGTTCTGTGGAACTTAGTGAAAGTGAATGGAGTTTTTAAAAGAAGGAAAAAAATTGTTAAAACCAGAAGTGCCCCTCACAAGCTCTTATTCTCATCTCACTCATTTATGTGCTGGTTAGCTCAAGGAAAGAGTGTAATTTTGTGAACATGAACTAGTTAAAGACTAACACCAAACTCCTGGAACAAGTCACCTAGCTCCAGATAGCTACCCACATGTTCTGATGGGAGTGCCATCAGAGGAAGAGGCAGTGTGATCATGTTTCTTGCTTTTGACTATGTTTCATATCCCAGTGCTGTCTTTGGCAGAAAATGTGGCTGGCTGGAACTTCCCTTTGGGTGTCAGAAGCCCAGTGCTGAGCATCAGCAGCATCATTCAGCATTTTCAGGGAGAACTAAAATGGACGTTAAGATTCTTGAATTTCCCCTGTGAATTATGTGCAATCTTGCATCACCTGCCTTTCTCCTCTTTGCCCTCACAAGACAGCCAGTTACTCTAGAGAATTCTTACCAAAAAAAATTGAATATAGACTGTTTCAGCCTTTGAAACTCAATTCTTAGCCTCTTTTCTTATATCGTGTGAATGTGGTGATATAAAAAGAGATTGAATCTGAAACTTAATAAGTAGTAACAGTAGTAATAAGCTACTGAATGAGACACCTTGGAGGGATTTAGTCTTTTAAATAGCATTTTAAAAAAAGATTTTAAGTAATGTAAAGCTATACCAGATTGTTTTCAGGGGAGCATGTTGTGATACGTGTATTGTGCTCAGCCTGTGCAGAAAAAGGGTGTGTTGCACTTCAGCATGGAAACATAAGAAATCTAAGTATGGTCCAAACTACGACTGGCCATTTGTGTCATCTGCAAAGATCAGCTGTGAAACCAAAAAAGAGACATGTTTTTAAGATATCTGTTCGTTACTTCATGTGATGTTTTAGGTTCTGAGCTTTGCCTGAGCAACTGTGTGCATCAGAACAGGCAAAAGTGTGCTTTCCTCTCAAGTCTTTTCAGGAAGATCACAGGAAAACTTTGCTATTCATGATGCTCAGTGATCTCTTTTTTTAATTGCAAGGACAGTAGACATCAGTAAGAATGAGGAATATACAACGATCTTCCTTTTAAAGATCTCAGAAATAAGCAAGGTTATTTGAGCACTTATTTGACTTGAGGTATAGAAAATTATTTTTACTCCCATTTTTCTAAAAAGGGTTTAACATAAAAATACGTTAAAAATTGATCTGGAGGATGTCATGTCATTTTGTATTTATCCACACAGTAAGCATTAGAGATTTCAGTCTAAGAATCCCACCTGGGCTGTGGATGGCTTTGAGGTAGTGCCATTTCATTCCCCTGGCTAAACATAACCTCTTGTATTTGAACTCCCAAGAACTACATCTTACACAAAAGAAAAGAAAATTTCAAAGGGGCCTGACTGCTAAGGCTCTTGTAGAGAGGGGATAAGTCTTCCTATTGCTTCTTCTGGCTCCGACTTACTTGCTAATGCCTTACATCATTAATTTAGAATACTTTGGTTTGGGCAGCTCCATCAATTTTTTTAGCAACTTGGGTTTTTAAGTCTGATGCTTAAGTTAGCAAAGTTGTCCTTTTTTTAGCAGTATGGGCACACATCTTTAAAAATCTTAGTTTTGATAGACAGCATCAAAGAAATGTGGTAAGGTAATCAGAACCACAGCAGTACTGGGTAGTGGAAAAACAGGCATGATAATGAGTAGAAAATAATTTGCCATGAATTAAGGAGAAAATTGCCTGAACTGCAGAAACATAAGGTGTGAAATATTGCTTTCTTTTTGGTTTTTATATGTCTCTTCAGTATAAAATGTGTAATGTAACAATTTTAGTTAAATATACTGACCTGGGGAAAAATATCAGTATTTATTACAAAGCAGTGAATTAGACTTGCAGAGCAGTTAATGTTGCAAGGGGGTCTCTGGAGATGATGTATTCCACCTTTACTGCTGAAAAAGGGTTAAATTAATATCAGCATTGAATTTGAAGTGAAGAAATAACAACTCATTATTTTCTATCTAATACACTTACTTGTAGCTGAAAATCTAGAAACAAAAAAAGTGCAAACTCTTAGCACAGTTCCCTCTGTCTTAGCATGTACTGCCTGCTTCTCATCTGTGTTCAAGGGCTACACTACCTTTAGTTCAAAGGCTTTGCAACGTCAAAGGGAGCCCAAATATGCACATCTTTACAGTATCAAAGCAAGGTGTGTGGTGGTTGGTAATTTTTCTTGTGAGTTCTTAGGAAAAGAACCATGATAGAACTGGTTCTGCCTCATATCCTTGCTACTGCACTGATGTGGTAAGGAAACAGGTGATAGATAATTCAGCTATGTTTTGACCGTGTTCAGTTTCCATAACAGTCTTCTGCCACTTTGGATATTGTGTGAAACAGTGCAAGACATTTATCAGATCTCTCCTGCAATGATGCAAGACAGTGTAATGGGACAGGACTATGGACTTACTCAAAATCAGTATCGTTATTTCTAATTGTCCTGTATAGCAGAGGGAGAAGTGCTGTGGTACTGACACTCTCCCTCCTAGCAGCTGTACCATGCACCAGCTTCCTACAGGTAAAATTCTTTGCTTCCCTCAAACCAATTTTCATCCAAAACCAAGTTGTGCATGTATGTAAGGTAAAATTTTACGACTGAATTGTTATTTAGAATGTTGCTTAGTGTATTATCTGAGGTAGTTCAGAAATACTAATAACACTTTACAACTGGAAATTAGACTGTTCCTGGCCTCAGTTCTATTATCTGGAGTAGATCACTTGGATAAAATACATGTACTGAATTTTTGAAAGTATATTTTGTCTAGAAGTTGAATATGGAGGGCATTATGCATATGTATTAAAATTCTTTGTACGCAAAACTCTGAGAAACAGGAATAGCAAGTCCTCTTTTGCGTGAGCATTGCAGCATCCATTTCATTAAAATATGCCTGTTTCATCAGCTCCATGCTGGCAAAATATTAGCATTTAAAATTCATTGATACTGTGTGATCTAGGATTAGATACCATTTTGTAGGGAGTTTGACCGGATTCAGATTCTGCAATGCTTGATGGGTTACACCGTGGATTCTGCTTTGGGTCTTCTGCTCCACCTGCTCATCACTGCATCTTAATGTGAAGGATGTTACAGCCTTGGAGTGCTGCTTTATCTGGTGGTTCAGAGTCACGTCTGCTTGGGGAAGCTATGCAGAATTGGGAGCATCTTTGTTATCAGCCTCTAGGAAAACACTTCAGGCTTTATCTTAGCACTGGGATATCCCAAACCTTCTAGTCCCTGAAACTAGTGACACTTTGCCAAGTTTCCTTCGGGGAGGCTGCATAATCTTAAAGGAATCTTGAAGTTTGCAGTTCTCCTATTGATATTGGTGAATAATCAAGTTCCAGACAGACAGGCACTGCCCGGGTTTTTCTGTATGTGTAGTCATATTTCTGAAAGCAAAATAAAGTATGCAAAATGTCCCGTCTTAGGTGGTGCCCAGGGCATGTGTTAGTTGGTCTTAGAGCTTTCCAGAAAGCTTTAGTGGGTTTAAAATTCATCAGAACTTCAAAGAATTCTAGGTCCTTATCAGATCAGGAAGGAGGGGAGTGAGTGGTATGTGCAGTGTGTTCAGGTCATTCTGTGATTACATTTTTTTAATCCCCCCATTTCGTAAAAAGTCCAGGGGAATAGTTTGTAACTGAACATCTAATGGAATACACAATACAGCATACAGTAGACTTTGATAGGAAAATGTATCACTGCAGGAGTTCTCACTGCTGCTTTCAGTCACAGGCTAGGAATGTGCCAGATACAGCTTGAGATTTGATTTGATTCATTACTCAGCCCTCTGACTGCACCCAGATACAAAACAGGCTGAAGCAGTATTCCTTGGCTGAAAGGCCACCTGGAAGTTATGGGAGGCAAGCAGGTAGAGCAGCTCCCATCATAGAATCATAGAATGGTTTGGGTTAGAAGGGACCTTAAAGATCATCTAATGCTCCCCCTCCCTTCCCTGCGCCATGGGCAGGGACACCTCCCACTTGACCATGTTCCTCAAAGCCCTGTCCAGCCTGGCCTTGGAACACTCCCAGGGATGAGGCATCCACAAGCTCTCAAGGCAGCCTGCTCCAGTGCTTTACCACCCACACAGTAAAGGATTTCTTCCTAATGCAGTAAGAAAGGCTTGAATCTTCTATTCTTTTCTAACAGTTTGCTCGCCCTTTCAGCATTGCAAGCCTGACCCAAATATCTCTGTTGGATGTTCCTGTGTGACATTGCATACATTTGTTAGAGTCCTCAAAACAGGTAGGTAGGCAAAATTTTTTTTATATCAGTTGGACAATAACATGAAGTTAGAAAAAACCTCATCTCTTTGCTCAACACAGTGAGTCTCTTGTGTGTGTGCTCAGTCCAGGTGAGAAATTTAAGACTTAGAAGGGAATGCAGTGACATAACAGCAGAATGTCCTGGCTGTGGCTAATAAGAAATCTTGGAACATATAGGAAGAACAACAGAAAGCTGCTGGGGATAAGTCTGGCATAAAATGAAGAGAGCAGAGAGAGCTTCTGTTTCACACTGTAGGATGTGGTACATTTAGGAAACTGGTGAAAACTGGACAAGTGAGGAAAAGAAGGGAGAGAGAATACCAGCAGAAGTCTAGACTGTATATTTCCACAGGTAGAACACAAAAAAGCTCTATAGATATCAAATAGAACAAAAAATAGAACCAATTGACATTCCAGATTGCAGGAAAAATTACACACCCATACCCCACGCCCCCGCCATCCCTTCCCACAACCCCTGCCCAAGCAAAGCAAAAAAAGCTGTCTATGCATCATGTGCTTAATGACTACCTTACAACACAGAGATATTTGTAACTGCAAGATCCATTGGAATGGGGAATGGTGATTTACATTCTTGGGAAATCTGATCTTGTACCAATGCATCACTCTGTAATACAGAAAACACTCAAGTCCCACCAAAGCAATGTTGCCTTTTATTTTCAAGAATATCAAAAGGAAAAAGAATAAAGCTCAGAATTGATCTAGAAAAAGAAATCCACTGGTTTGTCAGTGCTAAGAATTTGTCAGAGAAGGAGTTTTCTTGAAGACCAATCATTTACAGTCTTTAGGCTTATGACAAGGTACAGCCAGTAAATGTGTATCTCAGAATATGAGTCAGCTATGTTATAATTTCCCTGAACATATTTTAAAAGATTGTGATATTCCATTCATGAAAAATGGGAAAGAGCTGAAAGAGGATACATGAGACACAGTTTTACAGTGCTAGTCTTTAGGTATTTTTTTTGTTAGACTCTATCCTTTGATATTGGTATGAATAATGCAGGAAGCCAGTGTCCTGACAGTTATTTTAGATTCTGCTTTTTACGCTGCTTTAGAGTTGCTGATTATATTCTGATACCATGGAGAACTGATGCAGAGAATTTTTAATTCCAACAACTGTTGCTGTTGACCAGCAAGCTCACTGCAAAAAATTTAAGTCCCAAGATTTTACTGGTAGAAAATTGTGCAGGTTCATTTATTTCAGTGGCATTAAGCAAATCTATGCCATCTAAGGATTTTACAGATTATTGCATCTAAAGCTGTATATTACAACCCTGAAATATTTCATTAATGGAAGATGATAATTGCTATCAGGATAAATTATTGCCTTCCTTTAAAAAAACTCTCAATTCTTTAAATGCCTCAGCTTATTTGCAGGTACTGATGAGTTTGTACAGTTGGGGGCAAAATCTTTGAAGAGATATTTCTGCTAAAACAAAAAAAAAACTATCAAAAAAGAGAAGATGAAAATGCAAAGTAAAATACTATAAAGTCAGTAAAGCTGTGTTTTTAAGGTTTCTTTGTCTCTAAGGGAAAAAAATTCTGAAGCAGAATAAAAATTCATACAATCAGAAGTTACTTGGGGAGAAAAGGGTGAATCATAATTTCTTTTTTTTTGAGAGAAAAATTATTATGATTGAGGAAATAAAATGATAGAATTTTTAGTGAGGATATTAAAGAAGATAGGATGCTCCAAAATATATTTGGAGGAATTATTGGCTGACTCACATGGTGTCTTTCAGCACAGTTTGATCTCCACAAAAGTTCAGCTGGGAACACCCAGTTAGTTTTGACTCATTGCCACAAGGAAGTGGTCTTCTGATTTAGTGGTATTTTTTATCCAGGTTGTCAGTATGGCTTCTCACTGCTTCCTTGGTACTGTAGCTGACACTCTTCGTCATTGTTATTTACTACCACCATGTCAAAAAGCTCTTTTGTGCCTGGCATGGTACAAAGAAGATACTGTCTGTCCTGAAAGTTTGCAGTTGGTATACTGAGAAGAACGAAATGGGTGATTTTAGGGTATGTAACTTACCATCCTCAAGTCCTTAATGAATCACCAAAACCAGCCTGTTTTTCCTCATTAACCACAGAGGGATTCTGCAGTGATGAGCTCTGCCATAGGACCTACACTGCTGGGAGTGAGGGGAGATGGATGTCCCCCAGGATGTCAGTGATGAGCCCTGATAGGATGTCATCCCACACTGCTGCTTACATCCCTAACAACTTTTTATATATATATGTGTCATGTTTACATGTGTTTTAAGACGACAGTTGCAGACAACGTGTCAGAGGATGACTGTAGGGAGAGTAAAGATATATAAAGTCATATTGTGAAAATGGGAGGGTGTCAGTGGAGAGTGTCTAGGCTTTCTCTGAGTAATTCTGAGTACTGACATGAACTCTAAGCAGGCTCAATTGGACTTCCTTGCAGCAACCTTTGATCTCTGTTGTGCTGGAGCATAATTTATAGGCACTGCAGTTTATACATCATGTATTTTATATGGTGAGAGCTACTTTAGTGTGTATTTTTTTTGGTTGGTTCAGTTTTCTGTTTGTCTGGGGTATTTTGGTTTTTGTTGGGGGTTTTTTGTGGGGACTTGTTTGGTTTTTTCCTTTAAAGGAAAGGTCTCAGCCGAAAAGGTTCTGTAATACAATAAAAAAACCAAAACAAACCCCAAAACAATAAAAATGAAGGCTTATATGTCCTTTAGGGCCCTTATGGGATTGTGACAGCTTCCTTTTGATCAGGAGAGGAAGCCTTGCCTATTTTGGCAAATACGGGCTCCTGTGTGGCCTGACCTTTACTGGTCAGGCTTTACCTTTACCTGCTATGCTCCCAGGCAGGGTGGATCTGTGCCATCTCCAGCTGTTGCAAGCTGATCCCAAGTCACCTCTGCTGCCTCTGCCTGAGTTTCAGACCAGAACAGCAGTTCCTCTGTGCTACCTGTGAGAAGGAACAGAATGGTACAAGTACAGGCAAGAAGCACATTTCTCGTATCCTTATCTGTCTTCAACATGTTTCACAGTGGACTTCTACTGAATGAGTTGTTGCTGTAGCAATATTGATGTACAGAATGAGGAAGAACCTTTTAGGGAAGCAGCTGGCAGCAGCCTGGATTGCACCTTCCACATGGAGGATAAGTAGGCTGATTGAAGCTGTCTGTCAAAGACTGGCTAGAGCAGTTTGCTTCACCTGGTTTATCCCACTACAAGTCAGTGTCATATTTTAATGTGAATTAGTTTTTAAAGCTGGAGGCTGGAAGGAATTTGTTTCTTTTGTATTTTCTGTACTGCATGTAGAGATGAATAGAAGGCAGTATTAGGCACTGGTAGAATATGAAGGCTCGTGAGCCATGTAACAATGTCTTACATGTTTGCAGTACCTTTTAAACAAGAAGATTCTAGAATGTACTCTTTACTGTGAATATAAAAATGTGTGTTATGAGTTATGATTCTATAATGGTTCTCAACAGAGACACAGAAGTTTGTATTAGCTTATATAGCAGAAAAAACTAATATTTTCCACAAGTTTATTTGTCCTTAAGCTCAAATATTGCAAGAGTCCTTTGTTACGTTGTAGAATACCACTGTTTCTAGTGAGGACTGTGAAGTAGGCTAGTGATGGCTGTACCCAGAACTCTCTGAAAGATGAAAGAGAAAATGGGGTTGATTCAGTTAAGTTTTGGTCACAAAACACCCACTCGACCCTGATAGTAATACCTGTATAAGTAGTTCTTGTTTTATCTGATAATTGTGACAGAAGCCTGTCAGTGCAGCAAGACTTGCAAGCTCTTTACCAGATTAATACCGCTAGTAGTTAATTTGATGAGCCCACATTTTGTGGTTTGATAATGTGTTAGTAGAAGAAAGTGCTTGATTTCAGGGAGATTGGGAACCTGTTCTCTAGGATTAATTGTTTTGGAGCACTTCAGAAATAGTGGCCAAGGAACATCGATACGTCTTGCATTGTGTAATCTTTGTTACGTGCAGCCTAGTCACTCTGTTTTATATTTATTTCACTTTACTCATGATTCAGAAAATAGGCAGAAATGGATTGCAGTTCTATTGTTATTTGTGTTTCTTAAATAGCCACTCAATGGAAGGGGAAAACTTGCTTGCATGTTGGATGCCTAGTGAGATTTTTGCTAAAACAGATACACAGTGAGCTGGTATTACACTAAGAGGGTCATGGTGGTTCAATCTGTGTACTAGTTTGAAAACAAACCAGTGGGAGGCACTAAGTCAGAATAACAATTTAATGGAAATTAAAGAAAAGGGGAAAAAAAAGGTAAAAGAAAACACTGTCAAACTGACAGAGTCAAGGTACAACCTGACACCCTGTTAGGCAGGGTGGTAGAATGGTGGCTGCAGTCCTCTGAAGCGGTGATCCTGTAGTAAAACAGTCTGCTCTTCCTCAGGAAGTCCAATGGTGGCTGTGTAGCTCCTGTCCTCTGGAAATCCAGTGGGAAGCCGGTGTCTCTGGTGTTCAGCCTCAGATTATATCCACGATGGGATGCTTGGCTCCTCCCTCTGGGCGGAGCATCTCACAATGGGGTAACGAGTCATGAGGCCAAGTGTTGATTAGGCTCATTAACAGGAGAATAGTCCGGAGGGAGTTATCTCTGAGTCAGGCGGCAGGACAATGATGGGCAATTAACAGAAAGATAGTCTGGGGGGAGGAGGCAAGGAAACACTGCCCCACCTGGTTTCAACGGCTCCTGAGGATGGTAATAGAATACACTGCAACCCAGGACAATCTGGAAGTAGGCTGGAGTAATTTATCTAAATCTAGACTCAGCTAAATTTTGCACATCTCTCCTGATTTACTGCTTTATTGAAGAGTGGCTGTGGGTTGTATTTTTAGTAAGTGAAATAAATAAAATAATGGGATGTGGAGAACAGAAAAAGTCTTCCTCTCAAGACTAATTCTTTTCTTCCAGAAGTTTTTGCATTTTTTCACACTTTCACTAGAACATTATAGAAAAGCTTTGCCACAGAAGATGAAAAGGATGGCATTCAGCATCCTGTTGCTCAAGAGAGCATAGTCAAAAAATAAACCATTGCTATTGCCATGAAAGTTTCTAAAATCATGTTTAGTTTTTGACTAATCACAATGATGCTTTGTGTGAAATGCACTTAAGGATATGAAGGAAAGCCTTTTTTATGTGTGTGGAGCCAATAGAGTCAAACCTTGGTCTATTTGATGCCCAGAATCATTAAGAAAAATTAAAATCAAAACTATAGTAATTGAGTTCTCAGTCTTTCATTCAACCAGTAAGAGAGACTTGGGGTAATTAATTAGTTTAACTAGACACAAGAATGTAAATATGAAAGACTCTTACATATGGCATCTACATGTTATGGAACAAGATCTGTCTTGTTTTACTGTTTTTTTTTCTTAAGGATGTTGTTGTTAGGCAGTATTGTTGGAATCAGATGCATGATTTCAAAGTTGAAGCTTTCATATTTCTGCCCTAGCTGTTCTGGTATTGTATAACTTAGAGATACATGACAAGTAACAGCACTGAGTTGCTCCATCCTCTCTGCTCTGCACCAGTGTCCTCACCTACAGTGCTGTGTTCAGTTCTGGACTGCTCAGCACAAGAGCTGTGGACATACTGGAGAGCACAATGAAGGGCCACGAAGGTTATTAAGGGACTGCAGCATCTGTCCCATGAGGAAAGGCTGGGACACCTGGGATCGTTCAGCCTGGAGAAGAGAAAGCTCAGGCAAATCTCGGAGTATATAAATACCTGGAGGGAAGGTGCAAAGAGGAATGAGAGGTTTTTAGTGGTGCCCAGTGATGGCACCAGAGGCCATGGGTGCAGACTGAAACAGGAGATTTTGTCTGAACACCAGGAAGCCCTTTGCTGTGAGGGTGACTGAGCACTGGCACAGGCTGTCCGGAGAGGGTGGGGAGGTTTCATGCTTGGCAATATTCAGAAGCGTTCTGGACATGTGCAGCCAGCTTTAGTTGGCCCTGCTTGAGTGGAGTGCGGGAACAGATGACCTCCAGAGGTCCCTGGCAGCCTCAGCCAGCCTGGGATTTACATTGTTTGCATAAGCCTCTCTAGAAAGCTCTAACAGATGACATTTGGTAAATAAAAACCGGATACAGCAGTGGGTTTCCTGCACAAGTTTCAAGACTAGAATTAGTTCTTATACAGCTTTTGATTTTCATACATGAGGTGTAATTATTCCTAATTTTTGATCACTCCAGTTGGATAAAAGATACAGGAAATGCACAAAATACCGTGCCAAATACCAAAAAAAATACTTGTACTATCTGTCACAAAAGGCAGAATAATACAGAAGAAATTTATGTAAATGAAGTTTCAGGATAGGGGTAAGAATTATTCAGACACCAAAGGACTTGATAATAGACCAACATAAACAGAAGCATCTGTCTTTCTGAAGTGCTGGCTGATTAAGAAAATTACTGCATGTGTTTAACTAAGCTTTTCTACTAACCTTAGGTTAGTGGTGAGGGTTAGAGGCTCTGTATTTTTTTGATGGAGAATTTTTAATTTAATCTTTGTGGAAAGGCACCTAAACAACCCTTTCCTTTACATGTTGGCTTTGAATATTATTTGTAGATCTGGAAGCTGAAATATGTAAGCTGCTTAACTAACATGGAAAAGGGATAGAACAAAAACTGTTGGAGGGCTTCTTTGCCTCCCGCTGATCCACCTGCATAGAGAAGATTCTCTAAGCACCTAAGTCACTGGGGTTTAGTGTCACTTGGCATTATCAAAGCAGCTATTGCATTGTGCAGAGGAGAATTTTTTTCAGAAGACACACTCCTTTCCTGCAGTTCCTACTGTTTTCTAGAGGAAATACAGGTGTTTGGCAACTCCTCTGAATGAAGTCACTGGATTCTTGCAAGCTTTACACAAACAAAAAAAAGGCATAAGCTTGTCAACATTTTTAGAAGAAAATGTGTGCTGGGTTTGGCTACGATAGGGTTAAGTGCTTCACAGTAGCTGATAGGAGCTCAGTTTGGGATTCTGTGTTGATAATACAGAGTTGTTTTCGCTATTGCTGAGTGGAACTAACACAGAGCTGAGGCCATTCTGCTCCTCACCCGACCAGTGAGGAGGCTGGGGGTGCACAAGGAATTGGGAGGGGACACAGCCAGGACAGCTGATCCCAACTGACCAAAGGGATATTCCGTAACATGTGGTGTCATGCTGAGCATATACACCTGGGGAAGAGGAAGGAAGGAAGAGGGTTGATGTTCAGAGTGATGGTGTTTGTCTTCCCAAGTACCCGCATGATGGAGCCCTGCTCTCCCAGGGGTGGCTGAACACCAGCCTGCCCACGGGAAGTGGTGAATGAATTCCTTATTCTGCTTTGTTTGGGTGCACAGCTTTTGCTTTCACTATTAAACTGTCTTTATCTCCACCCACAAGTTTTCTGTTACTCTTCCGATTCCTCCCCCATCCCCACAGGGGGAGTGAGCAGGAGCTGTGTGGGGCTTCCTTGCTGACAGGGTTTATTAAACCACAACAAAGAGCATCAATAAAAGTTGTGGGGAGTACACTGCTGTAATATTACATGCACTTTAAAAATCCCTTTCATGACTGAACTGAGCAAACTATGAGAGTATAAGAAATAGTCCTATCCCAAAATCCACTTGGTGAGTCTGTGTTGTAACCTGTGCTTACAAAGAAGCTATGCAGCATGTGCTACGCTATCTTTGAGAAACACATGGTTTGCCAGTGAAACACTGAGCATTTACTCCTTGGGAAATACATTTTTTGCTTCATGTGTGCTGCAGCCTGGCACACAGGTGGGAATAGCACTAGAGAGCCCAGCAGGCTGCTGCCAAACCGAAGAGCAAACTGAAGGAACGTCACATTTCTCTTTTGTTGTTGCTGTAGTCCACCAGTGAACAGAACAGAAAAGAGCTGGTTGAGTGAATTCCAAATTTCAGTGAGCTATTCCCTTGCCATAGAGTTTCGTGATGGTGGGTACAAGGAACAAAAAAACCTGCAGAGAAATGGCTATTAATGATTTCATAAATTAATATGGAAGCTTCATAAACTTTTCTATGGGAAAAGACCCTTTGAATAATGTGATTCCTCTCACTAAATACCATTCCAGCCAGGAATAGAGAATATAGCATATCTATGGAGTTGGAGTACTGTAACATAACCAGATACTTGCATTTCAGGTGTACCATCAGAACTGATCTTGGATTCTTTCTACATGCACCTGGATGCTTCCCACAAAGCAATATAATGAGAAAGCTTATTCCTCAGAGACTTAATTGAGCAAGCCCCCTTGAGAAATCCTTTACACCAGTTTAAAAAAGTTTAAAAACTATGGGGTTTTCCACCCCTACCTTCTCTTGAAAAAAGAGATTCATTAGAGCAAATCAATCTGTAAATTTCAGTGTCTTCAGTGCTTAATGTTCTCTTCTGTCAGGGTTATATTTACAAGCAAAGCAATTGAAATACAATATCAAGTAAGCCCAGGTGGAGATCCTTCCCAGACCAGTGTTCAGGAGACAAAGAAAGTTGCTTGCATCTCTGGAAGGTGGTTCAAAGTCTTAGAATCTTCTCTTGTTCTTTGTTCTCCTGTGTAACGATTGTTATTTTCATTTGGCAACAGAATTTTCAATTTAACAGGCACACAAACGTGATTTGGAAGCTCCAATTCAGTACTGTCACCTCCTCAGCTGCTTAATGAACCAGTACTTCCCTCCTCTAACTTTAATGGATTACACTAGAACAGAATGAAACTCATCCACAAAGAGCAGCAGAGAGAGCAATAACTGAAAATTTCATCAAAGAAAGTTTTCGGAGCTCTTTTTTTCAGTTTAGCAAGTTGTCTGTAAAGTTGAGACATATTTGTTTAATTTTACAGCTTTGTTTAAAAGGCTTTGCTTTATGTATCTACCCTTCATGTGTATGAGATGTGTTGAAGAACACTGTGTTCATTTCAGGGCAAGGTTTGCTCCATAGCCATGTGTTAAGCGGGGAATAATAGTTAACCATACCATTTCCAAAAGAGCAGCAGGATGGAAAAATCCTTTATTTCAACCAAATTGTTTATTCCTTTAAGGGATCGGGAATCTATTGAAATCTTGAATGGACTACAGCTTTTTTTGTTCAGGACAACCCAGAAAAGAAGGAATTACTTTTTGCCTAGCCTTTTTGGCTGTGCAAAAACATCAGAGTTCCTGGGCCCTGCATCTGTAATGCAGCCAGGGACTGATTTTTCCAGCCTATGCAATGGATTTTTCATATGTCTTCATGGTTCCTTGAGGCCAGAATGCATTCTTTCCTAAAATTTCTACAGTCTGCAATTCCCTTTTTCATCTGGGCAAACAGTGGTTTGGATTATAGGTGAATAGCTGTTGTTAATAACTCTTCAAAGTGGAAAAAGTCAGCGAAGTACATGAGCAGAAATAATGTTCCAGGAATGACTTGTATGAGAAAAGGAAAAGGATCAAATTCTGTCAGGAGCAATTAGTTCAAACACATCAAGGAATATTGCAATGCCTTTTTAAAGGCAACACACAATTTGGAAAAAAAAAATCAGTGAAAAGGGATCTTTTTGCACCTTCCCAATTGCTTTTGTCAATAGTGTGTGTGTATATGCTGTGCTTTTGTATATATCTGTATGTGTTTGAATATTAGCATGTTTATGTACATATATCTGTATCCACACTATCCTCTTTCAAGTTATGAAAGTGTTTGCTGTGAAAACCCATAAAACTGAAGCCATGGACTGACTTTATAGGGAAAACATATTCTACTAAAGGGTCATAATTTATAGGGAGACCCCAACACTTAAACAGTTGTAGGGATATTTTCAGGTGGAATTTGTGCAGTTGCATACATCAGTGATGCCAATAAATACATGCAAATAAACTTATTAGCAACCTTACACTATTAGCTCAGACTTTTAATGTAGAGGCTTCATACCAGTTGAAGGATTAGCTTCTTTTTCACTAAGCAAAAATTACAGGTTTTCATCAAACCATTTTTATGTGGCAAAACTTATTTGTAAGTTTAAAGATGGATCTTCCCTGAGTGGGAGCATAAATATTGTCATAGCAACCTTTGTACTTCATTGCTTTCTGTTCCAGCAATCATTTAATTAGGAATTGAAATTAATTTTAAATAGTTTTGTTTAAAGCAATACTAACAAGTCTCACAAGCCAATAGATTTTCTATTAGCGTGAGGTCTGATTGCGTTTTTCATTTTGTCTGTCTAGAACTCTGAAAGCACAGTGGTACCTACTGCCCAAATGATGTATGACACTAAATGGTGTCTTACTTTCAGTCATAAAAATATAGAACAGAACACAGAATCTCAGTTTAAAGTTAAGAAATGAAGAAGCATACAAAATTAAAAAAAACCCAAACCTAACAGCTTTGTAGTATATTGAGAAAAAGGTTTTGTCACTAAGCTAGTTAGTTACCTCATTTTATATGAATATTGATTCTTGTTCTGCACCATGTTCTACATGTGGTAAAATCCTTTTTTAATTATAAATTACCACTTGGGTGGGCAATGAGTCAAGAACTCTCTCATTTTCTATTACTGAATGCCTTGGTAATTGATCAAGGTGTCATTGTTTGAGATACTCTGTGTTTGATCTCCATTTGTATTCTGTGGCTCAATTTTAGTGAGTTCAGACCTTGGCATAATAGTTACAGTATGAGAATCCATGTTTACTGTTTTCACTGTATTTTAATGCAGAGTTAACTATACAGGCATCGTGGCCATTTCAGCCATGTGGGACTAGAATCAAGTAAACAAACAGTTTAGGTCACTACGTGCAGGTATACAAGTGTATATAAACATATTTACATAATCTATAAGGTATGTCTAAATATGCATATTTTCATTATATTTTTTACATAATCTCGCCATTGTTATCATCCCAAGTCTTTCATGTCTTCCCATCTTGATTTTATGGTCTTGAAGGCTGGTTTGTTGTGTCTTCTCCTGCAATATGTAGTATTTTTGAGGATCAGAAGGTATTGCTTCCTTTCTGGAGCTCTACCTGGCTGAATTTCTTAGATGTCACAAGTCAAAAAGAGTTACACTGTGAGCACTGTACAGTGTGTGCAGTTATGAAGATTGCTTAGACAGCAAAGCTATGGAGTATATTTTCTTACACTATCTAATGAATTCCTAATGACTATCCATAGTCATTCAAAGAGATAATTTCCTTACTAAGATAATCTTCTTTTATGTACCCACATTTTTGTTACAGGAGCCATTATTGTGCTTTTCATGTCTCAACCTGCTTCCACCTTTTTGAAAGGCTCTTTGATTTTGCTGCTCCCTTTTCTTAATTTTATGTGACATTCTGTACCTGAGCACTTTTGGCAATTCTTGAGCAAGCTTTCCCTGTCTGCAGAGAGACTGTTTTGGCTCATCTTACTTCCACAGTGCAGCTGGGCATGCTAGATTGAATTTTTCTGCTTCATACGTGCCAGCTGCCAGACCTTAATCTCTTTCTAAAACCAAGAATTATCAAACTCCTCAACTTTTTCTCTCATTACAGTAGCTCGAGGCCCATATGGCAGATTTACATAGGAAGACAAAACAAAGCAATTCTGCAATTATCCTCAAAGCAAAGGCTTCTGTGTTGAATCAGACAGTCCCACTGCACAGATTTTAGCGGAGCGGTCTCATGTGTCTTTCTGACAAAGCGATAGATTAAACTGGGCACTGAGAGCACTGAATTTTAATCTGGATTTCAGCATTGGCTGCCTGTGTGTCCTGTGGCTAGTAATTTCCCCATTTGCATTTTAGATTGTAAGGCCTCCAGAATGAGGACTCTTTCCCTGTCTTGCTAAATTTGTATAGTGCTGCTACAGGAGGCTGCAAACCTTCAGCATTGCTGCATCAGAAGTTTCCTTCAGTCACTGACATCATATTTGTGATCTGAAACAGTCTTAGATGCTTCCATGTATTAGAGGACCTTGCAAACATTTATAGCTCAGCTCTTAAGTTTTCCTTTACTCTGTTTTGGAGTGAAAGGATTAGGGACGAGAAAGCCTTCAAGATGAAGTTATGTAATGACTATACTCTGTCCCCTAGAAGGACATGGTATCCTTGATTTGAGGTGAGGCTGCAGCAAACCAACAAGTTCTTCTGCTTCTGAGAGATGTGAGTTGACAGATAACACTTTAAATGCATATGTTGTTATTACACTAGACTGAGTAAAGGTAGCAAAGGTGGCAGGAGTATAGAATCACTGAATTCTAATCTGGATTGCTGGGGAAACATACTAATTGACATAATACTGCATTGCATTGTTGTTTCTTCACCAGTCACAAATTACAAATTTTGTTTTGAGGTTGGCTTCTGCAACAGCAGGAAATCAGAAATATGAAGGTGTGACTGGTTCAGCACTGTTAATACTAGTCTAGTGGCAAAAGTGCATTTCTCACCAGCAGTCTTCCTGAAACACCTTGGAAAAATTGCATTAATACTTTGACCTGATTAATTAATATAATGGGTAAGATTTTCCCCTGGATCCTCCTCAGTATTACCGAAAATCTGAACTTGGCATGACTCATAGATGGAACTGATTGAAAAGCCAGAAAAGGATTGTCTTAGTGAAGCACATATTTTGCCATTAATATCAAAGTCTTGTCAGTGGGGAGATGAGAGAGAAAAAAGAGAGTGAACTGAAAGTGAAATATATGTACAACACAACTTTTCTTCAAATGCTTTGTTTTCCCTCTTACTTTATTATGGCATATGTCTTTGCTCTTTTGGTTACTGAGTTATATTCAAATATTTTTCTTTCAGAATCAGAAATACAGGCCATTGATCCCTAAATAAGATTGTTTCCTAGTCTTCTGATTGTATACTCTTTTGTTAAAGCAGCCCCTATTAAGCAAGGTATTGATCCTGGTGAAATCAGGGGCAGGAGGGGAAGGCAATAGTGATTGTTGCTGTCCTCTTTTTGTTCTTTCTGCTTTGCAATTCCACGTCGGAAGTCACTCAGCACGCCCTTCCTAAGAGCTCAGTTGCTGATATGAGGTAAATAATGGGAAACAGTGTAACTAAATGATCAAATACTACTTGGTGTTGAACTTGTGAAGCAATTTATCTGGTGGTTTTCATCTTGGCCAGCTGCCATCGTTTCAGGAGTCAGTTGCATCCCCAAAGTTGCACTGTTTTATCCAGCCACAATTCCATGAGTTATGCTGATGTAGGGTGACCATCCAACAGGTGCTTTCACTCACATAGCTCATTCAGTAATGCAGCTACAGATATGAGGAACAAACCATTAACTGCATTGGGCTCAAGGACAAAGGGGGAAAAATACCGTGTAAGTGAGACTTGTTGAAAAATGTGATTAAAAAGGCAGATTTTTCAGAATATGGTGATAAAAGTCCTCTTAGCCAACCATTGTCATCCCTTTATCTAAATAAGACAAAAGTAAATAACTTACTGCCTGTTTCATGTGCCCAATCAGGGTCAGAGGCAATTCTGTCAGCATGAAATCTACTGAGATGGAGACCGGGCCTTCTATGATTGTGCAACTCCAGTAACTTATTTTAGAAACTACAAATGTTTGGATTTCTTTACTAGAGAAACATACAAATTATTTATTTATTATATTTATTTATTGCAGAAAGAAAATGTTCAGAATTAATGAGAGTGTTTAAAAAAAGTGCCATTTTCTCTTTTTGGCTACACTCTGGTTACACTCCCTTTCTTTCCTCTGGTTCTATTTTTCCTATTTTCCAGTAAAATGTGATATACCTTTCTAAAGTTTCAGCACTCCTAAGTTTACTATTTTAAGAAAATACAGGTATTTTCTGTATAAAATTCTGTATAAAAACTTTCATACTTGCAGAGCCATAACCATAATTTTGGTGCTTGTGAGGATCTTTTTGCATGTGGACTTAAAAATAAAATGTAGAAAAAACACAAACCTCTTTATTAGCACTGTTGCATTGCTTCACCTCAGTCCCAATTAACCTTCAGTTTATGTGAAGCAGCAGGCACTGTGTCCTTGTTTGCAAGTTCTACAAGTTTTATGTGAGCTGTACCATGACCTTACTACCTAATAAAAGTATGTCTTTAAAAATAGACAGAAAAGTCAGAAAGGAGAAGGAACTTCAGAGCGGCAATACTACTCGACCTCACATGTCCTTTTCTCCCCTAGTTCTCCTTGTTCCCTACCTATCTGGTTGATAAATAATCTCTGTGTTGCTTGTCTCTTTTATGAAAAGGCTCATTTGTATCTGCAGCTAAGGCATGGTTTTATTCTTTGTATGATCCTGTGTCAGGCGTCCTTGAGACATCTCTGTACCCTTATATATCAATTATTTTGTGATGTGTTGGGTATACTCGTCTTGTCTAGGACCTGAGGAGGAAAGGGAACTCTTTTGACGTGTGGGAAGCAGCAGTCAATGTTGCAAACTGTTCCCACTACCTGGATGCTGTGGAGCAAGGAAGAAATGTAGGTTAAAATGGCTGGGCTGCTGCCTCTCTCCTTCCAGTGGCCTTGGGAACACCAGGTGGATGCCACCCTACAGGGAACTTGTATGTCACGTTCCCTGTTCTTTAAGCATGGTGTAAAATAGCTTTTTACTAGAAACTTCCACTGGGAATAGCTTTTTTAGGGAACTTAAATGGTGACGAGGAAACACGTAGCAAGTTTTACACATCTGGAAAAATAAGAGAATAGGGCAGATATTCTTTCAATTAGGATTTTGCAACTAATAATGTGTTCTGTCAAAAAAAAGTTGCTTGTGGCTGTTGCTGTTGGAGCATGTATTGAGGCATTTCACCTCTAAAGAAGCAAACATTCTTGAATAAAAATCAGAGGAATCACAGGGATCTGGTCCTGCACTGGTCCAGGAGCAGATGGACAGGCGATAAATCTCTATAGGGTTTGCTGGTGAGTAGCTGTTCTGAGTGGCCTGTGCTTAATGCTGGAATTGTACCTAGCTCTCAGCCACTTGACTAGCTGAGTTATGCCAATAGGAAGCAGGAAGATGCTTCTTTAAATTAAGGGCATTGAAACAGTCTGCAATAAAGGGCTTGGCATAAAAATATTACTGCAGCAGCCTAGATAAGGCTCAGTAAAGTGCCTAAAAGCGTGTCTTCTGTGGCTTGTAAATCCTCTCTCAATTATGCCATTTGATCCATTTTGGAGGCTGGACTTTGGTGGATACGTTAGCTCACTTTATTACCAGTGTCCATACAGAGTGATAAACCACGCTGCTCCTTCACTACTCAAGCACCTGCTGACAGATAGCAGCAAAATGGCATCAGTTGCCAAGCAAGAACTGATACCACTCTGATAAGCTAAGGGAGGGATTCATGATTCACATGCAAGGTCTTACTGTATGCTGCTTTCTTCTCAAACAAGGTGCAGGAGTCTGGCTACTGAGCCTCAATATCAGCTACAGCAGAACAGCACAAAACTTCTCCTTTGCTTGTTGGGCAAAAGACCTGCTCACCTCCCAGATGCACCAAGGGCAACATGGAGCTACCCAGTTGATGGCAAATGCTGTGCATCTTGCAGACACACCTGTTTGTCAGGAAAGAAACATCACCTTAGCACAAATTACTGTAATGAAATCTAATTCCAGCCTAAATTGCTTTATATTGGCTTGTGTGGCAGCAGGTTCACAGAGATATCTTGATATAAGTAAAAAAACCCAAACTGAAAAACACCTCAGACACAAACACCCCAACAACAACACATCCAACCCAAAACACCCCAAAAAACCCTAAAAAAAACCCAAAATCCTGAAGAAATGAAAACCAACCAAACAAAACCCCAACAAAAGCAGGTCTCCACACTGACTAAACACTAAAGAATGCAGAGAACCAAACTAAGACTGATTTTCCCATTGTAAGATCTAAACTCTGACTTAAAAATTCTACAGAAGTTTTGGTGTCTTCTACAGCACTAGTCAGGGTTCTTCCATAAGAAAGTAGTTATTGGGATAATACTTGGGCTCACAGTATAAAAAGAACTAACAGAAGGGCATAGCAGATGATGCTAGTAGAAAAATCCCTACTTGCTAGTCTGCAATAATAAAGATCTGTTTAATGTTTATAATAGAAACACTAGTTATATGTAGTAATGTCTTGTCTTTACATCAAAAGCTTTTGTTTAATTTGTTTTACATTAAAGGAAGATGAAGTATCTTAAGTACAGCTGTTCAGGTAACTGAATATGGGAGCAGATACCCCGATGTAAATGACTACATAGTAGAGCAGCCAGTATGCTAAAAGGTATACAAGTAAATGAAAAATAAATACAGAAAAAGAAACCTATGGAAGTATCTAAAATAAATTGCATATGTATTTTTCACATTTCACATTTCAGGGTGTTTCTTTCCTGTCTAGGTTGACAGTGATTTATGCTCTTGAATCTGGATTTATTTTTATACTTATTCATATATAGTGTTTTACCTGAACTGAATTTTTTTTTGTCTGGCTGCATTTCAAATATACATGGAACTATAAATGCCATGTGCATATCTGTTTATTGGATTTTCATCCAATTTGGAGTGGAAGATACCTTGGGTTTCTTATAAACTCAGTTTCCACTAAAAATGAAATCAGTGTCATACATGGTGTACAAATTCAGCCTTGTTTGTAGCTGTTTGTCCACAAGAGTTTTGTTTTGCCCTTTTTTTTTTCCCTTCCAATTGACAAATCTTCATTCCCATATTCCTCAGTTTTCTGAAAAGTCTCTAAGCTTTGCTTTAATACCTTCTGAGAAGACAGTTTATTCTCCACTGGACAGTTTTAGCTCATCCCATTATTTTTCTTGTGATCTTGTCTTATAGCCTAATAGCATAGAGCTTTTCTAGTTGTTCCATCTCATTTCACAAGAGTGCCATCTTGTAACCTCCTAGGAGATGCCGCCTTTCTTCCAGTGCCAATATCAGTGCCCATCCAAGTGTAAGCTCTCAAGACTCCAGGTCAGCAGGTAGGTGGGTTACCAAGCCATGGAGTTGATAAACCTGCCTGTTTGTGACAGCCTTTTCAGAGAAACTGCCAACAAATGATTCTGTCATAAATGCTGCTTTCTACACAAACCATATTAAGGTCTCACAAGGCTCATTAGACTGTCCACTGACTCCTGACATAAAATGTATTCTGAAATGCAATTAAGGCCTTCATTTAAGGACTTTGTTTTAAGACCTCAGTTGTTTCTCTGTTTCATTCACAAGGGAGCATACAACAGTCTCACCAAAGGACAGGGTGTGAGCTTGTATTGCTGTGCTAATCTACCTTACGGGACTACAGCAGCTCAAGGCTGCTGTGGTGTTTTTAAATTGTTTTTATTTCCCTCTCAGGTTATATATCTTTAAGCAAATCTAGCTTTTGCTGTGCTGAAATTTACCACAGCAGGTGTCAGAATGCAGTGCCAGGATTACCCCCTACATTGTGTGCTAGGTGGCATTGTGTGGCCATCAGGGTTTTACTTCTGCTCCTTGCATTCTGCTTTACAATGATGTTTTGATGTCTTTCACCTGGCTTCTTTTATTTTATTGTCCTCTTTCACCATCATCTTATTTCCAAGGGCACGTGACCTTTTGCTTGGCTCAGCCACTCTGGTTTTACGTATTAATTGCCCTGTATGGAGGTATCAAACTGAATCCCGCTCATTGTCTACCTCTAAAGAGGAAGATGTGATGTTTCTGTAAATTCCCTCTACTTTTTATTTCTCCTCTGTGTCAAGTATGATTTATTGACTGGTCAAGATACTATTTTAAGCACGCAGAATACACATAATAGATGTTTGTAGCAGAGGTTATTCTCACTGCTGTTGGGGTCATGGGCACAACAACAAGAAAAAGCAGAGCATGGTTATGACTCTGGGGCTTTTGTGCATTTGGTTCATTGTATGGGTTACAGTGACCCAAAGGTGAACAAAGTCCTGCAAGTTAAACCAAGGTCTCCCAACCAGCAGAATATCGATGTGCAGTTAGAGGCTGTGCATCAACCAAATTGCTTCCCATGTCCTTTTAAATGTCACAGTCATTAGAACAAAAATAGAGGATTAAGAGCAGTAGTAACGAGGTCTGCGTGTCTGTCTGCACTCTCAATAGCTCAGTGTGTCTCATTTCCCACCTGTAGTGCTCAAGTTCTGTGCACAGAACATATACTGTGAACTGAAGAACAAAATACGGAGAAATAAGATTGCCACAGATGTCTCATATAAAAATGTACTAATTAAAATGAGAAATGGCTGTAGATACAAGGTCAGCATTGTTTCCTGGGTCTCAAAAGCAAGCAGAATTGCTCAGAGCTGAATTGGAACTGAACCCTGTAGAAAGTACTGTGAACTGGAAAGTTACCTGCGCAATCTAGTTTGACAGGGAGGGTGTTACTTAGGGCATGCACACGTGCCTACAGAGGGGGTGTCTGGCTGGATAAGTGAGAGAATATCCATGCTTGCTTTTATTCAAGAAGGTGCAGAAAGGGAAGACTGCTCTGAAGAATTCTTCTTTGGTCACTATGTTTTCAATCAAATCTTTTTCCCAGTTATGCCATCTCATGAAAAGGCAGGGCAGGGACTGTATCTGTTACTGAGGGACAGGCTCATCTGAATCAGATTGTCTCAAACTGAAAATAATTAGAGAATTTCATATATCCTAAAACACCCCAAACACACAAAGCAATATTTTAATCTTTTCTAAATTCTGTCAACAGATAAAAATGTGGTATTTTGAGTTTCATGGTCAAGGAGAAAATAATTGAATGTGGCTTTTTAAACTGTTCACATTTTTCTTTTTTGTCAGCTAGTAAGAAATAATCTAAATGATATTTAGATGTTGTAACACACAAACTGGTTTTTAAATCAATGGGTTTGGTTTTGATATTCTTTTAAAAATTGATTTTTTTTTAAGATATTCATGACACTTTTCTTATGGGAGAAGACTTGCTACATATTAAACTTTTTTTGAGCAGTGGGTAAAATGGAATATAGGCTTGGCAAGCATTTCTTCAAGCTGGCATATGTTGAACAGAAGATGCCAAGGTACAAGTAGCCAAATTAATTAATATTGCTTCCTGGATGCTTTTGGAAACATTTTGTGTCCATCCTTTTATGCTGTCTTTTCCATAACCATTCCCTCATTCCAGTCAAGGGAAAACACTTGAACCTTTTCTTGCAAAGCAAAGAAGGATGCATAAAGAGAAAAGTAAAGTAAGATGTGCCCAGAATTTTACATTCAACATCAGTTTTTGACATCTTCTTGAGTGTATGGAGCCAATGAATCACAATATAGTCAGTCAAGCAGTCAAAACAGGACTTTGAACCTTTCCTGAGACGGAATCAGTAGCAAAAGCTCACATTCAAGGTGTTGGAGAAATCTATTTCAATAGCTACAATTCTTTGGTCTCCTGAAACTCAGCACTGAATTAATGTGCAAGTTATTGTTGGAATTTAATTTTGCTGGTTGTTTTCCATAACAGTTACAAATTCATAATAATTCAATTATTGAGTTAAATAATATAGTCCAAGATGAGATTTTTCAATGATGACAAGACAACCATCAGTAAAGTAGACTCTGCTCTGACTTTTCTCCCCCATAAAACCACAGTGGTTTACAGCATAGGCCTTTGCAGAGGGTACAAAGCAATTGCCCATTACCAGGTCTGGTACTTGAAGGCAAACAGATTTTCTGCCTTCTCTGACTTTCCCTCAATGAAAATAAAAACAAAGCCAAAAAACCATGCCAAAACAAACAAACAAACCGCAAACAAACAAAAAATGCAACAAAACCCCCAAAGCCTACCCAATTTATTTGAAAAACAAGTAATTCAACAACTAGATTTTCAGAAATGCTAGATCTGCAAAGTAACCTCTTTTCTTGATCTCATTTTTATCACTTGCAGCAAATTTTAGCCGTTTATTTTCCTGAAGATGATTCAGAAATATTCAACAATATTTCAGCAACTCAAGTTTAAATGCTTTTTTTTAAATGTGCTATTAATTTTGCTTTTAATTACTTTAAAGGAAGTGCTTGGGTTCAATGATCCTGATATCAAAATGCATTCAAAAAGTAGTTCTTCTAAATGCTTTTCCAATTTATTTCTGCTCAGACTTTGGGGACGAGCCATTTTAAGATGCTGGTTTGATCCTCTCTGATCTGACGCTTTCTCTGGTAATAGCAAGACTAAGATTTTTCTGTTCTTTACTAAGGATTGTCATCACCTAATGAGTTTTGGTCACAGCTATTTGGAGATTAAAGACTTCTCATGCAGTTTCTCAGTACTGAATGAATCAGTGCTGCTAGATGGTTTTTTTCTTTTCTTTTTAGACTTTAATTGGTACTATATCTAAAGGTGTGCAGTGACTGCATTTCCTACAGTGCCACTTCCACCTTCCTCCCAAGTTTGCATGGAGTTATGCTTTAAAAAGATGTCTTCGCTGCTCTATTTCATGCTCTTCTGTGCTGCAGTGAAAATTAGGCTCCTTAATTTGAGATAAAATGAGAAGTTAACGTCTTCCTCTATGCATTTTTCAAATTTGAGTTGCCAAAACCTCCATTCAGCCCTTTATTAGATTTGGTTTTGTGTATTTAAGAGAGGTGTTAAATTTGGATTTAAATGGATTCACTTAGGTGATGTGTTTAGTCAAATGTTGTGTCCTAATGCCATTTTACATAAGCAGCTTGCTTGTGTGACAGGTTGTGGAGGAAGTACACGACAGTGACAGCTGAGAAATGCTTCTGCCTTGAGGCACATTGCAGTCTTACAGTTTCTGTGGCTTAACGGCCAAGCCACAGCTCTTACTATGAAATCCACCTTGACTTCTCAAGAAATTAAATACTAGATTCTAATGTGGATCATTATGCTGGCTTCTGACATTTATACTTGCAGGAGATTGCCTTATCTGAATTTGTTGAGTTTTTGGTGTTCCATGGGTTTGCAGTTTTGCTTCTTTGCTTCCACATGGCAATCTTTGCTTTCTGAGGGCAGTCAGGAATGAGGAGAAAGACTGTTGCATTAGCTCATGTTTTACAACTTTCCTTCCCCTGCATCTCTGATACTTTTCTGAGGTCTGACTCTTCTAGTTGCTGGTAAATGAATACTGATCTCATAATAATTTTAGCAAGTGTTGACTCTTGGGTCTATATGACTAATTCAGGATTTAGTTCCCTCTCACATAGATTGTGGTCAGTCGTAATTTCTTATCTCCCTAAGCTTTTTCCCAACTGATTCTGTGACTTAAAATAACAATCCTGTGGTAAGAGGCCCACAAGTGCATAATTAGCCTGTATGCCAGAAGAGCATTCCATTGATAATTAAATATGTGAGCTTAAAGCAGTCGGTGTGACTTAAACACATTAAGCCACCAGGAGGTCATTTGAGCTGCCTACTGCACATGAAAGTAGTGCAAAGAAATATTTCCTTCAGACCATTCAAGTTCTTTATGATTGTTGTTCCTGATGGTTCTTCTGTCAAACATCTCTTCCTGCTTGCTACATCAGCAGTTCTTGAGGTCAGCAACATGTGTACTAGTTTGAAAACAAACCAGTGGGAGGCACCAAGTCAGAATAACAATTTAATGGAGAAGTTAAAGAAAAGGAAAGAAAAAACTAAAAGAAAACACTGGTTCAAACTGACAGAGTCAAGATACAACCTGAGTCCCTGTTAGGCAGGGTGGCAGTAGCAGTCTGGTAGAATGGTGGCTGCAGTCCTCTGAAGCAGTGATCCTGTAGAAAAAAGGGTCTGCTCTTCCTCAGAAAGTTCAGTGGTGGCTGTGTAGCTCCTGTCCTCTGGAAATCCAGTGGGAAGCCGGTGTCTCTGGTGTTCAGCCTCAGCTTATATCCACGCTGGGATGCTTGGTTCCTCCCTCTGGGTGGAGCATCTCACAATGGGGTAATGAGTCATGAGGCCAAGTGTTGATTAGGCTCATTAACAGAAGATAGTCCGGAGGGAGTTATCTCTGAGTCATGCGGCAGGACATTGATGGGCCATTAACAGAAAGATAGTCTGGGGGAAGGAGGCAAGGAAACACTGCCCCACCTGATTTCAACGGCTCATGAGGAGGGTAATGGAATACACTGCAACCCAGGACAACATGTCAGTTTGTTCTAGTTTCCAGTTTAAGGTTTACTGATGATTTGTTTCTGTAAATTTATTCTCCTTATATAACAGAGGACACAAATATCTGAATATGATGAATTTTCTAGAAAGATGGTATTGCCCTGGACATGTGATCACATACAACTTTCTGGCCTTCTCTCTAAAAAAAAAAAGTGAAGCAAATATCTAATGTATAATGTAAAATACCTAATGTATAATAAAGTTGCCTTGGTCCAATATAGACCCAAAGTGAACTAATGTGATATACTCAAGATAGGGAAATACCAATATTAATCACATAAGAGAAGCATATGTTATAATTTCTGGAACAGAAGTTGCTACTGAACACCTGCTTTATAGTTGCTGCACTGATGTAGCACTGGGGAATGAGTTTCAGCTCTGTTTCTTTTGTTTTGGTCCTGCATCTCAGTGTGCAAATAGGATTTGTGCTCAATGAGGCACCAGCACACTGAAATTCATAGAATTGCAAAAACTTGTCTCTTAGGAGAGCTGCCCGGAGAGCTGCCCAGAGAGCTGCAATCCAACCTCCTGCTCAGCAAGGGTTCAGGTTCTGGTTGCTCAGGGCCTTTGTCTAGTGAAGTTTTGACTACCTCCAGAGATTTTTGGGTAGGTTATTCAGCATTGTTGGTTTTTAGGGAGAGAATTTCTCTGAAAAAATAAACCTGCAGCAGGAGAGCTCAATAATCATGCCCTATACTAAATCTGCTCAAGGGTAAACCATACAGAAAGTAATTTTTCCTTTGAAGCGAGGTTGTTATACTTCTGGGCATCCAGGGTTCAGCAATGAAGAAGTTGCTACACCTGTATTCCTTTGAGGTGGTCAGAGAAAAAGAGTGAATATTTGCTGAGGTGCTGTGAGAAGCATTGTCACCACCATGTCCAGTGACCACAGCAGGACTGACCAGAGCCTGAGGCTCGGTGCTCCATGGGGCCACGTTCACATCTGAACCTCTGCAGGAAAGTCGCCCTCCTGGCTACCATATCTGTGCCCAAATGTTTCACATTCAGGCATTTGCAAGTTTACATCTTACACTATAGTCACACCATGGATTGCACACTTTAGCTGGCAAAAAGCAATCCTGTATCACAGCAAACTTAACTGATGATATAGCAAGTGGTGGATTTAAACGGACATAATTTGTTCCTTTCTTTTTTCCCATATTTTTCTGGTGCACGATTCTAGCTTTTTAAAAGTTTATCTCAATATGCCTCTGATTTTCACCTCTTGAACCTGTATTGCTTTCTATTTGCGACATGAAAATTAGTTGCCATGGAAATGATTGCAGCGGGAACAGAGGATCTCTTAAACAAGGGACTTACAGAAAGATTGCATATATAAGCAGATGGGCTTAGCAGTGAGCAAAGAAGAAATATTACCTAAAATCTAAGGTGCAAGGGGCAGGGGGGGCTTGGTTTAAAAAATTCTGTCTAGATTTTCATTTGTATCACAGTGTCATCTTAAACCTTTGCTGATTTCCTAGAGCACTGTTTGCCTGTGGGCTTTACCTGACACCCTGATTTACAGGAAAGCGTATCCTTATATCTGTGGCGACTCAGTACCAACTTTAGCGAGACACATGGCAGAACGAGTTGCAGCAGGTAAGCAAAAGCTCCTCTCTAAGGAGGGTCAGGTGTAAGAACAAAGGTTCAGAAGGTTCCTTTGCTGCTCCAAAAAACGATGCAGCCCAAATTCTGTGCAACAAGAGTGTCTGTCTGATGAGCATGGTGACAACAGCCTGGAGGGCTGGTTCTGCTTAGCTATATTTGCAATGTTTCCTTGTCTTAATAAGGATCTGACCTGAGATATTTCTAGGCTAATTCTTTTGATTGGGATAAGAATGAAATAAAATTCATGGTGGGACTGTCAGGCTTTCACTGGGATGGCTTTCAGTCACAGCATTGACAGAAAGATTCTCCTAGATTCATTGGAAAAATCAAATGCAATTTTCATTGTGGAGGATTACAGTCTTTCTATCCACATATCTATATCCATAATGATGGGAAGCTGACAGTCTCTTTGCACATGATGTTAGGCATAACGCTCAGTAGATTCAGCTGTGGTGTGATTGGTGATAAGGACAATTTCAGGGAAAAGTCAACTAAATTTCATGTAATGTAGGGGACAATATTTAGGTATAGTGCTAGTCTGGACATTTTAAAAGGGTATTTACAGATGCCCATTTTGTTTGCCACTGTAGAGAACAAAGAGACAGTTAGATCTGCATGTTTGCACAGTGAGAATGCTGAAAGGCACCATCACCTCTTGCTAGTACTCAGAACACTGGTCCTGTGCAAGGTGGCTGAAGGGATCGCATGCAGCCTGGTTTGAATTCTTATTAGAAACAAACCCTGTTTCACCATATCTTTTCAATAGGGGTTTGACCCTTTCTTGTGCAATAATCACCTACAGTGATCACAGGAAAACTTGATAGAATGCCTCAGGTAAAAGAGTTTGGCTCCACTCATAACCTGGGATGATGGGCTTTAGTGAATATACTGCACTGTCCCAGCAGAGCTGCTGTCCTGCCATGATGGGGCATTGGCTTTTGCTGGCAAAGTATAAATCTAAGCAAATACCCCAGAAAACTTCACTTGCAGCCACTGGAATAAAAGAGTACCAAAGAAAAAAGCTCAACATTTAGTCCAGACCATTCTTCTGTTTGCTTTCTATGAATATTTTAGTGTATCTGTACAGAGCATCAGATATATGCACATGAAGAATATTTTCCAAAATCACATTATGAATTTATACAGATGAGTCTTTAATCAGAAGACACAAATTTTAGTGATTATGCTTATAAATATATAAAAAAATACAACGCACAATCCAAGTTAAATGGCAATGCTTGATTTTTGCTTTATATACTCAAGATGAAGGGTTCCTCAATAATCCCATCATGGAAGATTATTTGTAGGAATGGGTCTTCAAATAATTAAATTGTGACATATTAGAATATTTCGAACTACTTAAGGCCAAGTACAAATAGAAAAATAATTTGATGCAAATTACTTGTTCTATTTGGGGACTTCCACAGTAATGGTCAATGTCATCAGAGTTAAGGGACATCTTATTCTTAGCAACTATTTCTCTAAATGTACAGTGAACTTGAGCCCATCTGCCACATCCCCATTTCCTAGGAGCATTCCTAGTCCTATGCAATGAAATTTTTTGAAATACTTCTTTAAAATATTTTTGACTAATGTTTTAGCTGCTTTCTTTCTTGATAAGGCTCTGTGTAATATATTGAAATAATTTCTTTCATTGCATAGGTAAATATTCTCTACTGGTTATATTCTAAGCATTTTCAATTTTTCATTCTTGTCCAAACATATACTATCATGAATCTGTGATGCTTAAATAACTGGTACCAAAGCCTTATCTTTTCTATGGGATTTTTTTTAACTATATACATGTGGTTTTCAAAGGAAGTATGAAAGTGTGAAGTTTGTCTTGTTATTTCTTAACCTATATTTTTGGGCACAGTTAAAAGCAGTCCTTAAACAGAAAGATTCCACAGACTTCTGTATTTAATTATGCAAATAGACTACTCTATTGTGATAGAGTATCACAATATTCATGGTGACTTCATTGTTTTTATCTTATTTATGTACCTTCTAACTCTCTGTGAACTGCAAAAGGGGCTTCTTTCCAGTGTCTGCATCTAGCAGTCACATCTCCAGTGATAGATTTGTAGAATCTGAACCCCTGAGCTGTGGGGTTTTATTTTAGCATGGAAAAACTGAAGATTTTGGATTCAATAACCTTAGAGGTCTTGTCCACCCTAAACAATCAATATCTTGTTGGAACCTGTGGAGTGTGAATGAGGTTTGTGTTGCTGCTCCATGATTATATTCCTTCCTGGATTGGTGACTTGCACGATGCTCCTGAATGATGCCCAACTGCTTTTGCTGGCATCACCTGATGCAAACATACAGATTTCAGTATTTTTTGTCTGTGGGACAATATTAAGATGAATGTACAGTACCCTGCAGGACAGAGTATTAAATGCTTCTCAGGTCTCAGCTGTGACTAGGGTTTCTAATTTAGTGGAGGGGAATTCAGTACTTTTCCACTTTGGAATTGGAAAGAAAGATTTCTAGGCCTTAATTAAATGAGATTTTTAGGCCTAAAAAGGTAGAATAAAATCTCAACAACCCCAAACAGGATTTCACTGTGGTAGTTGGAGGCTATTTATTAAAAAAACCAACCAAAGTCATTGACAATGTGGTTATTGCAACCTACAGTGTATATTCTTACTTGTCTGTTCTCTTGCATGGTAGTAACACAATACCCTAAACAAGAGAGCATGTTATGAGACAACATTTACAACATTTCATAGGGGAAAGTTTTTTGAAAACTACAATGAACATTTCTGATTGAGATGAGAATGTTTTGTGTTACTTTTCCTCATGCAGCATCTAGTCTTCATGCTTCCCTTTTGACAGCAAGGGTGTTCCCATCCCTCTTGATTAGAGAGCACCTAACAGCATGAGCTCTCTGTGCCCTGCCTTGCTTAAATGGTCAGCTGGCACCTCCACACCAAAGCCCAGCTGGAAGAGGTTTTTTAACTTGGCCTTTTTTAATTGATGTCTGAACTCCCTAGTAAATGAGATCTCTGAGCACTGTGAATTTTCAGCTTTTGGTTTTATCCTCAAATACATTTGATTTGAATTTGCTTAGAGTACAAACCATTATATCTACCATTTGGATATCCTCCTATTTCCAGGATTTCTCCAGGCTGAAATAGGCATCATTTTCTTTCCACTCACAGCAGCTGACTGTGAGTACTGTAGATTTATTTGGAGATTCAGTTACCAATGAAGGAGAAACTTTTTCTTCTGAAGCATTTTCAAGGGTTATAAAACTTCCGCCTATGTAGAAGAAGAATGGAAACATTTTCTGTGGTTTTCTCTAAGGGCAAGCAACTAAGATGCAATAATAATCAGTTAGAAATTTATTCAGACCTCTTGCTGGGAGGTGATTCCTCTCCTCTTACTAAAGGTCTGTGATTGATGTGCACAGTGCTGGCTTTCAGCATCACCAGTCATATTTTGGAATGTCGTGATGAAATGAATTGCCATTTTGCACCATTTGCAAGACAGGGCCCAGCCTTACTCCAAAGTGAAACTAGAAAGAAGGTCAGAAGTTATCCAGGAAAAAGCTGTATCCAGATGAAGAGGCCAAGCTGCCATTTCAATGACTCTTGTGTGATACACCACTCAGCATTTGTTGCTAGTGTAGCCAGACACTTCCCATCAGCAGCCTGCCTCTATATTCCTGTATTAGCCTCCTGCATTCAGGGAACTTTATTCTTTTCCGTCTTCCAGCAAAGCTTTTGCTTTGGTGTTCAGCATCCTTCGTACAAACTTTCCCAGCTTTCCCACCACTTGGTTTGAGTGCTGCTGTTTGTCTTTGCCCTGGCACACGAGAAGCACTTGCTGTCGCAGCAGCTGAAAAGCATTCCAAGCTGTGCCCTGCTGGTTTCTGCTGTGTCACTGTTTCTGAGCTGAGCACAAGCCTGATTATACGGTAACTTGAACCTAATCTCAGACAGTAATGATGTTTGCTGGGCTGAGGGATTGGACTTGGGCATTAAACATGTATTAGGATCACGGCTGGAATGAGAAGCAACAACGTTACCAAACTCAAAAAATCTCAGTCCCTTGCAAACATAATACAAACCTTACAGACATAATGAAAATCAAAGTTAGCACATGACATTTTTTCCATGGAATATTTATTGTAGTGAGTTTGCGTAAAACTTCAGTCTGTTTCTCAAAATAACAAAGGAAATTTTTTCGTATCTAATTTCTTTATGTGCTTGCATTTGAGGCTATTGAGGAAGCATTTTATAAAATGCTTTCACATGCAAGTTTTAAAAATTTAAAGAGGACACATCTAAAGATCAAGAGCTCAGTAGAGATCTCTAAACTAGGTAGTTCTAATACTCAGGTATGACATTCTTCACAGAAAGGGTGATGAGAAATGGGAGTGGGCTGCCCAGGGAGGTGGTGGAGTCACCATTCTTGAGGTGTTTAAGGAAAGACTGGCTGTGGCACTCAGTGCCATGGTCTGGTTGTCATGGTGGTATTAGGTCATAGGTTGGACTTGATGATCTCAGAAGTCAATTCCAACATAATTGATTCTGTGATTCTGTTAATCTCAACCACTAAGTGTAAGTAACCACTGAGTGTAAGACTCACTAAACCAATAAACCCTGTCTCCATTATCACATAGCAAATATGTAAAGCAAAACTGCACTAAAAGGTGTTTCACAGCCTAGAAGTGTGTGATATAATTCTGGTACTGTGTGTTTCAAAGACAAGTGAAAATGTAGGTTAAATTCCAAGAATTTAAATTCAGAGTCTGGAAATGAGTGGGAGCTTACTATTAATGATCTTGGAAGCCTTAACAGCAGTGTGTTAATTTAAAATGGTTTTGACAATTAAAGGAATATAGATAGCTCATTTATCTAGCATCTAATGTTTTAGTTTGGTTTGTAAGTTGTTAATATTTTATATGTCTCCATGAGCTTCAGTGAGATTTAGAAGCTGGGCTACTAAATCACAAAAGTGTTGTGAAAATGTGATTTTAAAAAAGCCTAAGCAGTGCTTAGACTTGTTAAAACCTTCTGTGTCCTGAGTGTTTCAGTCCTACAAACTGAATGACATCATCTCCTTGCTTTGTGAAATCTAGGGATGCCTTTCCTGCTTTTAAACACACTGGGATCAGGATGTGTGACATTCCTGGGGCTGGACCAATACTTGCTGCTTTATTATAAGAAAATGGGATCATTTAAATAATGAATAACAAATAATAGAAGTTTTAAGGCCAACAGAATATTCCATCCATAGGATTTTACAACGTATAAAAAATATAGGAAATGAAATTGCAAATTTGCTGCCATGTAATCCAGCTGGAAAGGAGGGTAGAGGGAAGGGAGAGCAGGGAGCTCAGTGATCAGCAGGAGCTGACAGTGAGTGTGGATGCTCAGGGATATAGGTTTTTTGTTTTGTTTTTGTCATGATGCAGAAGGTGCTACTACAGTTGTGTGAGGTAATGACTTCTACTGAATTCCTGGTGGAAACCCTGTTACGACTACAACAACTTACACAGAAAGGGGTGCGTAGCTCTGCCACACTGCTCCCCATACCTCACCCAGTAGAAATATACTTTGACTTTTGTGTAACAAGATACAGGCAAGCCAGGAAGCTGGCATTTGTGTTGGTTTTTATTTTTTTGGATTTTGTTTGTTTGTTCTGGGCTGGGATTTTTTGGTTTGGTGGTGGTTGGTTTTTGTTTTTTTTTTTTTTGGTTGTGTTTTTTGTTTTGATTGGGTTATTTTGGTAGGGTTTTTTTTGCATTCTGCTTGCTTTCCTCAGTTTTTGTGCTGTGTATCCCTGCCATCTCAGCTGTGATAGTGACTGTGACCCTCAAACCATTCACACAACAAATGCTTTTCTAGGCCAGTCTCCCCCTCACCTTCCCAGAATCTGTCTGCAGCGGTGAGAAAGCAATCTGTTCCTATTCTGACTGGTCAGAGCCCTTGACAAGATGTCAGTGCCTACTGCCATAGTTGTTCTTAGCCTTTTCTTGTGATTTGAATACCTTACTTGGAAAAGAGCCCTGAGCTTATTGAAATAACTCCACAGAGACTCTGAGAGAGCCTTGAGGTTTTAAGACCAATCAGTATACTGCGCTGGTTTTGAAATACAGTCTTTTATTCAGTTAGCTCTAGTCAGTTCAAGCTGTGGTGTCCTTGCATCTCTGCCACTGTTCAGCTGTATTTTGGGTTTGTTTCAATGCTTTCACAGGGCAGACAGATCCTTAGCTCTCTCTGTGGCAGTAAACAATAAATGCCCATGTTCCATAGCACGATATAAAAAGAATGGTGTATCTACTGTGTCCTTTGAATTCTTATAAAAACAAACAAACAAAAAATAGTAGGAGAAGGTCTTTGCTGAGCAAGCTGTTGAAGAGCTGGAGAGGACAGCAATGCATTCTGTGCTATGCAGAGGAGGAGTTATCAGATCTCTGCCCCGGTACTTGTAGTCTGTATATTCATTATTATGCTTTCATCTTCTTCCACCTTACCCTCACCAGAATGTGATAATGAAACCTTGCAGTTTGAAGTTTCACCGGATTTCAGTGACTCCAATGGGGTTTCCTCCTTTCTGTATCACTGGATCACAAGGGAATGAGAAATTTTTTGACCCAATTCCTGCTCCACTACTCTAGGATGGCAACTGTCCAAGAGTTGTCATCAGCAATCTCTCATTCTCATTAGGTACTTCCTTGCTCTGTGAAGGATTATTCGATGAGCAGAGGAGCTACAGAGTTCAAAATGAATACAGCTAATTATAGTTTGAACTCTTGAGCCATTCTAGAGAAGTCTGGGAAGGGAATACAGTTGGGAAAAATTGCTGCAAATATGCATGAGTGTTTAAAAGGAAGACAGTGATTTCATGGGCCACTTACTGTATCAGATACATCTCCTGACACAAGGTAAGGGGGAACTACTCAAAATATTTTAAGCTGAATGAACTGTTGATATAGAGCCTCTAGTTCTTGTGCTGTACAAACATAATGTGTGCTTTGGAATATTCAGTAAATAACATGCTTCCTATATTCTTAAAATGTAGTGATGTAGGCCCTAAGGAGGATATTCCAACAGCCTCAGCTCATGCTATTTCTTATCTGAGTTCCACAGTGCTGCTTGGCTGGACTGCAATGTGAGGAGATGAATTATGGAAATAGAATATATTTTATTTTCTTCTCCTGTTAATGAGACCATATGAAAATCTCCCTCAGGAAAAAAAAAAGATTTTTTTTCCCAAACAATCTCTTTCCTGAACATAACTTTATGAAGGTGACTTATTTTAAATTCTTCATCATTTAGGGAACCGTGGTATCTGTACCGCCTGTTGGTAATGTCCATTAAGCAGCAGCAGAAATGCATTTTTTCCTTGGTTAGACACTCCAATGAGTTCAATTCTGCAGGAAGAAATGTCTTTTACTCTAAATATTTTTTTGTTCCCAGTCTAAATGCATTATGCAAATAATTCACTTCATAAAAAGATAACAAATGTTTGTGTTTTGGTTTGGAATTTTTTTCAGACAGCTCTGAACATGATAGTTCAGGAAGCCAGTGTAATTTTAAGAGCTTAAGAAGAAGCAGCTACAGTATAATAGGATCTGGGTTTTATGGAAATAAAACCATTATGCCCATTACTGGAGCATAACAAAGTAGAGAGACCTCTGCACTTATGGGCAATATGACAAGTGCTTTATTTATGATAACTCTTAGAATTTTCTCCTGGCATTTTCTTGCAGTTCCATGTGGTGTCCAAAAGGCAGAGTTTTATGTTGCTGAAAAGAACTCTCAATATACTAACAAATTACTTTGTGCAAAACAAATGTTCTTCTCAGATTTTGTTTTGTTGCCTTTTAGCCCTCCAGCATTTCAATATAGTCTTGACACTATGAAGGATTGTACTTCAATATATATGGTTAATCCAACATAAACATGGAAGGTGGGAAAGGTGTTCAACTGTATGATTAAGCAGCTCCTAAGCTTTACAAGTTCAGTGTGTCCAAAGTCAACAAAAAACACTTTGGCACAGGTCAAACTGCAGAGTGCCCCATTTACTCTCCTACTGCACCAGGCAGTGGAATATGTGAATTTTCTAAAGGTCTACTTAGATGCCCTATTACCGTATCCCGCAGCCATAGGGAGGAGAGGAGAGATCCAACAGGCAGGAATTGTGCAGCAAGATTGATTTATTTAATTATTTTACAAACTCTTTTATAGACTTTTTTTCTTCATAGTCTAATTGGACAAAGCATCAGCCACCCCCTGGGTGGATTGGCTGGAAATCCTAAACATCCATTGTCAAAATATTTTTCTACTGCACCATAAACAGTTCTACAAGGTCGCAGGTGTTCATGGTTTACAGAACTTCTGCTGATCTCTTCATGACAGAGAAAAGTATCCCACAGGCTTAGAAAGAAGCAAGAAAATTCTTGCTAGCAGCAATATTGTATCCACAATTCCCCAATGATCTGAACATCTTGATGTTCATGTCTATTTGTCATTTTATCACTCCAGTTTTTGCTTTCTAGAGACAGTGTCCTAAGGCATGGAAAAGCTGAGTGACTCCCAAAGCCTGCAAAAGGGCAGATATGACCCTAGGTTCTGAAAAGCCAAGGGAATATTTTGATCATCCTTCATTTCTAGAAAGTCTGGTTTGTGAGTTTGTGTGTTCAGTGACACCATGATTTTGATAATTCAGTTCCTTGCAATTATACTAAGGAAAACACCAAACAGATTTGGCCTAAGGTGTGCCTGACATTTACTCTTAAACGTATGGTATCCAACGAGATGGTGCTTACAAATGAGTACCTTAATAACAACTAAATCTCTAAACAGTTCTCCTACCTGCCTCTAAACATGAGAAGTTCTAGGTTCACTTCCATGGGCAAATTGTTACAACTACTTACAGTACAATTAATATTTGCTCTTTAAACTTGACTATGTATGATTTGATCTCTCTCCCATATTACCACTTTACTCTTTTGTTTCGGTAGATGTTGACTTTCAGTGCATTGGCACTGCAGTGACCAGCAAGGAGACTCTTCTGTGCCACTGCAGCTCTTAAAGCTTTCCCATAAAAATTATTATTAATTTGTTTTTTGAAAAGAAAAATGCCCATCCACCTCAGTATTGGACTCTTATGGCACATAGTGAGGAACCAGTAGCTAAAGATATCTTGTTTCTGTGGTGGTGTTTTTGTTGCTATATCAGAGGTTATAAAGAGTAAACCCCCTGGATTTTAGGGAATGCACACCCTAAAACCTTCACACGTCTGCTGACAATATTATTCTCGCTGTTAGAAAATAAAAAGTAGGCAAACCTACTTTCTCTTTTGTTTCCCACTCTTCCCAGGGAAGTCCCACTCGCCACAGCCAGTAGCAGCAGAAGAAATAGAAGATTGTGATGTGGTGTAGCAAAACGGGAACAGATAACATATAATATTCCTATATGTAGCCAGGTAATAGATTGTGGTGTAGCCTCAGGAAAAGTCCAGCTCTGCTTCTGTCAGCCACAGAGGGAATATCAGTTTACATACTTTTGAACTAATCACAGTAATTTCTATTGTAAATCTAATTAATCTTGGTTTTGTTGAATCAGTACAAGTCAAAGGTTATTCTCTGCTCCTCTGGTCAGTGCTGGGCTTGCTGTGCTGGTCATTTATGCCTAAGTGGGGCTATTGGCAAGGGAAGGCAAACATGCTTTTCAAAAATTGAAGGACTATTGGGCCGGTGGTGCTTTAGCACTGAGCACTGGTGGGGTGCAATTTTCCCATCTGGAATACCCTCAATTAACATCACCTAGCAGTTCAGCAATGCCTTTTGCTTCAGGTTTTATGTGCAATGCATAAAAATGTGACAACAGCTCCTCAAAGGCATTGTGCATCTGCCGAATGACCTGTCTCCTCCTTACTCACCAGTGGGAGGGATTTGACAGCAATACCTTCATAAACTGCTTTAAAAATAAAAACTTCCCATGATTTTATTTATTTATGCTGACCAAAGTGCAGGGCAACTGTAGAAATTTATGGACAAAGCACTTGAGGGGTCATGGTCAGCAAACTACCATCTTTTATGTGTGTGGTAGGACACCCATTAACCAATGGGCCTCATCAAGTTGCCTTCATGCAAATATGTGAATGCCACTAAATGGCCCTTGTGAGCTCAATATAGTTCCCCTCAGTGAAAAATGCTGTAGCAGAAGTACTTAGAGATACCCTTACTAGTGCAGTAAGCAGAAATCCAGATACTGTGTGTAATTAAAGATAGCAAGGTTAGCGGAATGTGCAGATTATGCTGGCAAGTGTTAGGATATATAAGGTGGATTCTGCTATTCTACATGACCTGGTAGGACAAGACAAACATGTTTAGCTTCATAGAGCAGCTTATGAAAAAGCAAAAAAACCTATTTATAATCAAATGTATATAAATTTATTTCTGGAACCGTCAGCTTTTGGTACAAACTCAAAGCCAGTCAAGGCATTTGTACTTAGAAATCAATCCAGAGCACCCAAAGTCTGCTTAATATTTGTAAAAAGTTGTTTTTCACATGTTTCAGTAACTCAGTTTAATACTTCATTGACTTGCATCTCAAAAGGTTTGTGTCCAAATCTTGGCATTGAAAGAACTTTCCTGCACAATGAACCATGAGACAGGAAATTTGTCTTTAAAGTCACCTGTTCATGAAGAAGGTGGAATGTGATTGCCACCCAGAGGCTGGTTTACTTTTGTTAATTAAATTGTGATTCCCTAGATTAGAAAACTGTGCCATCAATAGCAATGTCAGCCAAAACCTACACACGCTGTAGAGGGAAGGGCCCTCTGAGTCACTCCTGAAAGGAAGTTAAGTATTGCTGCATTTCCAGTCTCAGCACTAGACTTCAAAGGAAAGATCTTGGCACTTTTATGGGGATAAACCCGAAGAATGGTGAAAAGAGTCTTAAAGATCAACTGATGAAGTCAGCATCTGGTCCACTTTGATTCCATAGGCTTGTTTTTACAGACTCAAGTGGTATTTGTTCTGTAAATGATGAACAATAGTAGCTTCCTTTGAAGTTGTGTTGCTTTGGTTTCTTCAAAACATTGTCCATCCAGTACAATGAACATGTGTTTGGGGGAGAGGTACAGCAAAATTGCCATGGTGTATCAACAGGAATTACTTCCTTAGAAACACTGACACCAAGAACTCCGTAATGGACGAAGGAAATGGTTTTGCCTGTTAAGAGATGAATTAAAGTGAGGACAGGAAAAGGATGGCAGACAGATGCCTGACAGTAAGCAGAATTTAAGAAGTGAATGGAATTACAGAACTGTTAGACTCGTTTACATGGTGTAAGGCATTGTAGGCTTTAAGACTCTGTGGATTTAGTTATTTAAATTAACATATGCAGACCCAGAATAGACTAATTAGCTCAAACAGGTGTCCCATGAAGTCATATAGCCTGCCACTTGCAAATCCAGAGATTCCACCTGGGTCTCTGCAGGAATTCAGTGTGTCCAATGCTGTGGTGAGGTGGGATTAACCTGCCGACAGGAATGCCTGTTCCCAAGGCCACTGGGGGTGAAGAGCCTGGTTCCTTGCAGAATCCACTTCTGACTCTTACTAACATAACTGTGCAGGTGTATGTTGGAGCACTGCAGAGGAGGGAAGAGGTTAATGATTCAAAAGTTTTCAATTTGGGAGGGAAAAGTAATTAAATACTGTAAACTGGATAACTTTATAGCCCAGAATTTCAGAAATTGAACAGTAAAAGAAAAGTTTATTTCTCTTTATTTTTTCAATTTGTCTCTTATGCACCAACATACAGTTGCAAATATACATAGACAATCTCTGTTCTTACTTGTTTTGAAAACACAGTACTTGAGCCATAACATTGTTTTTCTCTTGTTGGAAAAATCTAATTTAACCCAGACCATTATACCTCTTCACAAAGAAAAATATCTTTTAAAAAATATATTTAGTAAAGGGAGTCATCACAAAACTAGGTTTGCATTAATGGCACTTTTCAAAACTATAATAAAAATAATAAATTTAAAGTGGCCTCTTGACACTATTTTTTGCTGACAGATTACACACTTAATTCAAACCTGGGACACTGTACCTTGGTATCTTACTTGCAGAATGTACTAGTGCTGTTCTCCAAGACCAAAGGATCCACTTTGACAAAATATGAATTCTTTCTATAACTTTCAATATATATATAGGTGGTTGTGAGTGACTGACATTTCTACTCTGCTTTCTAACACAAAATCTGGTAGAAATTCTGGGTACTTGCAGCTCCCAAGTAATTCCTCTTATGAGATGATGAGTTTAGTTGCATTGTAGACTTTGTGTGTACAGGTCGACAACTCCTGTTAGACACATTCCTCAACTTAAATTTCCAACTTAATGTAAATAAATATGATTCAACTGTATTGCTTAAATAAGATAGGGTGAAATATGTTGTTGTGCTGCATAGTTTCTTACAACAGTTTAATTGAGAATCCCCAGTGTTTTGAAACAGAGACTAAAAATTTGGCAGGAGGCTAATTTACCATCATGGCTGTGCTTGCACGTGGCCTGATGCCAAGGATGAAAAACATCATCTTCTACACATTCAGCAGAGGCTTGTCAGAATTTGCGGAAGTCCCTGAGGGTGTGTCCTTCCACGGGGGCTGCTGGGGTTCTTTGAGTGTCCCTGTGAGTGCTGGCCCTGCCAGCCTGGGCAACTGGGCAGGGCACTGGAATAGAGCGGCAGCTGAGTGGCAGTGATGGTAATTGTGCCTGCTGCAACTGTGCGGCAGGCAGGATGTGTGGGATGAGACAGCCCATCTGGACACAGGAAGAGCACAAAACTGGTGCACTTAGTCTGGGAATGGGCAGCAGCAGAGAGAAGCCAGGAGAGCTACAAGTTTAAAAGAAAATAACACTTCCTTGCTGTTTTCATCTTTAATTTTGTTTCACATGAAGAAAACACTCATCATAGATTGCTCTCATATGCTCTTGATGTAAAAACATCCTCTAGGAGCTGACCAATGTGTGTTTGACATGGTCTCATCTGATCAAATTGGTCTTTTTCCATTTAGATAACCAAAAAACCCTAAGCAAATTAAACACTTTTGGCTTTATGTGAAGCCGTTTTTACTTTTATGATTGTCTAGTAAGCTTTTCATGGCAATGTAGTGGTTTCATTGCAACTGCATCATTTTGCTCTGAGCTGACATTTTACTCATAAAATCATACATTTATGAACTGACAACGGAAGGAGGTTTTTGTTTTTATTTTGGTGACTGTGAAAGGGAAGGTAAAAAAGTTGCAGTAAAATAGCCCGTAATTTTACGTTGTTTGCTTACAGTAGTACAACAACAATACAAACCTGATGACATGGAAATAACTTTTTTTGAACAATTACTTTGTACTCTCCCTCCTTTGAAAGAACAAATGTTATGCCTGGAATTGGCAGTTTCTTGAAATGGCAGTGCATGTTTATAATAAACAGGAATTAACCCTGAAGAATGATTTTCTGCGAGAATTGTCAGACTAACTGGCTTTCTGTAGTCATAATTGTGAGGGTATCTTGTGAGTAATGCCCACATCAGCCTGCATTGCTTCAGTTACTTTTCTCAGCTTCTCCTAGAGCAGAGAGATATGCATATATGTTTCTAAGTTTGCAGGTGATTTGAAACATTTCTGTTACCTTCCAATTCAGACAAGACAATTCCTCTGTTCTGGTGGCTTTTTCTGCAGCATCCTTTCCATGCTAGTCCCCCATGACTTGAACTGCACAGCACCTGCCATCCTGTAGATATATTCTATCTATTAAATCAACATTAGTACTTTCACCCTCAGAGCCCCTAGAGCACATGTATCTGGAGGAGATTTTGAAGGGCCTGGTGAGCTGTACTAACTGCATCTGCTCCTCCCCTTTTACTGTTTTTTGCTGCTTTTCTACCTTCCCTGCCTTGCTTGCCCAGGTGTCATTGCCATAGCTGATAATCTGTTCAATAGTATACAAAACATTTCCCTCAGTCTTGACTGCTTGATGACAGCCATACAAAGGACAAAACACCACTGGAATATAAATGAGGTTCTATTAAAACTGAGCTAATTAAACTTAAACATACATGTTTTGTAGACTGCTCAGGTTTGGTGGAGGCATGAAGGCCAAACAGGTTGAATCTGTGGGCTGTGACCATGTCATTTGCCTTAAGAGGACAATCCTTGGTCTAATGCTGTTAGCATTCCCCACTGTGTAGACCCTCCAGAGTTCCTCTGATTTCTCTGCAGGCACATATGCAGGGTGGCACCAGGAACCTGTGTGAGACTCCACAATACAATCTATATGCCGTGGCTCGAGGTGGAAGGGATAAGAGAAATGCATTTTCCATCAGAGAGTCATCCTAGACTTTTAGCATCTCTTCTGCCCTTGATAGAGATGAGTGGAGCCCAGTAAGTATGGAACAAAATGCCCCAAAATAGCAAACATTGAGGTGTTTTGTGTGTCTTTGCTCTGTTACAATGCAGTGTTGCTCATTTTGCATTTCATAAAACACAGCTTGGGATTTTGAAGGTGATTTTATTTCCATCACATGCATGAGCTCTGCTCACTTCCTTTGCTGGCTAAAAAGGGGTCCTACTATGAAAACAAAGCAGAGCCTAGAGCTGCAAACGATGCATGAACTGACACAGCCTCACATTTTGCTGTGGTTTTGTCTGTGATGCAGTACTCAGCTTGTATAGAGCCATCAAAACACATTAAAGTCAGAAAAAATAGAAAAACTGACAACTGATTTCTTTTGTCTTCCTCAGTTAGTTTATCCTGATCTCCACAAAACTCGAATGCTGTGTAATGACGTAATCTGAGAAGAAAATAATTAATCACAATTCCCACCACCAAAAATAGCAGTGTTTTTAAAATAAAACATGCACAGGACCATTTTGTCAAAAATACCAGTTTCACTGATCTTACATCTTTTACAATCTTAATTTAAGTTTGAGGGTTTGTGTCTGAAAAGCATGGCAGATTAAGGGCTTTTGGGCAAAGAAACATGCTTAATTGACACTAATACATGTGATCCCATCTGATTACAGATGTGAAATATACTTTCTAGCCTACCCCGCAATATATTAAAGGGATGTTTTTATGGTGTGTTGCTCTGTCCTAGTAAACCCCGTAAAAATGCCTTTCAAAGTGTCTTCAGGAGTGCTTTTAGAATTTTCTGTGTCCACGACCATAATAATGTAAATAACGTTAAGAATGTTCTCCATGAGGTCTGTGCATTAGCACTGAACTCATCCTAAGCAGCAGCCAAAATTGTATACTCTCTGCTGACAAAATTATTTTTAAGGGCAGATCCTGTTAACCCTGCAGGGAAGCTCATTGTCCTTGAAAAAATTATGAAAAAGTACAGGAAATTATATGCTCTGAATTAATTTCGAAGTCAGATTCTGTCAAAATCTCACTTGGTTGTTTTGGTTTTTTTTTTTTTCCCACAGCTCTCAGGTTTCTGTGTAAAAATATAAATGTTCAGGTCATGATGCTTCAAGGTTGGATTTAGACTCTGCTTTGACATGCAGCTACTCTCAGTTAGAGCAAACATGTGGGAGAAGAAATGCTAATCCCAGAGTGAAATTCTGATCCTTTGTAAGCTTCCACGTGCAGGTTTCCTATAATCCTTGCATTCCTCTAAACCAGTTTTAATTCTAAAACTGCTTGTCTTATGCAGTGTGAAATTTGTATTGCTGAAATCAAATTACTTGGCTCCTGATAAATAAATGGAATAGCTTAGGAGACAGTATGCACCACTGATGCCACCTATGTTTCCAGATAAGCTTTTCAAGCTCTGAGTACAACCTCTTTTAGGAGACTGATTTCAATTAAAAATATTCCTAGTTTTGGTATGATTGGACTATCTGTGAAACTTTGGCATGACTGTAGAGGCTTGATAAGCAAAACACTCACAATTTAGTAAGTGCTGTGGCTTGTTTTATTTTGGTTCTGCTTTAGCTTGGGGATAAAAATAGCCCATAAACATGGTGAAGAGTGAAAGAGTTAACTTGAGATTCATGGAAGATGAAGTAGATGGCTGGGAGTAGCTTGGTGGTATGTACACACCTGAAGCTAGAAAATTAAGGTTCCAGTTGACTCGTCAAGTTACCTATAGCTAAATAGTGTTCAACCACTCCACCAAAACCTTCACATATTGAAACTCTTTCTTTACTGTCACTGAAGTGGTAGAGAAATTGTAACTGTGAAGAAGTGAAGATGCCATTAATTTGTAATTAATAAAAAAGTCTGAGATTGAAGAATTTCTAATTACTACTTGGATGACGTTTTATTTGGTGAACAGATAAGGGGTTTTCATCCTTTATTGATATGGATTTCTCCATCAGAACTCTCAAAGGTGCAGCACTTGGGGAATGCTTTGGGAAGGCAAATTACAAAACATTACAAAAGATACCTCTGATAAGGACATCAGTGGCCTGAAGTCAAATTACAGAATTTTCAGATCAAAGATTTATCTTGACAATGAAGAGGACTGCTACTTTATTTGAGTTCTGTTTAGAGGGCAACCTCCAGGAAATATATCTTGTTGGAAAATCCCGTTCATGTTGATGGGATTATTCTAAGTGGAGATCTTAGTACTATGGAATTCAGGACTGAGCGTAAGTGGAGACAAGTGTAGCTGGAAGGAATGCAATTCCAGGCATCAGTTAATGCCTAAGAGCTTTGGCCTTGCACTGTAGCCTTCTCATTTCTTTCCATATCACAATTACACATTTTTGATTGTACTAAAAAGGTGATTGGGAAGCAGTATTTTCAAACAATCTCCTACTGGCAGAGGTTTTACACTGTGGGACAATGACGAGTGGAGTTCAGTTAAAGACTATTCCCAAAATTCTCAGCAAAGAGGCAACGTATGAAGTTGAACATTGTCAAAGCTAAGTCAAGGGTAAGTGTTCTTTTTGTGGATCTTAAAATGTGGAAATGGCACTTCGCTCCATGAAAACTATTACTTTTCAGCTTTCAATCTTTGATATCATATAAGAAGCTTTATGAGGAAATGTGTTTCAGCCTATATTTGATAATAATATCAATGTTTTGTGCAAACAAATGCTGATAATTGTAGGAAGCATTTTCACTTCCACCACTAATACAAATGTGTGTGTATTCTGCTGACTACCGTTCATGCTGAGTTCTCCCTACTGAATTGATCTTCAATTCTTTTAAAATTGTTTGATTAAGCTTGAGCTTTACTGGTTTAATTTTTCCTTCCCTGTGTTCCTGAATGTTAATTTGGAATGAACTCTGTTCAAGGCATGCTTTCGAGAAGGGAGATGGTCAATATCAGAATTCCATTGGTAGAGAGGTTCTCTGGCTACATCCAGAAGTGTCTTATGTTTGTGAACTCTATTTTCCCTGCAGGAACATTCATTAGTTTAACTGAGTTCTTTAAAATCTCACTGACCCTGCAAATTTATACATTACCGGCACCATTTATATTTCTATAATGTTTTTTGCATTCAAAGCTGTTTCATGCAGTTTTGCAGAGCAGTCTTTGTGTTGACTGGGAATTCAGCAGTGACATCTCTATGTTGCTGTTCTAGAACAGTTGCTCTATTCCATCATTTGTTGATTGTGTTAGGTAGCCTTGTTAAACAAAGATGAGAGTTAGCTCATTGAGAGAATGGATTAATGTTAACATGTACCCTTTTCCAGTGGTCTGTTGTGTTGGGTATTCTCCTGTGTTGGGCATTCTCTGGGTGTTGCACAGAGGCAGAGATTTGTACAGAAAATAAAGTCCTCTTAGCTGAAAACAGACTGGATTTTCTCCATACAGTGCTGTCAAGATGTATCAAATCTGTTCTGGAATGACACTTTCTGATGGAACATTTCGTCTGTAGTTTTAGTGATCTGCAATTGCTGCAGTCCTGATTCCTAATCCTTAGTTGTTGTACTTGCTTGCTGGCACTTCATTTTCACTGTTTCTCAAATTCAGACCTTGGAAAAAGTTCTCCAACTACTTCTCAGCTTAAATGCACTGTCATGCCTGTATTTCCTACCCCCTCCCCTGCCACTGATATTTCTCTGTATCATCTTTGTTTCAGCTGTCTCTGCTTTTTGCCTGTGTGTTTACATGGCACCATGCTCCATGCATGACCTTCCACTTAATGCAAACCACAATGTTCTTTAAGCAACACATAAAACCTTTCTTAATCCATGAAACACTCAGTCTGCAATGGTAATATCCCACACCACTTGCTTTGGTCTTTTATGCTTGTACTTAAGATGTGCAGTGACACAGCAGGTGCTCTCTTTCAGTGCCTATTGCTTATAGGAAAAACATTGTGAGTGCTTTCAATGCTATAGCAAATAATTTGTGTTCCTTTCCTGAAACTGTCAAAGATGTAGATCTTCTGTTTTAACATCGGTATTTCTCCAGTGGGAATTGGATTTAGATAGTCCATACAGCTGTTTCTTTATTTCCTCTAAGCTATATGGGGACACAAAGACTCTTACAATCTCTTGGATACATATTTTAGTACCATGAAATTCTTCAGCGGAAGTGACCTCCTGGGGAAGAAAGCAACAGACAATTAATTTGTGACCCTAAGTGGCAGTGTGTCTGGCAGAACCAAAGACTAATGGAGCTAAGCCTTCACTTGACTGTTTATTTTCATAACCTAATTGTTCTTTTCACAATGACTGTAGGCAATGTGATTAATATAAGCTATGAGAGCAATCAAGCTGAAAGAAGATGGTAATGGACTACATGGGGGTATACTTGTTCTCAATCGTCTTTTTTTGCTGCAGTTTTTTAAAGCTCTTCAGCTGAGCTGTGGAATGCCCTGAAATTGCCTTGGTAGCCAGCAGCTGTATCAGGCTCAATCCATTGACAGGCATAGTGCCATTGCTGGTAGTGTTTATAGCAATAAAAGTCGAAATAGAGTCCTCTGTTTTGTTTGTCCTTTGATTCTTTCCTCTGTATCATCCTAAATCATCTTCAGACACATACAAGGTATAAATGCTCACTTGCCATTTGCAGGTCAGGTCTCATTCTTTGGACAGAGAGACACTTTCTCTCTTGCTTATTGCTCCATTTTCCCCTTTCAGAAGGAATAAAAGCCTTTTGTCATTGGCCTTACCTCCCCTATCGCTTTAAAGAAATGTGATGCTTTTCTGTATATGAACAAGGTGAGGCTGATTGAATGAGAAATTCTTTCATGTAGTTGCCTGCATTAGACTTTTAAATTGCAGGGCGGAATTAAACTAGATATGCAGTGATGCTTTTATAAGATATTTAAAAGTCCAGTTCCACTAGCAGCTGGCCTAGATAGTCACAGCATTAGATTTCTTCAGCAAACTGGAAAAGCATGACCTTGACATCTTTGCTTCTGTTAACTTGAAATAAAGGTGGTACCAGTCACATGCAAGAGGAAAAAATACATTCTAAAGCCACAAGAGATTAACACAGAGTGAATTTTGGAGCCTACACGTGCTTGTTTTGGAGCAGGTAGACTTAAAAATCTCAAGACTAAAAAGCATTTTCTTTGGTTCAGTTTCTTATGTATGAGCATTGAATGCTGAGCAATTCTTCTTACAATCAACTGAAAGATGACCATGTTTTATTTTTTAATTATTTTCTCCCTAAAAATAAGCCATAGGCTGCATAAATGTACTTCATATGTGCTGCTCGAAATCAAAATGAGTGCATAGCAATAAAGCCAGGCTCACTCCCAGTAAGATAAATAGCCCACATGGAGAAGAAGGAAGCTGTATCATCATAACTTCATTTATGCTTAGATAGCGACTGCAGAGTCTCACTGTTAAATAAGCACAAGCCAATATGTAGATATGCCGTGATCAAGATAAATAAATCCATCTCTCTAAAGCCATTCTTTCCTTTTAAAGCCTTTTTACACACAGCTGAAATTCCTCCTGGTGCAATGGATAAATGTGATCCCAAGCTTGGTCTTCACTTTCTAATAACTGCCTGAAGTAGAACCCCAAGAGGTGTGTATGGTTTTTGTACTGTATTTTAGCTATTTTCCCAGGTGTACGGTTTCTGTGACATTGATGCATGACACCCAAAAGTACTGTCCGAGGATAAGTTTTCATAATCTTATGTTTTTGGTGAAAAATTTGCTTCAGTTGGGCCTTCAGTGCTTATTAATTTCATACGGCATGAGGAATGCCAAAGAAGATTCTGTAATTTTAGATCTGCCAATAAATTAATTTCTACTGTTTTCTTCTCAAGAACAGTCTATATGAGAGTAGTCCAAGTTCTTCACCCTTTACTCATGAAACTGTAGCAAAGTCCAATATTGCAAAATACCCTTTCATGAACCAGAAGCAGAGGATGTTGGTACAGATTGCTGAGATTAAAAGGTGTCAGTACTGATGCCTCAGGCATAATTGTTCCAGTGGGATCAGAAACAAGACTGCCTTGTCAAAGGGAGGTCCCACTGAAGAATGTGAAATCCCAGTGATCTGAACTCACCGCTGAAGGGTCTGCACAGGAAAAGCAATCCATCCTATTCCATAAAGAAAAGGCTGATTACTGATTATTTTCCTACATTTTTCAATGTTTTCAGTGAAGTTCACATAGGCATGGCATAGCCAAAGAAAACCATGACTGTGAGAAGACTTAGAATTGTTTTGATCCACAAAAAAAAAAAAAATTAAAAAAAAAATTATATATATATATATATTTACTATCAACAGCAAGAAAAATACTGGCAAATACTGGCTGCTCATCAACATAGGAAAGGTGATTGGATTTTGAATGTAAAGGGGCATTGTGCCTGCCCAAAGAGCAAAAAACCAAAGCAAGAAAAACGAGTTTTCCAATTTCTTTCTTTTGTTCTTTTTATTTAGTCTCAAAAATAAATGCTTCCTTTTAGGTAAGAACTTAACAAGAATGTGCTAGACACGAGGAAACTAACCAAATGTGAATTTGTCTTTGCCTTACATTGCTTTGGAAGCTTCCTGTATGGAATCTCCATCATATCTTAAAATGCAGTCCAATTCCTTCTCTACCTCTGCATCTGGGTAGTGGATTAAATGTTTCACAGCTGAATGGAAGAAGTCATTAGGTCCATGCTGTGTTTCTGTTACTCTGCATGTGCCACCAGGTTCGTTGTAATTAGTGGCCCTTGTACTCCAATTATCACTAAGGAACTGCACACGTGCTCACCTCTGCTATGAACTACACAGGTGTACACGTGCATTTTGTCAGACAAGAGAGTCCAACCTGCTCCTATGGCAACACTCAAATAGCCTCATCTCTGTTATCTCTGACTTCTGCACAGACTGGGGCTTTAGTTTTAGGTATTATATAGACAGGCAGAAACAACAGGCTCTGTTACATGAAGGGCTAACCCTGGAAGCACTGCCCTGTCTGAGGGGAACACCGAGTGAATGGGGGTTGTCCTTACTTGCCTTAACGGCAGCATTTTTCTTGCTAGAGTAGCGGTTTTCTGGTTAAGGGAGGAAGAACTATCTGTTTGATCAGGGAATGCTGTTGACAACACCCATCTAGAAAGAGAGCATTTCATTTCAGTACTCAGTGTCTATTCATAACAAGATTTTTAAGGAGCTTTTGAAAGGTGTATAGGGAGAGTGCTAATCTTTGTTGCTACTGCTGGTTTTTTATGCTTATAGGAAACAATTCTGATAACAATGTTATACAAAGTAATTTTAAGATATTTACTTTCTTTGTGATATTTATGCCACTTAGCTCTACAGATAAGACTTTTGCATTCACATCTGATGGAGTAAAACACTGATTATCTGATTCCCCTTTGAAAAATCTGGTTCTTTCACCTCTTCCCTTATCTTTTACACTATCTCTGGCTAAAAGTTTGTAGAGGCAACAGGAATACCGTATTCATTGAAAACTTGTTATTTTCCACCATTTCCATATGAAATAATTTCATATGAGACTGAGAAAGAATTTATGCAAAATGGATTTCATCACCTGGAAGCCCAGGGGAACACCACCAGTGCTGTTTTAGTAAGTTTAAACTTTTCCACAGAAGGATAAATCCAAGGCCCTTTGGTGTCACCAAAAAGATCCCCAGCAGTTACGACAGACTTGAATTTATGGCCTAACAAAATAAGGCCCTTGAGTGCAGGATAAAACAAACTAATAACTGCTTATAGATTACGGTATAGCTGATGACAGGGTCATCAGTGTCTGAAGGAACAGTTTCATATGGTTTCCCTACACATGGTAGCTGTTTCGTGACACCCACAGCCACCACAAAAGCTCTTTAGGTAGGTCCAAATCACAACTAAAAACATACCTTTCCTCCTTGCCCAGGGATAGTCATGAGCCTGTTCATAAATTAATGTACTGGCAATATGTAAAATTAGATCAGACACAATGTATAGCTTCCTTAGGCTGATACAGATGCCTTGGTGCCTTTTGTAGCTGCACAGTCTTTCTATTCTTACTGGCAGTTCACCCTCATAAACCCTTTAAAATGTGGAATGTTTGCCCAAACACTTACAAATAGCCAGGACAATCTGAAACAATAGCTACAGGCTCGAAGGGCTCAGTGTAACAGTCTGACCTGCCAGCCCTTCAGTTCTCAATGGACATGCTGTGATGGACACAGGCAGTTTTCTTGCTGAGCTACAGCTGCCTCCCAGAGAGCTGTAGCTTTGTGAAAATGGTACCAATTTTTGTCTGTCCCTTGGAGGATTTGTTTACTGTGAGCCTAAGCTGAACCCCCTTAGGCTCACTGTGTTTCAAGGCAAGAAACAACCCAGGCTTAACACGGATCTTTTCCTCCCTGCTCCAGGAATGAGGTGGGCCAGACACATGTCTTCAAGTGTCTGTGATTATGTCCAGCATGTGCTTTTCTGCTACATGTCATTAAATAAAAGGAAACCTTAGGATTGTGGCTGACCAAATTATCACTGTGGGTTTTGATTTCCAAGGCTCTCTTTAGATTTCAGCTGAGGAAATAAATGGTGAAAAAATTATAATGAAAATGTTGTCAGAACACCACACACCTGCCATGATATTTTGATGCATTTTATTTATTAAAATGTACTGGATACAGATGAATTTTTTACTCAATATTTATCGCTTCATCTGTCATGAAACAGGAATTGTGTATGCTTTGATAAATGAGTAGGGAAGGTGCCTGGTGTGATTTCTCTGCTGATTGTTAAACACAAATGTGCTTTGTTGAAATTTTCCATTCTAACTTGCACTGATATGTTCCAGAGAATTAAAATGTCCTACATCATGTTGAGAAACAGGACTTTTGAGAGGAGTAGCTGTCCTTATACCTCAAAAATGGAAGAACATCACCAGCACAAAAGTGTAATAAAGTTTTGGTGCTTGGTAATACTGAGAAATGCAGCATTTGGGAAATTCTGTCTGCAATTTATTCATTTAAATGTTAGACAACTATTTAGGGAAGAAATTTCTCTGGCTGTTATCCTGTCCTAAACATAGGGTCAGGCTCCAGGGGGAGTCAAAAATGTAGTGATAACATTGTGATGTATTACAAATAGAGCAATCAAAGTTGCAGGGCTTAGTGCAGCCCATGAAATGCAATAGCTGGAGGCCATGTCAAACTCCCAGCAGTGTGTCTCTTCTGCCTTGCGTGATACTATTGATCCAGGAACTCCTCCAAAAGCACAGGAGAACCACAGTTCTGCTACAACCAATCAATTTTACTTGGAATGAGTTGGGGCAATAGTTTTGTTCTTCAATAACTATAATGATTTGATAATAGTTTGAAGATTTCCATTACTGTTGGAAGTCTTGGGATCAGAATAAACCAGGGTTCGTTATAGTGAAATTCCTACTTAGCTTTAAGCTAACGTATTTCAAGTTGCTTTGAGGCTTATCCAGTATATTACTAAACACAGCAGAAACACATAATACTACCTTTTTAGAAAAGAAGAAAAAAAAAATCTTATCCAGACAACATGCAGTTGAATACTGTACATGGAAACAATTCAGATGTCAACTGATTTGAATAAGAGATGTGAGGAAATTAATTTAGAGTGCCTGTAGCTCTTTTCAGTTAGGAAAAGCATGATTACTTGCATGGAAACTATTTTCCCGTCACCTTGTGCTGAACTTAATTATGACACTAAAACCCTCAGGACAGAAATGAACCCAAAATACCAATCATGTATTCATCAGTCGGTGCAGATACCACAGTTTACAGTGTCTGGTATTAGGAGGGTGTGTGTAGGAAGACTGAATGTGAAAGCAGATTAAGTGACACGTAATGGTGTCAAAAGCAATAGGAAGAAAGGTCACTACCATTTCATTCTAATTCCAGCATGCCTTTGTGGAAACATCTGTAGAAGAGGAAGTGAACTGAGAAGCAGCTGTGCTATGGATTCGAGGTCTGGAAGCCAGCCATTAGTTCTGTGAAAAGTGATTACTCTCGAGTGCCGTGTCCTTTGTTAAGCCCATTCCCAGCAGGTAGTCAGGATCCCATTAGCTGATTTTAGTGCTTACAACACGTTTCCCCTACCGCTTACATGCATTAACCAGTGATTGCCAGTGCACGAGGAGAGCGAGCTGCTCTGGAGGTTGTGCTCTGTTGCTGGTGAGGGGCCAAGGACCTGCAGCTGAGCTGGAATCACCTCCCGGCTTTCCTGTCCTGTGGAGCCTTGAGCTTGATTCCTCTTCCATGCTGTTCAGCTGGGACCTAGTTGGAAGGAAATTGCTGCTTTGAGGAACTTTATTCTGTACTCAGCAATTCTTTTGTCTTGTCCTTTCTCTTGTACTCTCCCCCAAAAGTGGAGGTAAAGGCTGGTTGCTCTGGCTCTGCCTGTGGCTTGGTACCTTAGGCAAGCTGTACTGTTTGTTCAGGATTATGTGTTGCCTTGGGCTAAGCAACCGTGAGGGGAGTGGAATTGCATAGATGTCTGGGTAGGTACAGGATGTAAAACTTATTCAAAAAGACATAAAAATGTTTAAAAATGTATTTTGACCAGGAGTAGCAACCACCCAAAGGAAAAAACAGTGTGTGAAAGCTTTAGGAAAGAAGCTGAAAGCCAGACCTTTGGCCAGTATGAAATGTGTTGCTGCACTGAAGTCTGATCGGCCCCAGCTGAGAGACAAGCCTGCAAAAAAAGGTCTGAGGCAATGAGAGAAAGTAATGTCTCACACACACAGTGCTATGTGCCATGCAATTCTTAGAGGAATGGAAAGAATGTTGTAAAATCAAACTGCAGTCCACCTTCCTTTTTCCTCTCTATCGATTTGGAAATTGCTGGCCAATTTTACATGTTTTAAGTAGCAATCCTAGAGGTAAAGGTAAGGTGCAAAGAATGAAGTATATGTGGATATATATACTCAGTATTAGAGTCCCAATGCATCAAAGCAGAGGTTTTAGAAAATGCTTTGTACAACGTGAGCTACAGTTATTTCAGCTGTAATTTAAACAGCATATAACAACTTCCTTTAAGGCTAGGCAGTACTGCTGATACTGAGAACTTTCTTCTATCAAGTCGTTAGCACTTCTAGTCAGTACAGTACTTTTAAATTAAAGAATTATCCCATGTATGCAAGCATACTGCCATAGTTAAGTATCTGAAAACTATAATTTTAAAATTGGATGAGAAAGGTCCTGAACTAAATCCATTATCCACTTCTAGAGATGTTTGAATTTGGCAGTTATTTCACAAGCCTTGCTGTTGAGCTTGCTAATATTGTGACATAGCCTTTAATGTTTTCACATACTCTTAGGCCGGACAGGAGATGTTTAGAAAAAACACTGAGGTAAGGGAAAGTGTTGCAATTTTTGAAATTTAACTACTAACCTGGTCCACTTACTCTTGTGACATCTGCCAAGAACTGAATATGCAAGAAGGTACATTTTAATTTTTTTATTAGAATCTGACATTTTAAAATGCTTCTGCTACTCAGTGAAGACTGAAGTACAAGTTGCATGCACAAACCTTACATGAAAGAGCCTGTTTACTATCCAGAATGTTTTTAAAAAGTGTGAAGTTGCTGTTCCTGTTTGTCTCTAAAGCTATGGACTGAAATAATTGCAAGCATCTTTGAATTTCAGCAACTATTTAAACATTTATATAAGAATATTGCAAAATGTATGTATACAAAGGCAGCCTTTTTAGCTTGAAGATGTAATTAAAGGGGAAGATGAGTACGTGAATTCTTCAAGTGCTCATTTTTAAGTTTTTAGAGGACTTACTCTAAAAGTAATCAAACAGTACTAGTATTAAATATTCTTAGAGTATGAAAGAAAGGTATGAAAATGCAGTGATGTTGTGCATGATGTTAAGACATTTTTCACTGTAGGCTTGAGAAAGCACTGAGGTACACTGAAAGTACTGTGAAATTGGGAAGTTCTCTGTGTGCTAAGATTAATCAAGGAGCTGTGCTTTTTGTTTGAGCTACAGATGTGCACAAGATAGTCCCTGCACCAATGGTTCAAAACCAAGCCAGAGTTAGGCTGATGCTTTCTGCATTCATCCAACATTAGAATAATAAATGATAGTGTGGAGTTGCAGCTGTAAGAGAAGCTTGTACTTTTTTGTTTTCCTGGTCACTTAATGAAGCATTTGAAGGTCGTGCAGGATCCAGTGTTATGGCATCTGCTTATCTATCAACACCAAGGTTGATACATCAACTATCTATCAACACCAAGGTCCACTGAATCTATATGGAGATTGCCATTCAAATTGCTTCCATGTGAAAATTAATAACAACATTTTAGCTTCCTGATATTTCAGACTGCTTGACTTTGAGGCCAGATCATGTTTAATGATGTCAATCATCTTCACATCAAAAAATATTTTGGGCAAAACTGATAGGGTGTACACAAGTTTCTAATTGTTATCAGATCTGAAACTGAGACCTCATATAAAGGAATCATTAAAACTGAATCAAAAAATTATAAATCATTTAGGATTTGTTTGCTCCCTGTAATAAACGTAAGGATTGAGATGCTGCTATGGATGTTTTATATAATGATGACTTCGGATTTTCGGTCTGTGAATGTAGTGGTTTTAATATGTGCTGAACTGAAGCAAAATTCAAATTGAGCAATGTAAATATTCATTGGCTATGATGACGTTAAAGCTGTGTTTTAAAAACATTGTTTGTTGCATTCCTGAAGGAACGAATGGGCTAGAGTGCTTCTGCCAGCAGCTCTTGGTGTCATTTGTGTTCCATCCCCCAATGTGACAGTGTGTGCACAGGGCTGCACAAGGAGAGTAGCTCTGCTTTCACTGAAGTTACCTAAGAAATTTAGCAGAGGGATAAAATTATGCATTTCAGGCTTTATCTCTATTGACAGTATAAGTACACTTCAGTCAGACCACCTTAACAATTTAATAATTTCAGCTTGAAATTTCATAGCTGCTTTTTCCAGATAAGGTAAGTTTCTGATGACCTACTGCGAACCCTGCAATTGACGGGTTTTTTTCATCCAGTTACACACTAAACCCACTCAACACACCAAAGGGTTTTAGAGAAACGTAAATTCCCAGTTTAAAAGAGTGAAATTCATTGGGAATCCTCTACACCCATTGATGAGTAACTGCAGTTGGTAATTCCATTACCTCCTGGGCAAAAAAATCCTTAGTGTAGCTGACTGTTTCTAGCACTACTTTCCAGCCATTGCATCTTGTTATCCTTTTCTGTCTGCTAGCTCCTAGAGTCAGATACCTTCTTCATACAAAAAGTAACTAGAAAATGGGGAAATTAATCATCCTGTACCTTTTGATAAGGAGAAAAGACAAAACTCTCATGAAAAACATTTTTCAGCTATGATCCATTTTGAGAAGTTCAGTTTTTCGATTACTTTGCAGAGGTGTAAATACAGAAAACTAGGCATGGTGATTCAGTACTGATAATAAATCATTTTAAAGTGTATTCTGTATTTCTGTATTGCAAGTGGCACTGGTGAAAGAGTGAACTGCGTAGGCCTTGCTGCAGTCCTGGCAATCTGGTGAATCCTCTATGCTGGAGGCTGCTCAGTACAAAGGAGGATATAGTGGGCAAAAGAGATTATTTGCAGATTTGTCAGCCAGAAGATCCATGTTTTCGCTACTTAAATGTTTATTGTTGAATAATTGTATTTGTGTTGAACATTGTATTTGAAAGTTTTGTGTCCCGAGGCAATTTTTAGCAGTTTGGTGTTTTGGGCAGGAGCCTCTTTGTGCTCAGGGCTGCCTCTCTGAGAGAAGTTTGCAATACTCATGAAGGAGAATACAACATACTGTGCATAGAATTAGTCATCTATTGGACTTCCATGTATAATACGTTCTAAAAAGCTCTGAATAATGTCATTTGGTACTGTGTAGTAGCCCTCCTTGTTTTGCCTATTGACAATAAAGCACAGCAAGGACAAAGGATGCAGATGGTCTTATTCAGAATAGATAGACTCACACTGGAGAAGTTCCTGGAGGACCTTCTCATACTGTTCTAGTATGAGTTATAAATAATATGGTAGAACTCCCTAACCACAAAAGACGTTTTCATGGCTGAGTGTCTAGACTTGCAAAATGGCTATAGGTCTGTTCCAACAATGGAACAAAACACATTTGTGGATCCCTGAGAAATGCAGTTTCACATGCCACCCTCTCAAATGTATATGTAGGAAATCCTCTGTATCCTGAAGCTCAAATAATGAGAAAAGTGACTATCAGGTGAATCCTTGAAATCCTAGCAGATGGCTGTATCTAGCTTGATATAATTTCATCTTATCAGTGATTTTTGAATTGTCTCAAATGTCATCATCTATAGTAAATTACATATTGCATCTGTTCTGCAGGAACTAGTGAGATCAGGGCTGAAATGCTATTGAGCACACTCCCATCTGCCTAAACCAAGGGGTGCATTTAATGAGGTCTCTTTTCTTCTGCACTTCCATTGTGCCAAACGGAACTGAGCATGTCATGAGGTGTTTTTTTCAGGAGATGATGCAATTTTAAGCAGTTAGACAATAATTAAGATGGCTTATTTTTTTTTTACCAGTGCCTCTTAAAAGAAAAAAAAAAAAAAACACACCAGAAAGGATGAAACTTACTTTCACAGAAGTTTTTTGAAGTTTCTTTTGTTTCATTTTGTTTCACTAATTTTCTATGTAGAATACTGCATGGGATTTCTATTACTTTCAGCTAGAAGAGAAGGTCCAGTTAGGTTCAAATCAGAAAACTGCCCTGTCACCAACTGTGGCTCAGGTTGGGGAGACATTCATTCTATTCTTCTGAAATACTCAGAGCAGCAACTGAGTTGACAAAACCACCTGAGGAAAGATTATGAAGAGTTATTCAAAGAGCCCCCTGACAGCTCAGGATGCCATATCCCAGAGCAATCTGAGCTTGCTCTACAGGGACATGCTGTCCTCCTGGACAGCTGAAAGAAATGGAGCTGCAAGGCACTTGCCCGTGCCCCTCAGTGTGCTCTGGAAGACACAGTCCAGTCTGACCACTTGTGTTTTAGAAAGACACATGTTACTGATGTTCCTGTGATGCCCTGCTGGGTTATCTGTAATGGAGCACTCGCCCCTTCCAGTCTAGTGCATCCCTGCTGCAGGAGCACTGTGAACTGACAGCTCAGTAGCCAGCAGCTGAAGCTGGCATTTCCTAACTACACTTTCTCTTGCTCCCCACACACTATTGTACATATACCTTCAAAAGTGCTGATTCCTTTTACCAGGAAATCTGCCATTTATATGATGATATCAAGAAAGCTTTGATACTCTGAGAAGTGTTTTGGGTGTGGTTTGAAAGGTCATGCAGATCAGTAATTGTAAAGCATATTTATTATATAATTTGGGAGTAGGAGAGTCCAAGAACTGTTTTGTAGTTAGGGGTTTGTTTGGTTTTTTAACTATTAGCTTTTAAAAATACTGGGGGTTTTGTTCTCCCTTCTTTTTTTTTTTTCCGTTTCAAATGATACTCTATGAAAAGGATTGTGCTCTTCTTCTTACTTTATCCTGATAAGAATAGAAGTGCAGGCTGAAATCCTGAATCTTAACCTGAGAAGATTTGGAAAGCTTTTAGAGTGCATAAGACAGCCTATCCCTTATGCATGCTAAGCCAGAAGAGTGCATTCGGCTCTTTAATTTGGATGAAAATAGGATGTGGAATTTTAATGCAGTAGTATTTTTTTTTTTTTTTTAGACTAATATGAACATGTATTGGGAGGCTATTTTTCATTTAATTATTACTGATAAAGGCAGACTACATTGTGAATTTCATTGTAGTCTAAAACACCTTACTTCCTAAAGCTGCACTTAACACCATTTCCTGCCACAGATGGATCTTGGAAACACAAGGTATTTCATTTTTTCAAATTCCCTAAAGACATGCATTTTTTTTCCCAGTGCTGTCAGATATTGTCAATAGAACTCCCCTATCTAATTAAGTGGTCATTTAATCGATCTTCAGGCAGGAGTTTTTCATTTTAAAGGACCGTCTCAGGGAAAGGCTAAGTGCTCCTTTAAGATTCTGAGATGGTTTTCCATAGCGTTGTTCAAAGTCATCTCATAGCAAACTGTTGCAGCCAAATTCCTAAAGCTCCTGATAAAAATCAAACACTTTATACTATGCATTAAATATTCTCCTTCAGGAATAATTTTTGACTGAAAGTAAAGGAATTGCTCTGAACTCTTAACTTGGCCTACTTTGGGACCAGCAAATTGAACGACTGATACTTTCTGTTTGCAACTGAATTACTTGAGATTTTCCTTTGAACTAGAGTTCAGGGATTTTTTTCACAGCAACTTGTATGGTTTATTGCTCTGGTGAATTAGAGGATTTTTGATGAAGAATTTTTCTATTTAATACCAAAATGGAGATGGTGATATTGTTCCACATGGTTGTGTGAGGTCGTTTGCCTCGGGAGGTGAATGTCTCGGCGCTGCAGCGGCCTGCAGTAACAAGTGACACAGTGTCCTGTGGCTGTGGCCATTGTGGTGCGCCTGGGCTGGCTGTGTGGCACTGCAGGATCCAGGGCTTAGGCAGGCTGAGCCACATCTGTGCTCCAGAGATACTGCACCTCTTCTTTCTCTGTTGTTTTTAGCAAATGACTACCTGAAAATGGCACCAACAGGTTCCCAAGTGATCTTATATTGCTCGCTAGTTTTTGGTGGGGCCTTTTTGGTTGCTTTTTCCTCGTTCAGTTGATTTTATCTTTTGTCTGAATCTATCCTTATAGCTGTTAGAGCTTCCTGGCTGGGACTAATGATGGCATTTTAGGCTATAGCAATTGCTGCTCTCTATTTTGGTTCTGCATTTACGGTCTCTTGTCATGTGCATTCATCTCTGCTTATTCCTGTCGTGCTGTTCTTCGCCTGCTAAGCTGTGCAGTTTGTCCCAGGCTCTCCCACAGCAGGCAGAGCCTGGCTCCCGGGCAGAGCCTTCAGGGCCTCCAGCTGGGCTGTCGCATGGCCACACTGCTGGTAAAATCAATCCCCACAGCCTAGGCCAGAGCTGGGCTGTCACAAGCCATACTGCTGATAAAATCAATCCCCACAGCCTAGGCCAGAGCTGGGCTGTCACAAGCCACACTGCTGGTAAAATCAATCCCCACAGCCTAGGCCAGAGCTGGGCTGTCACAAGCCATACTGCTGATAAAATCAGTCCCCACAGCCTAGGCCAGAGCTGGGCTGTCAGATGGCCACACGGCTGATAAAATCAATCCCCACAGCCTAGGCCAGAGCCCGGGCCCTGGGAGGCAGAGTCAGGTACGACCCCGCTGCCTTGTGACTGGTGGTCCCCAGTGGCAGGCTCAGGGCTGAGGGCACTCTGGAGCACTACAGGAGCAGAGGGAGAGGGGACAGTTTAAAAGGTCCTGTGTGATGGTGACAGCAGGCACTGGGTGACAGTCTTCATCCTGCACGTGCAAAAACTGCTGGCATGAGAGTGCAGCCCCTGGTGTTTCTGGCACCTCTGTCAAGTAGGTCATCTGCAAATGTGTGACAGACAGCTCTGGTTTAGCACACAGCTCTCACTGCTCCCAGAAAGAGCCAGAGGCTCCCAGTACAACATGGGTTTATAAAGGCAATAGTAATTTTCTGGAATATGCAGACCTGTCACTACATGCCCTTATAAAAAAGTCTCTCTCCATCTTTCTTGCAGGCTCCCTTCAGGTACTGAAAGGTCACAATTAGGTCACTCCAAAGCCTTTCCTTTTCTAGGGTAAACAATCCAAGTTCTTTTAGCCTTTCCTCACATGAGAGGTGCTCCATCCCTCAAATCATCTTGGTGGCCTCCTCTGAACTCCCTCCAAGAAGTCAATGTCCTTCCTGGGCTCGCTGGGGAAGTGGTCATGGCACCAGTCCCATCAGAGTTCTAGGAGTGTTTGGACTATGCTCTTTAATCATATGGCTTAGTTTTAGGTAGTCCTGTGAGGATCACAAAGTTGAACTTCATGATTCTAATGGATCCCTTCCAACTTGAGATATTTTTTGATCCTATGATTCTATCATATTTCTTCACAGGAGAAAAATAGAGGTCGTCTGTTTTGTGGCATTAACCTTGTATCTCTTGCAAACAATGCAATGGTTTTCTTAATGCCACCAGAAAATTAATTATAGCAGTGTCTATAATTTCATCCTATTCCATCTGAATCATAAATTTTGCAATCTATATAGGTAAAAGAAGTATTTCAAAAGTGTTAAATATCCAGGAAGGATGCTAATCCCTGTTCTGTTTGATGAGTCTCTGCTCTAATAGTTTAACACTCTTAAATGTCCCTATAGACTGAGGTTGAATTAGTTAAGCTGTGTACGCTGAATTCTCATATAGTCACAGTAGACAAGCAACAGATTATGTTAAGGAGAAAGAAAAGTCATTTCTATCCTCAATTGCCTAGCAAATGATAAGAATTTTGAGACTTAACTTCTCTCTTCTTTTGTTTTTTCCCTTTGATTTAATTACAAAAGATTTGCTGCCTGCAAAAAGTGCCTGCCTTGAAAATTAAATTGATACATGTACATGCACTGATCTTGTGTCACGAGAACAGGCAGGAGAAGCTTCCTAATTTTTTATTCCCAGTGCCCTTCCTCCTGAAAGGAATGGTATAGTTTGTTCTCCCTGTTCTCCATCTCCCCAAAACAAACCTACTTAGAGACAAATTCTGTGCCCTGATGTCTCAACTGTTCACCTTTTGAAAAGAGTGCAGATGTATTTCTGGATGATTTTGTGGGTAACATCAGGCTCTAACGTTTGTCAGTCAGAACAGGAATGTCAGACATTTTTGATTAGTGGTCAGGGAGCAGTTTCTGAATCATCTTAAGGGAAAGGTCCGGCACCATAAATGCCATGTTTTTACGCATAAAAGACTTCTCTCTGTGGAATTAATAGCAATGCACAGGTTGAATCCCATGCTGTGTAATTCAGGCAAGATTAATAATTGTTTAAAAGCAACAATCTTGTATCTGGAAGACTGAGTCATTTGTGCTTTTTAGCACTATTGTGGGGTTTTGCCTTTTGAAAGATTAAATTAGCTTTACATTATCCTGTGTTTTTGTTGTTTACTAACTCTATGACAGATTTTAGCTTACAGCATCAACATACACAGGTAGGAAGAGAAATGTTTTGTATTTCCTTCAGCACCCTGAGTCTGTTATTATTTTGTGGGGTTTTTTGTTAATATCATGGATGATGAAATAAAGAGTGCACTTAATACATCTGCAAATGGTAACAAGCTTTAGGGAAAAGCCTTGAGCACTCTGAAAGTATATAAGATAATCTTGGCCAAATGTTGGAATCATCTGAAATAAAAAGGATTGAAAAAGGCTGAATGCAAACTGCAGTACTTCAATAAGAGGCTCCCTCTTCCAAACACAGGACAGGAAATGGGCCAGGCAGAAGCTCTGTATATAAGGAGCCCGTCATTGTCCTCGTATTGCTACCAAATGCACTGGCCCCAAATATCCTGGTGGGATATAAAATGTGTGCCCTATTAAAAAATAAGTCTGAGATATGCAAAGAAAACTTTTGCATGTCACTCAGCCCTAATAATGCCTCTGATCATGTTCTGTGTCTAGTTTTATACACCACACTTAGAAAATTCTGGACCCAGCAGAGTGGGACCAGAGGAGAGCAGTAAGAATAGTCCAAGGTATGTGAGCGCTGAGAAGAAATTTTAGTGAGTCAGATATAATTAGCTACTTTAAGAAATACTGAGCAGTTCCAGAATAAGAGTCTTCAAAGGCCCAAAACCCCAACATAGCACTTCTGGAAGCAAAAATAGGCATTGCACTTTAGAGTGGTGATTTTCTGGATTTGACATGGCTAAAGGTCATTAATATTGTAGTTTTATGTACAAATGGCAAGTACTAATATTTGAATATATGAATATTACAGTGATCTTGTGCTTAAATAATAATTTGCCTTTTTAAATGTATTTGCAAGTATTTACATGTTTGGGCATATATTTTGAGGCTTGTGGTTTGGTTTTTGTGGTGTTATCTCATGCCCTGGTCCACTCAACGAGTTTTAGGGGAAGGTTGTTTTAATTTCTCTGGGCAATGTATGGGAGTAACAACAAAGTTCTCAGGAGGTTCAATAACAAAATTTTATTTGTAAACTTTAGATCATTAAGGTAGAATAAGGTACTTGGCAAATTTTAAAACAACATCCAAAGTTTGGCACTTGGCAAACTTACTTAGCAAACTTTAAGAAGTTAGGAATTATGACTTCCCTGTAGTGCCCTGCTGCCATGGGTGGCCTGCTTTTGCCTTTGATCCAGAGCAATATAATCTCTGTAGCTTGAGGTACAAGTTTGGATCTTCACTTTTTGCAGATCTTGTCCCAAAAAAAGTAGCAGTTTATATGCACAATAAATTCTCTTTGCATAGTATTTAAGTACAGTTTTCTTGGGTTTCAGACCTGCAAAAGCATTATTATACTGACAGATTATATTTTTTAACTCAAAAGGAAAGCATTAGGTTACACAATTAGACCTCTATCCTTACAATATTGCCCAGCTACTCTTAAAAAGAGCTGAGTCAATTTTCTTGGGAGATTACTGTTCACCACTTCAGGTGTCAATACATGGACACTTCACCACTTTTGATTTATTCCACTGGTTATTTGCTTTAGTTCTGTAGGCTCTATAGGACTTTACTCAGGAGGAAATCAGATAAGTCTCTCTTGGGTCTCACTGTGGAAATGAACTTCCAGAGAATCCCAGGGAATTTTGCTACTCTCTTACTTAGAGTTTTTTCAATTAAATCTGCAAGAATTGTTGCATTCTCCCCTCAGTTTAATGTGATTGTATGTTACTTCTCTAATCTGTGTCTGTGTGACAATTTCAAAGAGAATTTCTCAGTTCCAAATTGATGATAGCTGGAATATTGAGAGCAAGGTCACATGCTTGCAAATAAGCACGTGTGGGAGGGCAGGGTTTATATGAGAGTGAAAGAAAAGTAAGGTATTCATCCTCTCTCAACCCTTTTTCAAAAAGCAGTAACTTCTGGTTGCTTTTGAGGTTCTTAGCTCATATTTTTATCACTATATTACTTAGCAACTCCAAATTTCACATCTTCCAGGTTACAGGGTTAAAACAAAAGTGAAGTCACTACCTGGTTCCTTTCCATGTGGGACTGTATAAGGCTTGTTGTTCGATACCTGGCTGTGTATTTATATTAAAGCATGAGAGATGACTTAAGACAAATATTAATTACATTATTGCTCAGTAATTTTGCATAGTAAAACTTCATTACAAAGTGAGTTCCTGTTCACCTTAAGAGAAGCAGTCAGTAACTGTGATTTACAAAGCCATCAAAACTATGGAAATGCTTACTTTAATCAAAACTGTAATTATGAGGAAATTTGCTGCAGGAAAATTTACTGACAGAATAAAGATTAAAAAGATTTGAATGTTGTCTATCAAAGTGCAGCAATTAAATTTTCAAGTCCAAGAGATCCTCGTGGAATGAAAAAATAAAGTAAATTCTGTCCTTCGATTACAGTGGAGAAAATAAACTGCAACTGTTATTTTAACTTCTTCAGATAATAGTAGCAAATGTCTACAAATGGACATAGACACACTCAATGAATGCATTTAATCCCCTCTCTGAGGCTAGAATTGTCTACCAATACAGCCACTTGTAATTAACTCCCTCCTATTAAATAATTCTCTTGTCTAGAATGTAACTAAACCACTAATCTGAAGAACCATTTTCCTTATTTGTAGGGCTGCTGTAGCCCCTGCAGCTGCCATGTGGATACTTGTAATATTTAATGCACTTGTCTTTCCAACAATTTCTGTACAGTTGTCCCTTCCTTTTAGGAAATAGAGGTGGTATCATCCCTATTGTGAGCAACCTGACAGAGCTTGGCTACCGAATAGAAAGGGGCAGTATGTATTTAGTGAACTATAGGACCTAAAATCTGTTGAGAAAACTGGTGATCTTTTAAAAAAAAAATCTTAAATTGAGAGATTTATTTTTCAGATGGTGGTTTTCCACCAGTAAGAAGAACCATCTTATGAGGCAAAAAATAATCAAATTTGTTACCTTCGGAAGTTGCATTCGCACTGATGCAGCTGAATCACAAGGGTATGTGGAAATGGCACAGTGCGGAACAGTCTCTGTGTTAGCTTGAGGCCCAGTCTGATCTAATTAACCCTGCTCAGAGGCAAGGTTAATGAGCCTGGGTACAGTCCAGCACAGGAGCTTTTGTTTTCAACTTGCTTGGAGCTGCCCTAAGGCTCTGTTGTAGGAGTGCAGCAGAGACTGCAGGTTATTAAAGTACAAACATGTACCGAGTCTTCAGGATGCTCGTGTGGCTCAACGGGAGATCCCGTCATTAATGGCACTCACTCTCCTGGCTGAGTAACTCTGTCAGAGCTGTAACTGTGCACGCCTTTACTTCCTTCCCACTTTCCCCACTGTCCAGCAAGTCAAAAACCAGATATTAATGAACTCTCTGACTGCTTTTATGTCTAACTTCAAATAATTAATGAAAACATGAGTTCATATTTTTTCCCTGTAAAGGTGCATTTAATAAAAATCACAATAGTTATGCAGACAACATGTAATTTATAAATCAATAGTAATTCTGTTATTAGTCAAATAAAGTGGATAGTCTTTCTTCCAAAATTATTTGTGACTGTCATCTTGGATGGTTTATGCCAAAGGAATATAATTTATTTCACATTAATTGGGATATACAAGTAGTAACACAAGTGTGGAGAATTGTTTTTCCTAGAATGTCATGCTATGGTCTTTCAGACTAGTAAAAGATCAGTGTCATGAAACAGTTTACCCAGTGTATATAATATATATACCAGTAAATAATATAAATATATAATTTTTATATATTATATTTTTATATAATATGAATATATAATTTATATTTTAAATTTCTGTCTCTTTGTGCGTCATTGGATTTCCCATGTGTGGATTTTCCAAGATCAGTTTTCTCTATTACTGCATTTACATTAGAATGGTAAATAATTAATGTCCTCCGTTCTTTCCCAAACCAGTGCCATAATACTGACCTTTTTTTCTTATGGAATTACTTACCTTCATCTCATGGTCCCAGGTTTCTTAGCCCTGGGTGTTTTATATCAGTTTTCTAAAATGGGATTTTTTTTTTTCCCCCAATCCATTATATTGTTTGATACTTTGAGTGAATAGTTGCATGTATGAATTTCAACTTCATACATATTTGAACTTGTAAAATGCATTTATTGAAAAGTTTGCAGAGTAAATATAAAAATGGATACTGATTAGTCCAAATATAATTTCTAGTCTGTATATTTGCTATCAATTTGTTCCACCACATGCTTTCATCTATGTCATGTACTTAAATGTTTTAGCAGAATTTGTTATAAAATGAGTTTGCTACTGAAATGTCAGCTCTATCTCACTTTTTTGGCTTAGCTATATTGAAAACTGAGAGTAGTGGTAATAATACTTAATGAAATGTCATCTGAATAGCTAAGTGATCTGGGGGTGCTTGGAAAAGAGAAGAGATATAACTTTTCTTATTTGCAGATGGGGAAAACTGAGGCCTAAAAATAAGTGAAAACTTGCCCAAAGTCACTCAGGACTCTGGAAAAAAAGTCAGAATTACAATAAAGGTGATTCAAGTTCCATTTCTCAGCGTGCCATTATAGGATCCATTGTTCAGTAAGCAGAACATGTGGCAAATGTGTCATGGATCCGATGTAACCCTTTAATAAAGAGAAACAAGTTTTAGCAGTAAAGTAATATTTTCCACTAGTGAAAACTTTCTTTTAGATTTTCCTAAGGCTTTCCTCTTTTCAGGTCATTTCTTTTGCAAAAGTTCAACATATCCACTAAATATTATTAATGAATAAATGAAAATTAAGAAATAAAAACCCCATGTCCAATACCTGGGAAATCAGAAAATTTCGTCATAATTTGTTTTCATTAGATATGTTCTTATATTTTGTAAACCAAACCAAATCCAATTGAAAAACATAAGGTTCTATTTGCTAACAAAAGGCAAGGCTGTCCTCATGATGTTTTTTTCTTTCTTGATCATTTTCTCAGAATACCAGCGCATACAGAATGCTTCATAGCAAATTTGCCTTTTTATTTATGTGTGTGAGCACTTATTAATGCTGGCCCTTAGTTCATGACTTCAGAATTCAGCAAGGTATCAATAACATCATCAAGTAAATTCGTATTTGCATCAGGATTTCTGATAGATATGCAGTATTTATTTGTGTTTTCCACTTTGGTGTTCTCAAGGCAGAGTGGTGTGCTGTTCTCTGCCATCAGTCTGTGTGTGTAAATGCAAGGAGTGAAGCTGTACATGTTTGTGTGGTAGCCCATGTCAGCTGCAGGGGTCAGATTAATTTTCAAGCTATATAATGTTTTGTGGTTGCATTCTCATTATCACACCCTTGTGGTAATTCAGGAGTAACTTCCATATTACCTGAATTATCTGTCAGCAGGACAGAAAAATATCCTGCTTCACTGAGAAGCTTTTGCTAGAGAGAGAGCACTCATAATTCCCAAGATCATCCAATTACAGTCACTTTTGGTGTTCTGAGTGCAAATTGCCTCCCAGGACAATCCTGCTGGTTGTCTGCTCAGGAGTTTCCTCAGCATTGTTTCTTCTGTTGTTTCCAACTTCTTTTCTTCTGGATGGTCCTTGTCTTTTCTCAAATCAGTTTAAATTCTTTCATCCCAAGAGTCAGGAAATCCTTCAGGTATAGATCGGTTTTTACTTAAATGGTGAAAAGATTGTGGTGCTGTTTACACAAAGGGGTAAAAGAAAAGTAGATTGTTGCAATAGCCCTTTTTTTTTTTCTTCCTTTAAATATATGTGTGGTTTTTTTATTCTTTAAAGCCACAGTGGAAGCTTTAGATGAAAGTGTTACATGCAAAGTTCAAAGCCTCTCCTGGTTGATCAGTATTCCCACAACAAATATGGATGAGAAAAGGTGGATGAGCAGAGCCTGGCTGGACTCATCTCATCAGCTTGGCTAAAACGAAATAATAGCAGGGGGGGAAGTTCTCTTTTGTTTGTTTACTAGCTTTCATTTTTATTCCCCTCTAGGCACAAAACAAGCAAATGGAGCTCTATTTAAAAACAGAGCATGCCCTTGCTCCCACACACCATCTTTTCATAATCAGTATCTTGGTAATCTTGTGTTAGACTTTCTCTTTGAGAATTTTCAAGGATAAAAAAATTATAAAAGAGCACCTGGGGGAAAACCCTGCAGTCTCAGGAAAGATCGTTTTCTACCTGATTGCATAAATGAGAGAAAATTTGGTGTGTTGAACTTCTTCTATCTGTTAGTATTTAGGCCATGATTCTGGTAATTGTTTTTCCATAGGGTCAGGCTTATATCTGAGCTCTTCAAAGTACTTCATCCCTGCATGTACATCCATTATATTATCATAAAATGATATCCAAAAGGAATTGCAATGAACTGCAGTGCATTTCCCCCGAGACTTCAGGATTTAACAGCGTGATCTAGGTTATGTCCTTTGCAGCTTTCTTCAGCCAATTAGTTGGATTAATAAAGCTGGAAATTTGAAAAGCAGATGTATTTTTCTTATGCCTTAGGGAACAGGACAATCCTTAGTTGAGATGTTGGGAAGAAACTGCCTAATCTGCAATTGCCTGCCTCAGATTTTCAAGACCTGACAGTTCTGATAGCAGCCTATTGGAGACAGAGAAGTGGAGTAACTAGGTTGGTTGCCAGCTTTTAAGTAGTTCTGAAAATCCTTATTTCTTTACATTTGTAAAGACATGTAAGTTAGAATTACTTCAGACCTTGGTGATTTGGAGCAGACTCTGTGATCATGACAATGCATAGCTTAGAAAAGCAACTCCATCAGGAAATGGTTCAGTGCTTTTAAGCTTTGCTGTACAAAGGGCTTTTTCATTGTTTGTTTGTTTGTTTGTAGAGGTAAGATGTAATTCCCTGAAATATACTTTCCATCCACTTTCAGTACAACACAGAATATGGTATCATACTAGTTCTGTCATTTGCCACTATTAAATCAGAGGTTTGTTAGCAGCTCTGGGAACTGATAATTGAGATTGATTAAGCGATTTAAAGAAAATATCAGTTTGTAATTGAATAATTGTCTGATGTACAGGCAGGTTTTTAGCCCTATTTAGTCTTAATATTTATTGAGCTTCACAGAATGAAGATGGGAACTAAGAGATCTCCTTTGTCCAGCAGCATAGTGGGTTCCATAAAACGCTTACTGAAATTTCCCCATTTCTAGTTGACGATGTTACCTCTCATACTTAGTAAGGATCACTCTATCATTTTTGCCGTGTTCTTTTGGAAGGATGATAAATTACTGGTTGATTTTGCCAAACAGCAGAGCACAGATGGAATTGGTGTGATGGCTAATGCATCTTGAACTTGTGTCTCTATCAAAAGCAGTAGCAAACAACTGCTGGGTTTATTTACTCTCCCTGTGACCAGCTACTGGTGGATTCAAAACAGATATTCAGACCAGTCCTTTGGCAGAAAGTCCTGTCCTGTGCTGGCTTCTCTGGTGAGGAACCAAACTCCTGTAATCATTGCTAAAAACCCCTACTGACGGTGTCTGTTTTTTGGCTCAAAACTTGAGTCTAGAGGAATTTTAGCTCAGAAATACAGCAAGTTACATAGTCAGTATTCATTCATACATCCCCTCAGGGTTTTTGAAGGGTTTGTCTCTCACAGTGTCTTCATTATGGGAACTCATACTGGATGTTTAAAAATTGAGATAAGTGGTACAATTTGAGTGACATGCCATGCTATTAAAACCAAAATTCTTAAGGAATATGTAAGGCATGGTGGTAAGAGAGGGAGGCTTATGATTATGCAGAAATTTCATGTTCAGTTCTGCTGATCAGGAACAGTGTTTCACTCCCAGAACCTGCCCTACTGCAGATTAGTGTAACAGAGAATGGGTCAGGTTGGAAGGGACCACAGCAGGTCACCTGGTCCAACCTCCCTGCTCAAGCAAGGTCATCATAGAGCATATGGCACAGTATTGTGTCCAAATGGAATTGCTAGAGTCCACATCCACAGATGAGAGATGGACTGATCCTTCTCTGAGCACAGGCAGCAGCAAGGAACCCTTTCACTCTAGTTTCATGGTTACTAAAGTCTGCTTACGATCTACCAGACTTTAACCTTCCTCCTGAGACTTACAGACTGCATTCAGTCTCTTTTCACTTATCTCAGAAAGCTTTTAACATAGTGTGATCTATGAGAAACAGGGACAATTTCCCCATTTCACCACCCTCAGCCCTGAAGTACAAGATAGGATATACCCTTGAAAGCAGGGAGTTTGTATGGAAGAGCTGGCCTTTGAGACATAAAGGCAGAGATTGCTTTGTCATGTTATCCCACTGACTTGTTTCAAAACATGTTTGGGAGTGTCACCACTGTTAGAGGATTGAGCCATCACATGATCTTCCCACCGGATGTTCTTAAGGACTGGACTTGATGTGGTGATCTGAAGAAAAATTACTTTCTACCTTACTGCAACTTCCATAAATAACCAGATTTCCTCTCCTAGTTATTTGCTGTCTTACTTGACCTGTCTTTTCATTTTATGCAGTAAATTTGCACTGTTAGATAGTGCTTCTGCTGCCTTTTGGAAGCTATGCTCCAGACGGACTTTGTGTCTGGTGCAGCTACACGCATCTGCTTTGTATTCATAGATGCCTAAGGCTTAAACAGAGAGTCTTTGTCACCACCAGGCTAAAACTGGCATATGGCTGTTATGGGGGAGCTGTCAAACCACTGAGTGTCTGACTCTTGCTGTTCAGATGAAGTTCCAAAAACAACACTGCTTCTGTGAACAAAGTCCAGTCCATAATTGCATCACAGAAAATAAAGTCAAATATGAGATTTTCTGCTCTCTGCCCATATAAATGCGGTTGTATACATCTAAGACACTGTCTGATACTAACCTTTATGTGCTTTTATTATGGGAGATAAATGGATGTTTATAAAATCAACAGTTTTTTTAAAAATTTTAATTAAATTTTAAGACAAAAAGTCTATTAAGCCGGAGAGGATGTGAATAAGCATAATTGAAAAGCTGAGTCAGAGTGGTAGTTTCAGTTTCAAAGGATTAATTTAAGTGAGGGGACAGAGCTGTCAAAAACTTGGGGTCATGTTATGGCCTCACTTTTTAAGCAGATTTGTCCTTTGAAATCAAGGATGTGGTATCACCTGAGTTTTGATAATGCATAACAAGTTACTGCATTTAAAAGTAAATTCACATTAGTAACTATGCTGACATCCTGTCCAGAAGGAGCAGTTCCTTTATAATTTGCATTCCTTATTCTCTGTAAGTTTGGGCTAGGGTGGCTGTGAGGCACAGTTTGCTGAGGTGCTGGGGAGGGGACAGTAATTTGGACACTGCAAAAGGCAAGGTGCTGCTGCTGAAACCTCATGTAAGAGACACAGATCTGGGTGTTGTGTTGGTCTGACGTGCAAATTTACAGTCATTACTGTCAAAACAAAAGTCAGCATTTCACAGGGAGGGAAAAAACCAAACAGCTTCTAGAAGCATAAAAGTAAGTATCAAATATTTTGCCTTATTAGTTCTTACTATTATTAGAGAGGCAGGGAGGATGTCAATGGGACTGAATAATTATGGCATAATGAACCTTTTTGACAATATGTGCTTCTCCATCAGGCAAGGACCACTGAGAAGAGGCAGGCTTGGCTTGTAATTCTAGCCTCCTATTTTTTTATTTCTATGGACATATTTTCAAACACTGATTGTGGAGTGGACCTGAAAGTTGGAATGTTTGTAAATTGGAGGATTAAAGTGGGTGAAGTGTTTAAAAAGGAATAGTTTAATCCTGTACTGTACAAAAGTAAAGCAAAACCCTTCATTTCAGTGCTTGTGCTCCACTTCTCAGTGACCTTTTTTAATGCAGAAATGACCACAGCTGTAACAGGTCCCAAGTAGTAATAAATTAGAATTTAATTTAGTCCACAGAATTTGCGCACATCTCTCCAGGTCTGCAACATCCCTACATTTCTTACACTAAGCTTATAACAGATTGTTGTGCCAGTCTGGATAGGACTCTGTATGGCAAATGCCAGTGAGAACTTGAGTTTAGTTAAAATTGGGATGTGAACTAACGCTTCCAGTGTTTAACCTGATGTACCTGTAAGCTCTCCAGAGATTTGTGTGCCTTACGAATGCCATGTACATGGCCACAGTAGGACATGCTGTGAGTTAGATTCATGTTTGCTCCTGTGGAGTGTACAGAAAACAGCAGTGCCATTTTGCTCAAGTGTTTTAGCAGCCAGGGTTGCAGCCTTGTTCCAATGGGAGACAGATTTATCAAAACAGAAGAGGCTTCCCACCACATGCAGCAGCCATGATTCTTTGCTGCTTTTTAGTAGTTTCTGTGATTAGCTTCTAAATTTTACTGGCAAAATAAGTTCTATTTGAAATCTTTACTTTCTGATGCCTTTGCATGGTTTGGGGGAAGGAGGACGTTTGAGTGTTCTGTAGGATGAGGACATTTGCATTCTGGAGTGGTTTTGTGTGAATATGGTCCGTGGTTGCCAAAGAGGGTAGTGCAGCTCCCCAAGAACCTGCTTAACCTGGTGCTGTGGCACTGTAAAAGCAACTGAGGTTTCTGTTTGCATGTTCCTAAGGAAACAGCAGTTCCTAATCTGTTTTGTAATTAATGTTTTACTTTGCAATGGCTTTTTCCAGACTGGTAAAACCTCTGAGGCAATGGACCTTTTTTCATGCCATTTTTTTGCAGAGTGAATTATTCTGAAAGATAAACCAGAAATTAAAACTAGCCAATGGCAACGTGATGTTCTTCTGAAATAAAGTATATATTCAGTATGTATTTGGAATAGAAAGTTATTTGCATGGGTTTAATATCCTCATGGGTGAGAATCTCATGATATTTTGGGACTCCCATTTTCTTAATTGTCCTTATAGAAGTTCCTCAGGTGGAAGACAGATGAGGTAGTGGCTTAACCTGCATTTTAGCTCCACAAAGTTAGCCATGTAATGAGATTATAGAGCTGTGGACATTTCTAACTACAGCCATAATGCTAGTAGCAATTGGAAGAGCATAGCATGTCTGAAACTGCAACAAAGACATTGAAAGCCAGGAAATAAATCTGGGACACAAGCCCCTGATTTTTTTTTTCTTTCTCTTTGTTTTCGTAATCTAGGCGCTTAGTAGACCCTGAGGTCTGTTGAGATCTGTGATGAGGGAGTTTTTAAAAACATAGATAGTACCTAAGGCAGATGAAAATTTCTTTAATGTACAATCACTAATAAATGCATGCATTTTGTTCACACAAACGTGTTTTGCTACAGAAACTGGTTCAGCACAGGAGTAATCTGACTTCTTTGTGCACAGACATGGCAGAAAGTCTCTTGCACCTGTTACAACTGCTTGGGTATAAACCCCGTTTATGTAGAGAAACAGTGAAAAAGAATGTTATGTAGGTAAATGATTGGTATTTGCTTATTGCTTCTTTGAGACAGTTGAAACATGAAGCAGAACTTCCAAAATCATGTAAGATTTTTGAACTTATGTGCCACCATCATTGCCTGGAGTTAAAGTTCTTCCTTGGGGAGTTATTTGCTTGAATGAAAGTCTTGCCAGTTTCAGGTAGAGTAATGTGAAGTCAGTTGTTTGTGGTAATGGAGGAGGTCAGATTTCTGATTCATTGGTGGTTAGAAGGGAAAAAGCATTAAAAAACAAAAAATATTTTTGAGTGGGAGAAGAACAATGTGTTATCTACAAAGGATCTCAATGGAAAATCCTGCCTTTTTAAACATATTGATGAAGCAAAAAGGACAGTTAAAATCCATACACATGAATGATGGCCCTCAGCCTAAATACAAAGGTACTTTCTTCAGATGTAATATAGTTCTGCTTCTAATTTTCCACAATCAGAAGTTGCTTTTTAAAATTTGAGATACTTAGGACTCATGTTTTTCAGGGCCTCATCTTCAACGTTGACTTTTTTTCTCTAGGATAAAAGCAGCCATAATCCAGCAAAATTCTAGGCTTCCCAAAATTTACAGACACACTGTATTTGTGTGGGTATGAGTTCAATAGTGCCAACATACTGTATTTTCACATTCTTCCATCTTTCCAAGTATTTCCTTATGGCCTTGTCAAATTGCTGGGTGGCTTGATTAAGTGCATCCACCTCCATATGCTGTTTGCTACAGCGATCAGCAGGACAGTATATGGACTGAGCTTAACCATTAGGCTTCTGGCCAAAATAGGTGACTATGAAGAGAATTTCAGTTGTTTATACATTTCCTTTTGGAGAAAACTGACACATATTATTTCACCTGTGTGTTGAGTAGTGGTTTTTGAAAGAAAATTTTTTGTTACCTATTGTATGGAAAATTATGTAGAACTTTGGGGCAGCTGCAGGGTCACAGATCATGAACTGCTCAGAAGCAGCTGTGCAGGGCATGAGGGGTCTCTGCTTTACGCTAAAGAAATAAAGTCATGTTCGGGAGGCTTTGTATGTTCAGGAATGTGTTCAGCTGTAGCAAGAGTAATTCCTCTAGAGGCTGGTACTGTTTTTAGACAGGAAAATCAGTAGTTTCTGTAAGCAGCCAATTGTAATACAAACACTGGTAGTTTTCACTGGACTAACTGATATATTAAGCTTGTTTTGCTGAACCATATGCAACAGATTAGGGTCAGCAACCACTTTTCAAACACGAAGGACAAAAGGCCAACTATATGCAAGCATAGTTCTGGTGTGTAACTGGATTTGATGATAAGGTTCACAATATCTCGCCACTAGGACAGCAACACCATTTAGACACCATGACAAGCAATTTGTAGCAGAAATCACTACCAATGAGCAGGGCAAACTCAGCTTGGTGAATAATGTGTTCAGGGACTACTACCACATTTTCTGCTGTGGTCTGTGAATGAGCAGGCTTGGGATACAGATGTTGCTTGAGGGATTCATGTTCATCTGCTTCTCTCACTTCTGTAGTGCTTCTCTTTTGTGCAGTATCTATGTGGTATTTTTGACTAACATGGCATCCTGTGGTTCTAAGTCAGAGTCGATAGCTTTGCTCCAGATCTACTGTACTACTGCAAATTGATACAATGTACTGCTAGAGTTTCATCACTCAGAAAACCCTACTTTTCAGACTGATGTAAAGGCTCCCCTGAAGGATGGGGAGCTGGAAAGAAAGAAGAGTGCTGACATGCTGATTTTTGAATGCTTGCTGTTAAATAAAGCCAGCTGCATTGCTCCAGCAGCCATGTGGCTAACATAAAGTTTGCCTGGCATCACACGGAAAAAGGGCTTTTCATGATAAATTTGCTCTGCTAACCTCAGCACTTTTTAGTCTCTGAGGTACACTTCCATCTCTGATGAAATTGCAACTCAGTGCCACTGGAGAATGCCTGGAGAAGAGTGACTGAAAGGAATGAATTTATGGTTTCCAAACTGTGTTAAGGAAGGAAAGTATTAGACTATTAAACAGCAGCAGTAAACTTCCTGTGTTCCCAAAATATTTATTAAATAGATCTCTAACAACTTCAACCAGAAAAATGGCAGCATAGCATGAAATTATTTGAGATAAAGAATGCTAGCCTAATGCAGTCCCTTGTGAAATACCACATGACCACATGATAGAGTCAAGGGATGTTGAAATATCAGGAAAACAAATAGGCCCTAGTGCCAAGGGCAGGGTTTCTTACAGCAATGTAGTGTAGCCAATGAACATTATGGACACTAAGATTTGCCCTGAAGTAAGTTACAAATATCTGACCACCCAAACAGCAGCTGTGTACCTGATATTTTCAGAATGTGAATGGTAAAGTAGGAAATATACACTGGGTGGCCAAAATCACTTCACATTAATTAATCTGCTTTGAATAATGGCATTTATCTATTTAGTCCTTAATGATTACTTTTTCACATGACTATCTTTAAATGCTTGTTTGAAGTAACTGTGGGTGTGTATTCAGGTGTGCTGGATTTGACTGGGGTAGAGTTGATTTTCTTTGTGGTGGCTGGTATAGGGCTGTGTTTTGGATTTGTGCTGAACACCAGGTTTTAGTAAAGAGATGTTTTGGTTGTTGCTGAGTAGGGCTTACACAGAGCCAAGGCCTTTTCTGCTGTTCATATGACCATGGTGGTGAGGAGACTGGGAGTGCTTGGGAGGCTGGGAGGAGACACAGCAGGGACAGCTGACCCCAACTGACCAAAGGGATCTTCCAGACCATGTGACATCATGATCAATATATAAAGGAGGGAGAAGAAAGAGGAAGGGGGAACATATTGAGAGTGATGCTGTTTGTCTTCCTAAGTCACCATTAAGTGTGGTGAAACCCAGCTTCCCTGAGGATGGCTAAACACCTGTCTGCTCATGGAAAGTGGTGAAATGAATTCCTTATTTTGCTTTGCTTGTCTGCTCATCTTTTGCTTTCCCTATTAAACTGTCCTTATCTCAGCCCCTGAGTTTTCTGGCTTTTATGCTCCTGATTCTCTCCCTGATCCCACTGGTGATGGAGTAAGGGAGCAGCTGCATGGGGCTTGGCTGCTGGCTGGGGCTAAATCACAGCATCAGATTTCACCATTTTCACACTGTTCTCAACTTTTCACCAGCTACTTAATTTACTACATGAATGTATGTGCCTGTGTTGCTTTAGCATCTTGAAGATACTGGATGATCTGAACAAGTCATGATCCAGATGCGACCAAAAAAATTATGGCTATGTTTAATCAGTGAAGGGCCCAAAAGGCTGAAGGCCCAGCTGGTTTTATGGTTAACAGTGGCTTAGTGTTATCAGTGGGCCTTTGTCATGAGGAGATGACTCCAGGAAGAGCTCTGCTGCCTCCCCAGCCAGGTGTGCCTCTCATACAGGAACCATCCCCATCTGAGAGGAGAGCAGAATTGAAATAAGGGCATAGCTCCATATAGAAGTATTTGCAGAGGGAATTTCCTGGGTGAAGGAGAATACACATTGACCAAATTGAAAGCAATTTTATGACCCCTTTCATGCCACTTAGTTCCTAAATAAATACATTGCAGGGCAATTTTGTCTGGAAAAGAGCAGTAGCCAAAAGATATTAAAGCCAAAAGATAAAGAATAAGCCAAGTTGTTGAGCTCTGCACATTTTACATTGTCTGTATATAAGTGAGTTACATTTGCAAGGGGAATAAATACAGAGCATATCACTGATATGCAAGCCTAATTAATTAAATTCAACCAGATAAACAGGGCAAAGCATGAGAGTCTGTTATATCCACCAAAATTCCTGTGTCTCAAAATCTCACACAAATAAATACTATCTGGCATCATGCCAGCAAATCTGAACTGTTCTGGACTACATAATTTATCAGGGGTAACCAATTACCTTAATCTTCTGTGATTTGGCTTCCTAGTATGAATAAGCAACTTTTATATCTCTGTTTATCCTAAAGTACAACTGAATATCATTGCTTTAAAGTACGAGAGCCTTGAATCTCCTCTCTTTCAGGGACAAACTGCTGGCTCCTGTCAACCATTGTACTCTGGTAACTCCTCTTTTCAAAGACCTCCTTTTTCCAAGAAGTGCTTTATTATTTATATATATGCTTGGAAATAGATATTTTGAACTCAATTATGTAAGTGATCTGTAACTATGAAGTCTCTGGGAATTAGCTGTTTAAAAAAAAAACCAAAAAAACAGTGAGCCAGCTGACGGCTGTTTGCTTTCTAGGATACAGAGAGCTGTTTTAACTCGTATTTTCTCTAGCTTTTAATCAGCAGTATAGCTAAGTGTCAGTTCTGGTGGGAAGGAGTTACTTGATTCAGATGTCTGTGGTTGTTCACTCCATGCTTCTGTTACACTCTGTGTAGAAAAATGTTTCGTGAACTCTCAACTGTGTATCTGTCAGTTTAGAGAACGCTCCTTGTAGCTCCCTAAGAAGCAGTGTTGTGGGATGCCCCCATTGTTTAATCCATGTGAATTTAATGTGTGGTGTTCTTCAGCTGCACCGTGGCTTTGCACAGTGAACAGCAAACGCAGAGTGTCCAACAGCGTGAGGGTGAAAGGTGACAAACACGGTCCCTGGCCAGTGAGGAGGCTGAGGAGCTGTTCCCCAGCTGGGAGGGCTTGTGCAAACAGAACTCGTGGCTTCTGCAGCATGTGAGCAGCGTTAGCCTTGTTACTGATCGCAGGTGCGCGGGTGGAGGGGGAAGCTGAAGGAATACATGCCTGTAATTTGCCTCTTGCTTTTAGCCTGTAGCATTCCTGCAGAAAATAGTTGCCAAGAATAAGGTTTTTGTGCTGAAGATGTAAAAGTGGTCTTGGCTCTGCCCTTGAGCTGGGTTTGGTTTGGGCATGGGGTTCTGTGTAACCCAGGCAATATGTTAAGCCTGTGTTTTATGAGACTTGAGGGAGTTAACCTCAAAGAAAGCCTATGACTTCATCCTTACTGTTTCTAATATAAAATTACTTTTTTATTTTATTTCTCTTGTCACTTATAAATGTACCTCCAGTCTCTTATTCTTTCTCTTCCCTATCTAATTGTATTTTTAAAAAGGTGCCATTTTCTGCAGATTTTGAGAGGCATCAGCAGCTCCCTTTCTTTTGGCATCCAAAATAAGATGAACACTCACTGATAGCGGTATAGCAGTGGGAGGTTAACAATCACCCGCTTTAATCAAAAAACTTTACATTTCAAATGTAATCTAGATCTAGGCTGGGGAGAGCTTTCAAAAAGCTGTGATACTGAACTAAATGACTGCAGCTTAGTTGTTATAATTGGCTGTTTTGGGTTATATCATAATTCATTTCTTTTCTATGGATGCTTTTGATCAAATGGGAAGAAAATATGTTTAAAACAAGTTCTGTAATTAAGATTAAATACCATACTTTTATTACATCTTTAGCTTCTAATAAGCTATTACATTTTTGGAGTCACTTTCTGTCTCACTATAGTGCCTCCATTCTTGACCACATCTATTCAGAAAATATAATGGTAACATTTTTTAGAATAGAACCCGTTTTATTTCTGTTGCTTCAGAATTTGCAAAATATCATATTTTTATTGCCTTTTTAACACTGGATTTATAATGGTCCTATGAGCTGTAAATGAGGACAAATGGAAGACTAAAAAACCCTAATGGAAAAAAAATTTTTGAAGTTCTTGCATGGCTTACACTTCACTATCTTCTGTGACTTGAGAACCAATGCCTCTGACCACTGAAGCAGGCATGAATTTTGCTACTGACTTTGGAAGGGGTAGGTAAAGTCCTCATAGCTCTGCTCACACCCTAGTACTTTCAAATTGTATTACTCAGTTCCTCACAAAAGGGTCTTGGTTTCTTCCACAGCTTGACTTTACAGCAGGTGATTTGGTCACTGTCTACAAATAAAAAATGCATTTCACTTTGAAAATTAGGACTTAGTCTCAGGAGATAAGTACTGGCTTCATGCCACTAAGAATGGTCTTAGAAGGACTTAGCAAATTCATCCATGCAACTCTAGTTTAATTGGTCCTGCACTGCTGGGAGTAGTATTTTACTGAAAAATATTCAAGTGCCACAATTTAATCTTTATGACTTCTCTTGCTAGAATGATGTGTGCAAATCATATTCTCTGCCTGAAAAAGCAGAGGTCACTCCACAAGCCTTCCTTGTCCTTCCCTTCTCCTCAAAATGCTTTTAGACCAACCAAAAAAAAAAAAAAAAATTGCTCCATAATGGGAGCAGGAGCAGGTTCCATGTTACACTCTTTTCTGTTAATCTCATCCTGTTCTTACTTGTTCTGAGGCTATTAAGGAGTCAGTGAGCCTTCTTTGGGATGAAGAAGAGAGTAACAGACCGTGCTATTGCTATGAGGACTCTGCTCCATCCATGCTGTTGACAAGGGCAGCTACTAAAGGAATGTATCTCCCATCCATATTGTGGCACTGGGATAATTACATCAGTATCATGGTCATGGTGCTTTAGTGTTGATAGCCTTCAGTGGTTGTTTTTGGGCGAGAGAGATATTGTTCAAAACAAAGATTAATTAAATTACGTTAATTTTGGTTTGGATTACATGCGTAAGGCAAAAGAGCTCCTGTACTCTGCATAATTTTGCCATTGATGAACCACCCTTGTGATTACTCTGATGGCACTTACTTTGTGTGGTTTAATTATATTTTCTTCCACGTTTGACTTGTCTACTTACACTACTGTTAGGTTGAGGGTTCTTTCAGTTAATGTAAAGTATTCCCTTTTTTCTCCCTTTATTTCTACAGCAGCCTTTAAGAAGGATACCAGATACCTTGCTTTTCTAATTAATTCCCTTTCAGAAATCCATGCTGACTACTCCAAATCACTTTCTTGGTCTTACATGTTTAAAAGTAGTTTCCAGGATTATTCACTCCATCAGGGATTGAGTTCTGGTTGACCACCTATAGTTCCCCAGATCCTTCTCCTTGCCCTTCTTCAAGATAGGAATGACATTTGATTTCTTCCTGTCCTAGGGAGCTTCCTCTGATCACCATGACCTTTCAAAGATAATAGAAAGTACCATTGTAGTGACACCAGCCAGCACCTTTAGCACTTGGGGATGCATCTCATCCTAAATACCTCCTCACCTTTTCTCATTTTATCTACAACTTGCAAGTAACACTAATTAATTAAATATATAACTATATCCAAATGGCAACTATTTCACAACCATCTTTTTCCCTTTAAAGGCGTAGTTACCTTGCTCTGCTCATCTACAGAGCTCTTGCCCAATGGTACTTTATCAGGTGCAGAGTTTAAAATCTTTGACAAACGTAAGAGAAAAAGTCAACTATTTCTCTTACAGCAAGGAGGGAGGGAAGTTTGCATTTCTAATTTTATGGTGATAATTATCCTACTGTCATTATTCTGTCCCATGCTTCAGCACAGATTTATAAAGCCGGTATCATATGCCTCCTAGGCTGGCTCTCTGAGAAGCAGATAAAATTCTGTCTTTTTACAAGCCTGCAGGGAAGAGCTAATTCAACCAGGTTAGTCATGATTTATGAGCATTTATCCTAATCAGTTTTTTTGACAAGCCTCCCACTGGGATACCACTAGGTTTGAAGCAGACACAAAAATCTAGTTTCATTTCTCATTCTGAGATGTGCAGAACTTTTCAATTCAGAGACTTCCATTTGAACACTTGGTAAAACTGACTTGAACTGTAACTGCTTTGGAAAGTTTCTATCTATTTCTAACCTCTTTCCAACAGCTTCCCAGGGCCACCGAATGTGGTGTACAGCTCATCTGTGCTTAGTGTTAGGGGTGCTGCTGAGTATTCAGGTGGTGCTTCACATCTTCAATGAATACCAATCTTAATTTTTATTATCATTCCAAAATCACCCTTTTGGGGTAATGAGCTCTTTGAAATGTAAGGAAATTTAATCAGAAAATTAAATATTCTCTCAAACAAGAGATTAAAAAAACAGAATTTGGGGCTCCCCAATCTTTTTCTTTTCCCTGTTTTCCTTTAAGCAATGGATTTTTTAAAATAATGTAAAAAAACCAAAAAATCCACCATTGCACACTGAACAGTTGCTGACTTTTGGAGACACTTGGCAACTGTTTCACAGATGAAGTATGTGAAGGGCTTCTTTGATGTTCTAAATAATGATTTTCCACCTGGAGCTAGTGATGGTTTTATTGCCTCATGTCCACGAGGGATGTTATCTTCTGTGACATTTTTTCTGGTTACCCCCTCCAAGAGTGACATTTAGAAGGAGGTAAATGTTCATGAGATGGAAGATGCAATTCTGATGTGCTTAAGTGCCTACATATCTCCTGAGAGCACTGGACTTTGCTTTTTGGGGAGGCCGATGAGGTACTGAGCAAATTTAATTACCAGCCTTACCACTGCCTCTTAATGCTTCAATAATCATTTCCTCTCATATACTTTTTCTTTAGAATTTATCTTTTAATGCTCACTGCAGCAAGAAGCACTTTTAAATAAACTGAAGGTGATTACAAAATCCCCGTGTAAATTGGAAGGGCATGAAGAAGCATTTTTCACTTTGAATTATCAGACCTAGTGAAGTTAAGGATTTTGGCAATATGGTTTATATTACCATTCCAACCACAGTTCTCCTCAGATGTATACGGAATCTAACCTGGGGAAGACAAGCTCAATTTGAAAGATAATTAATTTGTAATTTTACTTCAGCTCTAAATCTCTCATGTGCAAACCATGACACTTAGGGGAACATGAAACAATGGTTCATGTCAGATGCAAAGAGCATGGTTAACATTCTGGAGAATGGTGGAGATTCTTTGGTGCCAGAGTTACACGAGCCTTACAAATGAGGCACAGTTCCAGCTGGCTTTGCTGCACCTTGTGTCTTGTGGTGGACAGGCTGGATCTTCCTCTCCAAGGAAGCCTGAGGTTTTTAGCTCTTCACATCTCTTTCAGGCTGATGATGTCTGGAGTTTCAATACCAAGCACAGTAGCTGGAATTCAGCTTTCTGGAACAACGTTAACCAATGTTTCTAAGCAGCAGAAGTGATCATCCCTTTAAACTTATCCTTTGACGGTATTTTTATTTTCAAAAAAAAGCATAGCTGTTTTTTGGTGGAAGAGTATACACTTTAAAAAATGTTTCAGAGAAACTCATGATTCCCACTGACCAGGCAAGACTGGAATATTTGAACTGATATCTACTTTTTGAGTAAAATATGTATTTCTTTGGTTTCCTGGGTACAGTGATGAAAGCATTCCACGTTTTTTGTAGCTTATGCAGGCAGAGTTTTCCTTCTGAAAACTGCATTTAAAAAAAAAAAAGGGAGAGAGAATTAGTCCATCATCTAAGTCCACTTTCAGAGTGTGGGCTTATTTCAATGCTGCTTTTGTATATGCACTTTTCATTTACACTTAAGAATTAGCTTGTGCCCACCCCTACTTATTGTCATGCAAATAATTGGTGACTTGTCAAAAATGGAAGTATTTTACCTTGTAAGCCCTATAAACAAATACTTTTTACTGAAAGCAGCTCATCTTTGTCCCTGATGGAAAACCTTTTCCTCCACTGTTCTCTGTAGATAGGAGCATTCCTTTTAACAAGTAACAAAGCATCATGCTACAGTCCAAAGGCTGCCTTGGGGTGTCGCAGTGACCGCTCTCTTCAGCCCGGCCAGCACCTGCGGTGTGCGGCAGGAGTGGGGAGCAGCCGAAGGCTCGAGGCTTTAAAGCTGCTCCTCCGGAGTTCACCTCTGCCCAGGGGAGCTGAAGCTCCAGGTGCTGTGGTTGTCAGCAGCCCCAAAGAGGGAGAGGATAGAAAGTTGCGGGGAGGCTTGCCTTTGGATACCGTTTCAGGTCGACTGCCCAAAGGAAGTCCAAGGACCACAAGTCCACATCAAATCTGTGCAACAACTTATAAAGGGAGGCGATACAAGGGGGATGGCTTTACAGGGGACCAATAGGGTCTTTGGGGAGGGATATGGACAGGGATAGACATTCATGTGGACCAGTAGTCTCAAGGGGTGGAGGGAAAGGGGTCACATGCCCCAATGGGGCATCGAGGTTTAGGGGATTTCCAAGAAGGGGCAGGGTCTGGGGGGATTGATGGGGAACATATAAGGGTAATTAGGGAGGGCTTTGGTGACAGGCACAGAACAGTCCAGAACTCCGGGAGGGGTTTTGGTGGTTGATAGGGAAGGTGCCAGAACAAGGGGAGGGGATAACCATTTTTGGGAGCACCGGGGGAGTGGCTTGGATCTGGGGCTGACCAACTGGGAATAGAAGTGGGAAAGGTAGGGATGAACCATTAGGGTACAAGGAACATACAAAAATAAAATAAAAACATCACATCACCACATTGTGGCAATCTAAATATTCATTTATAGTAAGAAAGAAAGCAGAGCAGACATTGGCAGGTATTCAGAATATATCTAATGCTCCAAAGCATAAATTTGCAACTGAAGAAAAATTAGTGTCCTATATTATAAAAACATTGATGTGAATTTTTAATATCCTAAAGTTCAGGGATGTTCAATTCCAGAACTGTGGCTCAGCCCATCAAAAAGAAATGAATCATCTAGAAATTGTGGTGACAGATTCATGCTCAGAATATTTATACCACGGTTGTGATTGATACATGAATGTAGACAGATGAGTTTGTAGATTTGCCAATGCTATTTCTCCATCATCGATTTGGTGTTTGTGTTCATTCTCACAGAGCATGAGGTGTATTCCTGAGCACGCAGTGGCCTCCTGTTAGCAGATTTGTCTGAGAAATTGGCTACAGAATATTAGGTCTCTTTTCAACACCTTTTATTATTGGGGTAGTTCTTTAAAAATGTTATGTGGGAAGCCTGCCCCGAGCTAACAGCAAACAAATGACTTGCAGGGCACATAACTGGTGTGTGTTAAAAGAAACCCCAACAAATTTTGCATGTGTTTAGTGAAGTAGCCAGCTCACGTCACTTCAGGCAGCAGAGCAGTCCCACCTGGCATGCTGCCAGAGCTCCAAACTCTGTCAGTCGAAAGCCACCATGAGTGTACACACTGATAGACATGGAATTATGTGCTTTGGATGAAGTCCTGCTTCTGCTGAAGTCAGTGGCAAAATTCCCATCGATTTCTCTGGAAAGCAGTAACCTTGTTTCATACACCCAGCCTGTTTAATGTGTGAATCTCCTGAATTACATTATGCTAATGTTTTACACACGCACAAAAAATGACGCCCTGTATTTGTAGTCTCTCAATAAGCACCAGGTCAGGTCAGCTTGTACACTACAAGTCCTGCAAATTCATCAGGGAATTTGCCAGATCAACAGACTTGTACCAGCTTGGGCAGTAACACCTATGAAGAATTTGGGGTCTGTCTGTGTCTGTATCCTATTTCCCTTGATGTTCAAACTAGAACAGGCTCAAAGATTGTTCACCTCCACTACCAAAACCACTTAGAGAAATTCACTTCACCCACTTAAAAAGAGATTCAAAGCTTGTCCAAGTTGAAAAGGAATTGAATTTTAGCTGCATGCTTCCATGCTGATATTGGAGAGTAAATGTCTCAACAAGGGGCTGAAGGTCAGTGAGTTTGCCAACACTTCCACTTTCCAGGGGCCATTGTTACCCATGTTGATTTATATCAAGCCTTGATCTGAATTACTCCTCCATTCTTTAGAAAAAGGCTCCTGTCCTGGGAGTAGACTCACCTGTTCAGACAATAGTCCCAATGTAATTTTGTGGTCTTCTCTGGATTTATATCCTGGGTGAGCCCACAGGAATTAATTCCTTAGTATGACAGGCACAACAGGCAATAAAAGGTGTATACAGGGAGACACACAAAAAAGTCTACAGCTTTATGAGACAACTTCAAGAGTAATATTTATCTAACCCAGAGAAATTAATTGAAGGCTATCAGGAGCACAGAAGGACGTTTGCAGTGGCAGCAAAACAGAAAGACAAACAATCCAACTAAGGCTTTTGATCTATGAAAAGAAGAAAAGTCTCATGAAGAGCAGGTGAACAAAACATATTTTGTGCTTCCTTTCCTTTCAGCACTGAAAGGAAGATTTATGGATGCCTGACAGGTATTTTCTTCAGAATGAAATGCATCACAAAATGCTTTTAATACTGGTTTAATTAAAACAGTACTGGTCTTCTTTATTTTATGATTTGGACTGTGTTTGTCTTTTATTCAAGTTTCTAGCATACCTTTTTTGGTTTAGTGGTGGTGGATTTGGTGGTTTGGTTCCCCCGCCCGAGAGAAGTTATATCTATATGAATTGAGATGTACACTAATTGTAACAATCGAAAATCAGTAGTTAAACCAAAATGGGATATCACTGTATAATGGTATTCAGTAAATACACTGAACAGGGAAGCTGTCATCTTTTTGGATGCTGTTTATGTCTGGTAACTATAATGTGCATTTCTTATGAAATGCTATGGTTGTTAGGGATAAACTAAGAAGTATAAGTGTCGTAGCTCTGAAGTTCTGGTCTGATATCAGTGGTGATCTGTGAACAGCATTTCATTCAAAATAAACATTGGCTGAAAATAAAATACAGTCTATAGTGTAAAAATATTAATGCTTAAGCTGGTAGAAAGTCTGGAATTATTGCCACCTCAGTTCATTATATTTTTAGATACAGTGTTGATCATGTTTACTGCAAAGAGATTAGTTTGTTATTATCCTTCTTTAACAGTCCTGGCCTATGTCAGATTTAAAAAAAAGCCAGCAAACCAACAAAAAGACCCAACCAAAAAAGCCTCAGAACAAATCTTTTTAAAACTGAGCTTCTCCAAAATGGGAGCTGCTATAAAAAATGAAATATACCAAAGTGTCTCATATGTTGTAGTTTGAATTATTGTGGACTTATTGAAGGGAAACATAATTAAAATAGAAACTTCCTGAACACAACACCTCATTTCTTCTATTAGCAATGATTATTCATCTTCATCTAGATCATATTCACTTCATTTATAAGTAATCAAGGTTATGATGTGCTGAAAAGAACAACAAAAATGTCGAGTTTGGCATCCCAATTCATTTAATTCATTCACATGAGGAACTACAAAGACCTCTTTTCAGCTGCAGAAGACAATTAATGTAAAGCTAAAACCAGAAATAACAATCCTGCAGTATTGCTAGATAAGTGAGGCTAGATTGAGCAATGGTCTCTTTTTCCTCAGTTTGTCACAAACTCTTAGTATTGTTTAAACAGAGGGGATATTGAGCATTGTTTTCTCACTTCTTCAGAAATGTACATGGAAATGTATCCTGGACAAGGGCTAGGGCAGGGCACTCCAAAGTGCACTCCCAGCTATTGGGGTGTGGAAGAGAATATTTTATGTACCATTAGTATAATATTTTTTAAAATAGTGTCTATTTCACTTTTACCCCATTAACTTTTCATTTTCATTTTTTATGTATGTTTTTATAATGTAAATAATATGCTAGTAAAGTAGCACATTTATATTATTTATAAATACAAATATATGGGATGCATATTCAAAAAAGTTTACTGATAGCAGTGTGAGATCAAAAATGATTGAGCTGGAGAGCAATTATCCACATGACAGGTCCACACTAGATATAATTTGTGGTCATACAATTGTCTGGTGGTATTGATCATGCATGGCTGCGTGAGGAACAGGTGCAAATGGAATTAAATCAGACTCAGTGCTTGAAGAGTTTACAGAAAGGCTATTTTCCTTTTTAGAAGGTAAGGCTAAAGATGCTAGAAAGGTGATAGAAAGGTTAGAATTCACGAAAGTGATTTTCAGCTCAGAAAAATGAAGGAAAACAGCTTTAGAAAAAATAATCCAAATAATTAACAGTGACACAAGAAATCTGTAAACCAGTTGTGCAGATGGGGAGTTATTAGATAAAGGAGGAGGAATTGAAATTTGAAACAAAGCAGCACCAATGGCCAGAAAGAATTTGAGTAGTACTGTGGATACATGCATTATGGAATAGGAATTAATCATTTATGTTGACTTGGCTCCGGTATGGCTCTGTCTGGAAAACTGCATTTTTCCCAGGGTATTTCTGTATCAGAAAGCTATGAACACCAAAATGGAAGGAGTTTAGGACCAGTAAACTACTATGGGAAAGATCACAGTTACGAGATTATGTATAGAAATTAAAAGATTTATTAAAATGCACCTGTCTTGCAAAAGAAAGGAGGAGAAAAGACAAAGGAGAAGAGGGTGAGGTGATATGGCTTAAAACATTGAGTGTCTCAGTGAAGAACAGAAGAAATGAGAGAAGTGTTAAGCAAAGAAAAATAATGACTGCTTTTATATAAAATTATTAATGTCAACATGATGAAGATCAATTACTTAAATTTTTGTAGCATTGATACTATGTGTTTTCCAAGAACATGAAAAGATGTTTCAGAGTTCAGAGCTTAATGTTTCAAAGACGGGCAATAGCTGAAAATAACACAGGTTTCTGAGATCAGTAGGGAGTCTGAATAGACCACAGAGGTTTAAATTAGTTATGCTATCTGGCCTCCTCCCAAGACACTTCAAAGTGGTTAAGTTCTTGGATTTCTAATACTCATGTGCTTCTCCTATCCCTTTGTGGAAAAGTACATAAAAGAAAAAAAGTGAAGGGAGACTTGTCTTGGCAGTAGATTATTTTTTATTCTTGTTTATGGTGTTCTGAGAGGAAACATATGAGACATATACACTGAAGTTATTTAGATGATGGCACCATGTCTTCCAAGGATGACAGAAGCACTCAGTCCATTCTTATGAGTGTGCAGGCACACTGGGACAGTGGGTTATGGCAATCTGTGGGTACTGAGACCACCTGGAATTGTTTCTGTATAGTGAGGACAGAGGTTGCTATCTAGGGGCTTGCTATGAATAAGGCGAAGCACCTGTGTAATTGTTTGGTAGGATCAGCACAATTATTTTTTCATAGGGAATTATTTTCCAGATCAGATTCAAGGTTGTTTTTCATTAAAGTCAATGATTTGTCTTTCCTTGCTCTTAAGAAATTCACTGCTGTTTTAAAAAGAGCACTTGGGTCCTGATGTATTTTCCAGCATGAAGTACAATTGATTTAAAATATAAAATGAACAAGCCTAAGTGAAGCATCTTTATGAAATGATGTAACCCTTTTCTAGTGCATTTAAGTCATGCTGTTTCTGACTACAGCACGACTCTCTGCAGAGCTGCCCAAGAACAGCTGTAATATGGTTTGAAGGTCCTGTGGCTTTTGTATGTACTAGACAAATGTAGACATTAATCAAACCTAATTTGCTTCTGCCAGCAACTTCTTTTTATGCCTCTAAATAAAAACTGCCACAAACACACCACAAAACAAATCAGCTTACCTTCTGCAGTTCTTGTGTCAACCCACTAAAATCATTCACCAAAGTATGGCTCAGAAAACTTACTCTAATGCTGATCCCAGGATGCTGGTTGTCTTCTATCATTATGTTGCACATGTTGGCTGTGTCTTAATTGGCTTAAAAGACTTTTTACAACATAAAATGACAAGACTCACATGGACACAGTTCTGAACTGAGAATGCAGATAGCTAACCACAGGAAATTTAAACATTTAAAAAACTTTCTGCTGTAGGCATGACCAGACACTGGGACAGGTTGCCCAGGGAGGTTGCAGAGTCTCCCTCCTCAGAGTTATTCAGAACCTCAGTGGACTCAGTCTGGAGCAACCTGCAGTCTTTGAGTAAAGGAGATTGGCCTGGATGATTTCCATAGTTCCCTGCCAGCCCTTCTGTGATTCTGTGAAGAAGCCAAGTATTTCCAGCAAGCAAATGTTCTGATCTACCCATTGTGGTATTTCTAGTTTCTATATGATCTCTAGTATAGGGTCTTGTAACTGTAGCTCACTTAAATTGTGTGCTTAGTGGTATCTAAAAACCTGGCTTTGTGTTGAAAATGGTGAATTTCTGCGTTCACTTTAGATTAGCAGTAGCAGCTTAAGCAATGGTGAGAAGACGATCGTGTTATATCTACACAGTCTTCTTATTATTGACTGGGTAGCAGATAAACATTAGTAAAGAACATCCTTAAGGGATATTGTGGGTGAAAGAGCAGTGCAAAGACAAAGTGATATAATAAAGTGCTGACCTTTATTTCAGTGTGTTAGAGACTTTTTTGTCTCTTTCAGGATCTCAGAAAGAGTAAGAACATGAGCGCTGACAGCTGTATTTAAATAAATTAAGTAATCATGTATTTTATGTAATGCAATTAAAACCAGCTTCAGTATCTTTTTTTTTTTCTTGCAGTGGACTGAAAAAGATGCATAATGGCAATACTAGGAAAGCTGTCATTTGCCTAGGAGCACATGCTTAAACTGAATTCCCACTGCAAGTCTTCATGCAGGATCCAAATTCTTTTTGTCCTAGGACTCTTCAGCCAATTTTCCATGCCCACAAGCCATTCCAAAAGAAGTCCTTTTGGTATGACCCATATGCCCTCAGTCTGGATGTGTAAAGGAGGTTTCCAGAATTTCAACCTGAGGTGCCAAAGTCCACATTGTCACAATTAAACTGGCTGGAATTATGTTTTCTTAGAAGAGAAGAAAAGGCCTTGTGCATTTCAAAGTTATATAAGTTCATGAGATCCTTAGATTCCTTGCAGATTTTAAATGTGTCCTCCATTATGGTCCCAAAAGAACCAAGATGATGAAATGATGAAAAGGTGAATGGGACACCTCAGACTAAGCCCACAAGGGAAATACTCTACCTGACTGAGAAACCTTTTTCTTTCACTGTAACCTCAGGCCAGAATGATCAGTACATATCTTGATACCTGAGATGGATAATGCTCTCCTATTTCAAATCTCCTTATAAGCAGTGCATCCTTCTTTTATTTTCCATTTGTATCCCCATACTCTTGCCTGTTTGTGACTAACCTTCCCACTCTGCAGATCCAGGAGGTATCAGATTCATCCTTTTCCTGATTTAAGGGACAATATTTTGAGAGAATATTAGCTTCAAAGGGTAATAATGTCACAGTGTGAATCTTGCACTTTGATTTAAAAAAAATGAAAGCTAGATAGAGTAGAAAACCATAAATCATTGTTTACTAAGGGTCAAGTTGGCAGAATTGAGTTGTTGTACATATGGCTGGAAGCAGCTGGTGTGCAAGTCAGGAAGGAGGCATTGGCTGGCCAACTGTTATTTGAACTAGGTATTACACATCCTGGTTTTTTCCGGCATAGATGTCATGGAGACACACAAAAAAAAAGATGGATACCCTGTAGCAAGTGAGGTACAGGGGAAAATGTATACACCCAGAAGCTTTATTTGTCCCACTGCATACAGAATGAATTGCCTAATGTATCTTTTTTCCATTCTGAGAAGTAAGGAACAATACTCCCATGTTGCAGACTAGAAGTTTAGGCACAGCTGCAGAAAGTCACCTCATCAGACTCCACTGGTTATGTGCTACAAAGCAGGAGAGTGGACCCCAATTCTTCAGAGTCCCAGATTACTGTTGGAACCACTGAATGAGCCACAGCCTAGTGTCTCAGTTGCATGGTAATTCTGTCCAGTTCTACTCAAGTCCCATTTCTGGGGTGGTTTTGCCACATAAGTATACGGCTTTTTCAGTGGTATTGTTCAGATCTGAGCTGATAGAGACCTCAAGAACATTGTGGAAAAGTATCTTTCTGAAAAACAGTTGTATTTATAAATGGCGACTATTAATTCTTTCTAAAGGATGAGTTTGTCCACTTAACCTCTTGCTAGGGCACGATGAATATTCCAGTGTCTGCTGTAGACATGTGAGTTAGTTAATGGGAAAGGTCAGTCAGCAATTATTACCATCAAAAAGTCATTTAGATCTGCTGATCCCCTGGATGGTGCTTTGGTTCTCATGGCACACTGGGTTTTATACTCCTTTTCGGTGTTTGGAACCAGCAGTGTTTCATTGCTTCTTTTGAAAACTAGTAACAGCACTCAAAGGATGAGTTACGTGTCATGGTGCACGTAGACCATTGCTGCTACATCTGAACTGCTCTTGAACCTCACTCTGTACTCCTCGTACTCTTTTAACTCGTACCAAATCTCTGGAAAAGTAGAAGGGCTGTGACATGGCAGGGTTTTGGTGTGGCTGCCACACAACTTTCTTGGCTTCTTGCCCAGCTTCCAAACTAATCTTCAGGAACCCTACATGTCATTCCTGGTGGTCAATTAACAAGACAGACAGCCAAGGTTCAGATATTGCAAGGGAATCTGGTCTGCATTGTGCTGTCAGCAGACAGTAGGAGTACAGGCTATAGAAAGGTGTAACCACAGTATTTCCTGTTAGGTTGGGTTTGTGGGGTTTTTTTCCCTGCTGTATTTTTTTAAAAGCCATTGCTAAGACTGACAGAGAGATATAATGACAGGGAAATGGGACATATTTGTGAACTCTTCTGGGTTAATCAAGTGTGCAAGTTAGAATGAGGGCAGTATGGACTCTGTTCCATATTCATACATATTCAGGTGATCTCTATAGCTTGAAGAAATATTTGAAAATGTGTTTTTAATCATGAAAATATGGTTCTGTAGTGACCATATTAATCCACAGTTTCTGTGAACCTAACAAGTTATTCTTTCTATCTGGTTACCAGAAATTTCCTTGTGTATTCCTAAGAGAAAGGCATAGTTAATACAGGATATCTGCTTGCTGCTGAGCTGACCTTACTCGGCATTAAAAATCAATAAATCACAGACAGACATTTCTGTGTCACCTTTCTCAGGATATGAATTCTCTTACTTGCGTGAGCATTTCTATTTTAGACCAGTGTAACCTACATAGGCATGTAAATACTGCAGTCAACACCACAGTGCCTCTTCCTGAACAACACGTGGCCCAGGCACTAATACCTGCTATTTCTGGTGTGTTCACTTGTCTTTTCTGCACTCAAGGAGATGAGATCTGCTTGGTTTTAGCATATTCTGTTAGAAAAGTAAGGTTAAAATTTCACACTGTGTGAAATATTTAAACTTGTGTCTGATGCTGTATATTAATAATAGCATATTGATATATTAGCTGGATGACTTCTTAGAATATATGTCTGTGTCTTTTTTTACTTCTTGACAGAATGTCATACATGATTATTAACGAAAACAGTAATAAAAATCTTCATTCAATTTCCAGTAGAGAGGAAACTACCTTTTGTTGCCATTTTCATATGCCATGTGAAAGATAAATAAAAAGATCTAGAGTCCAAACCTAAATTAGTCTGTTAGAGGGAAACCCAGTAATCTGACTACCTTACATGCATTTTTAAGTGTGTATTTCTTTATTTATTTTTCTCTTTTTTTTTCTCTCTGAATGTCCAAATCAGTGTTTGGATTCTTTGGAAGCACCTGCAAATTGTACAAAATCAAACTCAAATTATAGCTGTCATATTCTCATTAGTCTGTGTCCCAAAACAATTCAATGTACTAATAGAAATGTAGACAGCTGAAATTGATAAAGGTTTAATCTGGGTGATTTTTGAATTGCTTTCCTGGCAAACAAGACTGAAATAAGCCAAGACTCATTTCTTCCATATGAATGAGTATGATATTCCCTGCAGGATGGTTTTGATTTTTGAGCAGTTCTATTCTTAATTTATATGTCATTCTCCAGAAACAAAGGCTGGGCCAAAATTGACAATTGCCTTGTTTTAAACTGTTGTGTTTCTAACAAGCAGCCAGCCTTGCTCAGCTGACATCATCAGCGATCTTGCCAGAATCTCAAGGCTTAATAGTCAGAGGAGTCACTTAAGATTCCTGGTCTAGGGGAAGATGTCCCTGCCCATGGCAGGGTGTTGGAACCAGATGATCTTTAAGGTCCCTCCCAACCCAAACCATCCTTTGATTCCTGCATGTACTCTAAAGTAGTATTTGCTGAGTACTGCCTAAATATGTATCTTCATCTGCTTAGGCTTGCTTCTATTTTTAATTACTAAGGAAGCGAATATCTGCTTTTCAGAAATATCTGACCTTAAGCTAAGTTGATGTGGTTGATGTGTGACTGAGATGCACAGATGGGTATCTGTCATAGAATTACAGCTTTCAAATGCAAGGACAAGATCTGCTTTCAGAATCAATTGATCACTGAGGTCTGTACTCCTTTGGGGTTTCTCTGGAGGATTATATCTGTATCACAAAAATGCAGAATGCCTTTGGTGCAAATGACGCCCAATTCAGGACTGCTGAAATATATGGGCAGAAAGTTTCATGGCTTATTCCACACAACCATTGGATTCCTCTCAGTGAATTAAAAAACCAGAGTTGCTAGTTTGAGAAGAGTCTTAAAAAAAAAAAGTAAATTTAAAAATTCTCATCCTATTTGTTTTTCCTAAAAGGCATTTTCGTTGACTCTGAACCTCCTGTAACTCCTCTAAATCTAACCTGCCCTTCTTGCTGGCAAAAGGGTTCAATTTGAAAATCTCTGCTTTTATCAGTCCAGTGGTGGAAGATTGAATTAACAACACAAGCCTAACAGCAGTTTTTGGAGTGCGAAAACTAAGCCAAATACCAGTTTTATCAATTTGCTTTGGAAAATGGAAACGCTAATTATTTATGGAGTTGTGCGGTATTTCATGACATTCAATTTCGTTTCTGACAGATCACGTAATTGTATTATGGGGGATGGAATTTGCAAATGCAGGGTACTGATCTAAGCCCCTTCACACCAAAAAGCTTGGATGGTTGATATGAATGAACTTCATTTTTTTTTTCCTTTCTGATCCCTTTTCTCATAAGTTTTAATGAATTATAGATATGTTCATGCATGTGCACAAGTGTAAAAGAGTGCATATTTTCTTCAGGCTTTTTCATTATGACTTTCATTGAAATGACCTCTATGATATAGAGTCTTGAAGGGAGTAAAACAGAAAGAACTTTCTGTAGATATATTGGAGCTATGCAGTCTTTAATGTCTTTACAGCTTCAGTGGTGTCTCTTTTTTTGTTTTTGAAGGTAAAAAACTTGAAACAACATGGAAAAAAACTTGTTATGAAAGTTATTGTTTTTAATTTGTATACTTTTTTTTTTTTTCATCTCAGATATTCTGACCACCACTAAACCATGTCCCTAAGCACCACATGTACAAACCTTTTAAATAGCTCCCAACCACTTCCTTGGACAGCCTGTTTCAATGCTTGATAACCCATTTGGTGAAGAGATTTTTCCTAATATCCCACCTAACCTTCCTCTAATGCAATTTGAGGTCATTTCCTCTCATCCCAACACTTGTAGCAGGCACTAGCCATTTCCCCTTGGATTAGAGGGGCTTCAGATTGCACCTCATCTCTGTCTTCCAGTTCAGGCAGCTGAGTACCTGGACAACAACAGGTTTTACTCTTAAGGACTGAGGAAAAGAAGACATTAAGTACCCCAGCCTTACTCCCATCCTTTGTCACTGTGTTTCCCCTTGCATCCAGTATAGGATGAAGATTCTCCTTAGCCCCCCCCCCCCCTTTATATTTATAGAGGCATTTTTAATTGTCTTTTATGGCAGTAGCTGGATTGAGTTCTAGTTGGCTTAGAGATTTGCAGTATAACCTTATAGGAAAAATTCTATATAACTAAATTTTTCCTAGATAAAATTATAGGTGGCATGTTTTAAATGACTCTCTCCTTTCTTCCATTTGTATTAAGTGTGACCTACCTTAACTTATGCAGTATCTTGTCCCAAGGTAAAAGCAAACAAATAAAAAGAGCAAGAATGTTATCTTTCTAAAGGTCATGTCTCTTATGATTAATGTGTTGTTTTGAACACAAATATCACTTAGCAATTATAATGTGAATGCAACTACCAAATTTTTAAGTGACAAATGGCATGCTTATATATTTATTTAGAGTTATACTAGCCAAAGCCATTTGGAGAATGAATGTTTCCCATAGGTATCCACATTTTATTCACAAATCAAACCAAAAAATTGTAAAGGCCATGAGTTCTTTTGTATTTTCACACTCCAACCTGTGATTTCAACCTGACATTTCCCATCTGCCTTAGATGAGTGGCTTCTCTGCTAGCTTCTATTCCACTGTTAAAAACATGGTTAATAATGTGGAAGGTGAAGGGGGAATGCTCACAGAATAAGGATGAAGGCAGAAGGAGCTTTGTGTCTCTGGCGATTGTAATTACTTTCTTTTTTCTTTTTTTTCTTCCACTTGTACAGCCTGAAAGTGCTGCATGGACTGTCCTGAAATGCCAACTGCCTGTCAGTGTCATCCGTCAAGGGTCGAGCAAGGACTCGCTGTGACAGACATCTCTGCCCCAAAGGTAATTACCCCAATCTTCGTAACACTGAATTAAGCATTGCTTATAAAGCAAGACGCTTAAGGCCAATGTGGAATGTGAGGTTTTGCTTCATATTTATCCTGCAGCTGCTTTATTTACACTTTGACATATACTGATGACATAAATTAATCTGCTCGCTCTCGTTAGGTTGTGTGAACTGCCTGTACTGATCCTAGAGTGGTGTCACCTGGCGCAGTAGCAAACTGCTCTGATGTCAATGTTCCTGATGTTAGTAGTCAAAGGAACACAGGCTTGAAACTCAGGCAGCATGGCTCTGTCCCTGCCTCAGGGTGACCTTAAGGAAATTCTTTGTTGGCTCTCTGCTTCAGAGTCCTCTCCCCTACCTAGAGAAGGAATCCAGTGTATCCCCAGCTGGATAGCTGCAACAGAGATGCAACGCATCCTCTGTGATTTAAAACTAGGGTTTTTATTCTTTACTAGTTTCACTGGCTGTCACAGATCAATATTTTTTCAGTCATAAAAATCAGAATAAATAGACTGGGGCTGCAAGGATTAATATGTTTCCTTTGATACTAAAATTCTAGTATATAGGACTGTGCACTGCATTTCTTTTCTCAAAGACTGCATATGAAATGCTATTTGCTGGCTTCTCATCTGTATAATTAAAGCAAGCCCAATTATCAGAAGGATTCTTATGAGGCTTAGCTGCTCTCCTACATATTCACTGTTTTACATCCATTAAAAATTATCTTCTAACCTTCCCTTGTAGAGTAAATACATAGAAAAGTTAGAGAAATTAACCTATTTTCAATTTATTGGGAGAAAAATAGGGTACATTTGATTTTTTTTTTTTCCAAATTCAGTAGTCATCTAAATAGCTATGGATTTCATAACTTGTTTGATCTGTGAATGCAACCAAACATTTCTAATCTCTATCAGATGTTGTGAAGCTATGCTTTTTTCCTCTACACTGCTTTGAGTACATCATGGTAATGGTCTCCTTCCTCAGGACCCTCAGCAAAGAAACATAAGGGGCCTTGGCCACGTACATCCAACTTCAGATTTAATTTTGAGATTGCTTTCTTAGTGAGGAATTGCATCCTCCATTTGTAGTGGGCATTAAATACTGTCCAGCTCTCTGTGAGCAAGCATGCAGCCCATATTCTTTAGGATGCACTGTATTGCTAAACAAAGTGCCTCTGCACAGCTTCACTGTCAGAGGTACAGCTCTGCTTCTGTTTGCCCCTGCCTTTCTGAGGCACAGGTACTGTAGGACGTACTGAATTCATCAGTAACACTTCTAATACATACAAAGTAGGTGACCAAAAACCTGGTAATGCAGTCTGCTTTCATATTAAAATGGATGTAAAAGGTTTCTCCTATTTTGAAAACTGATCTTCCACAATAATTGTTTATTTGCAAATGTGCAGTACTGTTGTGCTGCTTTCTCAATGAGGAATGCCCAGGATGAATTTTAAAGCAATCAGGAATACAGGCATGACTTTAATAGCACCAAGTATGCTGGATAACCTGGAGCTTATCTCAGCAAATGTCAGAAAAAGTGTTAACACTCTCCTACACACTGAGCAGGAAAAGACCTCGGATGGACCCAGTGATTGCTGAGATCAGCCCAGCAGCCCTGGTGACTTGGACAATATTTGCCATATCGTAAGAAGAAACTCTCCTAATAGAAATATTTTCTACCATGTAAATGTGAATCTTTGGGTTGATTAGAAGAAATGAGAAAAAACTTTTCCTGATGCTCTTTCATAGTTTGTTTCAGAGGTAGTCGTAGCTGCCTGTAGCCTTTCTGGACTCTGTCTTTGCCACTTTGCTGAAGGGTAGCTGGTTTGTTTGTTTGATAAGACTCCTGGAAGTGCCAAAGTAGAAGAAGTTTTCAGATGTGAGCATAATTCAATTTCTGTATGGAAAGTGCCTTGACTCTTCTTTAACTCTGCTTTAACTTCCTCAGACTGAAATCCCAGGTAGTGGTAGAGAATGCAGCCTCATATTCTCTGTCTTGTCCTCTTACCTGCTTTGTCTGATATCATATTGGCCTGTGAGGAAAAATGGAAGGAACTGGATTTTAGCCCAAAGAAAAGACAACTGAGACATACAGGAGGCTTTAAATATTTTAAAAGTTTCTGCAAGGAGGAAGAGGAACAAACTGTTCTCTTCAAGTTGTGAGACAAAAAGTAATATGCTTAAACTGGAACAAAAGCAGATTTAGAAGGAGCTTTGTAGAAAGAATGCTCCAGTGACAAAGATCATTAAGAACTAGAATAGATTGCATATAGAGGCTGGGGAGGTGTACTCACTGGAGGTTTTTAGGGTGGTTACAGAACTCTCTGTCAGAAATGCTTTAGTTGATTTGGGGCGGGTGGATGCACCAGCTGATCCATTTGAGTCTTTCTTGCTCCTTCCTAGGATTTAGCAATAAGAGGCTAAAGAAAGGGGAAAGACTACACCAAATATCCACAGCTGGGTGGCTTTCCTATTCGAGTGTTGAGATACATCTGTAACAATAAATTTTGTCACAGGCTACACAGCTCTAGTCAAGCAGGTAAAGTATTCTCTGCCAACTTCCCATCAGGCATCTGCTGATTGCTGGATCATTGGCTTTAAAGTAATAAGGTATTTTTTTGGAGTATTTCTTGGAGAGATGTGCGTGGATTTGATTGACAATAAAGTATTATCAGTTTGAAAAGGGTTGCAATTATGCACATTTGTATTAAGTTGAGGAATGGGATAGAAATTCTCAGATCACATGGTTTCTTTTCCTTTATAATTTGCGACTTTTGAGTAATAAAATTATCTGATGGCATAAAGGGTTAATGTAGTTTGTACTTCCTGTAAGCAGCAAACTATTTTTAACTGGAGGTGAAGGGGTTAGTTAAATATCTGCATAAGTCACACAGTGTTAATTTTAAAAGTTAATTTATTTCATTTCGCTAGCAAATATTCTGCCTCCAGGAATTATCCTTTCTGTGAAAACTGTTCTGACTGTTTTCTATTGTCTATTAACATGATGCTTGGAGGATATTTTCTATGGGAATGCTCAGACTTAGAGCTGTGCCCACCTGCAATGATATAACTAGAAAAGCAAATTGCATTATCGTCTCAGTAAGCATTTTAGTTCTTTATTGTTTTAACCTGAGTTCTTGTAAATCAGCCAGAGCAATCAGTTTTAATGACTCCTCTAAGAGAAAAACAAACAACAATGGAAAAGCTCTGCTTTTTAAGTTTAATCCAGAAAAAAAAAAAAACAGAAAACAGAAGAGGCACTGCATTTTTCCCCCATCAAAACCCCTGATAAACAACTAGTTCTCATTGCTTGCCCTGTGCTGGGGGTTGGGAGATTCCTGAGCATATGAACATTAAAGGGAGAAGTTGTTTTTCAGTGTTTGCTGTGAACGGCAGTAATTCAGCAATCTGCTCAAAGGACTGCACCAACAGTAGGGAGCAACATGGCCGTGGTCCAAAATAATCTGATTCTGGTCATTACATATTTAGTGATCCCCAAATAAGTTTGCATCAATTAAGGGCTTGATTTGTTTTCACTGAAACCCCGTGCATGACTTCTCAGCTTAATTCAACTGAGCCATCCCTTCTGCCAACCCCCCATATGAAAATGTATTTCTCTGAGATGCTTTGGTTTTTTAAAGGAGAGAAAATTTGGAAAACCTTTAAGGACTGAGTATGAAACCAAGATGACTAACTGACTTCTTTCTGATTGCCAGGCATCTGCTCCTTCCTCCTCAACAGTAGTGTCAAGAGCCCTAAAAAGGAATGGCAAAGCAAATGAATTGTTTAGATCTGTTATCATTCTCTCTTTTCTCAGCAGACCATGTCTTGATTCATGAATTTTTAAGATTATAAATTGTAACCACAGAATCATAAAATAGTTGAGATTGGAAGGGATATCTGGAGGTAATCATGCAAGTCTTATAGATGTTCTAAAAGTAATGGGTTATAGTAACTGCATTCTAAATCTGGTAGCTTATTTAATTGTTAGATGACTATAAGACAATATTTTGGAGACTTAAGGCCAAGAGCCCTGCTTTAGGGAGAGGAAGGATAAGTACATTAAAATGACAGCCTAAAAGCTGGAAATAAGAGAAGGAGAGAATGAGAAAGGACACTATTCCATCTGAGAAGTAATAAGGTACATGGTACAAGGGAAAATGTATTTATTCTTTCCAACTATACCAGTTGCTCTAAAAATATAGTACCTCCTCCTGTGAGCAGTGACTTCCCTGTGTCCTGAGAACAGTTGTTACAACATTACTGCCTCAGAGACAGGGGTTTTAACCTTGCAATCTAACAGTGATTTTCATGTTGAACAGCCTTACTCAGTAGTAGCAGTGTGTGCTGTTATTACACAGCAGCAGAAACAAGCTTGAAGCCCATTTTCCTTTCCCTCTCCCTGCTTCCTAAGCCTTCTCTCCTGCCACACTACTCCAAGCAAGTCTCCATCACTAGAGAGGCAGCATTTCTGCACGTGGTTCTAATGTGTGCCTGTGTTAATTGTTAAGCTGTCATCTGCCAAATAAAGCCCGATGACCAAAGCATGCCTGCCTTGCTCTCAGTGATGGCACTGGTTTGAATGTCTTGTCTGTCCAGGTATGGATCTTTACACAGCCTGGAAGAACAGCAGTGGCTGGGCAGAGGTGCTAAGAAGGTGAATGAAAAGGCTTTCTTTCCAGAGGACATCTTACTAAACATTTTTTAAGAAAAGCATTTCCTCCTAAACATTTAGTGTTTGTACTCAATCACAGTTGCTATATGAAATCTGTATTTTCTACCAATACAATGTTTTATATAATTCTGGAACAATTCCACTGGTGGTGGTGAACCAAAGCAAATTTCAATGTTAGAAACCATGATCAGATTGGTTAGGGAGGATAATAAATCCTTTCTTTTTTTTTTCCTAAATTGGTGTTTAATTAAGATATAAAGATGTCAAATCTGGTCTCTGTGGCAAATATAAGAAAAGTTTAAGTACTAATAATTATCTATTTGGTTAAGTTTCCTTCCCATCCTACATCTCTGCATGAGCCTGCCATTAGCAGGGAGTAAAGTACCAGTACACAAAAAATGATGGGTTCTTCAGTATCTGTACTTCATTTGTAATGATTACTGATATATAGATATATATATATAGGTATAGAAATATATAGATATATATATGGAGTTTTGTTGTTTAATTAAAATCATCACAAATTAATTAAATTATTTAGAAATTTAAAGAACCTCTAAGATAAAAGCAAACGTGGAAAAATATACAGAAAAATGTACTTATATTGAACTGTTTTTTCCATATCATGGTGCTCAATATGTACTTTATTTATCTATATGTTTTGTTCTTCAGAAGGGAAATGCCTGTGAGATGAGAGACTCCTTGGAAAGGAAGGGAGACTCTTCTGGCCTTTGAGCTATTGAACATGCTGTTGGGAGAGCAGCTCCCAGAGCACAGGAGCATGTGTGGCACAGTGCAGAGTGCTGAGAAGGAACAGGGACAGACAACCTGACAAAAGTACAACGTGTCGGAGACACTTCTGCTGGTGCATAGAGGGGACTGTAGAATCTGCTAAAACCCAGAAAGTGACTGAGTCAGAATTAAACCAAGCCTAAGAGCATTTATTCACCAAAACCACCGTAAGATCTTCATTTCTATGTGCTCTTATGCTTATTGTTTGTTTTTAATTTTTGAAGTTTGCCTTCAGTTTGTACTTAGAAAATAACTCGTGGTTGCTCTTGAGAGACTTCTGCATATTTCTAGCGGGTTCAGGATGATTTAGTGATTAGATTTGGACTTTCACTGGGTCGTCTTGTGCTCTTTCTCAAACTGTTCTGTGGAAGTACTTTGTCAGTTCTTCCAATAATTCTTTCACGTTCCATGAAACAAGAAGTAGACTTGGCATCTGCTGTGTGCACAGCAGCCACTTCTGCTGAAGTGGTAAGTACAGTTCTAGTGAAATCATGCGAGGAATGGTGGTGAATTAAGATACTCATTTTCTGTTTTCTCCACTGATTGGTAGTCAAATTTTGCTTTCCTTATGTAATGCTTGGAATTACCATCTTTTCTTAACAATACTGCCATATTTCTGTGTCGCAGTAAGAGAATCAGACATTTTCTTCTTTCGTACATTTGCTTCTTTTTTCTTTACAACTTTTAAGTTGCTTCTGCGATGGAATTATGGAGAAGCTTCTTTTCACACCATTCAGGGTAGAACCAGTATTCTATTTTATAGCGGATTAAAAGCCTGGGTTTTTTTACAGTTCCATGAAATACTCAGTTTTTGATTTCTTTATATTCTTAAATGGGCACCTGGGAAATTTGCTATGCCTTTGAATGGCCAGTGCAACCTCAGAAAGTTCATGTAGAAGAAGCAGTTATCTCGGATGAGCAATAAATTCTAACCTACCTCAATAAAAGCTACTGGCCAAACACCATAATTACAGCAAAGGTGAGTAACTGATAGTCATCTCCAATTTCTATTCTGTTTCATCTTTAGAAGATGGGAAGCTGCTCTGTTCAACTGCCTTATTTTAAGACTGCTTGGTCAGCAAAATTGCATAGTAAAATGCAAGTACAAACTACTGAGGGGATTGAAAAGAAAACTTGATTTTAAGAAATGCTTATGTTTTTACTGTGCTGGAGCCCATTTAGATTCAATTTACACTCTGCTTCCTTCGATTTTATGGAGCTTTTACTTCCATGGCTATGAACAGTATGTGTGTCAAAATCCACATCATAGAATTAGGCCTGTGGAGGCACTTTCTGACATGTTCCCCTGGATATGTGTAGAAAGAGGAGTCTCCACAGTACAACTTGAGATCAGCTAGACAGCTTCCCACTATTAAAGCTGTCATGCCTGTATCCCTAAAGGGATCCAGTGTTTCCCTCAAACCTCTGTCTTTTCTGAAGACTTCTCTGATTGTTCCATTGGATGTTCCCTGTTTCAATGGCCTCAGGATAAAAGTTGCATCCGAATGACACTATGAACTTCTAATATGCTACATGTAAAGACATAAAAAAAATCCTAGCTCTAGCCTATTTATAATGGTTTTATAGGCAAACTACTTATAATTGAGAAGATACCTGGTCTTTTGCAGTGAGATCAGCCTTATGTAATTTCACTAGATTTCTTACCTAGCCTGTAAAACATATATAATTTAACATAAAATATGGGATGTAGCAGAACATACAAAAATGTCTTAACAGAAACATAAAGTTTGTCATCATCAAGACTGGCACAAGGAATTGATTATTCAGTGTGGTGTGTCATATTTGGACTGAATGTTGTTCATTAATATTTAATTGGACTGATAGTTAAGGCTTTGTTGTTTTGCAGATCCACAGCTTCTAACTAAGAGGAAAGCACACCCAGAGTGGCCTCACTGATGTGAATACACTCACAGAACCAACGGGTTTACTGTCTCTATTCTCTTATACACTAGCTACTGGTTGAGATTTGAAAGGTTGATACATTTAAATGGAAACTCTTTCTTGTGAGAACTGTCTAACCTAGTCCTCAGGAGGACTAGCAAAGACTAGAAGGATACTCAGCATGAGCTTGAAGTTGATTATGACAGATATTGGCATTCTGTCTAAAAGCATGTTTGAAGTGAAATATTTTAACTGCAGCAGACTGAAATCTGTCATTGCTACCTGAGGATGTGTAAAAGTCTCTAGGCAGCCTTTAGAGCAAAATGATTTAGTTGCAGAAGGCCAAGTTTAGTTCCTGAAAGCCAAGTTTTTTTACTGTAAAAGACTGGACAATCCAACCAATAGTGGAAAACACAATCCAGCCTCTCTTGAACTGCAGTTTACATTTAAGCAACAGTTCTTGAATGGGAAACTCTTTACAGGTCTTCTTTTTCATTCAGTCTGTCTGGAATCAGCTATTCCATAGTCATAAGTAGGGATGGGTGGTAGTCACAACTGGGATGCCCTGGAAAAAGTATTTTTCTCCTTTGAGATAGACTTGCTGTAGGCATGGTGCATCCAGATCCGTACTAGGGATTTAAGGGCTTGGATATGAGGGATATGAGAACCATCAGACACAGGGATTATTTATAGCACCATGTTAAACCCCATGAGAAACATGGATGTAGAGTGCTCTTGGGTGGGCATGGCTGAACTTCTCACGGTGGTATCTGCAGCATAAAACAAATAGTGTAACTTGGCATCAAGACAGCATCCTTGACACCAAGGAGGCAGCATCTCACAGAGCATGCATGTGGCTTTTGCTCACTGCCTGAGCAGATGGGAGTTTTGGTTGTGTGTAATATGGATGGATTTGTTAGCCTGGGTTGACACAGAATTGGTAGTATTTCAAGCAAGATCACTTGCTTAATAGACCAGATCTCTTCTCCAGACTGTGCAACTATAGAAGAATTATGGCTTTCCATTAGTAGGGACAAATGTAAATATTTTGCACATAGGTCTAAGATTTTTTAGGAGAAAAATAATCAGAAAACTTGAGATAAGAATTTTTTTCACTTTCTATTAATATGACAAAACCATGATCTATTGCTATTTATATTTTATCTTGCTATTTATAAAGCTAATACTTTTTCGTATTTATGCCTCCCAACAAATCACCTGGAAGAGTTGTTAATTGTGAAGCAACTCAGAATGTTAATAATTAGAGCAGAGACAGAGAGGTAAATTCGCAGGTCCTACCGCCAGCTCAAAACAGTGAATGCTTTAAATATGTCTTGGGTTTACATTTATTCAGAAATGATAGATTATGGGAAGATACAAGACTAAAGAGAGGTCCCCTAGGAATATGCTGTTCTGTGGAGGAGATGTGCATACATCAGGTGTGTCACACTGCTCCTATGATGACTCTTCATGTGAGTTTTGTTTGCATTGCTGGTTTTTAATTTTACTATTGTAAAATGGGAAGGTGCAGCTAATCAGAGGTGTTCAAAACCTATTTTACCTCAATAAAGAATAAGTTTCTAACCCTGTACCCTACAAGAAAAAATACCCGTCTTCCCTTAACATCAGCTTTCTTTAGCTTTCCCATTTTCTTTTTTTCAATTCTATCAAATAGAGGGACTAATGTGTGGAACCCAGGGCTCATTCCAGTTATGTGGTAGGTGAGACCTGTCTTTGAGTGAGTGAATTGACAGGAAAAACTGACAACTGTGGAAGAAGCAGGAAAGAGGAGTCTGTTGGGCTGTGTTGGGAGCTGGGTGTCTATACCCCTATGATCAAAGAGTATACCAAGAAAGCATTGCAGTCTGATGATTTTAACAATCATCGACTCTTCTTCCTGAGGTATTTCTGTGGTAGTGTGGCCCTGCTATTTGAGAGCAGAGTTCCTCTAAATCTAAAGTACATTTGCATTTTTCAAGATCCCCTCGCTGTACCTTCCTCCCCCCTCAGGCAGAAATCCAATACAGCTGTGACTTCACAGCCTGGCAGCAGCATATTCCTGTCCTGTACAACCGCTGTGTGTCCGTCCCATCCTTTTGGCACTATCAAGAAATGCTTTCAAGAGCTCGGCCCTGTATTTATGTGTGGGACCGTATTCCAAGCTAGCACCTAATCTCCTGCCCTACTGCCCTCTGGTATCTATTCCACTTTGCTGAAAGATCACATCTGTTCACCCCAACTCAGGTCTCTGGTGTCACATTTCTGGCCCTCACCATCTCCCAAAATTTGAGCATTATCTTCCAAGGCAGAAAAGAGCGGTGAGGAAAAGGGAACGCTTCCAATGGGATCCTGGGTCTGGTGCTGCTGGTCTTCCGTGTATCATGGGAAGCAGGATGACAGCCAGGGCCCTGCTGAGTCCAGAGCTGCTTCTGGACCTAGTCATAAGACATTCCTCATGCTTCCATCCTTCCTATTTCTTTTCTGGTGAGAAAAAAAAAAAGAAAATGCAGAGGCAAAAAAGAGGTCACAAATCAGGAATGCAACTGAATGAAGATGAGATTAAAGTAGAGAGGGAAAAAAGAAACTAGAGTTCTTAATATTTCTTTCATGGTATAGGGCAAGTCATGGATCAGTCCTTGTGATGTCCTAACTAATTTGTCTTCCTTTAAAATACAGCCATTTTATAGAGATAAGCTTGCTTAATCAGAATGTTCTTTGATGAAAATATATCTAACTAAAGTGCTAGTTCAGTGAGAATTTTCTTCACAGCGCCATTGTTTGAAAAAAATCTGTTTTGGTCTGTAGTACAGAAAAGGTGGAGTGCCCTGTGGAGGTTTTCCCTATTAGTATGCCAGGCTGTTGCTCATTTCTCCATTCAGTAATCCCTGAGCTGAACCCCTTGATTTACCATAGACAAGTAGAAATATTCACAACACATGGAAATAAGCTTTTGGTTGTGAATAGGATTTGTTTGCTAGCTGTTGATCACTCTCTTTCTTTACTGTTCTTTATGCTATTGCTTTCAAAATTGGTGTCATAAAAAGTTAGAAAATGTGTATTTTGAATGGATTCTTCACAATATGACACCACTTAAAGGCTGGATGTTGTCACAGGCAGATACTTAATCAGAGCTTAATCAACAAACTGGAAGAATCAAAATTAGTTGATGATCAAAACAAAATATAAATGTATTCTCTAATTGATTAGAGTGGCTTGGGAGGTTCTGCAAATTAAAAGGTTTTGCTCAGCTGGAATGAAAATCAACCTTTCTTCCTATTTTCCATCCAGAAATAATATTTAATAGCAGTTCAACAATCTCTGCTCCTGAGGAAAAGTAGGAAGATAAAAGGAATAAAAATGGCTCATAGAAAATACCTGATAATATAAAGAGTGCTACTTTGTGTGTGTGAATTTAATCAGGACTGGGATGGAGGCAGGATAATGGGGAAATTCTTGAAGCGAAATATTTTTTGGACATGTATTTTCTTGCCCGTCACAGGAAAACCAGTCTGTTAACACTTTATGTATATTTTTCTAAAGGAGGGACAGCAGAAGGAAGGTGGGGGCAACAGCTCTCTGTGTTGAGGTGTTCTCCTTCCCTACATCTGCCTTCCACTGTGTCCCATGGGTAGGACTTGTCATAGCAGCTCACTTAATCTTGTGAGAAGGGATGGCCCTTGTGAATGGCAAGTGTAGGACACAAGGAGGGACAGTGGCCATCCTGGTGGATAGAACGTCTCTGGCAGGTGTGCAGTGTCTTAGGTGAAACTTTCCCAAAACAAAATATTTTGATTCTGGGCCAAAATATTTCTGATTTTGACTTAATTTTTTTTTTTTTTTAGTATTTCTAAGTTTGTCCAGAAAAAGCAGGTTTTTTTCGATATACTGTTTTTAGGCCTAGAAGGGCTAAAAGTATGAAGTATACAGCAGATCTGTATATCAGACTGGTGATGCAGAGGGAACACAGTGGATCAACAGTCAACACATCAGGAGTCTTTCTGCATTTCTATTCCAGTTATGTTCATCTGTTTGTCCATGCCTGTGGGACGAGAGGTGCTGACATATAAAATCTGTACCGAGTGAGTTGGCATTGGCCTTAATGTAAGTTAAATGATCCTTTAATTATTTTTAAACTATTTTAAAGCAACTTCTATTTTCCAGTGACTGCTGCCACCATAGGAAGCATGAGAAGCCCTCCAGAATGTGGATGCCTCAAAACAACTGCAGCTCCAGCAATTGAAAGGCCATTTTAAATGATGAGTTTAAAATAACACTGGCTGGTGCTATGCACAAAGACCTGCACCTATTTTATTGAAGTGCAGTAAAGATCCAGTCATCAGAATTTGTAGTCAGATAAAAGTCACAGCAAAAGGCCTCATGGAGTATTTTGTCATTAGAGAATTAAAGAATAATATTTTCTCTGGGAAAAGTAATTGTCAGCACATTTACAAATAACTTATTTCCATATTTAGTGGGGTGAAGGGTATCGTTGGGGACCTTCCCCCTTCCAATTATTATATTTAACATAAAATAATTGTTTTTCTTTTACAAACACATTCAGTAAAATCAACATGAAAAAGCTGTCAAGCATGCAATTGTAATGGTATAGGATAAAAAGCAGGGAAGTGAAAAAGAAGGCATATTGAGAGAGACATCTAATTTCTGAGTCCTGAAGTCTAATTTGGCTGTACATTGCACTCTTAACGATAATAGAAGAAAGGGGGGAAGAAAATAAATCAAAATTTGTCAAACAAAAGTTTGTGCATCTCAGAAATGAGAAGCAAAGACTTAGAGCATGCATCCAGGGAAACTGACTTTTCTCCTCTAAAGATAGGGCAGCTTCTCACTCAAATTCTTAGATTAATTCTCTGCTTTCCATATCTCAGGGGTGTATGATGACAGACACACCTGCAATTCAGCAGCCCAGTAAAAGGAGTGATTTTCAGATCTGTGTAATTTTTCAAGGTGCAAGCAATGAATGCAGTACAGCATCAGCTGCTGGGTGTACTGCCCAACATGGCACATTGCAAAGTAAATCAGCTAGCCTGCTACTTGGAAAAACTTGCCAGGAACATTGTTAGATAGAAAAATAAAAAGTAGGATAAATAGTCTGCAAAAATATGGCATGGAAAAAATAAGAATGATCTATTAAATGGGAAAAAAAAATCTACTGATGTCACATCAGAATACCCAGCAACTTTGGAATATTATTATTCCTGTCAGTTCAGCTGCCTCCAATTAAGTATGTACCATATGTGATAATATAAAGATTCTAAAAAAATTCACTAGGCATAATTATTTTTTGGGAGAAAAACATAGTGTTAAGTATATTTTAGATTTTCTCTTTCCTCTTTGCATTCCACCCTCTTTGCTCTAAATGGTTTTCTTCTAAATGCCTAAATCTGGATTTCCTGGCAACATGGAAGTTTTATAAATTAACTGCCTCTGCCTAGCAACTGTAGCAACATTTCAGGGACAGTTAATGATTTACAACATCTCGAAGTAAGGGAAAGGAAACCTCACATGCCAGAGTGGCTCTTACGCTATCCTTCAGAGAACTCATTTGCAGGGAAAGCTGCACCACTGAGAATCTTTTCTAGAACTCAGATCACTCTTTCTGTTGACAGCTCAATGTTCTAGTGTGAAAAAAGGGCAACACTTGACACCCCATCCACCCTTTATTGAAGTTTCTGCTTTGAGGTCTACTGCTACAATATTTGCACATCAGTCCCACGAAGAAAGTGGGGCTTTTAAAAATAAATTTCTAGACAAAGTTGCATAGCCATCTTAACCAAGTATATTTAGTTTTATTACTTTTAAGTGCCTTAGTAACCATCATGGGTTTATGGTTTTCCAAGTATAAGGAAGTGGAGCAGACCTATTCTCCTACCACTTTGTCTCCTCAGTTGCCAAAGAGCAATAAGGAGGTGCCAATGTACAAGCAGATGGGGCAAGGCAGTGACAGAACAGGGGCTCTAATGCACTTGGAGGCTGCATCTTTGATATTTCTTTTCCCTCTTTACTTTGCCACTGCTGGTGGATTGCTTTCTGTCACTTACTGATTTTCTTCTAGGGCAGCCTCTGTTTGAGCCCCAGCCCTCAGAGTGCCACATGGAGAAACAGCTCACTCAAAGGCTGTCGAAGTGGAACACATAAGAAGGTTGAGAGATCAGATGAATTAAGATAGTTTGAAATTAAGAAGCTCTCAAATAGATCTAATCAACATGTCTCTCTTGAGCAGAGGTTGGAATGATGAAGTATAGGAGTCAGAAACTTTGACATTTTAATGGCATTAAGTAGGACATGGGGCAAGAGCCTTGAATTTCTCTACTACAGTCTTTGTCTTCAGAATGGGAGTGGCTTAAGGACATGAGAGGTTCATATCTACTGACAACAGTGACTGTGCCATAGGACATCAGTCAGGGACTAAGACACACCTGGGACAGAAACTGAGCAAATGCAGAAAGCAAGAACAAGAAACCCTAAGCCCAAATAATTATGTGACTTCAAACAGCAAGTTCTCAAAGCTAACATAGAGCAGTTGTATAACAACAGCCAAAGGATAATCAATAGGATGAAAAAGTCCTTCAGTATGATCGTGTCAAGTGCTCTGGAAAGGTAAGCCATGGCATTCTCAATAGGAGCAGAAATCAAGAATTGTGGTAAGTCAGATAAGGCTGAGTGCAACAGGACCTTACACAGACATATCCCACACACTTTGGCTGTGACTCTTCTCATTACCATTGCTTTTTCAGTAACACTGAATTCAGCCACAGATGTTTAAAAACTGTGATTAGAGATTCTGTGCTAGGCAGAGAAAAAGGAAAAAAGGAGCTGCATCAGCCTTGTCTTTCTCTTTTAGCTTTCATGCAGCATTCATAGGGGAGCCTCTTGAAAAAGAATCAGAGTTCAGTGAAAATGTACTGTAAAAAGGCCTTTGATGAGTCCTGGAGCTAACCTGTTGCTTTACACCACCTAAAAATACATGCCATTAAAAAGAAAGTAATCATGATTGTATTCTGATGGCATCTTCTTTCAAAGAGGTGTCATATGTCTATGTCCTATCTAAGAAAATCGCTGCCCTCCCAAGCCTGCAGGTAGGTAAATGATTTGCCTGGGTTGAGCAGCAAGCCTCTGAGACAGTGGAATTTTCATGTAGCACTGTGCTTCAGGAACACTGAGAATAAAGGGGAAGGGTTTCATGACATTCTGTTTGGTGGTGCTTGGAAAATAGTCAGCGTTTATGTGTTTATGAGTCATTAAGTGAAGCCAGTTGCAGACTTACAGAGGCTGCAGGCTGGTCTTCCTGCCACAGTTTTTCTCTAAAGTAAATCCAGTGATGTTACTAGAGCAGACAAACTGGAAGCCTCGGCACAAAGTTGCAAAATGGTTTAGAAAATAATGTATCCAGTTGTTTAAACCTGCAATGTCTAATTTTAAGTTCTATGGCTATGATTGAATGTGGTTCAGGCACAGCAAAGATTTTCGGTAGTAATTTTTGCAGTCAAAGAACCAGTGTCCTACTGATCCTACACCCTGGAACACTTAAGTGAGAAGGAATCAGCTAAAATGGAGGAGAGTGTGGGACAGGTCTTCCTCTCTGTGAGCAGTAATCTCTTAATGCTCTGAAATGCTTGTTTCAAATCCTCTAACCTACAAAATGAGGTGGTTGTTATACTTCTTAGCTTGTCAGCCCGAATGTCACTACCAGCTATATTGTTAAGTGTTTCAAGGGGAAAAAACACACAAGCCTCAGATTTTGAAACAGATCCATCTCTGGCAGTAGCCAAGTTTACTTTACAGCTACCTTGGATCTAGACAATGTGTTTAAATAAATAAATAGAGTCCGCCTTTCCAAGAGGCTTCAGAGTACGAGCAGAGGCAAAAATTAAAGTGCAGTAATAAAGGAGTAGGAGTAGACAAATTTGGGAAGCTTAAGAGATTAATAAAGGCAAAGGCCTTTTTGTAGCTGGAATTTTCTTTAGCATTGTGAACTTTGTTGTCACGCCATAGGTGCTAGAGAAACAAGAAACTTCAAGGCTCCTGGTTTGCATTGCCTCTTGTGATATCTCAAAGCTTCTGGAAATCATAATTCAGGTAGTTACTGCATACCATTTTTCCTTATCTTGGGGAACATTCATCCTTGTGCAAAAGGCATTTGCAGTACTTCTGGATTGCCAGATTTCCAGTGCTGTAGTATTACTGTATCCCACAGCCATAGGGAGGAGAGGAGAGAGATCCAGCAGGCAGGAACTGTGCAGCAAGATTGATTGATTTAATTATTTTACAAACTCTTTTATAGACTTTTTTCTTCATAGTCTAATTGGACAAAGGATCAGCCACCCCCTGGGGTGATTGGCTAAAATCCTAAAACATCCATTGTCAAAATATTTTTCTACTGTACCATAAACAAGGCTTTGCAAGGTCACAGGTGTTCATAGTTTATAGAACTCTGCTACTATCTTCATGAGAGAGAAAAGTATCTCACAGGCTTATAAAGAAGCAGGCAAAATTCTTGCTAACAGCATCTCTGTATCCACACTGTAGAGAGCAATGGCACTGAAGAACAGACTGGAAAAAGGTGGCTGAGTACTCTGCATGAGACATGATGGGGTTTGTGTTGTACATGTAACGATAAAACCTTGAGCAATTATACTGGTTAGCATGGTGTTTTCACGTTCTTAATAAATTCTGTTGCAAGTTACAAAATAATTAGTGTTCACTTAAAGATTTATCTCCTGCAGTCCAGCTACTAGGTTGGAATTTCAGCTTGCTTTTTTTTTTTTTCCTGGTGTTTTTGCAAGGTTCTAATGACAGGGTGGCAATGAAAGTGTTAAAAAAATTATTTACAAAGGATCCAAGTAGTATGAAATAGGAGAAAAAGAGTCAAATATCCAGATCATTACCTTCTGTGAAAATGAGAAAGCTCATTACATTGTATTTTTTTAATGGCCTTTTAATAATATATTTCAATAGATGTTTGGGAACTATACATGAATGCTACTGTATTTCTTCTTCCTTAGATCCTATCTGTAAGACCAGGTGGACGTATGAAATGCAGTGAAACTTTTCACTCATGTAAGAATTGCTTTGTGTCATGATGGGAAGAAGCACCAGAGTGTGGTGACCACTATCTTTTAAGCATTTGAAACCTCAATTCCAGTCTTGGCTTGAGTTTCAAATGAAAGTGAGTAAACACTTCATCTTTAAGCCTTAAGTTTTTACTGATGCCCTTGATGAAAGTATCCATCACAATAGTTGATGTAATTGTGTGGGTCTTCCTCTGCTGAGGACTTTAGAACCCCTAGCAGGGTCATTGATGGTTAAAGAAATGTATGTCTCATACTCAGTGCATAAAAACTTCCACAACAGCAGATTTGTTCAGTTTGGGAATAGGGCACATTTTCAAGGCAGTTAGAAAAAATGAGACCATCGAGTCCCCGAAATGAGCTGCTGGAATCATTGTCACAGTTCCAGGTTCAGTTTGGCACCCACTGTGGCTGCACCTGCTGATGCCTGTTATGTTGACAGGTACAAATCACCAGTCATGAAGGAGAAAACCATGAAACAGGTGACAACTGGTGCTGACTGCATAAAGTAATTACCAATCCCAGAGCCTGAGGCAGCAGTACCTAAAAGGAAGCAGGTGGACCACCAGGGACTCCGTGTTTTCTTCCCACCCCTCAAGTACAAGAGCTGCCAAACATGCAGAGACATTTTGCAAAGTGCTTGCTGAAGAGAGACTCTCAAGGATGTGATAAACCCATCTCTCTTTCTTCTTCTTTTACACACATCTTTCAAATACCTACTCGCCTTACAGAGATTTTCCACTTATATTCCGAAATTGAATGTATTTTGCATCTTTTATGAATGTGCTGAGTGTAAGCAGAGAAAGATGGAGTTTTTGTGTGGTGTTGAGCAGTGTGAGCTTTCGTTTGGCCATGTGTCTAATTAGGTGGCTTTTTTAGTGTGTACTCTGTATGGGCTAATTAGAGGACTCTGGCCTACAGCCAGGCTATTTCTTCCTTAAAGGTTTGGTTGCTCTACAGCATTGCTGGAACAGATTTGTCTTTCTGGTTCAGACTGGGAATGAATAAATACCACAGGTGGCAGAATACGAGCACAGAACGTTACCTGCCTTGTTGATAGAGACAGACTGTAAGTCCTAAATGGATGATATTGGCGCTTGTCAAAAGTCAGTTCTGTTCCTCACTGATTATCAGCGACATTTCAGCAAAATGTCCAGCAAAGCTGCAATCACAGTAATTGCATAACAATTGCAATCACAGGCCTGTTTGGCCTTTCTGGAAGCAGAACAGCTATTTGTTATACAGTGGGTAGGTTTTCAAATGCCCTGGCAGTGTCAGGTTTGTTAGTGAACTGTGTGCATTGCTGAAAAACTGCCTAGGAAACAGGAGTAAGGCATAGACAGAAATGAATGGGATCTACTTTAGCTGAGCCTGGCACAACACAGAGGGGTACCCAAACAAATCCCAGTGTCTCAGAGAGAGAGAGTAAGCAAGCTTTCAAAACTGAAGTCTTTGGCGCTATGTTTTCCCTCCCCTTGTTTTTCCTGGTTTCTGCTTTTACTCCCCATATGTATATCTCATTTATTACCTCCCTTCTACTCACTTCACTGTAATGCTTAATAAGAAATGTTGTTTAATTGTCATAGATAGTGACTATTGTCACAAACACACCTCAGAGCACTGTAAAATAATGGCTGAACTTGAGAAATCTCAGCGAAAAATTTACTGTTCCTTGAAAGGTGGGATTTTCACCAACTATGCAAAATGTAAAGTGACCAGAGTAGAAGCATAATGTCTTGTAACTATTCCTCTATTAGCAGGTATATTCTGCCCTTCTTTCACACCCTTGATCATGGTATAGCACTCTTTCGCAGCATTTCTTGCAATTGTTGATAGATTTCTTTATGCTACATGTAGTCCCAGATGCTGACCATATGAAATCTAATCCTCAGACTAGAACAGAGAATTGGTTTGCTGGACTATTTACACATAAAAAGGTAAATTCCTTAGCTCAATTTGTGCAGCTGAATGGAGCTCATCAATCGCAGAGAGCTGTAAGACCTGACCCCACATCAAGTAAATAAATTGTGGCCTAGAGGAGGTGAGGCTAAGCAGACACTCGGTGAGGAAGGGTATGTGGTGATATTACCAGTGTGCAGTAACAAAGAGCTCTGCACTCCCTTGAAAATTGGAAGAGAACTGCAGAGAAGAAAGTAATTTGTGCAGGTGAGCTCCTCAACCAGCCCCTGGACATGTATTTCAGCTACCCTCTTCCACTTGTGGGAACTGGAAGTGCTGCTGCTACCCAGCTGGCAGGTGCCAACCCTCCCTTGCCTGCTGGCACTCTGGTCAGGTGTCCTGGCTGTTACCTCCTTCCTCTCCATTTCTGTCTGTGCTGTTTTAACTCTGCTTCTCATGTTTTGTGCTTGTTCTCATTTGCACTCTCAGCTGTAGTTTGGCCCTATTTCTTTTTTCGCCATTAACCATGTTCCTCTTGAGGTGTTTAACATAAATCAACAGGCCTGAGTCAAATATGGGTTTGGCACTTCCCTGAGGCGGGGAGCAGAGCAGACATCTGGGCTGCAAGCCCTGTGCTGAGGCTGTAGGGCTGTGCGTGGTTTTGGGGAGAGATGCTGTTAGAAGAGGAGTGGGCAGAAAGCATCAGCTGCTGGTTTTAATTACAGTCAGAGGTGCACATCATGGAGGTCCAGAGTAAAATTAATTTCTTTGCTATTTTTTCTCTGTATTTTTACCTCACTGAATGCTATTAGAGTCATTTCTTGCAAACCTATCAGGGTACCTGAGAAAACCTGTTCCAAACCCTGAGGGTCCTTCTCAACCTCAAACAAAACATGTATTGCAGTGAGGAGGTCTAAGGAAGAGTTGGGGTCATTGTCCTCTTTTCACTTGTCTGTGACTCAAGAAGGAACACATGTGGTTATGGCAGTGGGGAAAGGCTGTGGGGAAAGGCTTCCAGCCCTTCCCTCTGCACCCATGTGTTGGCTTCTAAAGGGACAGAGTTGCAGGAATGTGCCCTTCCCTTTGCACACAGAGTCAGCAGGGACATGGGGCCAAGTAAAGGACACAAGGTGACGAGAGGCAGCATTTCTGTCGCTGCATAAGGGGAGGGATGGGACAGCCACGTAAGTGTCACATGGGAACTTTTGATATAGAGGGAATTCTCTTCCTCGGAATGTGGCAAAATGGGGGGGATAGTAAAGGACCAAGGCAGAAAGTCTGTGCATTCTCAGTAAAGCAGGCCCTCAGTGTTAAGCTCATGACTTTTCACAGACTTGTGGTGTCTTCGGTCTTGCCCAAAAAGCTACGTGTTTGCTCAGGTGGAAGTAACTCTTCAGGTTTCCCACAGAGCACATTGAGGGGACAGGAAAGATGCAGAAAATAACAAGGGAAAGTTCCTGTGGGAGTCAGAAGACCAGTCCCAAACAAAGTCAGAGAGTCACTGTAAGACACTAAATGGGATAATTCTTGCTTCAGAGCCAAAAGGCAGCATGGTTCAACATCATCCTCCTAACTTCTAGAAAAGGGAGTAGGAAAATACAGTGGTGGGTGAGAAAGCTGAGTCTGTGATGTCAGAGCGCAAGACGCTGCAGCTAGAGCAAGAGAGGAGATGGAAACAGAGCCAACAGGGACAGGAAGAGATTGTGCCAGCAGTAGGAATTGAAACCTAACCTTGAGCAAGTCTGCAGCATGTAGGAACACCAGCAACTTCAACAAGAGCTAGTGCCCTACTCCTCAAGAGAAAGAGAAATAAAATGCATGCAGGCTGTCCTTGTGTTATCATGAGGGAATCTTGACACAGAGGTGTCTTCTTTATGTTATTTACTACTCCAGGTCAAGGGTCTGACGCTCTTGGATCGAACTGTTGTTTGATAGTGGTTTCTCAAGTCACTTTCTGGTTCCAGAAGGACTAAGGAGGTGATCTGTTGTATGGAGAGAAAACCACATGGTCCTTGGCCTCACTATTTAGCCTTTTGGGAGGGACACAATGCTGAATGTTCCTAGTCTCAGGGAACCTCCAGACACAGCTTCTACAGCTCATTATATTTTTCACATTATCACAAATTAAGGTATTTTTCAATGACTGTTGCTTGGCTCTTTGCTCAGCTTATTCTATGAAGGAAGCAGAATGAGTTTAAATCTATGAATAGGTAAATTAAGCTGCATTTCATTTCTTGCTGTTGAACTAATAATGTCTGCAATGAGTTTGGGAGCTCAAACCTTCATCTTAACCCTAAGGAATGAAAAGCCCTTAAACTTCTAGGAGAGGGTAAAAGCAAGGATGTGTGGAGTTAAAAAAACAAGCTTCAGAGGATAAACTGCATAGTGAATTATGATTCATGCTGCAACACGGATTGGAGCTTGTCTCACACAAGGAATCATCAGGAAGCAACAAGCAGTTAAGGATTTGTCCCAGAGCATGTCTGCAATTTTAATGACAGGATCCAATCCTCAGTAGGCATGTTTGTTTGTTATGGTGAGCCTGACGAGCTCATTTTGTATGCTGCCACCCAAAGAGCATCATTCTCTTTCTCTCTGACTCGAGCATGAGCACGTAGGATGGTGATCTTGCACGAGGCTTAATGTTTCAGGCAATGTGTATCCTGTTTGGAGTAACATTAACAGAGCATTTTGGCACATGCAGGCGCACTAACAGATTGCAAAACCACACTGAACTCCAAGGAAAAGAAGCTGTTCCCTCAGATGGCTCTCCATCCGTTGATGTAAGCCAGCCAGCTCTTCCCCCTTGCATTTAGTCCCAAGATTTGTCTGGGTTTTTTTATCTACCTCCTACTTACAGGCAAGGTGATTCTGTGTTTCTGGGTATGGGGATTGTTCCAGAATCGAATCCAGCTGCTCTTTAATTTTAAGGGCTTCATTATCAATTCACAGCTGTACAGCTTAGCCAGAGGAAGAGAAGGCAAGCATAGCTTCTTCTCTCCTACTGGTTCCAGGTAGTTAACTTGTGCACATTACTCCTGTATCCCTGTTTTCTGAGGCTAAGAGCAAATAATGGTCAAACACATAGAAACACTAATGTGCCTCTGTTCCTGTGGTGCTGCAAAGCCCTGTCACCCTTGCTGTGACCATGCTGGTTACAAGTTCCAACAGTGCATAACCTGATTTGCTGCAGGAGGTGTGAGTGTCCCAGAACTGTGTTCTTGCACTGATGAGATTTTTCTGAGAAGAGGTCATGTTTTTCCTCATTGTCTCTGATGCAAATCCATGGCAGATTGACTGACATTAATGATCTAGGAGAGAAGGTTCTCCACATCCCTTTTCATTAATGGAGAAGGTCCTGCTCTTTGTATAAAAATTGCATTTCAGTGGTTTTGGAAATTCTGTAGTTTAATGAGGTAAATGTTCTTCTTGAGAATGACAGGTTTGCTACTGGTGCTGTTTATTTTTATGATGTTTAATGTCCTTGAGGTTTCGTATGCTGGAATAAACTAGGCAAAGTAGAAAGCCAAAACGCAAATAATGTTTAACATCTGTCAGGTATTTAGCTGACACTGTGAAAAGGGAATGTGGAGTTATTGGTACTTTTTTAAAAAATTGGAGGTTTACAAATTGAAATAGCCCAAGTGAAAATCTCAAAATGAGATGAAAACTAGCTTCAGTGCTTCAGTTTAATGGGTTTTGTGGAGGTTTTTTGTGATTCCTTCCTTCCTGCCCCAAACACTCTAGGGACACTTAAGCTTTCTAGTGATGATAGGCAGCTAAAGATTTCTGTGCCTTTAGGACTTGCTACAAAATACAGAGCCCAAATCTATCATCCTTTGGTGAGATAAGGCATGGGGAGCCTCCATGCCACAGTAAATGTGGGAGGGAAACAGTGTGAGGTGTACAGCTGGGGCTGTACATGTACTGCTGCCATGGCAGACAGGTGAGGCGTTCCCTTGGGACAGGGGAAAGCCAAGTGCTCAGTGATTTATGTATTTCTTCCTTTGGTCTCTCCCACTACAAGCACTGGGTTGTACCAGGACAACGTGTCCCACAACAGAGCGAACAAGAACCTAAAGCTTTCTTCATGCTCCCAGATAGTGTCTGATTGCCAGGTGGCAGCCAAACTTCTGTAGTGCTCCACAGAGACGTTAGCATTAAAGATGGCCTGATTTGGTAATCTTTACCTTTCCCTTACAGGCAACTTCTTGTTATATTGGCTAGAATGACAAAATAGCAAAGGCCAGGAGCTGTGCTAGTGAATGGTGACAGAGACTGCAGCTGAAGTAGTGGGTCTCTGCCTGGCACCTGTGCAAAGCCTAGGAAGTGTTAAAACAGCTGCTAATGGTATTAAAAAGAAAAAAAAAAAATCAGCCTGAGAGAGAAATATTCTCAGCACCATTTCCACTGGGACTCACAAGATTCCAGACAACTTCCACCCCTGAGCTCCTTCTTGGAGGTGCCCGTCTTCCTTCCAGCCTTGCTGTCCCTCAAAATGTGTGTGTTGAGGAGCAGCCAGAGCAGGTCTGGTGAGTGCCTCTCTGCTTGCCCAGCTGGGGAGCACCGCCTGCTTCACACTGGGGATGTGATTTGTCCCCTATCACACCTGTGGCCAAGGTCATTAAGACTGGTTTTCACTGAGGAACCAAAGACATCAACAACGAGTACTAGACCACTTCCTGCTGTGTTTTTTCCTGCCTGCAGGTGGGTCTCTGTTCATTGGGGGTGTTCTCAGCAGGGCACAGCAGTCCCACAGCTACTGCAGAGGACAAGCCCAGTTTTGCCAGGATGTTCAGCAATGCAGGGGACTGTTCTGCAGGTCCCAGGCTTATACCCATGTGCTGGCCACAAGAGGTATAAATACACCTTGGGACCAGTTCCACGTGCCTTGCTGGCCAAGGCTGTCAGCTATTACTGTGACAGATATGATAGCCTAAAAGGATATGAGTGAGCAGTGTTGGAGAGGTAGCATTATTTCAGATAAAGATTCATATCGAGCAATTTGACAATGGGAACTGCTTTCTCCAGGCAGAAATTTCCAGTAACTGGGAGAACTTGGTTTTACTGAGTGATTTTTTTTTTTTTTTTCTTTTCTTTGTGTCTTTGTATTAGAGCTCATTTGTTTCTTACTGATTAAAAGAAAAAAGCTTTGGAACCAGCAGAAATGGTTTACAGTTTAGTTCTTTAGAATAGGAAAATCAATCAAAATATTTTAAAAATAGAAGATAATAACTGGAGCCACTCATCAAGATTTAGGACTCACTGCAGGCTTGATTGAGGACTCTAAAATTAGGTTTTATTTTGTTTTTCATGTAAGCATGTGCAAAGCACAACTCAGTAATTATCAAACTGTAATGTCACTGAAAAATGGCTTAACTGGATCTTTGTATTAGATTAAAACAGAATGTCTTTTCCTGCTGTAAATCTCTTCAGCAAATGTTCTCTATCTCAGAACATGCAGCTCCTCATTTGAGACTAGGTTTCCACTTCTGATATTTTGCAAGGCAAAACCCCTGTATGTACTCTACTTCATTAGGAATACTCTGATGTACACCAGATGATGAGTTGGTTCTACATTTATTCTTTGTTAGTCCATTTACATTTCTCTGTCTGTGGATTTAAAGTCTGCTGAAAACTGGTATCATCAATTAGCAGACTCAGTGCTGTCCTGAGCTGCCCCTTCTCAGTGTCTTCCTTGAATCTTCATTGCTTGTGAGCGAGAGGTGGAGCCAAGTGAGACATGGAACTTAAAATGTATTTGCCTGCCCTAAGTTTTTGTGCCACTTCTTTCTGTAGCTCTCAATCATTCCAAGGTTAGAAAACCATCCAAAAAAATCTCTGTGTACAGTATAGTTTGCCCCCCATTCTCATCCCAGAAAATCAAGGTTATTTAATGATATAAAGCACAAAGAAGCTGTGATTATAAGAAATTAGACCAAACATGCAGTTTTAGTTTTGATCGTAAAACATTCTGCATTGCTCCCAAATTGCAATAAAAGTTGAAGTCTTTATGCATCCCGATAAATAAGAACAGGTGATTTCTAAGGTAAGTTTTGCACAACACCTTATAGGCACCAAAGGGGGCTCTGGAGACTGGGTCCCTGTTCCAGTTACTCATAATGCTGGGCTGTAATGAAGTCACTTAGCTCTTAGCTGCTCTACTGCAAAACTGAAAGTACTTTAATAGATCATCTAAATGGGGCATCTGGGCATCTGTTCCAAATGTTGGTCTCCTTCCTTCCCTCCTGCAAAATAATGGTACTTCTTTATTCAAATTCCCTTATTTCATACAGTGCAATGGTGTTGTCATGAGAAGAAAGCAAAAATTAATTGCCTAAAATAAAAGTAGAAGAGTGTTTCCAGCATGGGAATTACAGGTATTTGTGTAAGACCCAAACTAGCTCTCTCTTGTTGGCTTTAAATTAATATTAAATAACATATGTATGTATGAACATTCAGAATGAGTTAAACATTTTCTTCAAATTAAATACATTGCCAGATTTAAGCTAAAATTTCTGTTACCTTCAAAGCAGGAAATGCTTTAAGATAGAAAAAGAATTAAACCACTCATCTTGGAGCCATCAAACCAAACGTCTTCATTTCAAAGTGGCGTGGGGTTTTTTTTGCAGCAGAGTTCCTTCCAGAAGCCATCTGATTAAACATTAGCAAAGCTCTTTAGTCAATCCAAATACTTGGACATGTATTTTTCTTCATGGAAAAAAAAAATCTGAAAATGTTTTCCCAGGTCTCATAGTTGCAGCAAGCAGAACTTTGTTATCCTCCTATGACCTCCAAGTCCTGGATGGCTCTTTCACTTAGGTCTGAGCTTCTTCTAAATAGAAACTACCAAATCCAGGGCTGTTTCATGAACCATAAAGTACATTAGCCATCAAAGAGAATGGAAACTTTCCTCCATTTGCTGAAGAATTAATAAGCAAAGTGCAATGACGGTTACAATTTAAGAGGCAGGAGCACAGCCCTGGTTGCCTGGAAACAGGAGGATGCCTTTGGAAAGTCACACCAGGCTTGCTTAGGAGAGCAGTTCCAATGTAAAGTGATACCCATCCTTTCCTTTTAAAAAACAAGACTTTTCTCATTGCTTTTTATCAAGACTTTAACGAGTTACAAAATTCATTTAATGTTTACCGTATATTTCAGTGAGAGGATACATCAAGCAGTCTCCAGGAATTAGAGATGGATCTGAGTAAGGGTCCCACATCCAAACTTCGAAGAAATTATTCAGATTCCGTAACTCCTTTTCTTTTACTGATGACCAAACTGCTCAGGAGTGATCAAACCTGGGTCAACCAATATAACTAGAGCAAGCAGAAGTTTGGGGGTTTTTTGCCAGAAACCATACATCAAGTTGGGCTGAGTTTAAAGCCCATCTTTCATCTTAACCAAGCTGATTTAAAGCAGTGTGCATAGAATAAGTTATATGTCTGCAGGAAAACTAATATAAAATCCTTACCAGTTGTGGGAAAACCAAAAGTAATCATTTTATTAACATTGCCAATGCACTCAATTTTCAGGCATGCTTTCCATGCATCTTCAGCAGCAAAACCATGTAAATAATATCCCCTGTGCTAAAAAGACCTTCAGAATCCAGACTATATTATGGCCTATGAGTATGACATTTTAATTTAACCAAAGCTGTAAGGCACTGGGTGAGTAGAAAGCTCCTAAGTGTTAATAAAACATTCCAATCACCCTGGGGCTGTGTTCCTGGGCTGCTGGAGCCCAGGTGGAGCACCAGCTCCACTCAGACCAATTACCAGCTCCAGCAGTGCCAGGCTGACCCACACTGTTCTGCCAGCTCTCACCTGTGACCTTTTGGAGGTATGCTGAGCTCTAGGGACACAAACCATCCCCAACAGTCAAAGGGAAAATGGAATTTCTTTGAAATTACCCTCCTGGAGTCAGCTTCACAACAGAGCCCCACCTTTGGGCTGTGAGGACTTTTTGAGAAGGAAATGCAGGCATGCCAGGTTTCAGCATCACAGCCCTTTGAATGTGATGACTAGCTTGATGAAAGCATCCAGTATTTTACTTAATTTTGGGTAAAAAAAAATTCAAATCCAACACTTTGTCTCCCTTCAACCATTATTTGTGCCCACTGCAAGTGAATGTGGGAAATGTCTTGCCATCCACATTGTGTTTTGCAGAGCATTTAATGTTTCTAGCTTCTGAACAGCAAAAGTAGACACACTAAAAACAGACTTTTTCAGAGTCCCCAGGCATGGATGGAGTTACTTTGTTCAAAAATGAGTTAAAAAAGAAAAAAAAATCTTTAGAGGGCAGAAGAGGATAGATTCAGGATACCACCTTTATGCCTTACACCCTGAGTCTTTGATAGCTTGAACCTTTCATTACCAGAGTTTCCCTCTGTGTTAAGGTGGAGATAATGCATTTTTCCTGGGAGTATTGTGACAGCTAGTGCTTTGCCAATTGTTTTGATGTCTTTGAGGGAAAAAATACTCTATCTGCTTAAATTTAGACTGACAGAACATTGTGAATCAGGTGCAGGTGGCTTTGACCAGATTCCTGTAGAGCCCTTTATTGCATGAGGTATTGCATGAGGTTTTATCAAATGCAGCTTTCCTTTTTTCATTGCTTCCCAAACGATCGTGATGTCCCCCACGATGTGACACTTTTGCTGAGAATTGTTTGTTCTTGCATAACTCCTGTGTGTGCTGAGAAATAGGAATATCTCATGAGAGCCTTTGTGCCCAGTAATTTTATCAGTTCTTATCAGGTTGCAGAGAAAGAAGTGGCAGTAAATTGGATGTCTTACCTTGAAAGGCTTTCAAAAAGAAAACGTGACGTGGTGAATAGATGCCTGGAGGGTAAGGGTTTTTTTCTTCTTGGGTTACAGGAACACAGATGGGTCAATATGACAGAGCTAAGTTAGTATTCATGAGGTGACTCTCCCTTTGCCTTGAGAGCTCACTGTAATGGCTTGAGAAACATGCTCCACTGTGGTGGCTAAATGGCAGGTTGTATCCAGCCTCAGAGGCTGGGGGAATGGGGACAGGTCCTGAATACCAATAAAGTAGGAGCTGATGATTGCTGCAATTTGCCAGGGGCTGTGAAGTGCCTGAGACAGACAGCAAAACCTTCCCTTTTGCTTCTCTTGTGGGTGTTTGTCAGAGTTCATAGAGAATACTGCACAGCAGCTCAGACAGCTAAAGAATTTTCTCATTTCATTGGGTCACATGGCACCAGGCCTCATGGAAAGCACAGGAACCCCTTATCCTGTGACCCCAGCATCCTGGGACCTTAAAATGGTTCCTCCCAAATAAATAAATTAAACTTTGTGTTATCTACCCAAAGGATGAAGGGGAAGTGGGGCGAGGGGGAGTCCCTTGAGTATAGCTGGTTCTCAACAATGGTCTGTTTGTGTAAAATCTAAATGTTAAAATTCTGTGAACATCCAGCTAGATTAAATCCTTTGCCTTATTTGTAAAATGTACTAGGTTAAATGTCTTCATTTTATTATTTTTCCTAACACTTTTCAGTACCATGGGCCAAAACTTCAGCTGGCATAAATGATCATTAGGCATATAAGAGCAGCTGAGGCCCAAGAGCTTGTATGGATGGGTTGTTCTGCATTTAGCCTTACATTCCTGGTTCCTTTTCCATGTTGTTTTTGTTGTTGTTCCCAATTTGTTTCCCTGTCTGTGAGATTTCTTCCTCAACATTAAAGAAATAAGCATGTCACATCTATTATGAACAGACTGCTTACCATTTCTTTAGATCCCTGTATTTGGGGCACACACAGCAAATTTGATGCAGCCAGAACTTGGCACATTATGGTTCCATAAGCATGGCTTATGCTTGCTGAGGCAGCATCCCAGCAGTGCTGGCAGCAAGCGTCTCCGGAGGCAGCATCGATCTCAGCCTGCTTTCTGCACTGTCAGTGCCCAAATCCAGCCTTGCAGCCTGCAGGAAGGCAGGTCTTGCTGTTCTTAAATCGACCTAGCAGGAAGCAGAGGCCAAGAAGAGCCATCAGCCAGCCTGGTCCTGATGTTTGCAGCCTGACCATGGATATATGCCCAACTTCATGAGCTCTATTTGCTGCTGCTTTGCTGATGAAATGCACTGTGACTAGCACAGCCAAAAAGGAGGTAGCTACTCCAAACAAGAAGCAGGCATGTACACACTGGGGTACGTGTACAAATTATGGACTCAGCAACTGCAGTTTTGTCCGATTTAGATGGAATACACTTGATGATCAGAGAATTCGATAGATTCAGGATTTTGTAATTTGTCTGCTGTTGGGCGAGGCACAGGGGGGGCCAGCATGGAACAGCTCCCTGGACCAGTGCAGCCTGGTCCTTTCCAAGCAGCTTTCCTTACCAAACAGGGGAATAGGAATTGTACCCTAGCTGACATGTGGGGTACTCTACTGGACATAAGCATTCCCCAGGCACTATCATTGCAGTTAAATGTGTTATCATGGCACATATTTTGCAGGCAGGCGATTTAAGCTTTTTCGTTAATTAATTATTGTTAGGCTGTACTGAGTGAAGAGCCCTTGTTGCTCCAAGCCTGGAGGTAATTACTGAAAGTAGACTTTATAAGGTGAAAAACACTCTGTCTACTCCCAGCTCTTCTGCAATGCCTTCAGCCGTGTTACAGCTGGGGTGACTCACAGGAAAATGCCACAAGACTCCCAGGTGTCTTGTGAGGAAGCTGACGCCAGGTCCGGTGTCACAGGGACACCTGCTGGAGCAAAGCCTCACAACAGCTGGAGACAGAGCCCAGTGCCCTGCACCATGGTTATGGTTTGAAATACAACTAAACTCTCATTTAAATGCAACTAAGCTCTCATTATTTTCTTTCCTCAGCTAATTGTACTGCTTTGTGTCTTTGTTAAGTTTCTCAGGCATCAGTACGTATGAGCAGATGATTAAAAATTCTCTTTGATTCACATGCTAACACAGATGACTGACCTTGTGCCATACTACATCACTTGTCAAAATGCTGCTTCTGTAAGAGAGTTTCTTGCTGCTGCTGTCTCTGTGAAGAGTCCTGGCTTAGTCCTTAGGGAGGTGTGGGGCTGCACTGTCCCCTCTGACCAGAATGTCGTCTGGAGCTGACGCTGCTGCAAAACCTCGGGTGAAGAAGTTGTGTATTTTGTTCTGTCCAGTAAGCAGAGCAGCATATTACTCTTGCACATTGTTATGTGTTACAGACAACATCCCACACATCCCCTTCCCTGCTCCTCAGGAGCAACCAGTACCCTTAGAAGCAAATGGAAGGAACACACCTTATTCTTCAGGATCACTCTGACAACAAGCTCAATGCCTGTCATGCAGAGCAGGGGACACTCCTTTGTGTGGTGGGTATTTCTATCCCTGTGCTGTGGAGCGGTAGAGATAACAGCTGTTAGTACTGGCTTTAAGAGATTTACTGCTTAAGCATTTAGGAACAGTAAGTCAATCACTTTAAATCACATCTCTAACAAGGAAATCTCATTCTGAATTCAAGTGTTGTAGTTACACCCTTAGGAGAAGTATCATTTGGGGTGCTAAGGGCATAAAGTACAGTTCTTTTCTTATCTTGTCCACTAAGCCAGCACCTTTGATTCACTCTGCTGCACCTGTGGTATAGTATTGATAATTGTGCAATTGATGATACCTGGTCATCATCTCTCAGTGCCTCTAGTGAGTTGTAGGACAAACAAGGGAAGCTGTCATGTTTTCAGTTCCTTCAATACAGGTAAGTTTGCTGATCGTCAGACAATTCACATCCCCATGTACCTGAGTCACTTCTGACTGAGTAGTAATCTCTAAGGTATTTGAATTTGAGGTCCCTTTCTACATGGCTGCTGTCCAGCCACTCTTCTCCCAGTTTATACTTGTGCCTGGTGTTAGTTACTCCATTCTAGATTCCGAATCAGGCATTTTGACTTGTTCAGTTTCATCCCAGAGTTCATTGCACAGTGAATGCCCCAATCTATTTATATCCCCCTGCAAGGCATTTTGAAACTAACTACTAATGCAACATTTTCAAAAAGCATGAGGTTCTGCAAACTAATAATGTCTAATACTGTGATGCAGGAGTTAAAAATGTGGGGTTGTAGTGATTTGAGTTTCTCAAGGAGAACGGCATTGTCTAGGTCAGGTTTCAGTCTCAGTCAATAAAGTCGATGTGCCCAGGAAAAAAACAAAGTCATTTGCTGTTTGCTAAAGAGGAATTTGGTAAAACTCAGCTTCTGCTCTTCCATTCCTGTATTATACCTACAAGGCTGATAGCTGATAATCATGGCCATCATTCTGTGGCAAGAAATGAATGTAGATACGTGTCTATTAATGCACATATATAAAACAGGGGTAAAATCTAGCATGTGTTAACTACTGTGAGGTCTCTCTTCTCCTCCTGTAGTATGTAGCTTTCATCCATACTGTAGATCAGGGATGGAGAGGCCCTTTATACCACCGAGTTCTGGAAACACAGCTCCTCAGTGCTCAGATGATGACTATCAATCATTATAACTTAGATTAGCTCTCAAGTCCATGCAAAGACAAATCTCTCCACTCTTCTTTCTTGTCACCACTATTGATGGCCATCAGTCAGAAGTTTCACTTCCTTTGATAATGTCATTTTAGATGGTTGTTCCAAGCTTTTATGATGCAGAATCTCTCATGGAAAATGACAGGTGATACAGTTCTATAGTACAGATGCTGAACTGGAATCCTGGAAACAAATGTTTTGCACAGTACTTTCTCACTACTACCAGAATCCATCTAGGCAAAACTGGATTCTGTGATGTACTAATATTTTTGTTCTGAAGTAATGTATCTATTTACTATATATATATATATATATATATATATTCAGTACAGGAAACTGTCTGCCTTTAGTACTGCTGCTAAATACAGCAGCATGTTCAACAACTGCAGAACCCAAAGTCCTATTTACCAGCAGGTAACCAAGCAGAGGAGCTCAGAGCCATAGCTGGCAGACCAGGCATCACCTCACATCTGTAACTGGAAAAATTCCTGTGGTTTTGCAAATAAGCAGCTTTGGGCAGTGTAGAGACTTGCAGAGCTCATGACTGACATCAATTCACTGGCTTGTGTCTCTCCCAGTACAGCAGCAACACGCACAGTACATGTAGCTGTGTGAGCAGTGAATCCAGGGAACCTTCTACTGGTGCTCATAACAGGCACTAGCAAACCAACTGCACTCCTGAAAAATGTGAATGAGACCAGTAACCTTCCCATTGCTTGATCAAGCATGTCTGGATACTGTGTGTTCACAATTAGTGCAAGGATCCTTCCTGAGGAAAGCCAAAGGCAAGGCAAGTGCATACTACATTCACTTTCCCAAGCTGGTGATAAGGAGATTGTACTCTTGGAACTGCATTTGTTGATACTTGAAACAAGTGCTGTAGATGAACACTATGAACTTTTTGAAGATTTTTGAAGCAAAGTTGGGCCTCTTTATAGACATATGCTTTTTACCCTGACTCTTAACAGAAGTATATTTGTGAGTATAAACATCTTTGATTTTTATACTCTCAAAATGGGCTGGGAACTACAGGAATTATCAGACCCACTTCATGGCCTAAGAAAGATGACTGCAGAGGAGAAAGAAAAGTCTGTTATTTTATTAGGTGAGATTTTCCTTTTCCCAGATTAGCAATCTGTCATTTCCATAAAATACAGCAGTCAGACCAAGTGTCCAGTGTGTCATCTTGGAATATCAGTCTGCTCTAAGGCAACTCATGGGTGGATCCTTTGTGGTCTCTCTAAGCAACTGGTAATAATTGCTTAATAAATGCTATAGGTACACTGAAGAGCATGCAAATAATTCTCCACAATCAGCAAAGAGTGCCTGAGCCATACCTGAAAGCACAGTAATTCTCTGATGATGGCTTTCAGAAGGCACTGCTGCTGCCTGGGGTCCTCCTTTAACTGAGTTGAATTTTACTGCTAGTTAAAAGGTCTGGCTTTTCATTGCAATCCTTACACACTGGAAGCCAGCACAGAGGATCCTGAAGTGTTCTATGACTTCACAAAGCAGGAGAACTACCACTGACTTGCAGAATATGTGCTTGCTTCTTTTCTGGACCAAATAAAATCATTTTTACACTTGTATAGCACTTACCAGGTGTCAACCTCAAGCTGAAGGAGCTTTAGCAAGCTCACACCCAGCAAGGAAGGGGTAAAAATGGTAGGAAGAGCATGCAGATGGCCTGAGTGCAATCAGCTGCCACACTCAGAACTGTCCTTTCATCTTTGGTTTTCTGAAGGTGGAAATTGTTGTCAGCAAACGTGAAAAATCTACTAAACCTGAGTGTAGCAAATTGAGGGCCTTTTAATTTGTGAGGAAGAGAATGAGAAAAGGATCATGGTCTTCTCTTTTCAAACTCATGGATAGTACTGCACTGCTGAGGCTGTGGGTCAGCTCTAGGGCAATTTGGGAGAGCTGGCTGTGGGCAGGATCTGCCAGTAAACTTTGGCCTACGATCACTGCACATTTGTAATCTGGAATCACATCGTCAGCACGGTATTAGACATGTTTGCTTTCATGATGCACTACCTTTCTTAGGCAATATACCATTTCTCAGTCGTGTGACTTTGTCTCCAAGGCAGCTGAAACTGGAGATTTACACAGTGATTCTGCAGAGGAGAGTAAATCAAAGAGGGAGAAGAAAAACTCAGGATTTCTCTGGCAGCTTGATGAAATGCATGTTAAGACTAAAACTAAACTTAAGAATATCTCATTGCCTGGTTGGTTTTACAGGCACTAGCAAAGTATAACCTCTTTCTCCATTTTGCTTAGTTTAGGTTTTCCTGGCAGTTCCCTCATTTCTGGTTGACCAAAATGTTGCTCCTGCTTGTTTTGTATCATGGAAGCACCTCTTCCATGTAGGCAGTAAAATAAATAGCAATTATTGCATCTCACAGCATAGAATTCTTCTTGAAACAATATTTTTACAGTTAAATTTCACTTTGCTTGACTCTGCGAATATATCAGGTCTCCAAAATCAGGTGTGCATCTTACCAGTATTTTATAGAGAATCCTGAGGGATCCTGGTAGAGTTCAGGATGGAATTAGCCTCCTTCTTTTACCTAAGCAATTAATAATTCATTTGGTGGTACTTACTGTGTATTCCTTCTACCCTCAAGATAGAAGTCAACATTTCTTTAAGGCTTCAGGCTGGCTTTCAAAATACCTGCTACAATGATAATGCAGCCCTGTTAGTTAGGTCCTGGCTCCAGCAGTACACAGGGGTTTTTTCTCACCAAGTGGGACTTGAGCAGTTCTGGAGCAAGCTGGGGCCGGCTGCCCAGCAGGTAAGGGGTGGGCACATGCAGAGCAGTTGGAGCACACTGCGAAACTGCTGAAATACAACCTTCCCTGAAGGCAAAGTTAGCTGGTTTTGGCACTGAATATTTCTAATCTATTGCCTGGGTTTTCTTTTTTATAGCACATCTTTTATCTGTTTTCCGAGGGAAAAATAATGTATGTAAGGTTGGTGGGGATCCAGTCTATCTTTCCAACCTGCATGAAAGATCACAATTTTTTTGCTGTTTACTTTTTAAAAGAAAAATATTTTAAAATAGTGACTCTGACTTACAGGGTGTAAAGTTTAAGATTAAACAGCAAGAAGCATCATACCCAGTACCCAGGCTGCTGCAAGTTAAGAGGAATGTGTTGGTTCATCGTGCAGAGGTGCAGGAGCCCTTGGGAAGTGTGGAGATCCCACAGCAAGTTCCTCGCTGCCACCACCAGGGGCCAAGCTTGGGACACCAGAGAGTGGTGGCTGGGTGAGCCCTCGGGGACTTCAGGCAGCCAGCATTGACTTAGATTTTATGGCATACGCTTTGTGACACGGCTTGGCACTGGTAAGCCAAGGGCTGGTGAAGTGCAAAGCTGGCTGTAAGCATTGAGCTGCAGCTCAAGACATGCCTGCTTTGGGGTCTTCCAGGATCTGTAAATTTGTGGTACTTAAGAATTGGACTCGATGATCCTTGTGGTCCCTTTCAGCTCGGAATATTCTGTGATGCTGTTGGGCACAGCAGTAATGCTCAGTGGGACACACCCCCGGGTTTGATGCTACCTCCCTGCTGAAAACACTGGTCTCAAAGCACTTGGCAAAGCTTCCAGCTTGGTGGAGTCTGGCAGGCAGGAAGGAGGGGGAGAAGCACTGCAATCCCAAACCCATCAACAAGCAGTTAAGGTCCAAGGAGAGTACTTTAAAATCCAAGGTGAAAAAAACATTGCAGTGCTGTATTACATGACTAATAAAGCAGACAAACATCATCAAACACCCACAATACATTTATAGGCTTTATTTTGAGTTTTGTAAAGCGGATTAGAGACATTTTATTCATTAAGGAGATAAAACCCCCTTTTCTGGAACTCAAGTGTTTTATTTAAAAAGTTCGAGGTAGTGAAAGAACCATAAACAGAGCAGTGAAATGGTCAGAGAAAAAAAAAGTCAGTTGTGTAAACTGCTTTAAAAAGAGCAAGGGCTTAAATCCCTTTTTAATGGATTAATGCATTATTTAAAAAAAGACAGATTATGTACAGGGATGGAAAAAAACCCATGAGCCTTTGAGCTCTCTCTTGTCTTTCTTTCCTACTTACTGCAGTTTGTCTCCCAGTAGCATTTCGAAGCAGTGAGACTGAGGCCCCTGTGAGTGCCATAAAGAAGCACTCCTAAACTGGAGAAGCATCACTTGGATGAAAAACTTGATGGAAAAGTCAAAGTGAGGGTGGGGAAAAGGGAAATAGAGCCTTGTGTTTAAAATGGGCATGATGGTTACAGGAAAGACTAATGTGAAATTGTAGAGCTTGAAGCAACCCCTTTTGTTTTGATGGCTACTATGGGCAGGGCTACTGGGAATAACCTTGTTGTCTTATTATTTACTCCATTTCCATGTCATGTTTTCTCTCTTCTGCAGTTTCCTCCACTCTATCCCTCCCTTGCTCTGCAGTTTTTCTTTCCCTGGCTGGCTGTCCTTCCCTCCTGTCTCTTTGGTTTCCTGTCTGTAGCACTCCCTGCACTTTCCCTTCAGAAGCTGTCAGCCTTTTTCTATTCTACTGCCTCCTCACCATCCGCCCTCTCCATGGCATCTCTTTAGAATTATTTGCTGGTTTTGGAATAGGGCTTATAAAATAAATGACATTTATAACCTGAGCACATGAGTAATTTGCTAAAGGTCTTAATTACCTGCCAAAAAGAAAGCTAATCAGGAAGATTCACTAGGGATTAATTGTGTTGGGAAACCTGGGAAATTTTTTCCATTTTCTGCACCTGATTGGACCTTCTAAATGAACCAATAGATGCCTTTTCAGCAGGCATGAGAAATTGTAGTTTAAAAGAGATTTGTGTTAGAAAAAAGGCACGGGAAATTGTAGTTTACAAGAGATTTGTGTTAGAAACAAGGCACCTTTTTTTTCTTTTATTTAACTGAGGGCACAGAGATATGTGCCTACAGCCATGTTACTGCTTTGAGAAGCATTTGTTGCAAAAGTTGCAGGACTGTCTGTAACACGTTGCAGCAGAGTTAGACCACGCACAGATTTTTGACAGCACACCCATGGGTTATGCCATACCAAGATACCCTTCCCCATGAATAGGATCTCTGAGCAACTACCGTCCTTAGAAGCTACTTTTGGGGAGCAGAGCAGGTAAGATGCAGATCCAAAATGACATTATAGGGCTTTCCTCAACCCATGAGCCCTGCAAGTGTGGATGTGACCATCCTAACAAAAGATAGCTCTGTAATTACTTCCCACCAACCCTTCTTGGTGAAGGATTTCATCCTCATTTCAGTGTTGAAACCATTTCCTTTCACATGCATGTTAAAAATAGATGGAAGCCAGGATATTGAGCTGGTGCCCTTGACAAGCAATTTTTAAATTTTTAACAGGGTAGTATTATTAATCATCGAGAAAGAGAGGATGAGCATGAGATTTCTGGAGTGTTTTCCTGCTCTACAGCACAGGCTCTTTCTGAACAAATCACTAAATCTCCTAGTCCCTGTATGACCATCCTTCAAAACGGAAATGAAGCATTCCCTTTTCCATTTTATGTGCCTTGTGTACTTAAGCTGTAAACTTGTTGAAAAATAGTCTGGCTATTGTCACTCCCTCATTGTGTACCTCACTTTTGCAGTGCAAAGGGGAAACTGAGTTAGAATAAGGAAAATCAAACCATCTGAATATTATTCCTTTTTTGTTTCACTTTTAATCTTCCTGTTAAAATGGTCTCAAGCCTTCCTCCTGAAGTCTGTGAATTTAAAAGAAAAGCACAGGCTCTCACAGCTCTCTCCAGTAAGGAGGAAAGACTCTGGTCCCTATGTAAACTGGAATTAAACCACAGATATGACTGTTGATCATCCTGCTGCTTTTGCAAAGCAGGTTTATTTTGGCTATTTTTTGCAATTATTCCCAGGGATCTTCTATTTCAGGACACAAACATATGCCAGCTCAATGGTCCTTCAGTTTACTTTTGTCTTCCTGCAAGGTAACCATTCATCCGTGGAGTAATTTCTTTAAATGAGGCATTTTAATCCAAATTGCCAGTTAATACCTGCAGGGTCAGCTTCCCTCCCAATCAGCTCTGGAAATTAAGGGAAGCTTCTAAACCTGCTGTAAAGTTTTGCTTGCAGATATTCTGAAGGATTTTTGAAACACTGAGAAAAATTAGTAGGACAAGCTCTGAACCTTCAGACAAAATGCAAAACTGTAGGGGGAAAAAAAGTCAAGTGTCAAATTAACTTTGTGTCCCAGTCTCTCAGGTTGTGTGGGTCTGGGTTCAGTTCTGAAGGACTCTGTAAGCAAAAACGAGGCTGGAGTCTCACTGCACTGCACTTGTTCATTGATGTAGAGTGAGCAGTGTTGTGCTGTTCTGTGCTTCTTCCTCTTGAACTGATTCTCCCATTGTTATCTGCAGTGCTGTAAAGCTGAATGACCACTCCACTTCTAATTTTGTGTGTTTATATAAAGGCAACTACTGTAGTCTCCAGTTAAACTTGAAGGGAGCAGGGCAAGGATCTGTCACATTATGTCTGTGCAAGGGTATTTCCTTCAAAAACCTAAGGCAGACAGTCAGAACACTACCCAAGCAGCCTTCCATATCAAAGTACCTATGGAATTTGAGGGGAAACTACACCCTGTGTATTTACATAGCTTTGACTTATTAGTAAATACTAATGGATCCCAAGGGCACAAAAAAAATCTCAACTAGAAAAATCATGCTGGTCTTCTATTACATCTTCCACTGGAGTTGCAACTGAATCAATAGGTTCCTCTCCGAAAATCAGAATGTAGGGTCATTAGAGCCAAGTCTGATAATTCTTCTAGATGGTGGTGGCTGTCCCTATGCAGTATTGAAGGAGAAGAAAAGCATATGGACACAAGCCAAGCTCAAATAAACTAGCTAAATCCATGTCCTACCTCTGTTGGATCTCTTGGCTTCTGTGACCTGCAAATTGGAGAGAAAGCTTCTGAACTTTTTAAGGTTTTAAGCTTGCAGTCCCACAAAAATCCTGTCCATTCCCCCTGCTATTTCCCACTCTGTACAACCTCTTCTGCACGCCTGCAGATGCAGTTTAGCAGCCAGCTAAATTAAAGCACTAATACAGAGAAGAATTAAACAAGAAAAACAACACCTTTAATTAAAAACGCTGTAAGTTACCAACCAGTGCTGTAAAATTAAAAATGTCAGTAATTTTAATTGTTCCCTAGTCATTCATTCATGGCTTGTTCCTTTTAGCTTTACTATTAAAGGAAAAATGTAGCTACCTGTTGATAACCACTGCATAGTCTCAAGACTTTCTACACCCTTAGATGGAGGGGATTTAAAGCTGCTTATATTTTCTTATAAATAGTACAAACCATGTCACAATGCTGTTCCATTTATTGGATGCAACCTTTAAGCAATCTGTCCATAACTGCACTAGAAAATGTTCAGAGCAATTTGCCAGGCACCTATGTGGACAATAAGTATCCTGAATAACATGATTGTTGTATTCTGAGCACCAGTAATGAGCAGAGCACTGAGTGTTCCTGCTTTTAAAGCAAAATGTAATTGTTTCTGTAATACTTGCATTTGAAAGAACATCTGAGTGTTTTTACTGATGATAAATTATTATTATGTTTTGACTTTGAAATTGTGCAATTATGTAACGCAACTGTGAGGAAGAAATGGGTTAAAGGGAATTGTAATTACACTCGATTTTGAAAAAAAATCTCATCATATGTTTTCTGTCAGCCCAATTAATTTAGCTGCAGTTGTACAAATTCTGCTTTCTAAGATGGCATTTAGGCTCAGGGTGGTTAAGAGTTGATTGTAGTTGTGCTTAGGGTTTTGCACAATATGGAAGTACTGCTTAACCCATTCAAACTTTCACAGAGATTTCAGCAGGTTCTGGCTTTCGTTCACTCTTTTTCTCCTCTACAAATATAATTTCACTTACAGTACCTGTGTAGATGATTGAGACAGCCCACTCTGATATATATGATTCAATCAGTCCAAATTAAAATCTACCATCCCTTGTTGGGTGTCTTCTCCAGCAGCTCTAGCTGATGATGGCTAGTAGAGAATTCTTAATTGCCCTCTTTTAAGCCTTCCTTACTATATTTTACTGTGAAAAATACCAGTCCTGCCTTTTATTTAAACTTAATTAGACATAATTTGACATTGGTTACTTCTAGAATCTGCAGGTTCTTATTCTGTAAGATCTTAAAAGATATGGCCTGCTGTGTGCCTCCTAATAATTGACATGCTTTCTTCTAAGTTCTGCCCTTCTCTTTGTATTTTTGTTTGCTACAACGCCATTAGCTTTGTTCTCAACAAATATATTATTCCCAAAACTGCTGCTGCAAAGTTTTTTTTGTCCAATCCATCAGCTGAGTATGTTCTATTTCCCTTTGCATCCTGATTCCATCTTCCCTAGGCTGCAATTCCTATGTGGCTTTCAGAGATCCTCTCTGCACCCATCCAGTGCTTAAAGTCCGGTTCCTACTTCAGAATAATCATTAGTCCACATATTAGATTTCTAAACAAGTATATTCATACCTTCTGCTATCGACAGGCCTTGGGAGGAATCCCTCATAATCTTCTGCTGTTTTGCCTCATTATTTGCCTTCAGGTGCTTCTTTCAAGCCAGTGATGCGCTTTGTGTTGGAAATGGCAAGATCCATTTTCACCTGGGGGCAAGCTACACATTTACCTCTCGAGGTGGCATGAGCACAGGCAGTTCCCATGGTTCAGCTAATGTGCTGGAAATCTCCCCTCCAGCTTTTCTCACAGTAACTTGCTCATGAACCACACCACCAAGCTTCACCTGTCAGCTTCCCGTTTGCTTTGAGCGGGACTGATTTCTCTTGCTCTCCCTCAGTTCACACACTGCAGTAGAATATTAAACTGAAATGAGCTTTCTGTGCAGTTAATTGTTGTGCCATAATGTTTCTTTTCAATTTTTATCATAAAATTTTTTCTCTAAATAAAACCTTAAAGGGAAAGGTACAAAGTAAGCCCAAATGCTTTCAATTGCTGAAGCAAGGAGTCTGTAGTGAAGCTTCTGCTTAACAAAGTGGAAAATAAGAAAGCATGTTTTATTCCATCATTTATTAAAATTAAGGGAATGAGGGCCTCATTTGCTTAAAAATTGTCTATTAGTATTCACCTGGTGGCAAGCAGCCTTAATCTTACACCATTAAAGAAAACAGAAGCTCATTAAATAGTAATTCTTTTTAATAGTGACAGGAGCTTGGGTTTGAGCAGCACTGCTCTAAGTTCCCATGTAAATTGTTCATGATGATCACCAATGAGAGAATTTTTTGTACCTCTCCCCATTCCCAAGAGCTTTCATTCCATCTGTAATCACTTATGAATGCCAGACAGGGAAAGAACCTTGCATCAAGGGAAAAACCTTTCACTGTCAGACTTATGATGTTACATAAGTTGGATTGAATTAAGCATGTTGGATACAAAGCAGGGGAAAGTAGCCGTTGGATACAAAGCAGGGGAAAGTAATTCTTGAACAAGGGAGGAGTGTTCCGAGAGACACAAGAGCTTTGGGGGTCTTGGAATGTTCTTAGCTTTTGGCCAGTACTGCTGTGGTTTTGAAACAGGAGAAGGCATATTGAATTTTTCTACTTTGACAGCTGCTGTTTGACCTCTCATTAACAGACTTATCACCTGTTATCACTTATCATCCTGTTGATTATCTCTCTCTGGCCATTGCTATGTTTTCCCTTCCTCCAAAGGATTTAGTCATTAATGCCACCTTGTTTCTGTGTAGGCCAGTTGTCAGCACTACCTGACTATTCATGTATTAAAGCCCTACAGTAATGGACAGGGTGCTCTGATGCTCATTTCAAACCCATAGCTGAAGTTCCCATTCCACTCAGAATGTTATAAAATGTCCTTTGCTCTCATTACAGTCCTCAGCTGTTCCACTGCTTTGCGTGGCACAAATCACTACCTTCACTTCATGCAGCTGAGCTGCTTGTGGCTCTTCTGATGAACGGCTTCAGGCCGTGTGGCCCTATTCCTTATTAACATTATTCTGTTCCCTCCCACACCATTCCTGTGCTAGGGATGTCTCTGGGCCAGGCATTGTTTGTTTGGGGTATGTGTGTGGGAAGATTGCTTAGTGCTGCTCCTTAGACATGCTTAATTCAATTACTGCCAGATTTTCTAGGCCTCTTGACATTGCTATATATAGCTCTTTAGTAATAATATTATCAATTATTTAAATTTTAATTTGTGCTTGCATTAATTACATGATCCTTTACTGCAAGGGGAAAGAGATCTTGCTTTCCACATTTATATGACCATGGTTTGTCCTCAGAGGCCTAAGTTTTATTTAGCATCAAATGGAATCATTGCTAATACTCATCAAATAGCCATTATCCTATGGGTATGCTTCCGTGGGTCCTTGCTGTCTGAAGACATAGCTTCTCTGAGAAGTTATTAAAGGTTTATCTCACTGGACTGGCCTTCAGTGGATGGGAGCTGACACACTCCTAAACTCTGTCCAAGGCAGTCTTGTTCTCCCTGCTGCCAGTCCCAACGCAGGTGCTGCTGGGATCCCTGGCAGCAAAGCTGCTGGTTGTTTATTCTATAATAGACAGAGCTGCTGTCTGACTCCTTACACACACCCCATCATCTTGCTCAGGTTGCTTGAATGGCTGGGGGAAGGTCCTGGGGGATTATGTGCTTACTTGCTTCACAGATCCTCAGAAGATCCTTCCAGGAAACCAAAATCTCATGTCAGCACACTGAAAGCAGGAGCTGAACTCTGGTTGTGCTTGCCAGATGAGACAGCTGGCTGAGAATGGTTTGTGAGAAGATTGGAAGAAGGTTAGCATGACATCCTCGTAATGGCCCTTGTTAGCTCTTCTGTACTTCACTCTCTGTTGCAGACTGCAAATAGGTTCTTACAGTTAGGATTTGCATCAGCATTCATACTTCTGCTGTGTTATTACCTACTACAGTTGCTCTGGGTGAAAAAATCTTCCTCTGTGTTTAGCACTCGCTGTTACAAGAGGTAGATTAGTTCCCTGTCATGTGCAGCAGCAAATACTGTGGCCAAGTGCAATGTACACATTTTCACTAAGTGTGCTGTGAATGTTCCTGTACTGTATAAACCCTGGGTTTGTTACAGCGTACATGCTGTGGGCATTCCTTCCTGTGATTCTATCAAGCCAGTGAGTTTTTTGTCTGGTGAGGGTTTTTTCCAGCAGTCATAGGGTTTTTTGGGATAAAGATTTTGATTCCCTCCTTTCTTTCTGCCACCAAGTTTTTAACTCCAACGGTTTATTGGATGTTCACTGTTTTTTCTTTTGTTTGCTTCTTTGCAGTTGGAAAATGGGAATCTGCCCACAGATAAAGCAGCAGGGAAAATTAATGTTGCATCACATTTTCTCTGCACAGAGAAAGTAAGTAAAATGTTACCCATAGAGGATTAAAACCTGATGGAAGAAAGGATTTTGTCACCTCAGATCAGAGAAGCAGTGCAATTCGTTCTGCCCGGGTTGCCCTCCTGCCTACAATGTGCTATTTCACTGAAGCAAGCACCTGTCAGTGCTGAACAGAGAACAGCTTTTTGGTGTAACTGAACTAAGGTGAAAAATTAAAAATAATTGCAATTACAGCTACTCTGTTGGTTTGGGGAGAAATATGAAGGGTGGATTTACTGGGGTGAACAGTAAAGGAGCTGTATCTCTTCCCTTCTATTCCTTGTCATTCCTTAACCCCTGGACTTCATCCCTGAACAGCCACATCGTACAAGCAGCATTTGTTGGCAACATTTTGTCAGCCTTACCAACACACCCCCCAGGAGTGACTGATCCGTGGTGCTTCTCCCAAATTCTTGACATCCCATCTCTGTGATGTCCTGTAATGTCATGCCTCATCCATGGAGCTGTTCATTTCCATTACCCGGCTGCTTAATCGATTTATAAGAAAATAAAAACAAATTGTCTTTTTTCATATTTCACAATGATAGTCATAATGGTAGTCCTGATGATAGTCTCTTCTGGAAGCCAAAACCAAACTCTTCTTGTTACAAAAACACATGTAATTTTTATGGCTAATTAAAAACAGGGAAATGCAAAAACAAGCACAAACATAGATACAGTAGGATTATCTTTTTTCACAGTACCCCATAGAAAGGAATTAAATGTGTCCAGGATGTATATTAGGGGTTTTTTGGTCTCTATGGTAAAAAAAAGAAAAGGTGGGATCTTTTTGCACATACTAACAGACTTTTTACTTTAATTTCACTGGATAAATCTTCTACTTTGGTTTGGTCAGATGCAAAATTTTGAAAGGTCTGGCTGGAAAAAAAAATTGGTTTGGGCAAAAATCTAAACTTTTTTTAGAAGCACATGCTTTTCAATACAATAAAATGAAAAAAGGTAATCAAAGTCTTGCCTTTCCTCCAAAAGTGGTTCCAACAGATGATGTTGAACAAATCCTTTTTCAGCTGCCTGGAGCCAGTGATGATCATAATCACAAAGGGAATAAGAACATGAAAGAATAATCACAACATCATAAAATTGCTTTTGGAGAGATTTTTGCTGAATTCCTACTAATTTGAATGGGAACCACAGCCTGGGTTTGTGATAAAAATGTAACCATAGCACAACTCTCATTGCTACCCCCTTCTTGTGAACAAGCAATGGCTGTTGTACCCCCTTACAAGTCTTTCTTGTAAGATTTAAGCAAAATGTCAAGTCAAAACCTACCAGTTTAGGGATGGTGACTCCACAGCACTCAGATTTAAACACCACTAAATGAAAACTAGAGTTGCAGCACTGTCTTGGCCTGTCTGCACTAAGGGATGTTGTTTTATAACTAATTCCATAGGGTTCATTTTAATATGCAATAAAAGCATGCATTTTACAAGCATGGCATCAGATCTTTCATGTGGTCATGGTTTACATTACTTCTGCAGAAATACACGATATGCTGTGATCTGCAAAGCACTGTACACATCCATTAAATATTGCATGAACACCAACACCACAGGGAACATAAAATATTGAATCTGAGCAAGTGGATAGCTCAGCACAGGGAAATGCAGAGATTTTCACCTGCAGGTCACCAGTTAAAAAAACAGTTCAGATTAGTGCCAACACCACACCAGATATAACTTGGCAGGTGTTCATTGGCTGAAATTATTTATGTCCTTCAACTTATTTTGGACAAAGGGTTGTATGACACAAGCCATGGCTGTTTGTGGTACCCATGAGACAGATCATTGTTTCCAGAGAACAGCTAAGGTTTAAAAAGACATGGATACCATGAACTTTCCAGTCATGTCTAGGACGGGGTCAGAGTTTTAAGACTTGAAAATTGCACAGGGGTTTTTATTCTCTCTGCAGAAAGCAGCAGTTTTTCCTCTCCAGGAAGGCTGGGCTGGCACATCCTCTAGAGTATGAGACAGTGATGTGACTGCACAGGCTCCCTCCAAACCCTTTTCTCTGTTGGCCCCCCCAGGACAGCACATACCCCCCAGGGCTGTCTGCTCAGGGCCTCCCACTGGGGAAGCATTTCTGGGCCAGTCTCACTCCTGCTGCTTCCTTGCTCTCCTCTCACCCCCTTGCTTTAGGTTTTGTGGCTGCTCCTGCCTGCAAGGCAGCAATCACTGATGGGTTTGTTAAGCTCAGGAGACACAAAGCAGATGTTCTTAGGACCTTGACTGGGGACTCATGAAGAGACTATTTCCATAATAGCAGCTCCCACTTGGACTCACTGCTATTTCTTCCTCATTTGCCTGGTCTACAAATTCCTTACTCATCTCTTCAGCACAAAAGCCAGACTGTTCTTCTCTGACAGATACCATCTTTACTGACTTCATAAGAGGCTATTTTTGATTCTTTGATATGAATATATCCTTATCTGTCCCTGCATCTGTCTTCAAGAACATGCCTGGTCTATTGTGGTTTTTCTGTGGATGCCATTTTGGAACAAACAAAGCTCTCTTTTCTCCAAATCTGAACTACAGTAACAAATAAAGCTGTCCTGTATCTTTGATGTGGCTTCTTAAAGCCTGTCCTCTAGGCTGAAATGTGAAGGTTGAAATTCTGGCATCTAATAGAATAAACTGCTGTGATCTATGAATCCTATGTATTTTAGAGAATACAAAAGTCTGTGCTAATTGGTCTCCTACCTGATAATGGGGAAGCTGAAGGCGCAACCACCACTAGCAAGTACAGTTGCTTCTCTGAAGATCTTCGTGTAGCAGAAGTACATAGGATTTGGTGTCCCTAAGACACTAATAGGACTGGTTTCTAAAAATTCCTAAGAAATCAGCATGAGGGCTCTTGACCCATGGGCAATGGAGCAAGATTGGAAGTAAAATGGGTACAGGTAAATGTATTTTTCTATGTAGAATGTATTTTTCTATGGGTAGGAAAAAGCTTCTGCCTTCCAGCTCCTCCTGTCTCTTGGTGACTGACAGGGAAAAGCAACATGCAGTGTTCTATCTCCCTCAGAGACAGCTGCTGAAGTTTCTAGTTGTCCCTAAGGTCTGCGATAAGTGGGAGCTGGGACCCTACATCTCTTAGCTCAACACAGCACTACCTCTGCGATAGGCTTTCAGAGCAGACTGCTTTGTGCAGTGCCACAAGGCTTGGAGAGGGGCAGGAGAGAAGGTCCCACCTCTCTGAAGGCATCAAACCCACACCCCAGGCAGCCCCAGCTGCGTTTGCCCTGTGCTGTTGTGAACACGGCTGTACCATGGCACTAGTGCTGTGTGTGTTCCACAAGGAGATGAGGTGAGCTGGAGGGCATTTATTTTGCTGCCCTAAAAAGGAATCCCTTTTCCAGGAACTGTGGGCGCCCTTCCCACCTGCCTGTTCTGCGTGGTCTAAGCAGCTTGTTTGGGACACAGAGTTGCAGGGCAGAGCTTGCTGCAGTTGCTGCTCACCCTGTGCAAGAGGGAGTGTGTAGCACATTAGGATTAAAAACCTCTGCTTTCTCCTGTCCATCCCTTGGCACGGGAGGAGCAGAAAACTCCCCCTTTGTTCTTCAGTTTGTAGGGAGGGGTTGGTGGTGTCACAGATGTTGGTGAAAACACAGGTGAAAATGCCCTTAAATAGCTGAAAAAGAGCATTGCATTAATTTGTGTGTTTTTGTGTGAATCCACACCTTGCAAACCTAGGGGAAGTAACTGCACATGGAAAAGCCATGAAGGAAAGCTGAACATCAGAGATAGGTGACACGTGGGTTTGGCCAGCCCAGCAGACTGGGTTTTGTAGGAAACTAAAACTCATTATCAAAACAGCTGGCTTAGTTGCTCTGCCATGCTCATAAGCAAGGGAGGCTATTCCAAGTCCTGGCTGCAAAACTGCTTTTTTAGAAACTGCAAAACTGCTACACCTGTGTTTTGTGTCTATTTTGTGGCTAAAAGTCACATTTGTTTAATGACTGGGGGGAGAGCTGGGGGAGATAATGGCAAGCCCACACTTGATTTCTGTCTTTCAAGTGAGCCCAGGAAGGCAGAAATGGGATACCTCTGCTGTTTGTTGTAGCACAGATCCACAGTGGCACAGAGCACTTTGGCATCCAGCACATCCACTGCTTGCCTGAATTTACAAGCAAATGAAATCTCCAAGAGCACTACAAGGAATTCTGAGTGGATCCCATCCCTCTGGTGTAAGGTCATTATGCAGCACAAAATTAGGCGGCCTCAGCTAACAGCTGATGTCTCCAGCACACATGAGCTCCAAATATAGCAGAGGCTGTAGGAAATTCCCCCCTTATTTTCTAGATTGTCTGTGGGAGTACAACAACAACAACAGGGTAATAAAATGTACAACTCAGAGAGAACAGGCTGGCTTGAAAATGCAGCTTGTCAGTGCAGTATGGAAGCCCCTACTGAAAATTAATTTGCCCCTCGTGCAATATGCTCTCCTTAAGGTGTGAAGTCCAACGTCATGGATTTCTCTGCAAGATCAGGAGCAGAAATTACAAGCTCTAGGCAGTAACTCAAATTGATTATCACATTCTTGCCTCTTCACACTAGCATCTCTGTTTTGACACCAGTGTCACAGAGTTGCTGAGAGGCAGCAGATGCCCTGGTGTCAGATCTAGGTGGAGGAGGAACTTGGCCATATCCTAAGTGGGTGTTTTAATTGTCCTTGTTTTAATTGAAGGTACTCAGCTGTGCCAAAATCAGGTGGTCAGAGAGCACCCTGGGAAGCCTGGCTTCCTTCAAGAGGTTTCACCTGCAGCAAAACCTGCCTCTCCTTTGCAGACTGAAACAGCAGCACTGGGGCTTCAGCCTCCTCTTTGCCTCATGGAGCACGTTCATCCTGAGAGGCCCTTGTGGAAAAGCTCTTCTCAGCATAAAGCCCAAACCACGAGCACCCATCTTCCCAAAAGATGCGAAGTTACTTCAGTGGGGTGGAAGCTATGAAAGCTAGTATGTGTGTAGTTGTGTTGTGTTTTAGTCTTTTCCTGAAACAGATCAATTTTAATATTGAAAGCAACATGCCAACTCTCCTTTTTAAAGAAGTTTATTATTTTAAGTGTGTCAAGGAAAGTTCTTCTCCTCTTCTTCCACTACAACTCAATTACATCTGAAAGCAGAGATAGTGCCTATTTGCTTCCTGCATCCTAAAAATGTTTTAAACTTTGCTGCTCGTTTTGGTGGGAAAAGAATTGTCTGGCTTCTCTTTTCAGTCACATTTTCCTTATTTATTTACTTGTACTCTGGGAGTGTTGAAGTTCACTTGAGGCTATGGGAATCTGAGAAAATTCATTGTGTATCTTTTTGAATAATAGATGAAATTTTTTCAAATGAAAATCACATTAAAAATGCTTTAATATTTCATATTGAAAAAAAAGTCCAAACTTCATTCATCATGAAACATAATATTTTGTTCTGTGATTTTGTGGTGTTTATTATATTCCAAATGAAATTGATAAAATTATGAAGTTAAAATCAGAAATTCTGTAGGTTTCATTTTGAAAATATCTGGTTTTGTTCACTACATTTGCGGATGATCTAGAATATTTTTTTTTCACCAAGGAAATGTTCAGATGAGCTATTTCATTAGGCCTTGTCTCTTAAAGCTTTGGAAAGTTTATTTAATATTTCATAGTAGATGGAGCCATAAATCATTAACTTTGGATAGAGACTGATTTCTTTTTGTTGCCTGGATCAGGTTGGTTCCAATTACAATGGGAAGCAAAGTGGAAGGAAGAGCTCATCAAAAAGATGTTTTTTAGCAATGCTTTAACCTCTTCTTAAAACATTTATTTGCCAATTAACAGTCATGAAATCAACAGTTCTATGTGCAAAAGCAAAGTTTTAAAAGTTGCTTTGGGATGGGTTTTTTTCATGACTGTGTATCTCCCAGGAAAAAAAAAAATGGAATAAAACAATGATAGGATTATTATAAGCATCCAGGTTTGAATTCTTCCATCACTTCTACGTGGAGATACTGCTGTTTTACGCAAAACCTTTAAAAAACAATTATACTGTTTTGACTGTTAGAAAGTATTGAGGTGAAAATTCTGGTTTCCTCCAAAATTTCTGGCTTTACATTAGAAAAAAACAAACAAACTTAGAGGGAATAGCTGTTGTAATGCTTTCCTTTCAGAAGCATTACTTTGGTGATATAGTTGCTCTGTAATAGTGAGCCTACATGTTAAAGGTGTGGAAGATTTAATGATACATAAAAGCTGAGGTGGAATGATAAGGACAGAAAGATTGATTGAGCCACAGTTGTGGCTTCTTTGAATTTTTGGGCTTATTAGTGTGTTTGTTTTGAACAATGGATGGTGGGTAAATAATGAAAGAGAGTGACACAATATCCAAACAATTTCCCTGGGCTGGCCAGATAAGCTGGAAATGCTGGAAATGTGATCTGTGGGATTTTTAATTGACTTTTCATGAACAGACAAAGCAATTAGAAAAGGGAGCAGAGAATTTTTTAATTATGACTGTTAGGACTTCAAAGAGCTACCACACTTTTCAACTTTGAAGGCAAGTAACATAAAAATAAAAGCAGAAAACGTGGGAATTTAATGCTTGTTCTGGTTTAATGATGTTTTGTGGTTCCTAGACTCTTTTAATTGTTACATTGTGCTTAGCATTTTGTGTTAGGCTGAGCTGTGAATGTTAATAGTGGTTTAACCCTCTGGGAATGCCAACTACTGGCGTGTTTCATGTGACCTCGGGACTCACACTCAGTGTGTAAATAGGAAAACATCTCCTTCTTGGAAGTACAGCCTGTGAAAATCTATGTGAATCAAGCTTCTGCTTTAAAACACTCCAATGAACACATCTCATTCAACATGATCTGTTTTCTAACCTAGATGGGCAATTAGGTATATGAAACAAAATAGGATGAATGCATATGTTCTTCAATTTCAGAATGTGAATTAAGAATGTCACGGATTGTTTCTTCTCACATGCAAAATGTAACAGTGTGTTGATTTGGCATGGCCTGATCTTTTGGTAGTGGGGGATGGCCACAGAAGTAGCTTCTGTGAGAAGCGGCTAGAAGCTTCCACCACGTCCAACAGAGCAAACCTCTGATGGCTCTGAAGATGGACATGCTGCTGGCCCAAGTAGAGAGGTTGTTAACACCTCTGTGATGACATATTTAAGAAGAAAATCAAAACTGCACACACACAGTGGGGAGGGACCCCACGGCATAGCAAAGGAAAGACTTCTCTCCCTGAGCAAACGGAGGATCTCGAGTGACGAACTGACCAAAGCCCCCATGCCCTGTCTACCTGCGCTGCAGGGGGAAGGAGGGAGGGGCTGGGGGGGGGAAAAAGGTGGTTTAAAGCCTTATTTTACTTCTCATTATCGTCCTCTGACTCTGTTAATCATAAATTTACTTTATACATTTAAATTTGAACCTGTTTTGCCCTTAGAGTGTCTTCTCTCAGTCCTCATCTCAACTCATGAGCCCTTCATTAATCTTTTTTCCCTCTCCTCTGCCTAGCTGTGAGAGCAAGAGAGGGTGAGCAAATGGCTTTTGTGAGTGCCTGGCATATTTGGCCAGTGTCAAACCATGACAAACAGGAAGACGTTTTTATTTTTAAACTCTTTTGGTGTTGTTAATTCTGAAGTAAGACAGGTATTCCTTTACACATACACACTAGAGAGTTGTTTTTCCTCTTGTTTTTTGGTTTTTTTTAACTTCCAAAACTTGTCAGAAGTCACCTCATTTCTTTTTTCCTTTCCACTCCTAAATTCATTTAGTGTCCATGAAAACTATCAGATAAATAGTGTCACGCATCAGAGCATGATTTGGGCAGCACATAAGCTTTCTGCGTTTGGCTTGAGGGTTTGGGGGGTTTTTGCCACTCTATTTCTGGCAGAATTAGGGGAATTATTCGCAATGAATCATTAGTCTGACAAATTTTGCCTTTTTCCTGTTAGTCCAGAAATTGCCCAAGTAATTCGAAGCTCTTGGAAGCTAATGCAAGTTCTTTTTTAAGCTATCCACTGAATGGGATATGGGAATAGTACTTTGAAGACTGTACTTGATAGTCAAAATCTGAGACTTAGAGTTTAAATGCTGTAAGTCTAATAGTTTAGACTTGAAATTATCGAAAAGTTATGCAGTGACTTGGAAATATTAAAAGTCATGGTTTGGATACTGAAAAGGCACAAATGTCTGAAGCACAGCTTGAGAAACTAAGTCACAAAATGATTCTTCTTTACTATCTCACTCTGAATTACTTCAAAAATGAAATCTGGTTTAGTCCTAAATGTGAACTGTTATGTTTTAAGGAGTTTTCATTTGGCTTTTTCATATTTTGCTTTTTTCAGTTAACTTTGCCCAGAAAAGGACCATTCTGTTTGTTTTCCATGAGTGCCCTTGGTGACAATCAAAAATCCCTGAGCTGCCCGAGACACTGCATGTTGAAAGCAACAACAGAAATTTTTACTGTCAAGGGGGATTCAGGGAGCTCTTCAGGCCCCTCCTGCACAGCTCAGTTCATGGCCTTGGACACACAACACAGGGCCACAATTCCCTTTGCACTGGTTGCACCCTCCCTTAGGTGAGGCAATCCCAAGTGGAATGATTGCCATGAAGATATGCATTTGCAGGACTTTAGGCCAGCCTTCGTTTTGATGGGACAGATGAGACAGCACGTGTGCCTCCTATTTTTGACAGAAGTATTTGGCAAGTGCTAAACTGAATGCAACTGGTTTCACCTTTATATTGCATTTTATAATTTCAAGCCTCCTGAAGTTCTTATATCTTTAAAGTGCTGTGTGAATAACTAATTCAATTAGTTAATCCACCTAATATAAAAGGCAGATTTTCCTTAAAAGTGAAATGCTGTTTCCTAGTCCTTCTTTCATTACAGGAAAGGAGAAGAAGAATAAATGTAGACATGTGTAACTAGAAGGATCTTAACTTGCTTGGCTGAAGACAAGCCCTAGTGTTAAAGACGTTTCGGAGTCTAGAAAGACATTTCCTCAGTATTGCCTTGCAAAATGGAGTAATCTGTCATGTTCTGCAAGTCAGCCAAGTCTAAAATGCTTGGGGGGGGGGAGGGAGGTGCATGGCTGCTGGACCCCTTCCAAAAGTCAGAGCAGAGAATTGGAAACCACAAATTAAGCAAATTAACCTGATGGTTACAAGGCATGGCTAAAGCAGGACACATCCAGTTTAAATTTTTTCCACTATTCATCTCTGAATTTAATCTAAATTCTATGCCTACTCATGGCAATGTTTCTTTACATTTATTTGTGTGTATTGTACACTTGCAGGCGCACACACATTACTCTTTTCTTCTTTTTTTTTCCCTCTCTCTTTATGGTGTCATTATATCAGAGGGAGAGATCTTGGACTAATCAAAGCATATAAATAAGCTAAAGAGGGAAAGAAGTTGAAAATTGAAAATTAGTACAGAAACTCTCTCTTCAGCAATAGATCATATTGAATAGAAAAGGATTTCAGATACCTTGAGAGTGTCTAGGTAAACCCTTAAGCTGTCTAGAGATGCTAGAGAGTATGTAAGGATCCTTTTCTTAGTTATATGCTTCAAATAAAGTTGAGAGGAAGGGTGTGTATTAATAACGAAAATGGCTTTAAAATCCATTTTGCACATTTAACAAGTAAAGGGCTGTCAAACTATTGTCAAATTATCCTGAGGCAGCAGTTGGTGATAGCAACGAGTGGACTGAGATCATCAAGGACTATTTCTGCTCTCCCCTCCCTCATTCCTGACACAGGAGACACTCTGGTGGAAGCCTGAGAGGCTCTGCAGGTTGTGGGACAGCAACCCAGTCAGCCATGGCCAGCGTGGACACTGGGGAGAGGCAGCAGCAGAGCTCAGGGATTGCTAAAGTTTTTAAGAGCCAGCCTAGGAATGATGTGTTTTTGACAGCCATTTTTACTGAATCAACTAAGCTAACATAGACCTGAATTAACTATTTTGTTTTATTTTTAGGTACCTAAACATGAATGCAACTGTCTTGAAGGAGAAAATTGCTGCATTAGAGAGAGACTGGTACAGTGTAATGTGTGTAATCTGAGACAACAAAACACAGTGTTTAAGGAAGCCAATGAATAGGTAAATCAACATTTTCATTTGCTTGACGCCTTGGAAGTCTGAGTCCTGAAGATCTTTGCACTGCCCAAATTGAGGTGATGCTCTCTAAATGACTGATGGCTCCTGTTAAAAGATGACTTGGTTAAATGACTAATGTTGGAGGGTATGAATCTCCCCTTGCTGCACACAGAAATGAATTGCTGCCTGATCCAGCTAAGCAGCAAGGCATGGGGACAGATGACATGTTTGAAGTGAAGTGTTGGTCCAGATGACTGAGTCAGCTTGCTTGAGATATGTCTGCAGAGACACACTCCTATGGTCTTTTGAATGCAAAACCCCTAGAAAGTTTTACTTCACTTCCTCTGATTTCCTTTTCCCTGGCACTTCGCTGTTGTTTCTTTTCACTTTTGTTATTATTCTGACCTGCCATCTGCAGATTTTCTGAACCTTGAACAATAGCTGTGACTTTGCTGTGAGAACTCAGAAACTCATTAACAGAAGGACTTGGCTTTAAGCAAATGTCACATCACATTAGTGTAATTCTCAGGCACTAGCTAGCTCTTAGCTTGGCCCATTCATTCAGGCAGAGTTCAGAATGCCTCCTTGCTGTATCATAGAGATATTCTGATTATGCTGATTACTTTTGTCTCCATCTCTTTTGATTGATAACTCACTCAATTATTAGCATTCTGAACACAGCAGGAGCTTTTCTCAGCTCTTGTCAGCATAACAGGACAGTGGTGAGGAGGAAGGGAATTTGTAAGCAGTATCCCAGGGAAAATAACCTACAGGGTCAGGAAGTATTAACAAGAGAAGTGCTACTATAATTAGATTCCAGCAATTCCAGAATAATTAGATGCTGTGCATTTGTACGGTACACACGTCTTGCATTAAGCTCTTCTTGGGGTGCAGCCCTGGGATCTCACAAGAACCAAGATGAAGATATCTAAGGTTTACTAGCAGCCTTCCACAGTGCTATTTGCATCTGCCTTTACAGGTGAAAGGAAAGGTAACACTGGGCTTAGGATTCAGAGGTTATATATGAGAAGGCCTTTGAAATGGCTCTTCCTTGGCTAACTGAAAATTCATCATTTTTTTACAAGGACTGCAGAAATAGCACCGAATATTAGTCTGCAGCACTCTGTAGCATCAGAAGCTCATCAGAAGGATATATCTTAAAATGTTAAAACAGCAGAAGGGGGATGAAGCTGATTTTAGGCCTCCCAGTGCAGTAGCAGGTACATTGGTCCAACAGTGATCGACATACTTTGAAGCCTGCATCTGCCTACACAGCCGCCTTCTCTTCCCCACAATTTACATTGGAGGCTGTATCCATCCCCAGTGGCAACACTCTGGCAAATATCTATTCCATCAGAGTGTCAAAAGAGCATTAAAGTCATTGTGGCAGAAAACTGAAAAGCAAAGAAAATTTGTTGTGGTTGATGTATGGCTCAAAGAGTCTGAATTTCAAAGCATGCTAATGCCTTTCCATAATCTAGACATTTCCTTTGGGCTGGGAGCACAACCAAAAATGTCCCTGAGTTCCAAGCATGGGAATAACTGAGAAAAATTTAAAAGCTGGTTGAGTACATAAATAGGTAGATGGAAAATGTAGCACTTGATCCTGAACCACAAGCAGTAGATTGAGTAGTGAGTGTGTTCCTGGCTATAGCTGGCATGCACAGTGAGCAAATAGAAAATGAAAGCAGTAGGGTGAGCTTTTCTGGGGATTTGAGCAACTACAGAATACTGAGATTATTCCTAAAAGAGAGCTTAGTTTCTATGTTATAGTTTTCTCCCCTGACTGGACTAAAGTCTGCTGCTTTTTATGAAAATTATGGTTGTGTCATTGAATGGGCATGGTCATCTGGGAATGAAAGGAGCTCATTTTAGCTGCTTACTGACTGGCATGCTCACAGAGACAAGGTCTGTGTCCTGCCTCAGGGGGCAGAAACTGATCTCTTGTGTATGGCAAACTGTGGAGAAGGGGGAAGTCCAATCACCAAGGAAAATGAGATGTGCCTTATGGAGGTGTGGCCACAGAGGTTCCTCCCAGCACAGCTCAGCAATTCCAGAACGAGCCGAACACAGCTCAGTGTGTGTAATTCACAGAGCTCCTGCTCTGCCTCTGCTTCCATGTTTCTCAGTGTCCTCCTGAAGGCAAAACTGCGCTTCAGGGATGCACAAGGGCTCAGCCTGGAGCACAGACTCTGCCTCTCATTTGCCATGAGATGTAAATCTCTGAGGCTGGAGTTTATAGTCACTGCTAATTCAAATCCTGGCAGCTCTGGGAAACAGATCTCATTTAAACCTCTAAAGCTCACTGACAAGGATACTGCTAAAATCAGTAGCTGGTTTCATGGTGTGCAATAGGATTTAAGTCTGCTAACAGTCTGGTCTGTATAGGGGCTGATTTGAAATCTCTTGGCCAAATGCAGTTGACTATTTTTTTTCTACACCCCTTGTTTGCTCTTTTTTTCACATATAACTTTGCTCATATCTGGCTGGTGGTAGTGATAGTGAGGAAAAGACAACAGTGTAATTTCTGTGTAAATTATAGGACTTGCATGAGAAGGGCAAACCCACATGAGGGTGATGGACCTCTACTGTTACTAACTGGATTATGTCTGGTGGGCTGTCAGCCTGAAGTTAATAGAAAGGGAATGAGGACCTAACTATAAACAAGCTTACTTGAGGAGGAGTGAGAGTGTTTGACACTGGACTGAATTTTAGGGGTCTCAGGTGACAATTTGAATGAGTCATTGATGTGCTGTTCCACTGGGGAAATTCATTCAGTCCACTATCAATTTCCCCTGACACTCACAACCCTCATAGGGTTTCTGGTGTTGGTTATTTGTTATCAGGCAAAAAGAATTTGATTTTCATACTCCTTAAGTGAAACAAAGTTGGAGAAACGAGTAAGACAAACAAGGTCATCTCCTGTGCGTGGTTTTGTAAGTTAGATTCCATTTCATGCACACACAAAAAAGTAATAGCTGGTTTTCTTATTTCTTTGCAGCTTTACTTTGCCTCAAAGTAATGTGTGGGCTTACTATTTTTTAAGCCAACATAAAAGACAGACAATAGATGAAGAAAGAAAAATGTGCAGTTCCTTTCAGAGGGGGCATTAATCTCATGATATAGGATTGGTGGCTTCTGTTCTGCTTCCAGCTCCACAGTTCAGTATTGATATTTATTTTGGGGGCCATTAACACTATTGCTAAATAGCTGTTACTGAGGCTTTTCCAAATTGAAAATCTTATGTGCCAGAGCAGGATCCTTTATCCTTTTGTTGTGTGATGGCTAATGGCAACACTGCATGAAAAGCAGTCTTTGGGATGGCTGCCAAGCTCTGCTAGAATGTACCCATCTCAAGTGAAAATCATCATGTGGCAGCTCTCTTGAGGAGCCTGATACTTTGCAGTGAAGTATGAAGTACCCAAGTATTAATTTCAAATTAACTTGAGTTACATTTTCCTGAAACAAGAAGCTAGAAGAAAGTAGATTCTCAACTGAGTGGTGCTGCGCTCGGAGAGGAGGAGGCTGGCTCCAAACCTTGTGCAATATTGTGTCAGACTTTCCAGGCACCTTTTGCATAAGAAAACTATTTACTCAAAAGGTACTGGAAGAAATACATGTGTGCCAAAGAGACCTTAGCACAAAAATATCAGGCTCATTTGTGTGAGATATTGAGAGGAACCACTTCTTCAGGTGAACCAAGGGATCTTAAAGCCATGCATCTAGTCTGGAGAGACTGTGAGAAAAGTGTCTGTATTTAGAAGATACTTTTAAACCCACAAAAAGTGCTCCTGAAATATCCTTGAAGTACAGCATGGTAAAAATTTAGAAGGAAACAGCTGCCTTCTGCAATGTTTTTTGATGAGAAATAAAACAGGATAATGAGTCCTCCTGAAACATCAGGAAATTTTTTTAAGCAAAAGTTTCTTCTAAGGTTGATGCTTTTTTTATGACAACCTCAGCTTTGTGAAGCACTGCATAGTATCAATGTAGATGAAGACGTACAGATGAGACTTCTGTGAGAATTTGTGTTCATTTTAACTTCTAATTTTTCTTCGATTCAGCTCTGTTTGTCAAACAGGCTTTAAATAATAATTCAGGACATCAAATAACAGATGGAAAACACTAGGATATTAAAAGTAAAAAGCCCAATTGCATTTCAGTTCATATTTCCTTGGAGAGTCTTTAATTTTCATGTTCAGTAAGACATTGCCTGACCTATCGCTTGTACAGATGCATGAAAAGTAATCAAAGCAAGCCTTCTCTCAGCATTTCTGGTTGTTCTCTGACTATGCAGGAATACCTGTTCATATTACATCAATCTCAGTCAAAAAATAATCTTTGCTACACTGGCACAAGACTACTAATATCCAGGAGCAATAAAGAGAAGAGGATTCATAAAGAGAAGGATATTTTTCTGTGTATACTGTTATGTCTTTTCTTTACCTTGCAAAACATGAGTGGTATCTGAGATAGTGAACAGTGGCATTCAAGTGATGGTGCTCTCAAGAAAACTATAAAGTGATGTGTGGAGCAGTGTGGTACTTACTTGGTACCTCAGTTCCTCAGGGTGTCTTTTCACTTGACACTACTAGGAAACTGTCTTCAGTCTTCCAAATAAGCAAATTACTTTAATCTGAAAAGTGCCAGATAGTATTAGGCTTTTCTTAGGAATTAATCTAGGCAAAAGGAAGGCTGGCCCTCTAGGCAAGGGAGTTTTGTTTCTATAAACTGCTGCTCCTCATTCTGTGTGGAGCACTACAGAATTAGTATACTGCTGATAGCTTTATATTTTCATTTGCCTACTCAGCAGTTACATTCCAGTAGCTTCCCCAAATTGGATATTAATGATTCACACTATGCAATTTGTGTCTCCATGAAGTGGAATTGCATCATCTAAAAAACCAAAGACCATACCTAGGCACTAACAAGATCTTCCTCTTGATTTACTGGCTGATCCTCCATTCAGCCTGATTTAATGACAGTCAATGAATTAGCAAGTTCCATTGCACTATCAGCCTAAAGGAGGGGCCCGCTAAGAGCCCTGTGTGCAGCAGTGGTGGAGGAACTTCCTGGAGAGGAGCGAGCTGAACTTTGTGTCCTGAGGCTCCAGAAAGCATTAACCCTTTTTGGAGCGCCCCGTGGTGATGAGCAGGAGCTGTGGTGTGCTGGAGAGAGAGCTGAAAGCGGTGACACAAGGATGAGGGCACAGATGGCGTTGACAAATCTCTAGTGGTTACTACTGCATGGGGCACTGCAGGTGCAACAGGATCCATTCTCTTAGTTCCCCTGGGAAACGTGTTTAACTTTTTTCCTGTGTCATTCTCCAAATGGAAATCTTATTTCCTCCTGGTGTTAAGTAATGTGCAAATGCATTCTTTTAGTCCTTTTTTTTAGCATGTTCTAAGTGCAGCAGCTCATTTTCCCTCTTGATTCAAATGAGCCCAGTTTTCTGCTTCTGGGTGTCTTCACTTCCAGGGTATCCACTGCTAATGAAAAAGCCAACCTCCCAACACTGAGATTCAGCTCTTGCCTAGGAGGGCAGAGTTTGAATTGAGAAGGATAATTATGCACTGCTGTATTCCCTTGCCTTATTCCACATGCCATAAGAAATTGTGCAAGGAGATGAAGCAGCAGCCATGAACTGCTGGTATTACCATTACTTATACAGTCATGAAAACAAAGAGCCATTGCAGATAGCTCTGCTGTTGGTTTGTGAGCCTTGGTCACTCCTGGGACTGGGATTGTGCCTTTGTTCCTCAGCTGCAGTCCCCTGTTCCTCTCCCTTAGTTCAGTACTATGAAAAATTAGACAAAAATTATCTCTGTGCTTGCACAGCTTGTGCTGAATCCTTACTGTGCAGGAGGATCTAGATCATTGCTGGAACAAGATCCAAGTGATAATAACCCCTGCTATTAGTCCATTTAAAGTTGGTCAAAAAGATGACCTAATTGTGATAATTGCCTTCTGGCACTGCTTGTGCAACAAAGCCTTTTGGCTGCATGTGTAGGCCTGTGCCCAACAGTAGGGAGTCCTGTCTCTAATATCTGAGCTCAAAGATTAAACTTCCATTCCACAGAGCTGCCATCTGCTGCAGCTTGTGTCCAGCCACTCAAGAACCTTGATCACTGATCTTACACACAGCGCTGGCGTTGTCTCTGTGCTTTTTCGTGCCACCTTACTGCTCTGACTAGAACAGACTGAATAAACCAAAATACATAAAACAGTCTAGTAGGTGAACATAGGTGTTAACTAGCACACTTAGCCCCTGCCTTGAGACAGGATAAACTAAAAACTGAAATAGTTTTCAAAAGATATGTGCACCTACAGAATGGCTAAGTACAAGTTCTACACAGTGGCACTAATTGAGTGTTTCAGGCTTGATGCTGTCACCTGCAGCCATTGTGTGTGTGATGCTACTTTGTTGATGCTGCCATTGAACTGAGTGAGGCCATCATCTCCCCGAGTTCCTGTGATCCTGGCATTTGTGATAAGAAGATAGGATGGCCCTAATTGAGCTGAGCCCAAAAGAGCCCAGGTTACATTTGTACTCTCTTGTGCACATTTTTGTTTGCTCTACTTTGGTGAGGGAGAGACATGCCAGTATGTATCCTGTTACAGGAATTCTGGACTGCTCCCATCTCCAACAGAGCTGAAAGGCAGCTTTTAGCAGACTGTCATAAATTACATATTGTCATTTTAATTAATTTCATGTACTTGGAGACATTTAAACTTGGAGTACTTGCGGGCATGAAGGCAGCCTTCCATCAGTCCTGCACCCCAGCACCCGGAGCTCTCTGGCTGCCCCCTGGGGTGAGCCCAGGACTCATGGACTTGCAGAAGTGACATACAGAGGCCAGGTCTGGGAGGAGGTGACTCTGGACTAAATGGGTTGGTGATGTGGACCACCCAGTGCTCTGGACTGAGTGTTTTGAGTGGCAGGTGTGTGATACAGTAATCTCTGAGAGCCAGACGGAGTGGATTTAACGTCAGGAGACATTTTCCAGGGATCAAAGCAGCTTATAGAAATAATTTATTTTTACCTTTAAATGAAGAGAAATATGATAAATGTTAAAATGGCCCTTAATTCATAAGCTTCACATCCCTGGGGTATGATTAGCACCAGATAACTGGGTCTCCCTGCTGTGCCTTGTTGCTTAGTTATGCTACACAAGTACGCTGTGCTTTCATTTTCTGTCTTATGTGAGCAGAAGCAGCATGATCTAAAAGTCCAAAAACACTGAAAGACTCTGAGAGTACTCTCAGCTGTATTCCAAATCACTTGGGCTCCAGCAACACCACATGTGCTGTGTTTGCCGGGAATGGAAAGCAGCTGATTCTGACCATGGGTGTAAATCAGTAGAGACCCCATTAGCTGCAGCTGCTGGAGTAAAGCAGTGCAAACAAAATCAGAATCATGCCCAAAAGACCGATCTTTTGTGGGAAGTAATTTGTTTTCATTAAGAGAGATTAGCATCAAACTGGTATTATAAACTTAAAGGCCTTGGAAGAGCTATTGTTCTTAAGTAAATATTGATTCTAAAAAAAAAAAAAAAAAAATTTAGCAGATTGCATATTAATCTCCTAAAACAGAACTGCCTCGAAGAACTGGATACTTGAAGAGTGCTCAGTGTCTTTCTTTTTACTGGCTTTATTAATGAGGATTTGGTTGTATTGTAAAAAATCAGAGCTGGCCTGTGCTGGGTCTCATGAGAGCCACTGTTCTGGTGCAGCTGGGAAATCTGGGGAAAGCTCCATGCAGAAAAATGTGAGGACCTGCAAGGGAGGGAGGGACATCAGTGGGTTGCAGAGTAAGGCTTCTGTTCACTTTGAGATTTTCTGTTGACTGTATGGAGAACATGTCTTTCACTGTTCTTTCTTACTGTCAAAATACTTATTTTCCTATTTTGTTTGTCCTGCTAATGGATTCTTAAATACAGACACATAAAGGTCTCAGAGGAGTTAAGAGAAAACACAGTTTTGCTTGAAAAAATTATCTGGCAATTCAAATGGTTTTGGACAAATTCTGGAACACCTCACTCTAAATACGTGGCTGAGTGATAACAGCAGTTTCCTTGGGGGACTACTAGTACTTCTTTGCCCACAGTGGCTACAAAGTCTGTTAACACCAGCTGCTATTTATCCTTTTATTTTGTGGCTGGGTCTTCAACTACACAAAAATTAGAGAACAGAGAGGTTAATGAATATGTTAGTTAATTCCCTCCGACTGAAATGGGCAAAAGATCCTTAGATTCTTCTGTATTATTTTGGTTAGCTGTTAAAATTTGACTTTTTTTTTTTCTTTTAAAAGAGGACTATGGAAAAGATGCCTAAAATAGTAGTTCAGCAGTAGTTTTTAATGGTGATTTAATAAGTGTGTGTTAAAAATTAATTTTCTACTTTCATTGTGGGAGGTGAGGGAGTTGCTGATGTAGTAAGGCAGAGAACTGGCAAAAGAGGGGATGCTCATGAATTGCCAGTTCTGTTGCTAGGTTTTGGAGGGTGAACAAAAGATGCTATTTTCTGGCAAAGAGCAGCTCTCCTGATTGCCTCATTCATTCTTAAGGGTTATGTCAATCAGCCATTGGTTTGTTCAAAGCTGGGAATACCCAATACTACTGTTCCATGAACTTGGTGGGAATGATCTTTTGCAAAGTCCAGAGTGAGCAAATTCAGAGAATCTTGAGGTCAGCAATTACTACCATTTTCCTTCAACTGACTTTTGGCAGATGATGGCTCCAAAGTGGTAAAACCAAAGCAGCAGCTTTGCCAACTTTTATTGCTTTTATTTTCCTGTATTTTTATGTGATGATAGATACACTCCTCCCTCTGATGTGTTCTGCTTATTCTCATACACATCTTACACTGTGATCCCTGCTTTTAATATCCCTGTATTTAGACAAGCAGCCAGCCTTTCTGTATCAACACACAGCCGTAGAATTTACTGATGTCATACGAAATCCCTATTTGTGCTTGGTCTTTGCATATTACGTGCTTTAATTAATTAATTTTGAGTTAATTATTTTTAAATTGAATGTTACAATTAACCCATCAGCCCAGGTACAAAAATCCAGTTCCATTATCAGTGCTTCCATTTGTTTAAAGTAGTTTATTAATAGAGTTGCACCCTTCCCAGTTAAAATTTTCCCAGTTAAAAATCACAAACTTGCCCCTTTTCAAGCGTCAAATCACTGGTACACCATAAGAGTTACCTTTCCTGTGTTTACTGTATACTTTTACAAGTGTTTTGAGGTGTGTTGGATGTATTTTAATACTTTTTGTAGGTGTTTCACTTGCATTTTGATTCCAAGGCCAAAACCCCACCCAGTCTTAATAGCCAGCAGCTATTTTTAGCCACGGCCATTACTCTGCAGGCAAGTTCCATGGCAACCTGAATACCTGAATTTTAATGAAGGTATTGTATTCCCTTATCTCGACCGATACCACCCCCCCCCCCCCCCCCCGACAACGATGAGCCATTGGTGGACAGAGATGATCCATCAAAGGGAAAGCACCAATCGCTTTGGACCGAAGGGGCGGGCTGGGGGCGGACTGGGGGCGGAGCAAAAACTATAAAAAGGAAGAAGCTGAGAGGCGGGCTCTCTTTTCTTCTCTTTTCCCCTCTTGCTCTCTCCACACTGGCTGTGGGAGGCATCGGTGCTGGGGCATTCAAGCCTTACCCCTTTTAAGGGGCTTTTAGTAATTTTTTTAAAGTCAGCCCAGCACTGCAAGTTCTTTTTCTCTACCTGAGGTCTAGTGCTGTCTCAGCCAGAAGATCTCAAATCCCTGCGCTCCTGGGGCATGCCATCTACTGAGCCATAGGATCCCAAATTTTTATATTTTTCTGATTTCTATAATTTTTCAATTTTTCTGTTTTCAATAAACTAATCTTTTTAAGAGTTGTCTCATTTCTCACACTGAGAAAACAATTCCTTTCCTGGATGCTCACTAATATTAAAGAAGTTTTTATCCTGGGAAGCCAGTCGCCCTTCCTCTGGTACCTGTGATAGATAAGATATTGCATATTTAGCTAGAAATGCATAAAGACGAGAGGTCTCATTTTCCCTTGTAGTATCTCCAAGGCACTCATCAGCAGACTCCTTGGTTGAGAGCTTTTGCCTGGTTTTTAGCTGACAAGCCAATAAAGTTGCAGATATGTGGGAATGCAGTGGGCTGACTTTGTCCACGTGGATTTTACACATTCATTCCGTTAATAAGGGACAAAGGAATCTTCCCTTTTAGATTTGGGTGGGGATTTTTTTTTCCTATCTGATGTGAACACATGCAGTCAGTAAGTGTAAAATCATTACATGAAAGAAGAGAAGGAAAATACATGCCAGTACAGATTTTTAATTTTTTTTCCCTGAAGTGGAAATCTATATATTTCTTTGTCACTACTTTACTATGTTTCAGCACAGTGACTTCCTGCTTAATGTGGTAGAAAGTATGGATGCTGGAGCATTTGGTGCATCATTAAAAAGCATAACAAATAGCTTGTAATAAAAAACTCATCTAGGTGTTAAAGACAACTCTTTTTGAACTAAATGCACTGGAAAGGGGTCTCTGTGTCCTCCTGCCTGCAGAGAGCTTGAGGGTGTACTCAGACCATATCCAGTGACTGCAGCTTGTGCAGGCAGGGGCTGACAGGGCAGAGGCACCTCTCTGCTGCTGCCTGGTTCACTGCTCTGAGGCAGGTGAGCTCCAGGGGTGAAGGGCACTGGCTTGCTTCAGCTCACAGGAGTAGCAGAGCTGTGGGAGGCAGTTCCACCAGCTCACTGCTGGAGGCTTGCAACTGCCCAGAAATCTTTCATCCACATGCATCCCTAAGCCCTACACATAATGCCAAAAGGAAAAATAAAAAGAAAAAAAAGAGGGGGAATTTCAATAATATCTTACCATAACTGTAATTATTACCCAAGAGAGATGGAAAAGCATCATTTTGAAGCTAAATATCCCCTAGGATAATACATATGCTATCCAGCAAATATTTGGTTTGCCTTCCTGAGGAAAAGCCCTTCAGTGGGAAAGCTGCCCAGTCAGAAATGCTTGCACAGTGTGAGAATGCTTACTGCAGAAGGGATAACTTCTGCCTCTCATTTTTTCTGAGTGTAACATCACTGCAACTTGAAATAGGTTTAAATCAATGTGGATGATAGTTAAATATTCTGGTTTAAAAATGAAAAATTGATTTTCACCAGGAGGATGTTTCAATAAGGTCAATAGGGGCACGGCGATTGAGTAAATCAGCTTTTGTTCACAGATTACAAAATCTCTGTCACAGTAACTCAGGTATGTAAACATTTGTAAAACTGGTTTCCCTTGAGGGAAAAGTGGTAATCAGGGCCTTCTTCTAGAGAGAGGAGCTTGGCTCTACTGCTTATCTCAATAAGCATTGATTGAGTTCAAAGGATCTCTGTGAATTTACACCTCCTAAAGTCCTGCTCAGGAGATTATACACCTTTAACCTGTTCTGCTTGTTGCCTCTGATACCACATGGTTCAGATGGTGCAATTTGGTGTCCTCTCTGCCCCAGACAGATAGCAAAGGCACCACTCAGCACTTTGCTAAGTGAAAAACTGTGCCCAGTGGTCCTTGGCTAGACCATGCCCTTTGCTCCATTGGGTTTGGGCTAAGGCATCCCACCCATGCCATTTTGCTGCCTGTCTGCCCCTTACACCTTCAGTAGCCATCAGCAGATACAGGATGCCTAGTCCTGAAATTCAGCCATGAATAATAACATGTGTGGTTTTACTGCCTGTAAGCTTGTGATTATAGTTTCTCAACTTTCTGACCCATCTGAAAGTGCCCCAAACCTGATCTGATTTGATGGGGTGGGGAGCTGTGAAGAGCTGTGTAGGACTCCCAGGTTCCCACGCAATTTGAAGGGTTACCATAAAGAACAGCCTCTTACTGGGTCTGGACAGCAAGGTCGTGCATTTGGAAGAACCTAATTGGGAAGATGGCTGATGGCTGTCTTTTCAGCCCTGTTTTCTCCTGAGGGATGGGATCTGTTGGGATGTGTCCAGTTCCCATGACAAACCCTCAGTACAGTCCAAGGGTCAGTGAGAGATTCCCTGAGCTCATCCTGCTGTTGGTCATAGGATGCTGAGAGCTGTTTCTCATCCCTGTTGCTATCCTGCTGCTGGAGACCAGTGGAGTGTATGGCATTTCTTACACATGCAAAACTGGATCTAAGTTCTGGTAACTCCTGCAACAAGGAGCAGTAGTTCTGTTTCCCTCAGGCACTTGCACAGTTCTAACAGCCATGGGATAAACAAGGTATATATTCATCCAACCAATCAGTGGGAATAAGGGGAGACATCCCAGGTCCAGATTTTCATGAAGAAAACTAAACTCTACCTTTTCTGGCTTACCTTTTTCCAGTTTTATCACAAAGAATCTCTAGATTTGCTCTGTGTTTTCCTAGGAACTGCTTTTCTGTTGTCGCAGTTGAAGCAAATTTCAGATTTCATTAACTTCCTTTCACCTAATTAGACATAAGCAGTTCCAGGATGCTGTTCTTCCTTTTATCCTGGAAGGTTTAAAAATGTGAGGATCAGTAATAGAAAGTTGTAGGTATCAGCTTCAGAGAATGTTGTGGTTCTGAGTGGAGCTGATTGATTTGGAAATGCTGAGGACTGGCAGTGTAATATTCATACTATCTCTGTACACATTTTACAAGTGGAGAAGACAGTGGGCTTTGGGTTTTTTTCTCTAGAAAGTTTGACAGGAGAAAACTCTAAATGCAACTTTTCTAAAACTTCAGTGATTGTAGCATGGGGAATGCAGATGGGAGGAAAGGTTGTACCCTGTTAGCTTCTTTTATCTGGCTGGGGTCTGCTGACAGTAGGGGATGAGTATAAATAAACCTATTGTAATAGGAAAGCAGAGTACGAATTGACTCTGAATGAGGATCTTAGCAGAAATCCCAGCCAGAGACTATTTGAACTGATTGACTGTGCAGCTGAAACCTGAATTAACACTACTAATGAACACTAGCTGAGAAAGCTCTTCTTGGGGACAGCTCTGACTAACCTGCATTTTAAACCTACAGTGAACTTCTGCAAAGCTTTCTGTCTTTGTTGGTCTCCTGATAATTTCTTCCTTGCTTAACATACCATGAAAAATGTTTAACCTTCCCTATCCAAACAGACACACACTTGAAAATTGAAAGAGCCTCCTGAAGTTCCTTCTCCCAAACTAGATGTGTTCAGTTTTCTGAAGCACTTGGTGGCCACTTGAGAGTTTAAGCGCCTACTGAGGGAAGTGGATTGTCATCTCTGCCAGCCATCAGCTCGTTGGGGCTGTGGGGTGGAACTGTTTGCACCTCCTCATCACTGACACATCCTCCCCACCTCAAGGAACAGTCCTACAAGGCGACCCCTTTGCGACGCAGGTGCTCATTTAATTTCAGCGGTTGCTCACATGCAACAAAGGCAAGTGTGGCTCCTGGGGAATTCTGTTGACTTCAGGAGATTTACTGTGGTCTAAATCAGAGGCCAAGTGACAGAGGAAGCCCGTATGTTCTCCTGGAGTGCTGATTATGGGGGAAAGGAGCTGGATTAGAAGAAAATGATTACCCCCAGATTGTTTTCAATGTTTTAATGACTAGCTTAAGGCAGGAAATGAAAACAGAATCAGAGGTGATTTATATTTTTGCTGAAATCTAAACAGGTCTGGCCCTAGGCATTTGCATTTGTTCCTGTCTAACACTGTGGCTGATTTCAAACCTCCTGAACTGCAAGAACTGCTGAAAGAGTGAAGTGAAAGCTGCTTGTATAAGTCAGTACCAAGACTCTCAGAGACAACATAAAGGGCAGGCGGGGGTATATGTATGGCAAGGATTGGGTTCCTATTTGTAGGAAAAGCACTGCTATCCTGGGAAATACCCTCCACTCCCCTCCCTGATTAGCAATAGCTACTCTGGTAAATCTGTCTCATTGAGCTCAAGAATTATTACAAAATCACAGAATATGCTGAGTTGGAAGGGGTCCAACTCCTGGCCCTGCACAGCACCATGCCCAAGAGTCACACCTTGTCTCTGAGAGTGTTGTCCCAACACTTGAACTGTGTCAGGCTTGGTCCTGTGACCACTGCCCTGGGGAGCCTGCTCTAGTGACCAGCCACCCTCTACATGAAGACAGTTTTTCTAATATCCACCCTGATGCCCCCCCAGGACACGGCTGGCCCTCCAGGCTGCCAGGGCACTGCTGAATCATTTTCAACTTTCCACTGACCAGGCCCCTTTCTGCCCACTAATGACAGGCCTCCTGTCTGATGTCACCCCATTGTCACCCCATAATGTGTTTATCCAGCTCTGGAGATTCTGTCCAGAAGGATCCTGTAAGAGACAACATTGAAAGCTTTACTGAAATCCAAGAAGAGGACATCAACTGGCTTCTCTTGATCAACTAGATGGCTTACCCTGTCATAAAAGGAAATCAGGTTTGATAAGCACGACTTTCCTCTCATGAAGCTGTGCTGGCTGTGACTGATGGCTGTGTTGTCTTCCACTGTTTCCCTCAAAACCTCCCAGAATCATCTTCTCCATAACTTTACCAAGCACTGAAGTGAGACAAACAGGCCTGTAGTTTTGGGGACCTCCTTCTTGCCTTTCTTGTAGATTGGGATCAATCCCCGTGGATTCAGGTGTCTTGTGTTGTGTCTACTTCAGAGCTTTAGCTGAGCAGGAGATGAAAAGGAGCTAAGACTTCAAATATGACTGAAAAGTTTTGCAGCCTGTCCTGAGCTTTCTTTTTTCACTCTTTTCTCAAAGTCCCAAACAGAAGGCTGCTTCCAGAGTAAAAGCAGCACCAGGGTGATTGGCCCTGTGCATAGCCAAAACCAACTGCCATCTAGGGCAGCATCTTATTAGTTAGGAGAAAAAGACCATAAAAGACCATGACCTGGAGCCCCATAAAGTAAGGTTTTTCCAGCTATTAAGGGAGGAGCTGAGGTGTGGGACAGCAGCCACTGGTATATATTAACAGCAGAAGGGCTTTCCATTGCACTTCATTTTTCTCTGGTCACAAGAGCAGCCTCTCAGACTGTCTGGGGCTGTTTCTGGCTCTCTATCCCTGTTTTGTCACTCCAGAGCTTAGTTTTGCTTACATTGCTGAAAAGCCTTTGTGTCTGGCAATAATCCTAAAGACCATGGTCATTAGATCAGCAGGCTGGGTCCCAGTTCACCCTGTTCAGGATCAGGAAGCTCAGAAATGCTGTAGCCAGACCCCCTGAGCAAGGAAAGAGGGCTGAAGCCTTTTTTATATAGGCAGCAAGGCTGTAGCAAAATCTGCATATTAAATGGATGGTTGCTTTATTCATGGAATAGCCCCTTGTGGATTCAGATTCACGGAAAAGAGATGGTGAAGCTTGCTCTTCCTCACCCACCCACTCAGCGATGTGGTGTGGGTGTTTCAGTGACATACTGAGTTCACAGCACCATTTCTCAGCTTCTTGTTAATGCTTGCCACAGTAGAAATCTCATTCATGGATGACACTGATCTTATCACAGATATTGATTCATCAGCCAGAGCTGAGCATTAGGGATGAGTTTTTCCTACACAGTTCTTTGATGGCTCTGATGCCTGGAATAAGCTGGTGTTGGCTAATACAGGATAAGTGGTCTCAATGGAGGGATTTTTTTTCAACTGTGAATCTGTGAGGACTTGGTGTGTGGGTTTGGATGAGGTATTCTGCATCAAAGGGATTGCTATTTTCTTTTTCCTGCAGTTTTCACTGAACTCCAAGTGTCTGTTACGCAACAGCAGATCAAAACAGGGAGGAAGGGTAAGGTGAACTGCTGATATTTGCTGGTATTAATTGGAATGACTCTTCCAAATGAAATCTCTCATTAATAAATTCCATTTTAAAAAGTTAGTCCTGGAGACTGGAGTTTGGAGTGTATTGGAAAAAACAATACCAGGGAAGGGAAAGTTTAGCTGTTGGGATAATTCATGGTTTTGTTTTCATTAGTCTGTTTTCATTCTGTTTGGGGAATGTGGGGGAAAAGCAAGGGCTGGAATTCCTGCTGAACTGGGAAATCCATAGTAGCCATAAGGCCTTTTAGATGCTTAAGCTTTGTGATCTCCAGATTTCCAAGGTTCAGTTAGAAAACTACAGGCCATTTCAGGGAAGGGTGACAGTTCCCTCACTCTACAAGTCAAAACTGCCTGAGCAGGGACCGTGGGCGCTCGCAAATTCTGTGTTCACAAATCCTGTTTCCCAGGGGACATTTTCCTGTGTCAACAGACTGTTAATCATTCTCAGACTTTTGCAGGATTGAGTTTTGATGCATTTCTGTTCATTCATCTACTTCTTGCAACTGTCTTTGTGACCAGATAAGCAACGTGCTATGGCATTGTTTGTTCTCTTCAGTACTATTAAATACATATAAAGCCATGCAGCCCCTGTCACAAAACTGCAGGACACAGACTCAGAGAGAGATGTAAGAGACAAGGTGTTGTAAGGGACAGCACCACCTGCTTTGTTGACAGCCACTTGTGCAGAGAGGACAAGGCACTGATTAATTTGTCAAGGACTCATCTGAAGAGCTGTGAAAGAAGGCAGATATGTGTATGCACAATGCACGAGGGGGTGTGGGGGGCAATGAGATGGCTGTCAAGACAAGAGAGAAGGGTGATATAGGCTTTCAAAACGGGTTTTTGGACATCTCACTTGGAGAAGGGGACAAAGGCACTGACACAGCTCACTGCAAGACCGCAATGAATGTAGTAAGTTGTTGCTGAGCAGCAGAATAAAAGTATAGGTAGTTATTTATGGTGCAAAATAAGACATGAAAATAAGATGTGAAAAAGAAAGTGCAGGCTGGCTGCTAACCCCTGGTATATTTACATATATATATTTTTTTTTTTATTATTATTATTTTTTTTCACTGAAACCTGTGAGGTAAAAGGTCTGCTAATCTCCACTAATTGGCAATGCTGCTGCTAGGCTCACGTTCGAAGGACTAAAGGAGCCAGAAGGATGAGGGACTGCCAGGGAGATGCAGTGGAGGGATAAGACACACCAGTGGTCAATGAGAGAGTTTTCACAGCTGCAGTCCACTCTGGGTTTTTTCCCCAGGCTCTGTGTTCTCCTAAAGCCATGCTATAAAATGCAGACAAGTTATGTAATCAAGCAAATTAAAACCAGTCTAGAGGCAATTCTGTCAGCCTGGCTAACAAAGACAAAAAGTGCTGCTTTCACAAAAAAGCTGCAAAAAGAATTATCTTGTTACAATTGGTGCCAGTACTTTAGATCAGAAGAGAAGAGTATCATCATATATGGATGGCAAAGATTGACAAATTTAGGGAGAATTTTTGGAGGGAAGGGAGTTTCAAGCAGATTTGTAACAATCTCATGGCTTTTATCAATTACCTGGAAATCTTCTGTAAAGGAGACCTGAAAGATAATGACTGACATTAACCTTTTGGGCAACTCAGTGTTGCCTATTTATGGTATTAGTTATCTATGGATCCACAAAAAATAACAGGTGAAGACCCCTGACTCACAATAGCTCAGTTCTGGGCCTTTCAGGTCATCAAGTCTGGGCTTTTCAGGTCTTACCACTGACAGTTTATGGCAAGGGTCTGAAATAAGTCTATCTGGCATGTCATATTGGAGTCCTCTAGAGAAGCTTCCATATGGGGTCAAAAAAGCAAAGAGGAATGGTCTTCCATCCTCAGCACTGCATTTCTGAACATGAGTGCTGAGGATGAATATGAAATGAATACCACAGGTACTGTTCCATCATCTTACAGAGATAGGCATATACAGAAAAGGAGAGTAAAATGTAAGAATAAGTCAATTTTTAGGGACTGCATACCAAGACTGAGTGTACAGACCTCTCAAGACAGGATGCTTTGAACTGAACAAAACTGTCTTTCTCAAGTCTAATCCAGTTCAATAGTAGTGAGTGTGAGGAAGATGAAAGGGAAGTATTTGAGGTTCTTCTGTTCTGGAATGCTCACACATTCATTGCCAATCAAAGTTATGTGGCTTGTGTAGAGATGGTGTGCAGTGTGGATTATGTACAGAGACATTAATCACAGGACAGGTGTAAATTAAAGGAAACTTCTAATTTTGCTGCCAATTGTAGGGGCACCGAATGCTTAATGAAAGGAATTCCATTTTGAACTTGTCGCAAGCAACCCAAGAGCAGTGCAGTCTGCTCTTCCATAGACAGGCAAAGAGGGCCTGGGGCACAGATTCCTTTCACTTCCACACAAAGTCTTTACTAATTCCTTGGTTACAATAAAGATTTGTCTCAGTCATAAACTCTAGTCAGACTTCTAAAACACTACCCAGCAGCAGGATTGACATTGGAGCTGTGGAGACAGACCTCTGCCAAAGTATATTTGCAGGATTGGGGACTTAGGTTAATCAGAAGTTTGTTCCCAAATCTGTAAAAATCGTGGAAAGATTTCAGTGGCTTTGGATTAGACCTTCATTTATGCTGTTTAGCTAACATGTACCAGATTGATTTCTAACTGCCTGGCTTAGTAGGTTTTAAGATGTTAGCGTCCACCTCTTCCAGGTTCTAGCCTGGAAGATTCATATCACTTGGGAAAACATAATTTCATAATTACTGTGAGTCCTGGTTATAAAAAATTCATCTCATGATAAACGTGTTTCAGGAGGAAGGAGGAGGAAAATTGAAGTGCCTGGACAAAATTTTGGAGGCATTTTAAAAAAATCTGTGGAGAGTGGATTTTATTCTAGGTTTATTTCTGGGTGGCATGGGTTTGGGGGTTTTTTTGAGTGGTTTTGTTGTTCTGGTTTGGGTTGTTTTGTTTGGTTTGGGTTGTTTGTGGTTGAGTTTCTTAAATTTTTCCTATTACTTTTCTTTCTCATGCTTAATGAAACTTTGGCTGGTAAAATTCCTCATGAGACATCCCAGGCAATTCACCCTGTGTTTTACATGCTATCAAAATATATGGATCCAGCCTGTGCAGCTGCTTGCTGTCAGATTCATTACATCCTGAGCATCCATGCCCCCGAGTGATTTCTGCTGAAGCCTCTCTCATTCATCGTGGGAGATGTCAGACTCTGTAGAGAGCAGCTGATCCTCGCAGAGCTGGGAGTGGAGCTGCCTGACTGATTGTCCACAGAGGACAGTAGGCACTGAGTCAGTCTGCAGGGAAGGAGGATACAACAGGCAGTTGGTTTTGTCTTTCTCTGGAGCATTTCATTCACATTCCTGGATAACATGTGCTTTGTTTTGCCTTTGTTCCACATTATAAACAGACAATGGCTAAGGATTTTTTTTCCCTTTTGTTTCTCATGTGTTCCTAGAAATTGGAGAGAAAAGTGATGCTGTGTTTAAGACGAAGCCAGTTTGTCCTCTACAGAAAAGCTTGGTGTGTTTTACTGTATCCAGTGTTAAATCATCTGGAAGTGCCATCACAAACAATTACACCTCGGTGCTTTACATTCTTGAACAGAGAAGTGAAAGGGTGGACTTTTGGAGTACACTTCTCCTAAATACATTGGTATAACTCCACAGCTCCAGGGAATTATTGCTGCCTTGCAGAGAGTCAGCTGATGCAGGATTGCAGCTGGGGAGTGTGTGTGGCACAGCCGTGTGAGCTGTGCAATTTGCTGCTCAGTGCCCTGTCCCTGACCACACATGGCACCCCTGTGATCTGGGAGACACCAGCAAGGCAGTGGCACTGGGAGGTTGCCAGCTTCATGCCGGAAAAGGCTGACAAGAGCTGCCACCAAGCTCTGTGCTTATGCCTGAATTTAATATGCAAAGCTTTCCCAGCAGGGAAAGAAGTTGGCATGGCTGCAACAGCTACTACCTTGCTCTGCATAGAGGTAGCATCTCTTAGCTTAGAGTATGAGCAAGGCTGTGAGGTACACAGGCCAACGGGATCAGTACTGACCTGGGGTAGTGACCCCATGGTGAGGAGAACCATGGGGGGAAGAAGGGCACCTGGGTCTCAGCCAGCACTGCAAGGGCTTCGTCTTTCACATCTCCCTTCAAGGCTGACGATTCAAGTTTGCCTGGAGCAGCATATGGTGTAAATTGACTTTTAGTGCCTGTTTTGAAGTCCAATTCTGTCCACATGGCAGGATTTTTAAATGACAGGTGCATGTGCTTCTATGAAAACATTGCCTTATTTCCCTAAACCCTTAGCTAAGTGGATCTTGTCAGGTGAAAAGTCAAAAAGAAAGACAGGAGAGGAACTATTGTCACAAAACTACCATTTACAATGGATGCCTGAATCAGTGCACAGTTCATCCAGGCACCTGATGATTTAAGATCATTGTTCAATTTAAAATGACAAGAGAATTTGAACAAAGATTAATATGATTCTGGCACCTGCAGATAGACAAACATGGGATGGGGAAATGTGAATGTTGATTCTGACATTAAGGGAAAAAATACAGTGTTTAGCTCATCTGAGCACCAGGGTCAAGTATTTCCCTGTCTCCCACTTCATTACAGCATTTAGTGCCTTGTCACAGAAGGGTTCTCTGAGGGCTGCCTTCGTGATGACAGGCTGAGTTCCGTGGCAGAACCCAGAGGAACACAACATTGTATTGCATCCCCAGCAGAGATTTGAGCCGACAACAGTTGTGTTTGTAAACTTAGTGCCCTTTAATGTTGTCCTGCACATAAAAAGAAGAGCAAGTAACACTCAGAATGAATCATTGTGAATCCTTCCTTCCCACAGGAAAGACCTCATGGACTAGCAGAGCAACTCTGATCTTCACTCTGCCACTGGCAGAGGTGCCCTGCCACATTAGAAGTGTTTCAGACATGGTGTGCATTTACTGCCACCTGAGCTGGAATGGCTGTTTAGCACACCACAGAGTCTGGTGCAATTTAAAGCCTCTAAACCAGAACCATAGAAGTGCCTTTTCTAATTTGGTGCTGGGTCAGGTCCCCAGATGGCTTCAGCATAGCAGCACATTAGGCCAGATCCAGTCCTACCTCTGCACCTTGTCTGCAGCTAATCCATGAGTCCAGGTTATTGTTCTGGTAGCTGTTGGGGGGTTGTTTGTGTTTGGCAGGTTTTTTTGGTTGGGTTTTATTGTTGCTGGAGTTCGGTGGTTTTTTGGCAGGGAGGGAGAGGGAAATCTGGGTGTTGGATATTTTTTCCCCCTGTTAGGTCATGTGACATCCTTCATTTTTCTGTGTAGTTCTTCCTCATGTCTAAATGTGTTTTAGTAAATCCATTACTCCCCCGCCTCTGTTTTGGCATCTGCAAGTGGTCTGTCTCCCTCACTCCTCAAAATAATAATAATTGATTTTGAAGAGAAAAGTCATATTGTTTGCTTTCCTTTATAGCTGTCCATTGCCTCTTCCTTGTAATTCAATAATATGCCTTCTGCTTACATCTACGATAGTGGCAGCTCTTAGCTTGAATACTTTGGCCACCTCTAATGTGATAACAAATTGCTGATTATCAAGGGAGTGGTAGCACTTACTTAGACTCCCCACACACTAAATCTAGATTAAGGAATGAGAGAAATGAAGGCAAGAGGATAGTTGGCTCCTTAATCAGGATGCTATTAAACAGCAGAACACAACCCATTCAGTGCCCATTACTGAAAAAAAAAATTAAAAACACATAACTGAATACTAAATATGACAAATATGATGAACTTGACATCTGGAAAAAAGCTGATGTTATAGCCTATCATCTTCTAAAATAATCAAAGAAGAGGACAAGCGCAGAGTGTGTTTCTCCTAATGGTTATAGGAAGGGATGAAAACCTGCCTTTTGTTTCTGACCATTTGCCTTTATGAAGAGTTCTGTCTGTCCATTGACTGTTCCACTGTCTGTCTGCAAAGTGGCTGTAGTAGCACTTGGAGCCTTTACCACACCAGCTCAAACATTCCAGTCTGTGGAGTAGCTGGGATTTTTTTCTCAGTTTTTCCTTCCAAATGAATAATAGTGTGGTCTTTTTAGTTCTGTATCCCTGGTTTTTTTTCCCCTTGAGGACATCTTAAATTGAAGTTTGTATTTAAGAAGGGATTCTGTTTTCATGTCTTCAAGTTCATTTATAAGAATGACCATTTTAGGGCAGCAATTGCTGTTACCTTAATTCTATTTCATGCCTTAAACTTTAATTTTTGAGTCAAGAAGGCTCTGGATGTACAAATCTCTTCTTATAGAAACACACATTTTAATTTTCATACAGAAAGATCAGAACATCTGAAGAACATAGCAGCAGTGTATATAGATGCTAGGAAAACAAAAAGAAAATTGCAAAATAAACCATGTGATCTGGTGGTTGGTGTGAGGATAAGAAAAAAGGATAATGTCTTTTGAATGATTATGTTAAGAATGAGTTTTAGGGCTTTGTTTGGTATTAGTTTTGGAGGCACTTCTTTTTGCATCTAACTTGCCACATAGCAGTACTAGCTCTTTTCTTCTGTACTTTTTTTTCCTGTCTAAAAGAGCAGAAAGAGGCACTTCTATTTATTTATAATCTCTTAAACTGAGATACATAGCCTGGTGTTCTTGGCAGATTGCATAAAAGACCCATCTATGAACCAATAAAGAAATGCTCCCAGATTGATTAGACATTGGATAAGGCTTAGGCTGAGGAGAGCTGGCCGAAATCCATTTTAAGTTAGGTGCAGGTCTGAGTTATGCTTCATCCCTGCCTGCCTTTTCCTGCCTGCAGCTGCAGTCCATTGAAGCTGTTGTCTAGGATACAGGCAGGCTTTGTTTATTCAGCCTATGGTTTAAATGCAGAAAGGAGGATAGTTTGGGGGCTAATGCAAACATCCATGTGGCATTTATAAAGTCACCTATTGTTATTAGAGCTGGTTTCATCTTTCATGGGGGAAGGTGCATGTGCTAGGAGGGACCTTGAAAAATACAGTGATAGAGACCACAACAGGTGAGAGAGAAACAGACAGCATCCTGATGTCTGCATCCTACAGCTACATCCTTCTGTGTTATGTATTGGTGTTGCACGACTGACAGTGGGGATAAAATCTTCCAGTTTATTCACTTATTTAAACTCAAGTTTAAATCTTCCCTTCTTACTACCTTGGATAGTCCTAGAGACCTGAGAGGCTACAGACAGTCTCCAGGGACCGTCCTGAGCTGCAGGACACAATCATCATTGTCTGTGGCCATGCATCATGAATGGGTGAGAATTTGAAAGCCGCATTCTATATGCTGTGTCACCACTGAGCAGCTTTCTCTGGCTGTAATGGCACAGCCAGCATGTGAGGAAGAGGAAGGACCATGTTGTTCCACTCATGGGCTTTCCTTGCTAGGTGATTATGGTGAGGAAGCAGGTGCCCACCATTTTCTGCTTGCTTCTGTCAAGGAGGATCATGGAGCTTCTGCTAATACCACTTCCATTAGGGAGAACCTTCACCTAAAGAAATGAAATCTCCTTTGTCACAGAACATCATAAAATTAATAAAAGGTGCTACTGCAGGTGATTGATTTGGAGACATGGGATTTTCCAAAATTTTGGTGTGTTCAGGCTACATATGCAGGGGCTTGTGCAAGTCAGCCTTTCCCTTCTCTGATGCAGGGGTTTTCTCTGGCATGCAAAACAAACTTCCAAGCAAAGCAATTAGCCAGTGTCTTTGGAAAGCAGTGCTCTGCCTCTCAAGAATGAGCACACAGGAAGGGTCTGGTAAGACTTTCTCTCTCTGAGCTACAGAGCTTTAATCAACATCCTGCACAGAGGAAACTGCAGGGAAAACTGTATTATTTTGCTATATTGCTCTAAAGAGTAGCAGGGGAGAAAAAAAAAGAACAAACAACAAATCCCAAATAATCACAGCTCATAAATTCTTCATCGTGTGAACAGTCCTTAGGTAGATACATCCACCCAGGGAGGTGTGTGACAGCTTCTAGGCACAAACTGCTGCCCTCTGTGTGGCCTACAAATTGCTGTGTACACTAGCTAACACTTTGCTGATGGGCTGGGCTGTTTAACAGGAGAGAGCTCTTGACTGAAAACAGGCCATTTTTCTCCTTCAGAGCAGATCTATTTTCTCATCACCACGTTTCATAGTAATTCAGCGATACTCAGTTTGCTGTGCCAGCATCATTTTCCCTGGCTGTTTAATAACCATGCTCTGAACCAGAGCTGCAGAGTATCTCATTATTCTGCTCCAAAGGTAGGAGAGGAAGGGTAGATGTGAAGAAAAACATCTGTTTCTGAGCATGTCATGAGTAAGGTTATGCTGCCAACTGCAGTATAGTATCTGGGATACTGCAGTCAGAATGCCTGCAGCAGCTGTAGGAGAGGAATGAAATGAGAGGAAAGAAAAATCAACATGGAAAAACATTATTGATTTCTTTTCTGCAGCACTGAGTTTAACCTGAGTTTAATGTCACTTGAATTTAAAATATTTGGGAGCTGCTGCTTACTAATCCATTTGCGGAGTCAGATGAAAGCTCCTATTTGTTACCTTTGGAGGATTTGCAAAATCAGAAAGAGTTAACGCTGGAGAGGGCTCTCCTGATGTTCCCCAGTGCATCAGCAAGGAGACCCATTGAGTCACAGTCCATGAGGGAAGTCAGACCACTTTGAAATGTTATGAAAGCAGCATCCAAGGCGAGCTTCACTGCTGTGAGAGGCTGAAATGTCCTTCAGAGGTGCCAAAAGCACAAGGAAGAAAACTGTGGAGTATAACATCCTGCAAAGACGTGAGCTGTGGATCAGCTTTCCCAGTACAAGAGTTTGGGGTTTGTTCTTTGTGGTGCTGCTGGCTCTGTCTGTCACGACCTGGTCATGCAGGGCCAGAGGTGCAGAGGCAGCAGGTCAGAGAGGCTGTGGGGTAAAGGCTGGCGGGATGGCACTGCCATTGGCTGGCACTGCTGAGGTACCCCAGCAGGGACCAACAAATCTCGAGGCAGAGAAAATCAATAGGCACTGCTGAAATGTTTGGCTTTTGCCTTTTTGTCTCTCATTTCTCACAGTTTTTTTCACGGTACAGGTCTGGCCTTAATCTGCTCGCTGTGAAAGTCCAGGGAAGTGCTTGAACATGACACCAGGTCTTTCCAGCTTCTGTACATAAATCACATTTAATTTAAAATAAATTTCTAATGGGAATATTTGACATAACATTTTTCAGCTGGCAGAGCATTGCCCACCACATGCTGTGTCTTTCTTTCTGGGAGCTACTACCACAGGAGAGCCTGAAAATTACTTTCTTGTAATGGGACTTCCTTCTCTTCACTAGGTTTGCATTGATTTTTCTATCATTTTCAGCCATGAGTTAGAGGACATTTCATCCCTGCTGCTCCAGCATCTGAAAAGGTAAAGCATTCTGCCTGTGGTATTGTGGTGACTATTTCAGCAAGGCTAGAGTTAGCTGAAAAAAAGTATTTCACAGGTGTTCTTAGGATGACTTTGTTTTTCAGCTGCCTCTTTAAAAACAAACAAAATATTTTAAAAATTATTAAAAAATTATAAAAAGTAATATAAAAGGATGACTAGAGAAAATGCGGACACTCTCTGGAAGGAAATGGGATACCTGGTTAGCCAGAATACGAAGTCTGAGGTCCCCAAGGACTTTTTTTCCTCAGTCTTCATTGGCCACAAAGTTCAACAAGTCCAAGACAAGGTCCTGCACCTGGGTCAGGGCAATCCCACACACAAATACAGGCTGGGTGGAGAAGGGATTTAGAGAAGCCCTGAGGAGGTGGTTTTGGGGGTGTAGGTTGATGAGAAGTTTGATGTGACCTGGCAATAAAGCCAGCTGTGTCTGGGGCTGCATCCAAAGTACCATGGGCAGCAGCTCAAGGGATGTAATTCTTTCCCCCGCTCTGTTCTGGTGAGATCCCACCTGGAGTACTTCATCCAGATCTGGGGCACCCAGCATAAGGACATGGACCTGTTGGAGAGAGTCCAGAGGAGACTGCAGAGATGGCCAGAGGGATGGGGCACCCATGGAGATGAGCTGAAAACGTTGGTTTTACTCAGCCTGGAGAAAAGAAGGCTCCAGGGAGACTTTGGAGAAGCCTTTCAGTACCTAAAGGGGACCTACAAGAAAAATGGAGAGAGGCTTTTTACAAGGGCATGTAATGATAGGACAAGAGGTAACAGCTGTAAACTGAAGGGTAGATTTAGGTCGGATATGAGGTAGAAATTCTTTGCTGTGAGGCTGATGAGGCACTGGAACTGGCTGCCCAGAGAAGCTGTGGATGCTGCATCCCTGGGAGTGCTCAAGGCCAGGCTGGATGGGGCTTTGAGCAGCCTGGTCTAGTGGGAGGTGTCCCTTCCTATGGCAGAGGGGTTGGAACTAGGTTGGTCCCTTCCAAATCAAACCATTCTACAATTCTATGATAGACACATCAGTGCCCTTTAGCCATGGAGCTGTACAGCACAACAGCAGCACAGCGAGGGCAGAACAAACCTATCAAAAAACCACAAGGTTGGGGAAAACTTGATAGTGTTCAGCCTATGGTTTTTTGACTTGAGGAAATTTTGTCATGAGGTGCCTTATGTTTTGGCTGCTAACATTTTTATCTTTTTTTAACACCACAAAATATTTGAGATGAGTATGAGCAGAAGAGAAGTTAATGGGTGTTTTAACCAGGCATTAGAATGAGTAGTAAATTAAGTAATTACAGAATCGAGAAGGAACCTTGCATTTTGGGATAACTGGTACAGCCCCTGCCAAGACCAGGAGTAACCCTGGGATACCTACTTGCTCTTTGCTGTGTGCATTTCACAGAGAAGGTGAAAGAGATTTTTTTCTAGGTGCTTTTTCCATCTCTCCTGCTAGCAGGCTCTGTTGGGAGCCCAAGGACCTGCCTAGGCCTGGCCATTCTTCCCCCTGCTAAGCTAGGGTATGGATAGGATGTGTTGCTCCTACACCAAAGCCTGCATACCTGAGTCCCTTCACAGCTGGTTTTCCTCCCTTCATTTACTTACTTTAACAGCAAAAACAGAGTTACTTTCTGTTGCTAAGACAGTAAGGTGGGTATGCAGTTGCTTAGTATAGCTGAGGGATTCAGGAGCATCATTCAGTTTTTGTAAAACGATATTCAGCAGGTCCAAAACGTCAGTACTTTCATAACACCTCTTTAGAGTATTTCAGATGGAAAGTCTTGCAGCAAATGAGATGAGCCTCTTTCTAAAGGTCTCTTTGTTTTTTAAAGCTTTTGGAAGACTCCTGAGACATGAGCCCAGAAGGCTGCCCATTTAATAAATGAGAGACCAAATTTTGTTTAATATTGTCTGTTTCAGAGTAGATGCTCCTGTCAGGTGCTGTTTATTGAAACAAAAGCTCGATGGGTTTTGCTAATGATGGTGTATCCTACAAAATATTTATGTTCTGGGAATACTCTGGGTTGTGATCTTTTGGTAGGAGTTTTTATTGATGGAGTCTAGTACCCCATTATGCCAAATTTATCCTTTCTTTAGAGTTATATATATTAAACCTTTTCTCTGTCATTAGTTTTCCTGTCTCCAAAATGAGAATTAACATTGCAGGATATTGTGGTATGGGTGAAAAGATGAATTGTTACTCTTTAGAAAGGTAATTAACCTCCAAAGGCATCTGCCAGAGAGCTGCCATTATACCATCAGCTGCACTCTGTTTCAGTTTTAGCCTTTCCCTGTCCTCCTCCAGCTCTCAGAGGTGTGCTGTTTATCAGCTCAGTTTAGTGCAAGCAGGAAGATGGATACCTTCAGCACAACACCTGCAAGGAGCAGGGTGACAAATGGCAGGGCTTTCACCAGAGTAACGCCCTGTGCTTTGCTCTCTTGCCTTCAGGATGCAGAGCAGAGCTGTGACCCTAGCAGTGCACCTGAGCAGGTGTTGGCAACATCCAGAGATGCTGATTAATTGTGCTTGCTCAGGGCAGGGGGGTGCTGCTCGTTAATTCAAGCCTGTGTCAAGGAAAGAGGAGACCCTTAGATAGGGTCCTTAGGTGAGCCCTGCTGGTCTGTGTCATGGAAAGACAGCTTTACAAAAGGCACATTTGTAAGACTTTGAGGGAGAGAGAAGGGAGAAGAGCATCTCTCTCACAGTTCAGGTTTGAATCCTGGGATGAGTGTACTGTAGCACTGAGAGAAATACTCAGCCTGTCTACAGGCACTTGTTTGATAGTAAACAAGAAACACTGTTCCAAACAGAGATGATTAACGGTGACAGAAAAATTTAGGAACTGGGTAGAAAGCTTTATTCTGCCTTGATCACAAATACCTATTATGTCAGTAGATTCTGATTTTTTCAGACTAATGGTAGGTGTACACTCATACAAACATGCAACTGTGCACTGATCTCACCCTCGAGGGACTGTGGATTATCTCTAATGCTGTCAGATTTATTTATAAAAGGTAGAGAACACTTAAAAATGCTCCACTGTGCTCTGTTATTTGGAACCGAGTGAAACCTGGCCCCAGTGGATAAGGCAAAATGGAATAGAGTTTTTAAGTCTTTGCCCTCCCAAACGAAGTGATTTTTAATTGAAACCATTGATGAGTTTCTCTCAACATACACAGAAAAAGGAAAAGACAGTGAGGATTTCATACAGCATTCCTGGTAAAGAATGAACATTTTGTTTCAATGCTGGAGGAGTGCTCAACTTCATGTGACAATGAGTCTGCTGCTGCTGCTGCTGCTATTGTAATGTGTGTTTTCCTATTATGATAGTTTGGGTCTCTGTCATCCTTCAGTGACCAAACTGTAGTTTAGCTTTTCCACAACAAAGAGCTAGAAGGTGGAGATGATCAAGAGACATGTCAAATAGGAAAGACTCTCACGGTTCCTGGATATCTCACTGACAATTAGGAAATGCCCCTGATTTTTTCTTAGACACTTCTTTGTGTTATTGCCTACCTGGGTTTGTATATGCAGTCTCCAATGCTGGAGAGAATGCTCTTGCTAGTTCAGGACAGATTTCCAGAAACTTTGAGGGGTTTCCTCCCTCCTCTTGTATGTCTGTTGCAGCACGTGTATCCAGATGTGGTGCCACAGCTGTACATCCCTTTGCCTTCCCCATCCATAATGTGGTTGGATTTTTGTGCAGATGGGCATGTGAATATCTGTTTGCAGAAAAAGCAAGACTTCCTTTACAAAAATCTCTGCTTACATAAGAAGCACATTGTTCTCAGCAGATAGTGAGCTCTCTTTAAACTCAGCTCTTCAGCAAGACATCCAAATGCCACAGTGACAGAATTAAACTCACTTTGGTATAAAGACACCAGGAATGCATCTAAGCAGAGCTTGAAGCATTCTGGTATGGGCACGTGCTGCTGCATAAAAGCAATTGTTTCCAAACTCTGTTAGTGATTTTTATTTTGCTGTTTATACTGCATTCATAGCATTAAATGATGCACCTCCTGAAGTGCAATGCTCATTTGGATCCATGGGTTCCAGCCTCGCCCAGTCAGTGGGAGTCTCTGCACTGATCTTGGCAGGCTCTGGACAAGTGTAGGCAGAGAAGACTGATTTTGTTACCAGAATGATGAGCAAGCTGCACCCCCTCTTCTGTTACTGAGAGCTCAACTCACGCAGGCATTCTCCTCAGGTTCTTGTGCCGTGCCAGGTAGTAAGTAGATTTCACACATGCATCCTTACATCCCTATGCAGTCCTTGCCTGGTAGTTATGCTTTGTAAACAACCATCCTTTGCCAGAACAGTGCTTTCCTAGAGCTTTGAGTCTGAGAGTTTCTGCAGGGGAAACATTTCCTCCCAACAAACTCTATTGTATCTCCTGACAAATGGCTCTAGTAAAAGAATTGTGAATTTGTGTGGGTTTGTTTCTCTTTTCTGCCTCTGCTGCTTGAAGTATTCTCAGGAAGGTCAACTGACCTTTATCAAGTCCTAGCCACTGGCAAGATGATATCCATAATGAATGTACTTCAAGCAGCCAGTGCTCCAGCATGAGTGGTTTAACATCTGACCCCTTCAGCACAAATAGTGCAAGACACAGAAGATACTTGACTCCTTTTCCTAGAGGAGGGCAAACTCCAACTGTGTACCAGATAGGGTGTAAAATAGCATGTACTTATGACCTAGCTAGAAGAATAATGCATCTAGTCCTTCGTTTAGTTGAACATAAAAGTTCTTGCAGCTTGTTTAGTTTTTTCACTATATGTATGACTTTTACTGCTGTCTGGAAAGATGCAAAGGTTACTGATCTTCTGGTGCTGTTTAGGTTTCTTTTGATCTCACTTGCCCTAACCTCTAAAGGAGAAGTACCTTAGTTAAATCATAAATATATGGAATAGTAAAATGAAGGCTAATAACAGCCTTGGGGCTGTTATTTTCACTAAAAGTACTGAAAGTACTTTTCACTTTCTGTGATACAGGACATAACATCATGTGCTCCACACTGACCAGGGTTTTTATTAACACTCACTTTGTATTCCCCCCTATCATGATGGAAATGTTTTCCCAGAGATGAAACATCTAAGGCAGGGTATGCACCTTGTGATGAGAACTGACTGAAAGGTGGCAGAATGGCAGTCCAGGCTTTGAGTGAATACAGTGGAGGTGGAGCATAAATTAACTGTTTCCTCACTACACTCACATATTTTAATCCATGCCTTTTTTCTTAAAATTAAGAAAATGGCCCATATTAAACTGAGTATAATACAAACACGTTACCGAAGTAACCCTTTGTCCACCTTAGGGTTTTTTCCACATGAGCTGTCAGGCCAGACAAACACAGAGTATACCACAGACAAATATTGATGAGAAATCACTGGTTTTCCCTGTGTTTGAGGGAACAAAGATGGGGAGATCCCTTCTGAAAGAGAAACGCTCATGCATTGGCCTTACAATTTTTAAATTTGCACTCATTATAACATTACACTCTCTTACTAATATCATCGCTTTCTGCTCATTTGAGGGGTGCTTATTGCACTCTCCTTGAGGTTTTCATGTCTGATTGTCTCCTTGGGGAGAAACAGTTGAAGTTTTGAGGTGGACTAGGTTTCTGGTTTAGTGTCATCTAACACCTTTTAAAGGAATTACATCTTTCTCTTTGAGCACTGAAATTGGGGTCTTATGATGTATCATTTATATAGGGGGAGACCACCCATGCCCACTCCAGTATCTCTGTTTTCCCATTTGTACAGTACATCCAAATGTACTTCTTTTTCATGCTATATTCATAATTAACCTAAAGTTAACTTGGGCTTTTGCTGTTGCACATTGTTAGTGAGTTTATTGACAGAATGAGCAACCAGCATTGATTGTTTGAGTCTAAAATCCCTGACTCCCTTTCCCCACTCCCTGGTTCAGCCAGTGCTTTGCAGCTGTCCTGTGACACTGGGTGGCACATGAGTTGGCTTGTCTCTGAGATCTGGAGGGCTGAATTCTAATCATTCTGTGTGGAATTTAACTTTCTTTGAAAACTGAAACAGTTTGCCTCCTCTGTGCAGAAGGTGTTGTTAAGTGATGTATTTTTTTAATAAGAAGTTTAGTTCTGTAACTCCAGTCTTGGGTTTCACTTGTACCTTGTAGTTGTGCAGCTGTTACACAGCCAAGTGCTCTGCCCAGAGGGTAGGGACTGAGTCAGCCCATAAGCAGACGTGGTCCCTGGGAAGAGGGAAACAGCAATGCAACTGAACTGGGGACTCTGAAGAAGTCAATTTCTTCTTATTTCCTCACCCAGGTGGTACTCTGAGTTTACTGAAGCACTTGATCTGCAAATAAACCAAGGCTAAAAGCTTTAGGCAAGACACAGAAATAAATAACTGAGGTTAAAGCTTACTAGGATACCTACACTTCTTTGACTAAAGACTAGCTTTGAAATAAAGATGTTACCAGCATCACAAATACATGACTTTTTATATGCTTTCTGCAAGGCAGCCATTTTGTCAAGCATGGGAAGGAGGATTAAGCCAGACAAATTGTGCAGTAACAGCTGAGAAATGGGAGATGGTAGAATTTAATGAAGAAAAAGTCACAGTAAATATGTCAGGAAAGGACCTACAGTAAGCAGACACCTACCAGGGGATGTCCCCGCCCCAGTGATTACATGTGTATGGTATGTAGCTAACTCAGTTGCTAAAGGACAATTCCATTTCAAAACCCTGCTTGAAATCTGTGTGTTTCAGGTTGGTTTGGATGAAAATCAAAGGTGGTGCCAAGTGTCATTTCTGTTCTAATAGGCTGAGTTTAAAACTCAAGCACTTCAGGTTTCAAAGGCATGTTCATATCTGGGCTATTGGGGTTTTGGCTGCTTTAAGCTGCTCAGTGTGTGTTTGAGGCGAGCAGGCTTGATCCATACTCTGAGTCAGGTTGCATTAGCAGAACACCTAATTTAGGCTGATATATCCAACTGAGTCTCCACACAGCATCCAGTGAGCTGCAAGAGTTTGCATGTGTTCACCTGCACAGGACTAGCTGAAGATGCTCTGCTCTCCTTTTGAATGACAGTCATCTTTGCAGTATCAGAGAAATCTCCATCTCTATTAAAGCACAAGCTACAGTCTGTTCTGCATTCGTGAAACAGAGGTTTTGGGTCTATGGAACTTAGTTCTCTACTAGATGCTCTTATCTCAGCTATATTTGCTGGGATTTTGATTTGTTGTGGCCATGGTGGGGCTGAATTTGTTCTGGCAGCTTGTTAGTTTTTCTTTTTGCTTAGGAGTCAAGTGGCTCCTCAGGCACAATAACCCTTTTGGTGGTGATTTTATATTGACATTTGATCCTTATGTGCAGGTAGACTTATTGTTGGGTATAATTTTAAGGACAACTAGGCTTTGAGATACTCCCTTCCATGACCAGAGGATACACAAGAAAAGTAACAGTGATGTGATCATTTGAAATATCTTCTTATACTCAGAAAATTATGATCATTTATTCCCTGTTCTTAATTCAGGACTCATACTGATTTAGAGATTTTAATTTTACTTGTACTGTTATTACCAGTTTTAAATTATAGAAGTCTATTTTTTTTCTGTACTTCTGATCTAGATAAATGCAAAATCAGAAGTTACTTGAACTCATTTGAGTTTAAATAAAAGAAAAATGAGAGAGAAGCTTGAGGAGGTGGAAGTATTTCGGGATGTTATCACATATTGCCTGAGCACTTAGATGCCAAGGTGATACATACCTAAAAACGCCAAAGACAGATGTATCTGACATTATTTCACCCTCTAAATGCTTGGTAAACTTACAGGAAAACTGAAACAATAGAGAAAACGAGGTTTTTCTTCTTTTTATACCTCCACCTGTGACAGTTACCCTTAAGAAAGCCTGTCACATCTTTTGATAAAAGGTCCATCTTCAGTTTTAAATGGGAGCTATCTATGCTGAAGCAGAGATTCAAAAGCACTTTCTATAAACAGTCCCTTGGGAGCCTTCAGCTCCCGGCTAATACAACAACAACCAGAAAAGTCAGCTTCTGAGTCGGGCTGTCCTTGTCAGAGGAGGCAGGGGGGAGCCTGAGCCGGCTCCGTGCTGCTGTGCTGGCCCCTGGCAAGGCACTTCCACTGAGGAAGACTGGTTCACTGGCACCCACGGGCGAGTTCACAGCCCTTCTGCACAGGCAGAAATGACTCGAGCCTGTGAGGAGTCAGGCACTGATTCCTCTCCTCTCCTTCAAAGTCTGAGGCAACACTGTGGAAGTAAATGAAGCCGCACTCTGCTCTCACAAGCAATCTTAGGGTTATGTCAGATAAACGCATGTGGCTCACAACAAAAAGAAGCAAGAGCTAAGGCCAGCTCCTCACCCGGTATAGCATGGTGCAATGCCTTGTGCTCTTAGAGAACTGTGGATTTAGTCCACAGACATGAGGATCTGTCCCCAAGGCTGCTGTGAGCAGACAGGCATTTGTCCCTGACCTCTGCAGCAGCAGCTGCAGGAGTTAGCTGAGAGAGAAGCCTGTAATGAGCCCAGGCTGTCTTTCTCCAGCCCCTCCTTTTAGCACAGAGTGCTATCCAGAACACTTGCTTGCAGAAAATGCTTTTTGTTCAGTGGTGAAAACTCCCTGAATGCGGCTGAAGGACACTGTTTTTCTCTACCACACATGCACTGTGTCCAGTACAAATTGATTTAAAAACAAACAAACAGAAAAAAGCTATCCCAGGGTGAATTTACTAAATCGTTGAAGTGGGAGGGAATGAAAAGGTCTGCATCCTGCTGGTTACTTTTCTGCACTGAAGGATCTCACCGGGTCTGCAGCACAGGAGGAAAGGCAGTGATGGACACAGGCGTGTGTGTGAGCAAGAGGGAACAAGGATCTCTGTGTGGCTGCAGGATATGAGGAGAAACAGTGAGTAGCAAGAACCTCTCCTTTGAGACAGAAATACTTTAAAATGTTTTTCTGAAAGGGGATGCCTAGCATAGACTTGGTTGAGGGAGGGTTTGGGAAACACAAAAAACCCCCTTTCAACAATGGAGCTACTGCAATGGTGAGCTCGATAGTGCCACCCAGAGTACCTTTTTGCATAATATATGATGCTCTGTGTGGGTCTGGAAACTGGGAAGATTAAAGCAGATGATCTTTCTGCATGTAAAGCAGCCAGAGACAGCATGATGGATTATTACTGAATACGTTTCTGGCCGTGCATAATTGTGTTCTGATCTTCCTTGTTGGAGTTCTACCACCATCTCTCTGCCAGACTATGTTACTTAACTCATAAGAGCCAAAAATACTCTTTACTTCTCCATGTTTTGACCATAGCTCTCTCTGGGGTCACTTGCATTGGCAGTAGGTTACTGCCAGCTCCAGTAAAATATTGAAATGGCATCAAAACATCCTAGAGCAGACCAGCAAGGTGAATCAGGTAACTGGCTGCATATAGAGTCTGGAAAAGAAGTGCCTGTTGAGATTTTGATGGGCATGAGCTTTGTTTAAGACTTTGTGGTTATTTCTTCATTGTCTGACGTCTGATTTGCAGTGAGAATGTTAATGCAAAACAACAGAGGGGGATTGTTTTGTCATTTAGTTTCTTGTCATTTCTATTTGACATTTATCAGACAAATATTGTGCAGTGTATTTACTGAATAAGGATTAAATAACCCTTATCACAGAGTGGGGAACAATACAGAAGAAAAATTCTCACTTGCTTACAGATGTAAACCAAAGTCAAAATGAAAGTGTCTGTGTGCACGGGGAGTTTCAGCAGCCCTGAGATCCAACTGCTGAGGGACAGGCAGGTGGTCTTGGTCTGCACAGCTGAGCTGCAGAACTCCTGGGGACAAGGTTTCTGGTGATATGGTTTGTACTGCTGCCCTCTGCATTGGTTAGAAGAGATTTATTGCAGGCTTGTCAGTGTGGATCATTACCTTCCTTTACATCTGTGGGGTGTCACCTACTTCAAATAATCTATAATTTATTCCCTGCATTAAACAACTTTTAATTGCACATCGTACCTATGAACACTGAGGTGCCTTTCGCTTCTTAATAAATACAAGTGAGAAATACAGAACTGCCAGAAAATGTCCTCCTTTCTCTTCCCTTCCCTAGCTCAGTGAAGAAAAACTGGAAATTTAAGGAAAGATTTAAATCAAACTTATGTTTAGATTTTTTTTTCTCAGAAATAAATAGCAAAAGTTATTTTGAAGCAAGATTTAAAATGAAGATATTACTCCTTCATTTAAATCCCAGGAGCATTTCAGCAGTCTTTATTTCAACACTTATCACATTGGCAATTACTTGAGAGATATATATAGATATATAGACATATAAGTATAGATATACCCTTCAATTTACATTCAGCATTACTGCTGGTCCTTAATATCAGGCTGTGCTAATTAAGTTGTAATGAACACATGCACATCATTTGCTTTCCAAGCTTTTTCCTCTAGAAATGTGAGATTTTCATGTTCATTATGACATTAATTTTCCTCTTACATACAGTTACTGAGCCTTTTGGATATAATCTTCAAGAATATCGATGCCTTCTATTTTCAACATTTTAATTTCTAGCCTTAAAAAGAGATGTCAACAGGTGAAAAGTGTACTGTAATGCCTTATTATGCTGCTCAGCTCCATCTCTAAAACTATGAATATTTTTCATTTATTCAAAATTAAAGAATTTGTGCCATAAATATACCTCATGGTATTTTTATGTGATAAATAAATGGTACAAATAATACATTTTTCACTCTCAAAGAGATAAATATGGTTTAATTTGGATCAGCACATAGCTAGTAGGGGTATATAATTTCTTTTGATGCTTCCATTTTTCTTTAAGATGGAATTGCCTCATTCCAATTTGCACAGGACTCAATACAAAATGACACATTTGTAGAAAGCAACTGGTTGCCTCTAGACAGCAAAAGCTCAGTTTTTCCTGACCTCAAAATATTTGCTTGAGTTGCAGAGAAGGGAACCATTTGGCTCGGCTCTGGTTTTGGCTCCCGTTTCTCCGAGCTGTTCAGCGAGGCACAGAGTTCCTCCCCATCCCCCAGTTGCACTGCAGTATGTTCAGAGTTGCTGGAAATTTCATGGCATAAATTATTGCCACACTGAGCAGAGCCTGGCTGCATGGCTCTGGCTTTGCTGAGGGGCCCTGAGGAATAACTGCAGGCAGTTTCCATGGGCCAGGTTTTCCATGGGTGCTCTCCAGTTTTGGCCACTGCCAGGCCATGGTGAGTCAGGCGAGGCCAAGCCCCCGGTGCTTCCCTGCAGATGCACCTTGCTGACAAACACTAAGCTGGTGCCTCCTTGCTGAGGAGAGTCAGCCCAGTAAGTGCAGCTTGTGAAAAGAAAATCTGCCAGCAGGATTAGTTGTATCTGTGAAATCAAGCGCTTGTGATGGTTGTTCCTTTTGAAGCCAATTCTCATCCCTAAAAGGATTCTGCAATGCAGTTTCTTGCCAGGCAGTCCTGTGTTCCCACTTGAAGACCAAACCACAAGAAAATAACTCTATGGTCCGTGGCCTAAAGGGTACCTGTACTGAATCCTGTTAAAAACACAGGATGTATGCAACTTCTCTGTAGTTGCAGCTGTTTTCCTGCCTCTGGGTGATTCATGGTGAAGAGCAGCTTCTCTTTCAGGAGTTGTGCAGCCTGTTCCTGCAGCTGAGGGAAGCTGGGGAGAAGTGGCAGCAAAACATACCTGGGTACACATCAGGCCCCCAAAGCCTGGGGAGGCCCTGATGTGCTCCAGGTGATCAGAAAGCCTAGAGAGGGATCAAGAGCCATGACAGCAATGTCATGAGAGAGCAAGAGAAGCTTAAGGAGAGAGCACATGTATTTCCATCTGAGAGGCTTCAGGACAGATGGTTGACTTTGTGGTTCTCTCTCCGTACCTCTTTCCATCCCCTGCTGGGTACGTGTTTCCCCTACATGGCACTAGAACAGTTGCAAGCACGAACTTCAGACACGGGGGGAAAATGGAAACTGTCCTGCCAACCACACAGTCTTTTTCTTTTTTTCTGATGGCAGCATCCCACTGCTGCCTCCCTGGGCTGTTTAACTTTCTAAAAGCAGTCCTGAATGTGTATCCTCGTGGATTGCATGCAGAGAGTATCCTGAAAAGCCACAACTTACTGGTCTGTCAATGCAATGTTGTGCTTAGGCAGGTTGCTGTTCCATTTCTTAGAGATGCAGGAGGTATCTAGAGCCAGCAACTGAAAGCTGCTCTTTGATACCCTTAAATTTTAAAGGTTAACACAATTGAGAATTACACAGGACATCTGTGAGAGCCTGCGTAGTAATGTTCTGGGCTCTTCACACAGGAAAGAGGAAGAAATGTGCAGCAGTCTAAACCAAGCTCAAAGCAGTGATAAAACCCCATATACCCCTCAGTCTGAATTCAGAGGTTTGATCTTGGAGCATTCTCTCTGATAGGATGTGTTTTCCATTAGCAACACCCACATCTAAATTGAGATTTCTGTCTGGTTTTTACACTGAAAGGATTTCTGGGAAGCTTACTGGTTTACTACTGGAGAATGATAACAGAGCTACATTAGAGTATTTAACTACAGGTTCTGCATTGCCCAAATTGCTATTTCCCTCAAAAACAGTGGTGGAACAAGAGAAAGCAGTCCACCACAACTTTTAGATGGCTTGACTTCTGTGTTTAATGGAAGCCAACAATAAAACTCTTCTTGTTGCAGAAGTGTTCACCTGTAATTATTATGGATAAGTCATAAGAAAGTATTTCCAGCAGCACATAAATATCAGTCAGAGGGGAATAAATTGTAGTTTTCTGAAATCCAAACTCAATTTCCAGTTTTAGTGCAACTGGAGAATTCTCAACTAAATTTCTCAGTTGAGAGATTTTCATGTCCCTAAGATATTTTCCCTTTGGGACTTTTGGGGTTTTCATTGCTTTTACTCTTGTCTGTCATCTATGTCTTGGGCATAGTCCATTTTTTCTCTAGAGAATTTTTTAAGACGATGCACTGAGGAATTAGTTCATGCAAGTCATTCCTGAGCACAACCAAAAAGCCTTGAAAGTGATGAAATGTGTTTGTGTCATCTGTGAATGCATTGATATTTATCCCTATTATCCTTCACATTTTCAATTCAAGCAGCACATAATTTATCAGCTCTGTTGTCAAATGCTGCATGTAATTGTGTTTAGTAGAAAGCTTGGTGGGAGAGAGGGGAGAATAGAAGGGGGGAGATAACCATTCACTTTTTCCCAGGAGAATTGCAGATTAGACCTTGCTTTGAATTTGGTGGCCATCTACTCTTTTCAAGTACTCCCAGGGCACATGTTGTAAAAGTGGAGCAGCATATCAAATGTAAGAATGTAGTTCAGCAGGGGCAACACAGGTAAACGTCTTACTGGAACAATGCAGAGCATGAGACCAGAAACACTTTGAGGGTTTGCCAAGATGAATAGTTGCATAGCAGCCCCTTGCTCATTGACATCACTCTGAAAATGAAGTCCCTTGGATATAGGATGCCAGTGCACTGCAGTGGTCTCCTTTCAGTATCTATTATTCTATTTTGAGTACAATTTGGTTTAGTTCTTTTAGCCTCCTTCAAGAGAACTTTGATGCAACATGGTTAACAGATGGCAGCACTTAGATTGGGGATGTCAGCTGCAAAAGATGCTGGAAAAAAAGCTATTGATATGCTTTAATTTCTGTAGGAGAACATGGCTCTGTCTATGTTTCCTGGCTGTTCTGTACTGCACAGCTGTGGAGTCACAGCACAGCACCTGACAGTCAGACCCCTTAATGTGTACTTTGCAGAGTTACTAATTAAGTCACACAGTTAGGGAGCACACCTACAAAGTATGGCTATGGAAGTGGCAGAGGGGATAACTTGTGACAAGGGCCTCCCTTTTATTCCCCACACTAAGGCTACTGCAGTCTGTGTGACAGCTGGTTCTTCTGTGGCTTCTCCCTTTCTCCTTTCTCATCGTGACCTCTGGTGTGTTGACAGAACATTCAGAACAGTCCTTTGGAAAGTGCCCTTGCTTATGTCTTTGACAAAGACACATGGACAGATTCTCACCAAGATTTTTTGCATCTTGTAGGCCTAAAGAATGACATTGAAAACATTTAGATCTTCCTGCTGGCTGTTATCTTCCACTCTGGAGGAGCTGCAGTGCAGGGAACATGTTGGGAATTGACAGATATCTTGATGGATTTGCCTGGACTTGGTAAACCTGGCTAGGAGACAGTCCTTCTGCAATTCTCTTTTTCCTGCTCATTAGAAAAGCACTGAGGAAGTACACTGCTGTTGGAAGGAATGGACTCAGTGCCTGCAGTATGGGACAGTCTAAGGGTAATAGGGAAATAAATCCCTTTTCTTTCTCCTTTTTATTCTTTTGATCATGAATGGAGATATGGAAATTGCAATAAAACTCTGTGCTCTCCCAAGGTACTTTGCTCATAGGAAAAGGGAACGTTGTGACCTGGAGCCTCAGCACTTTAAAAACTTTTAACATTAAGCCCAGTCTTTGAGTGTGATTTGTTTAAAAAGAGGAGATTTCTTTAGTTTGGTTTGGTTTCCCCATGGAAAGGATGCTGCTCTGGTGCAGAGCAGTGCTGTGGTTTTACTCCATTGGTAGAAACTCGTAGGGCTTTGCCTTTTCCCCTGCTGAATGCTGAATCTGTGCTGTGAACTTAGCTGGCATTGCCTACTTGAATAGGACAAAACAAGGCAGCCACTGAGCTGGGGAGCTCCCCATTAATATGGGGAGGCTGGACCAGGCAGCCTCATCCAGGCACCTCTGGCACTAAGCACCAACTCCTACCAACCAATGTAACCCTTCCGTGCCCTCTCTCAACCAGCCTGGTAGGGAATAGCTTTTCCTGCTGTGATGAAACCGTGCCCCATGCACTGACTGCACTGACTGTGAGTGAGAAGTTTTGTGCTGTAGCTTGAAAAGAAAACAGGGAAATAGGACGTGGTCTGCTCTGGTGTGTCAGCCATTTGGGAGCACCAACAGTGATGAGTGCCTGTCTTAGAGGGATGTGAGGGATTTGAGTAAAAAGGGTTGCCAGACTGGCAGTTTGATGTCAGCCCTCACTGTTCCAGAAGAGCAGCTTGTCCCCTGTTAATACATTAGCAGAAATTTCTGTGCCTCTCTAGCATATTAACAGCAGTTTGCCTCTGTTTTGTTACATAAATAGATTAAGCTTTAGCTGTGCTCCTATCAGACAAATTTTCTTTTCCTTTTTTTAATTTTTTTTTAATAATCTTCAGATATTCTCATCAGTTTTGTCCTACAAGCAAGGCTTTGAAAAAACCCTGAAGAGCTGACTGAACAGTTCCTTTTCTTTCAGCATCTGTAGCTGTTTAATATTTTGCTTGTCTGTTTCTTCAGGTGCACAGGGGGACAGAGCTGCTCTCTCCAGCCTGATTCAAGACAAGCAGAACTTGATCAGCTGGGGAGAGAGGACAAACTGCCACAGCACTGCCAAAATTTCTGGCTCATGTTCTTGAGCTCTGCCGTTCGTGTGTCAAAAATTGGAAGTGTAATTGGGTGAATAATCCTCAGGCCATAAAATTCATAAGTGTTTGGGTTTCAGCCAGCTCTTTACTGGAGATTTTGTGGGTCCAGTTTTAATTCTTCCTTCCATTTGACATGGGAATCATGTAATTCATGCAGTTCTGGAGGTGTGGAACCAGGCAGTGCTTTTTATCATTGCTATTTTATTTATTAATTTATTTAAGTGCTGTGGTGACCTGTCACCCTCTTTATAAAATCAGAATTTTACAAATATTTAAAGCAAACTGATATGTGAAGAAGCTTTGTATATTGTTTTGGATACTCACTACCAAAAGCTAAATGGACTTACACTTGCTAAAACAAAAAAAAAATCCTGATACTGCTGTTGTAAGATAAACACCTGCTGTGGTGAGGTCAGGCATCAGTGACCTCAGTGACAGAGCTTTCTTTAAGCAATTTTGCAAATAGTGACTGTTTCTTTCATGGACAAATTGCTTTTTGTGTTCAATTTCTGGTGAAGAGCCTCATCTAAAGTCAGATCACTACAGTGCTACTACAGTACTTGTCAGACAAGTTGAATCCTGTGTTGGATTTAGTATGTCCTATAACTTTTAGCCTAATACTTACCTCTTGGCAGACTCTTCAGGCATAGCCAGTAATGAATTCAAGTGATATTTTATGCCTGAGCTGGGAACTTACTTATCTCACTTCTGTGGATCCATAGAGTGGAAAGACAGGGTACTGATGGCATGTCTTGCTGGCATGTACTGAGAATTATATTGAAAACATACACCCAACTACTTTTATACATCTGAATCCTGTGCAACAACTCACTCTTTAATTAGCTCAAAATGTATCTGACCTTCTGTGGTGAAACTATATCAGCATGAGATGAATCTTCCTTGGACAGTGGTGAAAGGAGTTAACTTCACTTGAATTTTTTTTTGGTTTTGACACAGACTTGCATACCTGGGTTTAGATCCTGGTGATGCTGTAGGCTTTTTGTGGGATGTTGCAGAAATATCTTAATATTCATTACCTAACCTAGCACGTTGCTAATGCTCTCCCACATTCTGCATACAGTGTGAACATGTAGACAACTGCCACTAATTCTCCAGAGCCAGTAACCTGGATTTAGTCTTGCAGAATTTGATGTCATGCATGGTGATAAAGTGTGGGAATGATATCTGGCTGTGGTCATCTTAAGTAAAAAAGCATTATCAGTTCTTGAAATCTGAGCAACAAGTTATTTCTGTGAGGTAGAAAAGGCTGCCTAATTTTATTTCTCCTTGTATAGAAAGGAGGAATAACAATAACAAAAGCTTTGGAGGGTAGCAGGTGAAGTTTCTCAGAAATTTTTTTCACGTAAATCAGTGACTTCTCTGTAGTAATCAGATGCTGCTCATTTGTTTTTTTCTTTATTATTATTATAAAAGTGTTGGTTTGGTGGTGGTTTTTTTTTTTTTTTAATTACAGCTGTTTCAGCCCTACTTCAGTCCCCTCATTCCCTCAGCAGCGGATGAGAATTTGCTCCAGTGCGTTCTGATAGCCTTAGTGCTTGTCCTTTAAGTCACTTCTATGGCTAAACAGATACTTTGAAAAATATGACAGAATCCAAAGAGGATGAAAAATCATCCCAGTTTTCCCTAGGGAAATAATATCCTTGATGCAGAGTCTGTGTTACTTAGTTTTACTCCTGTATCATTTTTGTGCTGTCTTATTTTTCCCCTTCTCAAGAAGACACAGGGATCTTGCCAGGCACAATATCAGCACACAAACCACAAAGGGCCCTAAAATGTATCTCCCTACGTGCCAGGACAGCAGAGTAAAATACTGCAGCTTTCTGTGAGAGTCCATTTTGTACCGCTGGATTACAAGAGAGTGTCACATAAAATTTATTCCTATTTTCTGACCTAGAAAGATGAATAATGTAAGATTGTCATAAAAAAGCAAACTAGCTCCAGATTTATTCTTTGGGAGAAACAAATACTATTAATTCCTTCCTCTCTAGTTCCTTCTTCTTGACTAGCTCCCTAGCAATCACTTCTAAATTTCAAATATGCATTTCTGCCAACTTGGCATGCCATATAGAAACAAAGCTTTTCAATAATATATGTGCTATGCCTGCTCCGAGAGCATATTTTGGCAAGGGCTTTTCTAACTCGAGCTGGTATTCACTTTCAGAGATTACTTTTCTATTACTATTTAATTTCAACACAGCCTGAGAGAAACTGCCATCCAAAGTCCTGGAGAGCAGGGTTACACAGGCAACAGCTTCCTGCTGAATTTAAGGGCTATCAAGGAGCCAAAGAAGCAGCCCTGGAAATTCAAATCCTGCATGCAAAGCATAAAGCTTCTCACTTTACTGTACTCCCAGTGAGGTTCAGAGCTGCTGCTCCTCAGGGACTTCTGGGGATTCATGAACTTGCTACATCCCAGAGGAGCTCAGTGCTAAGGGACTCTACTGCTGCTGCTCACCCCTAAGGGCAGGGTTGGACACTGAGGGCTGTTAGGACCTAGACTGAGAACCTTTCAATTTCCAGCATTCCATGGGGAGGTTTTTTAAAGAAACAACAGGTTCCTACTGATTTCTGCCAAGACAAAACCAGACTGTGGGCCAAAACTATTGGTAGCTGAGAGATCAGTAACTAGGGCATCCTCATGTCACTTCTACAAGGAGCACATCCACAGATGTAAGTCCCAGGGGGAGGTTCTTAATATTTTCTCTGATCTGCTGAATCACAGAAGATGGACATTACACAGTTTTCCTGGGTTTAAGTAATTTGAAATTATGATGCACTTACTAGTTCTTACTGGAATAAATACAAACTGTCCCTGGGTTTAGTCCACCCTTAAAAGCTTACCATTCACAATGTGCTTTAGGATATTCAATTATTGGATCACTTCTGCTAAAAAATTGAACTATAGAATTGCCTGGGTATTGATCATGGGTATAATACTGTAAAAACCTATTTTAGAAAGTTATTTTAGAAAATGTTTGTGCCACAACATAAAATTTAAGCTCCTCAGTATATTGGTATTTGTGGCTGTGTAATTCTGTGAATAATTTTATAGAAAGCCATGTGATCGGGTAAGTGCTTTTTAGGAATTTGATACTAAGAAATACAGTAGACTATAATTTTTTTAAAGTAAAACAACAATTAAAGCCTGTTCTTCCTACAGTTCTTACGGCTTTGTTTCTGAAAGCCAACCAGGTTAAGAATTGCTGAGGCATGAAATGCTGGCAGTTAAAATGTGCATTTTTTTCTTCTATTATGGAGAAATACATGTGAAAGAGAAACTTCAAAAGGGTGAGGGGGTTTTTTTAGTAAATCTTACTTTAGAATGTGCATTCTTTCTTACTTTGATGTTTGGGAGGGGTTTTTTCCCAGTTAGATAGTTTTTTCTGGTTTGTGACACTGACGGTGTACTAACACAAACTGATGATATGCCAAATGGCATGTTTTTATTTACAAAGCATTATGGATAGATGTTAGTAAAATATTTCCCATTTTAAGATTTTTTTTTCCTTTGTTCAGTGGCAAAACAGCTTGATATTTCGTAAGATAGAATTGCAATAACTCTTCAGTATTTCTATATAAATTGATACAAGCTGCATCACAAAACAGCTTTCCACAGAAAAATTTGAAAAAGTGGTGGAAAGCAGTGCAATGTTTCAACTTCAGATTAAAACCCAGCATTTTTAGCATCAGGAAAATAACAGTAAAACTGTATAACCACCATCAATTCTGTGGATCAGCAATTACTGTGGGTAGTTTTTTGATTGTCTGTTCCCTTGCTCTATCAAACTGTTGCATTTGAATATTTAGCTCAGCTCCTTTGATCTCCTTCCTCTATTCAGCTCACATATCTGTCTGTACTTCCTCACGTTGACACATAATGAGGAATTATTTATAGATAATCGAATTTCTCTCAGTTTTGTAGCCACTGTGAGCATGCTATACTGCATACATTTGTCGATAAACTACAATGGGATTTTTTTCAGTGCACCTAAAGCCATCTTCACAAATGGGATTCACTTGCAAAAAGATGTTCTCCTGCTTTGCAGAATTGCTCCTCTCAGGTACTGTTCTCATTTTGACAGGCTTGAACAACAAAAGCAAAGCTAACAAAGTAGCTGTAGCAGCCCCTCCATTGTGACTATCCTTGGGAAATATCAGTGGTTCATGTTTTTACAGTTGTGTTTTAGCTCCTCCACAGACATGCTCTTGTTGTATGCCTTCCTCAAAACTGCTCTGTTTCTCCATTTTGTCACCACATTTTTAGATGGTATTCACAATACACTGGGTGCATTCTCAGTTGCATGACTGTGTTTATGATCTGTGGGCAAGAAAATGGGATAAGCTTACGCTTATGCACATTCATGGAGTAACTCGGTATGGCTGGAACACGTACAAAGCACATGTGGAAGAATGAGAAGAGAGTGTGGGAAACAAAATGCAGCAAAAATTAATTTTGATCTCTTGCTTATTTTCCTAATCACACTGACAGGTATCTTTACAATAATGTTGGCCCCACTCACAGAGGATTTTCCTGTTAACTACACTGTTGTACAGTGAGCTCCCTGCGTATCACAGCTGTCGCATTGCTGAAGTGTCCTGGGATATGAAGCTGTCAGCTTGCTGTATGGAGCCAGACCCATGTCAAGCAGCTGCCTCCCCATATTCATAACCTATCTTGAATCAGTCTGAAGGCTGCTTGCCTAAAGGGACACTCAGAAAGTCCTTAAATACCCAGCTTTTCTTATCTAAAAAGAAGTTCTTGTAACTTATAGGTAGCACCTTGGTAGGTGCATTTAAGGGCCTTTTTTTTTCCCCCTCTTCTAATATATCTCAAGTTTGCAGCAAAATCTGTATTTCATCAGGTATGCATATACCCAGTGCACATCCAATCTTTGACCGTCTGTGTGGATGCTGTTAACATTATTTATACATTACCAGACATGGGCTGGAAGCAGCCAGATAAAAGCTGTGTTTTATGAGTGCTCCCAGAAGCACTACCCTTAGTTGCATAATTACCTGTGGCATCTGCTGGGAGACGTGTGTTATGAAACAGTGGGAGCTATTAATTTGCATACAACTATTACTCTGGTTTTCCCCCGTTTGTCAACTTACCACTGCATGCTCAATAGCCTCTTCATCATCTAGAGGAGGGCAAGATCCCTGCTTTCTTCTGAACCCAGGCACATGATAAGCAGCACCTTGTGGGAAAAGAGAGGAGGGAGGTGGAGGTGTCCTGCAGCACGTCTGTGCATGCATGAGGATACACACGGGTAAGAGAGGCTGCACAGCAGCACTTGGGATGTGCCTGTGTGTGCAAGGGACAGGGAAACACGGGTTGGATGTATGCAGCAGGCTTCCTGTTGGCCTCCTGCAGTATGAGGAAGAATTGTACCTCTTTAATCAAGCATATAACTCTAATAATGAGGAAGGCCATCCTGCCTAATTAGGGTTTCCCTGCTGACCCTGCAGGATGTTACTTATGAACCTCATCAAATCTGCATTCATTCACTCTACAAAACATCCTTCATGAATAGCTTTTATTTTTGCCTGATGCTTCAGCTGTCTGCCTTTCTCTTCCCAATACCATCTTTTCTTGCCCCTCTCCCTAAATGCAATGCCAGACAACACCTATTTCTTCCAGTCTTCTAAAGGAAGCATTAGTCCAAACTGGATGCACTTCGTACATGCATTTGCATTTTTGCAGCGGACAGGAGAACAAGATTTTCATTTGAGAGGAAGAAATGCTTTCTGACAGTGAGAATGATGAAACAGACTTCTTTGGGTAGGTGGTCTCACCAGGAATAAAAGGCTTTAAGAAGAATTTAGATTATTTTTCACCAAAAATGCTGTAAGGTTCAGTTGAGTCTGTTTGGGGGCAGGAACTTAAACCTGGTGATCTTTCCAAGATGCTTTGCATCATCATTGTTCTTCAATTATTCTAGCACAATAAATAATGTAGGTTTAACTCACTGCCTGCCACTGTTTCCAGTTAAGAGTTTTTTGGGGGTGGGGGCCATAAATATAAAAGTAATTAATATAGCTGGCGAATTTTGTAGTGACACTCTTGGGTATCTCCAGGCATTGGACGAGGTACTATGCTGTGCCTCAGGTTGAGAACATAGTTCTGCATCTCTGAGAACCCTTCAGCCATCAGGGCTTTCCATGTCTGAGCTTTCATGGCTCCTGTTAAGGAGCTGTTTCACTGGGACTTTGCAATGGGAGCGCCAGGAAGCAGACAGGGCACACAGCTCTCGTACCATCTCATCTGCCCTGAAAGTAAAGGATTGAGGCCTGCAGTGGTCCTCCCATGCCCCTTGGATAATTAAGGACATCAAGCTAAGTTGTGTTAATCAGAAACCAGTCTTCCTGCTGTAAGAATCTCTTCAGGAGAGGCAGTGATTTCAGACTGCTTGCTGTATGTGCCGTATGCAGGGCACCACTTAGAGCAGATGAATGTTATCAAACCCCCAGAAAGTGAGATGTACTCCCCCCCCAAATTTCAACTCTGGTAATTTAATTCTTTCCACCTACATTCCCCATCCCATTTCAATGGACAGAGGTACATTTCAAGAGGTATATTTTTCTAAATATTTATGTAGGGTTAAGCAGGAACAATTAAATGTTTCTTGCTGTCCATTCCTCAGCTGGTTACAGCGGAGCAGTGAGAGTGTGAGCTATCTGTATCAGTACATTTGAATAGTAAAATGCTTTGAGAACATTGGGAGATGAAAAGCATTTCGTACCAAATCACATCCCCAAGGGTGTTTCATTAACTTCTTACAAAATAATGTCTGCTCTTAATCTGTGTGGAATAATGTTGAGGTCTCTAATACACATTATAAGTCTGAAGCAAATAAGATGCAGGTAATTAAAGGTGAGCCTGGGCCGTCAAGCCCAGCAATTGATCAAACCTTGTACAATGCCTGTGCCTCTCTAGGTCCACATTTTTTGTTTTCTGCTGTTTCTGGATAATTTCTAATTGAATTGAAGGCTTTTCCTGAGTTTCTTTCAACCTGTTTCTAAAGCCACTGATGTTACGAATAAACAGAACACACTTTCAGTACTTACTTTTCTGTATATTTTATGGTTGGGTTTTTTTTAAATGAGCCCAAGTATCTACAAAGGGAGAAACAGTGAAAACCTCACATCCAAAGGAATTACAAGAGAAAAAATACATAGTATTCTAGTATAGAATAAGGCCTAGTATAAGCTTATTCTAGTACAGAAGGGTGGTGTCTCATTTTTAAAGCTCTGTTTTTTATAAAGAGCTAAAGCATGCAGTTAAGGAAAGTATATAAGCAGATTTGATTTGCTGGAGAGCAGTTAGCTGGGATGCCAGCAGCTTTGCCCCTGCAGACTGCATCAGCTGGCACAGCAAGGGACACTGTGGTGACTGCAGGGACATGATGCTGACCTGCCTGTGCCTGCAGCCCTTCTGTGCCACTGGCTGTGGCTCTGTGCTTTGGTGTCTGCTTAAACCTCTGCTAAGTGCCTCAATGATTCCCCAAGTGGTAAGACTCAATGTAAGTGCTGGAGAGTTTCTAGAGTTGAATCAATAGTTGGTATTGCTGCTTTCTGCCAAGACTTTAACCTTTTTTTAAAGCAGTTGTGCACAACGTTAATGAGTCTCTGCAAATAGAGGCCTATATTAAATTGGCACTGGATGGAGTTTGTGCCCTGGAGTTTGTTCAGACACTAAATGCAGCTGAAGGGAAACTCTGAGTTTTATTCTAAAATGTTAAGTACCCAGAATTTCCTCTCTTCTTCAGCAGATGCACAGCAAGTCATCCCTTCTAAATGACCCTGTTAGCTTGAGTTAGAGGCATTTAGTGTTATGACTCAGCCATTACAAGCTGTATCTTTCTAATTCATTTCTCATCTTCCCTTCCACTCTGAGGCCAGCTGATGGATGCAGAGATGGGGCTGTGTGAAATGCTGAAAGCAGCTCTCAGCATGCCGTGTGCCCTACAGGAACCAGCCTTTTATCTACCAGTATTGTGGGCTAAACTGATAGGCCACGTGCATGTTCTCTGTAGTGTACACACACCTCACACATAAACTTCTGCTCAGTATGCCAGTCTTTATGGTATTTCTGAGAATTGCTCAGGTTACTGAGCAAGATGCCTGAAATGATGCTTTTCCTTTGAGCATTCTTCATACGAAAGGTTTGCTTAATAAGGATTCACACCTTAAGTCTCAAACAGCATTTCAAGCCTTTCTTGCCATATCATATGATTATAGCTCTGTTTCCTTCACAGGCAGAATATGCAAATCTCCACAACATGTCTTTACAATGAAATGAGAAATTACCAGAATTTTATTGCTGGTTTTCTTCTCTGCTACCTCCTGGGCAAAAGCCACTCTCAAATTGTTTCTCTCATCTGGTTGGTATCAGCTGGGCCGACAAAGTAAAACCATCAAGATCAGAAATCATTCAAAAGCTTAAGGGAAATCTGAAATGTGCATGTTCTCTAGAAGAAAGACAAAGCACATTTTCCAGATCACTGAAACAAGTGAGCATATTCCATATAGGTTTTGTTAAATTATATATTTAAGAAAAAGAACCCCTCATCTTGTCAATTGAATGGAAGGAATCAGAACGATTTAAGTCTGAAAGTGGAGCATGGTATGCAGATTATTAAATGCAGAAAAATGTAAAGGACTTTGCAGGATGGGAAACCAAAATGTGGCAGGCCTCATCCTCTGTGGCACTCAGGCTTCTGAAGGCACTCGTATTTGATTGGGAAGTGCCACAACAGAGCAGTGAGAGGACAGGCTCTGCTGGGCAAAGTGGACTGGGATAAATGATTCCAAGGGTAAAGCAGAGGGAGAAATGGATCTTCCAGCATCGAGGTGGAGGTGGAAGGATCTACTTCTGCTTCCATGGACCTATAAGACTTGTTCAGCAGTGCCTCCATGAACACTGGGGTCTTTCTGGTAGGATGCTGCCAGCTTTTGGCTTCTCCCATCTTCCCTAGCAAGATGAAGGGGAAGGAACCTGATTCTCCTGAGAGTAGAGGTGCTGGGAGAATAGAGATTCCATGGTTCTGCATTGTGCTGGCAGAGACTAGAGCTGTTGAAGACAGAGCCAGCATGTTAGCCATCAACCTTGGGGCTTCTGGGGCCCATCTAGCATAGATGGCTTTCATCAGTAATTGGAGCATAAAGCACACCTTGTAGGGAAGGTATCAGGCTGGGAAAGAGGACTGGAGAGCCAGAGTGGTCTTCATATGCCTGGTTTCTGATTGCTGAGGGGACTCCCTGAATGAGCCAGAGGTGTGGGGGCAGCTCTGGCATCTCCTGTTTGCCAGGGTGGGGCTGAGCTGAGCAGCAGCTCTGTCCCAAGAGGTTTGTGAGTGTCTGCACTGTACATGCATGGAGAGGGCAGCAGCCTGGCAGTGCCACACAAACAGGTTTGAGTGTTTGCTGAGTGTGTCCACATCACTGGCTGAGTGAAAAGCAAGTGTTACCTCTTTCAAGGACACAGGAGACTTTTGAGTTCATGGAAACACAGGATTATAAAGTCATGAGCGTAAAATAGTACAGTTTAACTTTCTGAAATGCAGCTAGATAGGTGGGGACATTAAAATACGGTCCATTTATTCTCTTACCACCTAAATCCCAGTATTTTAAAAATACCTCTTAAGTGACATTAAAATAGGTCTAGACTTCCAGTGAAATATTGATACAGTTTTTCATTTCATGATGTTTCAAGATTCTCACATCAGGTTGGGTTGTTTTTTATAGTGTATGCAGCCTGAAGTAGAGGCTGGATTTGCTACCTAAGACTTATTTCAAGTGAAGAGGATTTGGCAGTGGTATTTGTTGGAACTTGTTTTTCAGAGATTTCTTTACTTTGCACATTCTCTGAGGTTAAGCTGCCAAATAGCACAGCTTGGGCTCTTTTACTGGTTCAGGAAAGACAGGAAAAGGTTTCCCCTAAAGACCATTAGAGGTTAGATCTCTTCCTCTAGATTTGATTTGCTGAATTCCACTGGTACAGAAGGAAGGAGCTTTAGTACACTTGGCAGACAACTGTATTGTCACTAACAGCTCAAAATAAGCAGTTACCTGATAACATAGATAAATGACTGCCTTGGAGGGAGTGTGTATTTAAGAGGCATCACCTCAACTGAATTATAAGGTGGGTAAGAACACCCCTCTCTCTGGGTGAGTGGAACAGGAGGGCACACTGCATCTCAGGTTTGCTGTATGGGATTTATGCTGCTTCACTATAGCATGTTCAAACAACCATACAAATATTTCCACACTGCTTGCAAACTGTTGTAAGGGGCACACTTGGGAAGGGGAAAAGGATGCACATTAGTAATGTTTTTATCATGTTTATTATTTTGTATATTTAGAAGTATGGGTTTTTAGAAGCTCAATAAAGGTAGCCATTGCTACAAAGAAATTGAAAGCAGACCTCCATGTTGATAATTTTTCAAAGCAATCAACATACAAATCCCCTGCTAAGTTTTACTTTGGTGTGATGTTGGTATGGTCACATCTGAATCCAGATATAGGTTTGGAACTTCCCTAAACTTCAGGGACAATTAGATCTGAGTTTACTTTTCACCACTTCTCACTTTTTCTATTGGAGACCATTGTGTGGTCAGTGTGTCTGACTCCATGTGGCATTTGCTAGATCTGAGCATGAAGAGGGTTAACATTTAAAATCAACTCTTGAAATTTGTCCTCTCCTGCTGATAGGAGATGTTGACCAAAACCGAAATTCTAGACTGGTGAAATTCTCCACATCTCAATTGTGAGACAGGCTATGCAGTCAGGTTTAGACTGCTCTCACATTTGTGGTGTGTTTTAGATACATATTTTTGATGGGCTCATGACTTGGCAATCAGTGATATCTGACAGTCTATATGAGAATGAGATTTAAAGCTTTTTCATTTGGTATACGTTTACAAGAGCAGTTACTCTTCTTTAATAAAATAAAATATTTTCTTTTGCTTCTGTATTCACCTGTACAGGCACTGAAACCCAGCAGTTTAGTAAAACAGCCTGGAGGAAGGCGGGGTTATTGAATTTCATTGTGGCATGTTACGTAGTTAGGTAGTGTCTCTGAGGTCTCTGGGTGTTTTTATGGTATGAAATTGGGGTCTCTCGGGACATCAGGCATTCTTACTCCCATTCTTATGCCTCATTTGTATTGTGGGGTTTTTTCTGGCTTCACTAAAGCATTAGTCATCCAGCTGAGAAGTTCACTTAAAAGCTCAGACTTCCCCAGAAGAATACTCATCTTCTCAGATGCAGAAAATCCTGCATATCTTGTGTCATTAAATATCTTGGAGCATTTTCAGACAGAGTAGGACAATGGTCCTTTTGATTTGGACAAAACATGGGTCTGACATCCAAAATTTTTCAAGGAATTCAAGGAGTTAACAAGGTTTCTTTTTGTATTTCACCCTACAGAGAGTCTTGTTATCAGCAGAGACAAACATAATTCTTGTTCAAGTCCCTGATTGAGAGGGTTTATGCATATGATTAGATTTCAGTGGAGCAGCTTGTGTATAAATTTAAACAAGAATTTTTTGCAGAGCTGGAACTATTGTGAATAAGATGCATGCTACCCCTGGGATCTTTTGATGAAATGTGTTGTTATCTGTATCACTCATATCAGATATGTTGCTTTTACATGAGTGCTGTGGTTGTAGTCAATTCATTTTCTAACATTTAGAATAAAAGATAGAAACCCTGGATGACCTGAAAAGAGATTCAACATATCACAGGCACTGCATGTGGATTCCTCCCTAGCACAGCTGGCTGACAGGTATTGCAGGGAGTTAAAGGTCATACATCCTTTAGTGTGTCAGGCTGCAGTTTGCACACAAATGAGGTATCTTTGACGTTTGTATTCACACACACCACTTACAAGTTCTTCCCGCTGACTGTTGTGGAGCTCAGCATTAGCTGGCTGGCTGACATCACACAGCTCGATTTTTCTTTTGTACTGCCCACCACCACTGGCATTACTACATTTGGCAGAATTGTCAAAATGCTCATAAGCAGCCACTGATTTGTGGCCAGAGCAGGAACACTATGGATAGGCTTGAAAAATGTCATCTGAATATAAAAAAGCATCTACTGCTTTCCTTGGGAGGTAGTGCAAAAATAATGATTTATTTTCTCTCCATGCATTACAGAGATGGAAGGCAGAGCTGCTTGCAGCTCTTTTCTCACTGGAGGATTCAAACTCATCAGCCCTCTGAGAGCCCAAGACTGAGGCTCTCATTTGCCTCAGTCTGTGATCCCTGTTATATTCTGTGGGCTGAACATCACAATTAGTAAGCTCATCGAGATGGGCTTAAGCTTCTTGACATTCCCTGAAGGAGCACCCCAGAGTTTCACTTGGGGTAGGTTTTATTAGAAATGTGCCATTTCTTCAGAAAAAGGCTGAAGTCCTGTGCTTATTCAGGATTGCACATTTTGCATCTGATTTCAGTTGAATCAGGATTTCACCCAAACTGGTCTACACGTGGTCTCTTTGCAAAGTGCCCACCAGCTGAGTGATGTAAGGGGCGTGTTCTTTCTGGAATATGCGTCACATTTTGTACAGATTTTCCTGGTTTCCTCCTCATTCATACTGAGATACTGCTATTTGCCTTCATACCCAGTCATTCTGTATAGAGCTAGAGTGAAGCTGTGTTTAACATGCCCCACAAAGAGCACCACCAGTGGGTTCCACCCTCTTCTAAGCAATGCAGAGCTCAGCCACAGGCTGAGGGTTGGATGGGTCTCTCAAGAGCCAGTGCACTCTCCCACAGTCAAGGGATAAAAGCAGCTATTGCTACAGCATAACCCATCTGTGCTTGTTCAATTTCTACCTTAGGAGCAGATAAATCTGGAAATGGCTACTTCTCTCTGTAGCCAAAGAGTTCAAATACAGATACTTGTTTTGTAAACCTGTAATTTGGATACACAAAGCCCTGCTCATGTGTGCTGAGCAGGATTAAAGCCCTAGTGGCGAGTAGGATAAGCAGTGCAAAGTCTCATAACCTACAGACTTGAACAATTTCATGGACAGAACACCTGTCTGTGAGGCACATCAGCACATAACTGTATTAAAAAGTCACCACTACACATGTTAATGACCTAGTTTTCCTTCTTTTACCCTCCAGTATAACTGTGTATATAAAACTGAAACAGTAAACTCTAGGAACTTTATCTGTGGGTTTAATATGGCATATATGAGAGTTTTGTGCTATGAACTTGCAGCACTTGCCGTACATCCCAATGAAAACCAATAAAATATCTTTTGTATCTAAGGCAGAAAAAAAGTATCTATCTCTGTAGAGCAGTGAGCTCTGCCTGCAAAAGAGTGTTGGGATAGTTCTGACGGCAACAAGGAGATTATTAGAAACATTCTAAAGCAAAAATCTTCCTACCACCACACACTGCATGTTAAGGGCCAGGAGTGAACTCTGAGAGCAGCAGAATTCTGTCTTTGCACTGCACTGCAATTGATATGTATTCTCATTAGAGGAAAAGTGATTCACCCAAAGTAGGATGCCAACAACTTTGCTCTTTCCCACGCACTTTCTTTGAACTAAGGGGTTTTTATTGTCAAGATCCCTCAGGATCATAGTTTCTCATAAACTTCATGCAAGTTAAAAACCTACTTGAGTCTTTTCTTAGTGCTGGTACTTAAACAAGGCAGATTTCTTCAATTATTTAATTTCTATTTCCTACTAGCAGTGACTGGCTTCATTTTTTCTTTCAGCTGTTTGGTTTTGTTGCACCTCTGAAACCCTGGTATTGCAGGGTTTTAGATTGGGGTTCGTTGTTAGGCAATTTTTTTTCTGAGGGTCACACCAAGGATAGCTCATCATATTGAAAAGCGACGCACTTAGCAGCTTACCTTCCCCCTCAGAGTCTGAATGAATAAAAACAAATCTAGAAAGACATTTAATTCTGGCACCTAGTGGCATGCCAGGACCAGACACACACTACATACCAGATAAAGCAACAGCCACAATTGGGTGAAGGGGACGGGTCTCAAAATGAAGGGGTCTTTTTAATGTTCTTGTGGTTGCAGAACATCACAAAATATTAATAGAGACCAGTAAAGAAATAGTATCACTTCTATCAGAAAAATGAAAACCAAGTTCATTGCACAGTCACATGACTCTCATTAAGGGCTTAATAGAGATTCCCTTTACTGCTGGATCATGCTATAAATAAGCAGATGGCGATGATTTTGGGTCCAAATTGTTGGATTTACATACAAAATGTCTTTGGATAGCAGGAAAAAAGGTTGAATAGCTTCAAATTAAACAATAAAAGCATGCTGTACTTAAAAAAAGAAAAAAAAGATGGAAGCAAAAGCAACAATACTATCAGTATGAAAAGCCTCAAAGCCTGCAGTTCTGGCAATGTTTTAAAGCTGAGTGAGATAATACATAGTTAAGATTACTCAAATACAGTAAATTGGAAAATCAGTGGAGTCTTGCTGATTTATAGCAATAGAGTTTTGCTCTTATGATTTTATTTTCAAGGTAAGACTTCAAATACTCTCATTTAAAAATATTTAATAAACTGTAGCCATAAGCCTATTTTGGATGGTTCTGGTTACACAGCTTGCATCTGAAGTTTTATGTAAGTAATATTTGGTTTTTGACTTACTTTTCAATCATTGATGAAAACCTGCCTACCATGATTTACACCCTCAGAAGGATTTGTGCCATAAGATCACTCCTGCCTGGTGATGTAATATGATCCTCCCCCAGCTCTAAAAGCACACACAAGTGGAAAAACTCACGACAGTGTTGCCTACCTGATTGACTTCAGTCCTGAGCAGCAGTGCCTACTTACAAAGAGCTTTGTGCCAATGAAAAACCATGTTATATTGATGCCTTTTGCTTCTCTGGATTAATTGTGTCTAGCGTGGATGTCGCCTGGATGCTTCTACATCTAGATACTGATACAGTGTTTTCTAGAAATATTAAGTCTGCAGTATTTGAGAGCAGCGTGGGCAATAGCACATGGAGCATTTGCCCTGGAGTTCTGGCTGGTCTCCTTGCCATGAGAGTGACCCCACAGCTGCACCATGACCACTGTCAGTGCCTCTCTTAAACCATCTCAAGGAGGACCTGGACTTTCCCCTCTCCCTGTGACCCCAAAAGCAGATTGGTTCTCCTGATTTGCCGAAGCTCCAGTCCAGAGCCTTTCCCAGGCGAGTGCCAGGCATTCTCACAGACTCTTTAGTCAACAAAACTATTACATACAAATCTTCTTGGCAAGGAGCTGCCCAGAGCAAGCCACAGCAGTGCCTGGTCCCTGGTGCTCTGGGGTCCCCCAGGCACGGGACCGCAGTTCCTGTGCTGAAGGCTCAGTGGCAGCTGCAGGGCCAGCTGTGTCCATGGCAGAGCTTGCATTGCATCACTTCTTATGAGGAGCATTCTCAGCTCCTTCCTCTCCCAGGCCTCAGCAGCACCAGCCTCACGTCCCTGTTACATCCAGTGTAGCCATCCCTCTCAGCGCTACCCTCGATCTTCTCAGGGTCACGGTACTGAACTTCAGCGCCTTCAACTGAGGTACAATGAAGACCATCAAGAAGGTCACTTTGTGTGCTGAATCCAGAGATGTGCTGGCATTAGCTTCACTTCCAGCCTCAGGGACAGCCTGTTAGAATTAGTCTGTTGGAGGGGTAGCCCTGTGTGCATGAGTTGAACACGGAGGCTGAGAGGAAGGGACTCATGGACCCGTTCAGACACCCTTGAATGACAAACTGACCCTCCAAGAGGGACGAAATGGGAAGGCAGCCACACAACCAAGACAGGATAACCCTGCCCAGCATCCCTCTGCAGCTCATGGCTAAATACCACGTTGCAGAGGAAGGTTGCTTGTAGCAGCTTATGTTCTCATACAGAGGATAAAACTACTTTGCCTGTCCTCCCAAGCATGAGCCTTGTGACCTCTTGAGAAGGGGACAGTGTTGCCTACATCTGCTGTTTTCATTTGGGTAGTTAAATTCCAAATGAAAGTAAACTACTGGAGGGGAGCAGAGAAGCCAGAGTTTGTCCAGGTAAATATTGGAATGTAATAATTGCAAGTGAGCTTATGTTTTCTTCTCTGGGAACGGTTCATGAAACTCATGTGCAGGCTTTGCCTTACCCACAGCTTAAATGCAGCTGTCTCGAGGGAAATATGGAGGTTATTTAATAGTGCCCAGCAATGACACAAAACAACTTAGGGCAGGAAGAGAAGGCACCATATTAAATTAAAACTGCACAAAGCAAAATTTAGGGAGACCGAATGTAATTACCCAGCTTGGACTGTGACCAAGGCACTGATGCTAACACCTTTATTATTAAAAAGAAGGAAAAAATGCCATGAGAGCCAGGAAAATCAAAAAGAGATGAGACCTTGCTTTCAAGTCTCTTTTCTGAAAGATGGCACCTCCAGCAGCACAGTGCCCGTTAGCACTATGCCAGCGTATTGATTCAGTACCTACTAAGAAAGAAGAAGGCCACCCACTAAAGAACATGCATAATTAAAGCTAAAAAATGAGCTGCTTTCTCTCTGAAATACAGAGTTCTCATAGCAGTGTTTCTTCAGGAATACACCATCAGGAAAAAAAAAATAGTTTGCCCTCCAGCTCCAAGGAATTTTGCAAAGGTCAAGCACTAGAGCCAGCTGGATGCATTATTTAGTGACTTGACCATTTTATTCCTGAATATTTCATTGGGTTTGTTTTTACAATCAACTATTTCTTTTCATGTTAAAAGGAGCTATCACTAAATCCCATTTTTACTGTGGTAGACAGTGAGACAGAGACAGCCAAAGGAAGCAGATATAACCAGCTGTCCTTGATGTTCAGCAGCTTCCAGTTCCTTTGGGTTCCTTCAGCAACTCTCACCTTCCAGTGAGTTTCTCAGTGGTATTCTGAAAGTTTGCAACAGAAATCAGGATCCTTGAAGCTGCCCAGCAGAATTACTGCAAATGTGTTCTGCAGAAGTACTCCAAATTACACCCTGAGGTCCTGAAGATACATCATCAAGTACTTGCAAGGTTCCATGGGCATATGGGATAGGGAAAGAGAGAAAATGAGTTGAAGTCAGGTGCTGTGGTGGGAGCATAGTTTTATATCCTCTGTGCAAGCTAGAGACATACAGACTGGAAGTGACCCATATGTTCATCACGGTTATGATTTCAGCCACGCACTCAAATTCAATCTGGATGTAGCCATTTACCTTTTATAGAAAGTGTGTCTTCCTAAAGGAAAATCCAGAGATTTTACCTTGATCAGAAGTTCCATAGCTGACTGAGAAATCATTTGAGACTTTAAGGCCCGTGTTGTACACAAGTCCTTTTCAGGCTAAAATTCAGTAAACCTGTCTAAGTTGGTTACTCAAATACATTTTTGATCTTCACCAGTCCATTGTGCTGTTTTGCTAAATGGGTAGACCTAGAGTTGTAGGAAAACAGATGCAGAAGGTATAGATATTTCAGGTTCAAAAACATGGGCACCATTTATCTCAATTCCTTGCATGTTTATTTGGTTCGGTTTGGGTTTTTTTGCTACTAGGATATTTCAGCTTTCCTGGGTGCATGCTAAATTATTTGTAAGATCCAAACTGCAGAGCAGAGCCTGCCTTTTATGAATAAATACTATTAAGCACATTATCTAGTTATGCTAAGTCTTCACGGGCAGCAGCTTCCACTGTATAGCTTTTCTATATAATACGCCCTTCAGAGCCTGTGCATTTACCAATATGAGTTTACAGGTATCTGTAGTAAAGTGGAACACTTTAGATTAATAAATTACATAGCAGCATTATTATGAGCAGCTTGTGTTTGCTCCACAGTTACAGCTGAGAATGACTTTCCACTGTAAACCCAAAAAACATAGCCCCCTTTATATAATTAGAAAAGCTTTATCCACTTCAAGTTATGTGTAAGTAAAAAGTCACAGGACACAGGACAGGAGCATAAGAGGCTCTGTCTTCCTTGGGCCTCATCTTAAATGCAAAATTCTACACTGAGCTGAAAGAATTTCAGAATATAACAAATACAGCCAGAATATACTTACAATATCTGAGGAGAAAATTCTGCAATTAAAAGTGATTTTTGTAAACATAGATTTGCATGGGTCCTGCATGAGCAGGTCCTTAATACCATTAAGAACTTTTGTTTGAAAAACCACTGCATGTTTTCAATATTTATGATTTATCATGGAAGAAAGGTTTTTCTCTCCACAAGATTTCTCAACTTCTGGTAGCTCTTATTTTGATCAGTGCTGACCACTTTTCAGAGTCCTTACCTGTGATGTCTGCATGAAAAGAAACACAAACGTTTAATCAATCTTCCTTACATACAGAGTCTTCTTTTGTTAATGAGTAGAAAAGGCTAGAATGCTTTTCTCTTAATCATATAGTAATTTCACTAATTCCAGCCTTCTTAGTGATCATACTACAAACCACAAGAAGATGTACTTTAAATTTCTTACGAGACAAAGGGAATACTGTATACGGTCTTCATTAAGATCTCAGGTGCTACCCATTAATGATGAAACATCATTAAAAAATGAGTGAATATGTTTGTAACCTTCTTGGCCAGTAGCACACAATTACTGCATGCATATAAAAAGAAAAATAATGATCTGATGCTGCAGCATCACCGTGTGTACCAGAGATATGGATGTACACTGTGAGTCAAGATCCATTTTACATGTTGTCATTGCTCCGTTTGGAGCTTGGATGTGCAGGGGTTTCTGACAGCCAGTGACAAAAAGGCAGCTTTGGTTCATAGCTCTGAGTTGGGATAACTTAGCTGGCTTGTCATCCACAGTGGAGACTCACCCCAGCTCTCCACAGTGCCTCTGCTGTGGAGCTCTTCTGCCATGCCCAGAGACAGCGTGCAGGAAGCTCCACAGATACTCGTACTTTTCATCCTACATTAGCACATGGAGGGTTGATAGTCCCAAAATGATCCTTTTCCTCATCGTAGCACCAAGCTATTCTACAGCAGGTTCTAGCAAAGCCATCCAGAGGGGACCGACCTCTGAACCATAGCCAGCCACTCCTGCTGCTGCATGGGATGGCTGCAACATGGCCCCTGAACTATAGAAGCAGTGCTTAAGAAGATAGTGACAAAAAAATATATGCAAAATCCATATATTGGGATTGCTCTAGAGGCTTCTTCAAGATTTTTTTTTTTTTTTTTAACAAGTTAAGTTCTTTCACAAAAGTACTCAATGCAAAAACATCACATTTTGTTGAAGAGGTGCCATCATGGAAAAGGAGGTAGATGAGGGTACAGCCACATTCATACTTCAGAGTGATTGGGTTGGCATCATGCTCGGTATTTAAAGTAGAGAGAAGAAGGAGGAATGGAGGGATATTTGGAATGATGGTGTTTGTCTTCCCAAGTAACTGCTGGCTGTGATGGAGCCCTGCTTCCCTGGGGACAGCTGATTACCTGCGTGCACATGGGAAGTGTTAAATTAATTTAGTGTTTTTTCTTTCCTTGCTTGTGTGGCTTTTACTTTCCCTATTAAATTGCCTTTATCTCAACCCATGAGTTTTCCAGCTTTTACCCATCTGATTGTTTCCCCGATCCTGCTGTTGGGGAAGCGAGTGAGTGCCTGTGTGGGGCTTGGGTGCTGGCTGGGGTTAAACCAGGACAAGGTTACTCCCTACCCAAAGAATAGCCCTGATTCAGCTAAAACTGTCACTCCCATAAAGAGGAAAATACTAGCTTTTCTCTGAGTCTTGGGATTTTTTTATTACTATTGATTTAATAATCACCTTTTCAGATACTGTGGTGACAAGAAAAAAATGACAAAGGGGGTAGATAATAGGTAGTATCCAGTCCAGGATTTCATCTGATTTCTTTCAGTCTGTTGTAGAGTGATGCAGCAAGATAATAGGACTGAATTCAGTGCAACCCACTGTAGTAGGGTGGAGAGTCAGAGCCAGTAACCTTCTCATGATAGCTGTATCAGCTCTAGTAAGTACTCCAGTATGCACTAAAAGAAGAAATCCCTCCTTGTCTTCTTTCTGGTGTTTTGTATCTTTTAGTTATGAGCAAAAATGTAAAGAGCTTTGGTTGCCTTATTTTCCCAAAAGGAATGATTCTAAAGAAAACATCCAGTACTGCTTACTCTTTAACTAGATGTTATTCCCAAGTGCTGTGTAATCATTAAGTGAGCTTTAATTTAACAAGTGTGCTGCTGTTAGCACATTTTTACTTATGTAGTAGTAAATTAACTATAACAGATTGTAACTGTTCTCCATCATTTAGCAATAAGTAAGGCTTCCCATAAATATCTTTAAAACTAACCAAGGTATTTTTATGGCACTTGCTCACCACTCGTTCTCATTTCTCATCACAGCTTAAACAATATCCATTTCAAAGAAAAGATTATTTTTCATGCTGAGATTCAAAATTTCAGTTCATTTGCTTTCTGCTTACTGGGGAAGAAACTGCACCACCTGAGGTATGTCTCACCTGGCCACCTCTGGTAGATGAGCAATGCTTTGATAACAGGGATGGGAACACTTCAGTGGCCTAAGTGAATTTGCTGGATCAATGAGGCATTGCTGCATTTCCACAGTGATTTCTTTCAGTGTCTCATAGTTTCACACATTTATATCACAGATTTTGCTTTGGTAGTAATCAGCAGCAAGTTTCTGAACTACTACAATGCTAAGGGCCAAATCCTAAAAATACAGTAACCAAACCAGAGCCTGATATTTAGAGGAGCTCTCACCTTTTTTACCTGCAGCCTTCTGAGTGTGTATGTTAAGTCAAGCCTCTATGCTTGTGTCTAAAGGGGGAAAACTCCTTCTGAAAGACTGTCCTTATGTGACACTTCTCTCTGTCTGCTGTCTATACAGATAGGGAATGACCATGATTAATTAGAATAGCTACTGAAGTAATTTCTTGAGAACAATGATGATATTTAACTTGAATATTGTTTTCTCCAGGGCTTTGCCCTGATCCTTTAGGATTGTGCACTTCAAAGGGAAAAAATGGATCTGGCACTTATATTTATGCTAGGCTGACATTGTTGGTTTGCTGCCAAAGAGGCAAATCACAGAGGCACCAGCTGAGGGATCTCAGCCACTGAACCTTGGTGCTAGCCTTACAAGAAATCACTTCAATGGTGACACGGAATATCTCTGTCCATTTTGTCCTTACAGTTACAGAAATGCCATCCCAAGTTAAGTTAAATCACAGCTTTCTCATATAGGTACATGACCCTTCAGAATCAAATTGATGCCATCAGCTTGTTTCACATTTCACAACCTGAAGCAAAGTCTTAGAGGAAGAAAATTTTGCTTAGGAAAATCCTGCTCTAGCTTCACCCTCTTATTGGCCCCTGCATATCACAGACCTCTTCAGAGGACATTATCCTTTTTCTGGAGTTTTCTATACTGTGGCTTTGTTTGGATTTTTAAGGACAAAAATAAATATGACATTAAAAATAACTGTTATTCTTCTGACCTCAGAAAAAAAATGGGTTTGCATTTTAAAATAATTAAATTTTTATTTGAAAACTGTTTAACCATAATAGCCTCTTGTCAGTATTCTCACTCAGAAATATTCTTCTGATTCTTTGACACCTCTTTCTCTCTCAGTTCATGGAGATTTCAGTCTCTAGCAGAAACCACCAAAATAGCTAAAAGAGGCTAGTGGAATTTGAGTTGCACAGGGCTGTTACATTAATTATTTTTCGAGTAAGTTCATATGTTCTTCTAAATATACAGAATGATGGCATTAGATGGGTAATAATAAGTGATTTCTCTCAGTAGTTTTAGCTGAACTATGGGATAGAATTGTTCCCTGGAAGCCTATTTTCACTTGGCAAAAGGAAATACCTTCATCTAGTCATGCAATGGCAAAAGCAAAACAGAACAGGAATTTGGCCAGCATTTTCAACACTTCCATTTTTTGACATGTAGAAACTTCTTTTTTTCTTCATATGCATCATCAGAACAAAGCCTTTCTTTTGGAATTTGGGAATTTTTTTGAGGGAGGGTGTTTTGGAAGTGGCTCACTGTCACTAGAAAATTCAATAAATAATGCTGTATTTAGAACCTGGATTTCTGTCTGGGTAATTTGTATGTACAACAGTACTCTGTCCGCTCTTCTTAAGGATTTTATTTTGTCAATCCATGTTATTTAGATCTTTATTATTTCAGTTCTTACGCTATTCTGAAAACAGAGAGAAATATTCGTAGAGCATCTTATTTTTTCAAATGTAAACATTTCTCATTTGTAAACAGTACCCCTTAGAGTCTGTAGAGAAAGGCATATGTGAGCAAGTCTAAGACAAGTTATTTTGCTCCTGCATCTCCATAATATAACCGTGTTCTCAGTTCATGTGATGCCTCTGTTTGTCTTGCCCCAGTGTATTAAGCTATGTCAGAAGAGGTTTGATCTGTGTGTATTATGTTTATGTGGCTCTGCTTAAAGTTACAAAAGGGCAAGTTCTTCAGGAAAAACTTCTTTCAGTAGTGGTGCTTGTTTTACAATACTTGGAGAGCATGTGTGTTTCCCTCTCAGTCTTCTCATTGATAGCCATATGTCATGGAGTGCTGCAAGCAGATAGCCCAGAGTCATTAGACGTATCCTGGTGATAAGACTGTGTTATTACTCTGATTGTAAAGAGATTTGAAATTTTCATCAGATATGTAATATTAAAAGCATGCTGGATAAATTATGAAAAGAAAAATGGAAAGTAGCTGAGTTGTTTAGCACCTTAAATAAAAGGAGGAAAAACAGGTGGATCAAAGAAGCCTAAAAAGCAAGTCTGTTTGCTCTTTTTTCATCAGATGTTACTTGGATCCCAGGGGGTTTCATTATCCAGATGGAAAGTACGGGGCTTGTTTATCAGTGCTGAGGCTTACACTGAAATGACAGCCTGGTCTGCAATGCCCATGGGATGGTGTGGGCAGAGGCATGGCAGAGGTGAGCTCACTGACGCCTCGCCTAGAAGCCCTGGTCGCAATGTTCAACTCTTCACACTCTGTTTCCTCAGCCCTTCACTGAGAACAGGGCCTTTGACTGCAAACCCCTTTTGCCAGCCTTTGAGCTCTTGTCTGCACCATGTGGCTGCTATCAGTATACAAATAAAGAAAAATTAAAATTGGTCTATGAGCTATTATAACCGAGTTCTGCTATTAGCTAGGTCTAAATGTTTTCATATATTCCACACCTCTGCTGCCCTTTGAGATTTTTAACTGTTGTTTTCTTGTACATTAATAATTTCCTTGTATAATTGTTCCCAAGAGAATGAGCTGAAAGAATTATGAATTAATTTGCATCTTTTAATGTACTAATAAACTTTGCAAGAAGAAAATTTCACTCCATCCAGGTGGAAACCAATCACTTTAAATCAAAGCTTACTGAATTTCAAATAGTTTTGGTTTTCAAGAAGTTGCAGAAGAACAGTGCTCTGCACGTTAGAAGTAATTAGAAAGCGCAAAGAGCAATTTCAGAAAAAGCCCTGGGTCATTTTTTGCTGCAGTATAGAGTTCACAGGGACTCAGGAAAATGAGTATTTTTTGTATTTAAACAAAATGAATAGCAATTTCTTGAAGGCTGAGAGGTCTCAGGCTGTAAATGTGGGTTTCACCCTCTCACTGAAAAATATTTTTAAACTGTTTTAGTGTTTTTTGTTGTCTGATGTAAATCAATAATTCATGCTATAGCCTTTAAAACAGGGTTCAAGAAAAAGAAATGTCCTTTTATGTACAATTTATTCAAATAGAATCTTGAGTGAACAAAATGTTTTATCTCATGTATTCATTTATAACCGAACAATGTCAGGTCCTTGTTCACCAAAGCACTTGATTTTCATCTTCATTTATCTCTGAGCACTTGAGAAACCAAAGCTCTTCTCCTGAGTAACTAAAGAAACAGGTTCTGAGCACCTACTCTTAAGTTTAATATACACATAGTTACTCACAAGCTTAAGCAATTTACTGAACTGGTGATTTGACATCCAAGTTTATTTACCTTCGTATATTGTAGCCTTGGTTACATCTGGGAATAGAAATGCATGCTCTAGCCCCCACTTTCCAAATGAGACACAAAATATATAATCAATGGAAAAGATACATCTTGATATCAAGCTTCTGATTTTGTAAGTTTATTTTAGTAGGTGATAAAGTTTAGCTCTACCATCTGACAGGGGGAAAGATCTATTTGTTTAAATAGCTACAAACTGTCAGGGCCAGAATGCATCCCAGCTGGTTTGGGAAAGGGGGGACAGAGCAGAAGGGGGAAGGGACTGATGAAGGTCAGAGAGAAAGCAGGGATACAACACAGCAGGTTTGGAAGTAGGAAGAAGACTGCTGGAATCGTGACCCAGGCGAAGCCTGCAGGAATGTCACAAGCAGTGAGAAAAGGCATGGGGGGCACTTGCTGGGGAAAGACGCAGAGTGAGAGGAAATGGGGGTGCTAGGCCAAACAAGGGGGCACTGCTAATAAGGCCAAGGGAGCTGTGCCTCTTCCCTAAGGGAGCAGATGCAGCTTCATCAGGATTATTGATATGGCCATAGAGAATCAAACCTACCAAAAAATGTTCACTGCAACCTGGGTGATGTTTCCTCTCAGAAAAACAAAGTAATTACTAAAAATAGGGCCTAAATATGAATGATCAAAAAACTGAATGCAAGAATTTTTCAGTAGATCTGGATGTTTACTTTTTTCCCCCCTTAGGGCTTTGAAGAGCATAAGCTTCTTTATCAACACAGCTTGATGTGATGCTCCTTTCTTTAGCATGCCCAACAAGGAAAACATTGCATTGACTGAAGAAACCCCCAACAGAACCTGTTTCCTCCATAAAGCTACCCCATGACTCACAGGTTTCCACACATTCTACCTGAAAGTGTTTTCCTGTTGTAAGTTTGAAGTCTGCAGAGTGCTTGCAGAGCAAACTTGTATGTGTGCTCAGAGCACTGTGTGTCATGAAAAGTACTGACAACAGCCGAACACCTCTAGCAGTATGAAAATGCACATTTAAAACTGATGCTATTTTTATTCTTTGAGATGGATTTTTTGATTTTCAGGCTGTTGCAGAGATTGCAAATAGATATATTGTTTGTTTTCCATTTTAAAATGATTTTTTACACAACTGTATATGTAAATTAATTTTTTTAATGTCCATGGTAATTAAAGGGTATTTTTCCTGTGCTCAAAACAGCATTTTTACACACAAAAACATCCAGCTATCCCTTAAACAGCCCAGAAGACACTATTTGACACCCGAAGTGTCTGCCATGATGGATTAATTTTATTTTAGCAACACATAAAACATTTTAAATTCTTCATAGCTGGTGCTTGTTATGACTGTGCGTAGGGAATTTTCTCACAAACACAGACAAACTTTCTCCAATTCCAGACTGGAATTACTTTTGCTTAATGTAAATATATATACAAGTCCTCAAAATACACAAGCTGCAGTACAAATTTCAGTGCAATGCTTTTTAAAACAAGCAAGGTGCAAACTTTGTAACAGAAAGGAGAGAAGATGCATCTGAGTCAGCACAGTTCATTACCAATGAAATGAGGCTACTGTCTGTTTGAAATGTTTTGAGATCTGGCCAAATAATCCAAGACCCTGAAAATTATCACACCTGCAGAAAATATGGATGCTGCTTCGCTTCTGGCACATTCCAGCCTGCTCTTGTTGCACAAATTCCTGCATGGAAGGAGTCATTCTTCCATGGTAAAGCGATACTCTATTTAATGGCATTTTTTTCTTGCCAGGCTTAAAGAAAGTCATCAGTACGGTCTCCCCAAATTCCCTCCACACTGCAGTGTTTAATTATATCTAAAGTAAGAACATGTTGCTTAATGAATATGCATTTTTCACATGAATACTAGGAACAGATTAAGTCCAAAAGTCCCCTCTAATCTACTGGGAGAGATATGAGGAGTGCTGGAGTCAGCACAGCCAGAAAACCTTCAAAATACTTTTCTTCAGCTCTAATTTGAAAACTTCAATGGCAAAGTTTACCCTAAGGAGAAATGGTGCTAAGCACAGATTTATTTATTTCCTGCTGATGAACACAGACATGTGAACAACTGAGATGTTTTTTCTTGCAGGAGGGTGCCAGAGCTGCCGAGTTAAAAGTTTAAGCTTCAAAATTGACATTGACCCTATTTATTAGCACAATAATGGGCTTGTTGTGGCTCCCGTGGCTTTCCAGGATTGCAGAGGCCTATATGTGTGTTTTTGCTGCCTCAATGCAGGTGGCTGGCAAGGCAGGGTGCATGCTTGAAAATACACCCCATGGTGCCTCCTGGAAGATGACTGCATTGCTCGTGATCCTCGCCTTCAGGGCAAGGCAACAAAATCCCTTCAGGATTTATCCCTAAGAACAGGCTGGCTTTATTTTTTGAAAACACATGATGTTTCTCCTGCAGGACTTGGGGGGCAGAGCTTGGATGAGTCTCTTTTGGAGTCAGGCAGTCAGATCAGCTTCTCCTTTGGGCATGGCAGCTGGAGGCCACCATCCCGAAGCCCTGGGAACAGCCATTTTTGGGGAATTTCACTGCTGGGAACTAGCAAGGCTGGGAAGCAGGTGAAGAAGAGGTGAAGAGAGGGCTTCTTCTCACCTGGTTCCTGCCTGGAAGAGAGGCAGGGTTTGGAGCCTGACTTCACACTTTCCTTCAGGATATTCAAGTCCTCTCACGATGGTATTTTCTGATCTTGCAGAATATCTAATTAGAAGTTAACCCTCTAGTATCAAACTGTACTTGATCTTGTCAAAAGAAATGTAAGATTTCCAACAAATGCAAAACATGCTGTTGAAAACATGGCCTATTGAAAAATTTTAAGAAATTTTTATGTCAGTACAAGTTTTCCTATTTATATTTTTGATTAATGAGGAACTGTTCACCTATTTTAAAAAAACAGTATCTTCATGAAGTTTCTTTTTTATTATTACTATTTTTGTTGCTTTGAAAATAATTTTTCTTTACATACTGCCTGGAGACAATGTTTACTGTTTTCCAAAAACCTCTTATTGGTGCATATCAGTCATAAAAACCAAAAGTGTTTCAGATCCTTCAGGAATCATCAATACTTCATAGACTCATAGAATAGCTGAGGCTGGCAGGGGCCTCTGGAGATGATCTAGGCAGGTTGCTCAGGACTGTGTCCAGTCAGCTTTTGAAAATCTCCATAGAAGGACTCCACAATGCTCTGAGCAACCTGTCCTACTGTTCAACCACTCTTACTGTAAAAAGAAAAAAAAATCACAAAAAAATCCTTATGTTTAAAAAAAAAAATCTTGTATTTCAGTTTAGATCCATTGCCTATTGTCCTGTCACCAGAAATCGCTGAGAAGAGTCTGGCTCCTTCTCCTACTCCCTGCCATCAGCTATTTATACACTGATAAAGTGCCCTAAGCCCTCTCTTCTTCTGATGGAGCAGCCCCACCTTTCTCAGCCTGTCCTTGCCAGCCAATCACCCCTGTGGCCCTTTGTGGACTCTCTCCAGCGTGCCTGCATTTTTCTACTCTCCAGCTGGAGAGCCCCAGCCTGTGCTGGTGGATGGGACTGTTCCTCCCCCAGTGCAGGGCTTTGCACTTCCTTCTGCTGAAGTGCAAGACATTCCTGTTTGCCCAATTCCCCGGCCAGTCGACCTCCCTCTGGATGGCAGCACAACCACCTGGTGCAGCACCCACCCCTTCGAGTTCAGTACCACCTGCAAACCTGAGGGCACCTCGGTGCCATCACCCAGGTCCTTAACAAAGGCACTGAGCAGCACCAGATCCAGGTGGTGGCTGCACAGTGCATTTGAACACGGCCCCATGAAGGAGCAGTGCACTGGAGTTAAAAAGCGGGTTTTTATGTGTGCATTTGGCTGCCATCTCCCCGCCAAGCCTCTCTGTCCTGCTGTTATCCCTGCTCTTGTCGGGAGGAGCTCCAAGTTCTGCAAAAAGCACAGCCGGCTGCTCGGCAGCTCTGCAGCATTCCCAGGTGGCACAGGGACTGGGGCACACCGCCTTCTTGCCCCAGAGAGAGGTGCAGTGGTGCCAGCAGACAGGACCCAGCCTGCTGCTTCCAGCTGAGAAACTCCTCAGGACATCAGAGGCCACTGCTGCGCCGCTCACACACGGACTGGCCAGCCTTTACAGGTGTTCACCATCTAGGAGGAAAGGAGTATCTCTTAGCAGACAAATTTCTGTGAGAAGGCTTCAACTGCTGAGTTTGCTGCAGGGTGGGCCCTGTGTAGATTTGGGTTGCTTCTGACAAAATTATCTATTTAAGAAACAGTTTGGGGAAAAGCTAGGATGAGTGTCTTATTTGAAAGTCTCAGGAGAGTTCTTTACATGATTATATGCTGTAGTAAAAGAGGTAAGTTTGATTCCTTGCATAAATTATTACTATTAATAACTTAATTATAAATTTAAATATTAATTATTATAATGAATCCTTTAGTACCTAACAATTATAGAGTGTTACAAACTCTGAAATAAGCACTACAAGTCTCTAAATAAACAACATATTCATGGCCTGAAACTGACATTTTTTTTCTTGCATTGTAGGAGACCTCAATACAACAGACACCAAAGCTCTGGATTTTCACTTACTCCAATAGAAAGCAAACAAGTGTCAGAGTAAGAATCAGATCTCAAACCCCAGTAGGTTTGGCCCCCTCTGATGGAATTTTCACCCTTCTGTCATGTATTCTTCTGCTTCATTCTTCTGAATTCAAATTCTTCTTCAAGATCTTACATGCTGGTGCACTTTCAGACCCCTTCCGTATCTGATCTCTCTTATCTTGACTTTCATTTTGTGAACTAGCAGGTCACTGTATTTCCTTTCTTAAACAAGAAGGCTCTGAGATACAGAAAGGTTAATCTCACAATTCTCAAAACCGTATCTGTCTTATTCTATTTCTGGCCTTAATTCTGTATTCAACACATCTTTTTTATTATACTTGTCTTTGATCCTGCTAAAGACTCTCACAGTCTGTTTTACTTGGCAGTGAAGAACCACGGCCATATTTAGCGTTAAGGCTGAAAGAAACTACAGAGCTGTGGCTGGAGTGGAGCTGGAAAAGGGCTCCCAAAGTAAAATTTGGTATAAATTTGAGGAATTGATAGTCCGGGGAAGTGCTGCTCTGTCCTTCCTAAGGCTCAGTTTAGGATTATTTTAAACTTGGAAAAAATCTCAGAGCTCTATTTGGAGAGAGGCTGGAAGGAAGCTGCCAGTAGAGAAATAGTTTAGGCCAAAGGGGAATTCTTAGCCCCGGGAAGGGCTGTGGAGCACCCCTGCAAGGCTGGGATTAGAGTCGGCATCATCCATTTCTGTAATTTATGTACACAGCCCTGTATTTTGTGCTCATCTGGCATGTGAGCGCCAGCCTTAGAGCATGTACTATATCCACAAGGAAGAGAAGTGTGTATCTCCAAAGAGAGGTTACAGAGGGGGAGATTTACCTCCCGCTTCTAGAGTGCTGTGCTGCAAGGGAAGGAAATGCCAAGGTCCTGAGCTTTCTGACACGCTGGGAAGGACAAATTCACACGCAGCGAGCGGCAGAGGTGGCGGAGGCCGTGAGCTGGGTGCAGGCAGTGTCAGCGAGCTGGCACTGTAGCACTCCTGAAACACTCACCTGCCGTGTCACACCAATCTACTGCTCCACTGCTTCTCTCTCACTGCCGTGTCACACCCATACACTGCTCC